>NC_082719.1:75075173-75702210 GCF_030144855.1 Hypanus sabinus
TATATTCTATTTAGGTAGCCTTCAACCTGATGACACAGTTATTGATCTCTCAAACTTCACCATTCCCTATTTGTGTTACCCTCTCACACCTTCTCTTCTTACTGGTCCAACACTTCCCTCTGGTGGTCCTTCTCCTTTCCTTTCTTCCATGGTCTTCTGTCCTCTCTCTCTCCAGCCCTTTATTTCTTTTTTCACCACTCAGCTGCCCAGCTCCTTACTTCAGCCCTCCCCCTCTTTCAATTTAACCCATCACCTGTCAACCTGTGCTTCTTCCACCCCTCTCCCCACCTTCTTAGTCTGACTTCTTCTCCCTGCCTTTCCAGTCCCAATGAAGGGTCTGGCCCAACACATCGACTGTTTACGCTTTTCCATAGATGCTTCCTGGCCTGCTGAGCTCCTCAGCAATTTTTGTCCTTTGGATTTCCAGGATCTGCAGACTTTGTTGTGTCTGGGGGTAAAGTGATGTCTCCTTCAAAGAACTGAATAAACCCTGTCGTGCAATGACACTGCTAACACGGCTTCAGCTTCAAAATTTCAGTGGCCAAAGTTCAGTCCTGATCTTTGTGGAGGTTAGGATTGTATCGAGTTCTTCTCGTGACCAAGTTTTCCCCTGGCTCAGACTTCCTCCATTATTAACAGAAATGTGTGGACTGATAAGTCATGTTGCTTAATCCAGAGAAAGCTAATGGAACTGTGAGGAGAAGTAGGTTACAGGGAAAATTCAGAGGGAATGGATTGCTTTGTGAACTGGCATAGACTTGATGGGTGGAAATGGCTTCCTATGTTGAAAAGAAATACCAATGACAAAAGAATTTTCCCAAAATTCCCTTATTTACAGCATTCACGCTGTTATTTTCTGACACATCGAAGTTGTCAATAGAAGGTAAGAGCATGTTGTCTTACTGGTTGCTTCATAGCTCTTCAGATTCCCTTGGGATGAGAAGGGAAAACATGATTGTAATGCCTGCATTACAGGGACTGTGTATCTAAAAAACAGCCAATCTCACAATTTTCCATAATCCTGAGGCATGATATCTGTGCACACGTTATTTACATGTTATTTATATAGATTCCATGAAATAGAATTTCATTCCAAATCTCCAAGTTTTGGGCAAATGAGGGCAAATTCCCATTATCGTAATGGCAATAATGTGGAAGTCACCCATAAACTGATAGAAATACTGAAGAATGTGTACCCCAAGATAACTAGTTGTGAGATCTAATCGATTGGCTCTCTTGTTGTTTCTGTGGAGATGTAAATATCATGTCCATCTGTTGGATCTGTCTTTATACAATGCCTGTAAAAAGTATTCATCCCCATTGGAAGTGTTTATGTTTTATTATTTTACAATATTCTTAGTGGATTGAATTTGCTTTTTGACACTGATCAACAGAAAAAGACCCTTTCATGTCAAAGTGAAAATAAATCTCTACCAAGTGATGTTAATTAATTACAAATATTAAAAAAAATGATTGCATAAGTATTCACACCCCCCCCCCCCCTTTTAATATGGCACACCAAATCATCACTGGTGCACTCACTTGATTTTAGAAGTCATATAATTAGTTAAAGGGAGATCTGATTTTGGAGACCTGTGTGCAGCCAAGGTGTTTCAATTGGTTGTAGTAAAAATACACCAGTATCTGTAATCTGTATCTTCCAGTAGAAGTGGTAGAGGCAGGTTCGGTATTGTCATTTAAAGTAAAATTGGATAGATATATGGATAGGAAAGGAATGGAGGGTTATGGGCTGAGTGCGGGCCAGTGGGACTAGTGAGAGTAAGTGTTCAGCATGGACTAGAAGAGCCGAGATGGCCTGTTTCCGTGCTGTAATTGTTATATGGTTATCTGGTTATCTGGAAGGTCCAACTGCTGGTGAGTCAGTATCCTGGGAAAAACTACACCGTGAAGACAAAATAACACTCCAAACAACTCCATAAAAAAGATTATTATAGAGCACAAGTCAAGAGATGGATACAAAAAAATTTCCAAGTCACTAAATATCCCTTGGGGTACAGTTAAGTCAATTATCAAGAAATGGAAGGAATATGGCACAGCTGTAAATTCACCTAGAGCAGGCTGTCCTCAAAAACTGAATAACCATGCAAGCAGCGAACTAGTGAGGGAGGCCACCAAGCCACCGATGACAACTCTGGAGGAGATCCACGCTGCAGTGACTGAGATGGGAGAGACTGCACTACAACAACTGTTGCCCCGCTACTTCAGCAGTTGCAGCTTTATGGGAGAGGGGCAAAGAGAAAGCCACTGCTGAAAAAAAAAACTCACATGAAATCTTGGCTGGAGTTTGTGAGAAGGCATGTGAGGGAGACTGAATTCAGCTGGAAGAAAGTTCTATGGTCTGGCTCCAAGGGTAGTATTAGCCGAAGGGTGGTGGTGCGGACAAGCTCCCACTGCCAAACAAATACTCTTCATGGCGTGCGTCTCAGTCTCTGACAACCAAGTCCAACTCCTGGCCTTCACGTGTGACATAATTCTTATGCCTGGTGGAGCTGTTCTCACTGACCAGAGAAGGGGCAAAGGCGGACCACTGGCGCCTTAAAACCAGTTGCTCTGGGCAGATGGTAGCTCATCTAGGAGAAGGAAAACTCCGATTTCAAACCTCCGCTGCCTTGTGGCTCTACCCACTCATGGGAAAGGCTTTGGGAGTAAATCCCGAGGAAAAATGTGGAGTCGGAGTCCGGAAGGCGGCTGACTGCTGTACCCAGCACCGGCACGGCAACTCCTGCGATGCTGCTGGAACTTTCGTCGTTCCTTTGGACCTGTCATCAGCATGGAGAGGGGGGGTCCCACTGCATGGGCAACAGACAGATCTCCATATCAACTCTGCCCTGGCTTGTGCCCTGGAGAAGCCACTCCCAGTGACCAGCAGAGGCTCAGTACCCATGGTCGACCACGACTGACGGAGGCCACGCTGGTCTGATGAAACCAAAATTTTTGGGCATCAGACTAACCGCTATGTTTGACATAAGCCAAACACTTCACATCTGCAAAAACACACCGTCTCTACCGTGAAGCACGTGCTGAGGGGATGTTTCACTGCAGCAGGCCCTGGAAGGCTTTTGAAGATAGAATGAATGCAGCAAAATACAGAGAAACACTGAAGGAAAACTTGATGTAGTCTGCTAGGTAACTGCGACTTGGGAGAAGATAGGTTTTCCAGCAAGACAGTGACCCCAGCATAAAGCCAAATCTACACAGGAATGGCTTAAAAACACCAAAGTTAATGTCGTGGAGAGGCTGTGTCAGAGTCCAAACCTCGATCCAATTGAGAATAAATGACTGGACTTGAAAAGGGCTGTTCACTGATAATCTTCATGCAATATGATAGAGCTGGAGCAGTTTTGTAAAGAAGCATGGGTAAAAATGCAGTTTCCAGGTGTGCAAAACTAATAGAGACCTAGCCACACAGACTCAAGGCTGTAAATGCTGCCAAAGGTGCATCTAGCAAATATTGATTTGAAGGGGGTGAATACTTTCACAATCAATTATTTTTGTATTTCATATTTCTCATTAATATAGGTCACTTTTAAGAGATCTGTTTTCACTTTGACAAGGAAAAGTCTTTTTCAGTTCATCAAAGTCAAGGGAGATGCGGTTGAGTGCATCGTCATTCTAGAATGAAGGACGTGTCCTCCTTTTTCAAAGAAAGGGGCTTTCCTTCCTCCACCATCAACATTGTCCTCAACTGCATCTTGTCCATTTCACATACGTCTGCTCTTATCCCATCCTCCTGCCACACTACCAGGGATAGGGTTCCACTTGTCCTCACCTACCATGCCACCAGCCTCCACGTCCAACACATAATTCTCCAAAACTTCCACTACCTCTGACAGGACCCCACCACCAAGCAATATTGCCCTCCCCACCACTTTCTGCTTTCCACAAGGATCACTTCTTACGCGACTCCCTTGTCCATTCGTCCCCCCCACTGAACTCCCTCCTCGTATATATCCATGCAAGCGGAATAGGTGCTATACCTGCCCCTACACCTCCTCTCTCACTACCATTCAGGGCCCTAAACAGTCCTTTCAGCTGAGGCGACACTTCACCTTTGAGTCTTTTAGGGTCATTTATTGTGTTCGGTGCTCCCAGTGTGGCCTCCTGTATATCGGTGAGACCCGATGTAGATTGGGAGACCGCTGCACTGAGCATCCACACTCCGTCCACAAGAATAAGTGGACTCTCTAAGTGGCCACTCATTATAATTCCACTTCCCATTCCCATTCTGACATGTCCATCCATGGCATCCTTCACTGTCGTGACAAGGCCACACTTAAGTTGTAGGAACAATACTTCATATTCCGTTTGGATAGCTTCCAACCTGATAGTATGAACATTGATTTCTCAAATGTCTGGTATTGCTGCCCAACATCCCCCCCCCCCCACCTTTTCCATTTCCCATCCTCTTTTTCCTCTCTCACCTTATCTCCTTGCCAGCTCATCGCTTCCCTCTGGTGCGCCTCCCTCTTTTTTCTTTCTTCCATGGCCTTCTGTCTCTTTCACCAAACAACTTCCCAGCTCTTTACTTCAGTCCTCCCTCTCCCAGTTTCACCTATCACCTGTTGGTTCTCTTTCCCACCTCCCCACCTTTTAAATCTACTCTTCAGCTTTTTGTTTCCCGGTCATTGCCTTACAATGCCTTCCAGAAAATGCATGCTCACCTTTATTTTGCTCTGCCCTAAACTGGCTTAGAGTCATATAGCATCACAGCACAAAACCAGACCTTGCTGAACTATTAATCTGCTAGTCCCATCAACCTGTAACTGGACCATAGCCCCCCATACCCCTCCCATCCTTGTACCTTCTTGTACCTTCTTCTGCTCCTGCACAATTGTCTTCAATTATAGGTTCCCTGCTATTAATGGCATCAGCAATAATTTGTATTTATACAGCTTTAACAGAAAACATCTAATATCCATTCATATGATTGTTATCAAACAACATTTGACACTCAACTGTGTAGGAAGAAGTTATGATTTGGAAAGAGATTTCTAGGATGGAGAAGTGAAGTCAATTTAGAGGTTTGTTGATGATTGTAAACTTTAGATTAGACATTGGCTTTGTGAGAGAAGCCAGAGAGTGGTAATATATGGTTGCCTCTCTGACTGGAGGCCCGTGCCTAGTGTTGTGCCGCAGGGATTCATGCTGGGTTCTGTTGTTTGTCATCTATATCAGTGATCTGAATGATAATGCAGTTAACTAGATCAGCAAGTATGCAGATGACACCAAGACTGGAGGTATAGTGGACAGTGAGGAAGGCTATCATGGCTTGCAGAGAGATCTGCATCATCTGGAAACATAGGCTGAAAAGCAGCAGATGTAATTTAATGCAGACAGTGCAACGTGCTGTACTTTGGTAGGAGCAACCAGGGAAGGTCTTACACAGGGCACCGAAGAGTGTGGTAGAACAAAGGTATCTGGGAATAAAGGTATATATCAGCTGAAAGTGGTGTCACAGGGTGATAGGGTCATAAAGAATGCTTTTGGTACATTGGCCTACATAAATCGCTGGAGAAGTAGCTATGATCTTTGAATCCTCTTTGGCTGCAGGAGAGGTGCCGGACAATTGGAGAATGGCAAATGTAGTTCCCTTGTTTAAGAAAGGTAATAGGGAGAACCCTGGGAACTATAGACCAGTGAGTCTTATGTTGGTGGTCTGCAAACTATTAGAAAGGATTCTTAAGGATAGGATCTACGAGCATTTGGAGAAGTACAGTCTACTCTAGGATAGTCAACATGGCTTTGTGAAAGGAAGGTCATGCCTCATGATCCTAATTGAGTTTTTTGAAGAGGTAACAAAAGAAATTGATGAGGGTAGGATGGTAGGTGTGGTCCACATGGATTTTAGCAAGTCATTTCACAAGGTCCCACGAGAGACTTATTCAGAAAGTCATGAGGCATGGGGTCAGTAGACCATTGGCTGTTTGGATAAAAAATTGGCTTAAAGGAAGAAAGCAGAGGGTAGTAGTGGAAGGAAAGTATTCTGCCTGGAGGTCAGTGACCAGTGGAGTGCTGCAAGGATCTGTCCTGGGTCCTCTGTTCTTTGTGATTTTTATAAATGACCTGGATGAAGAGGCGGAAGGATGGGTGAGTAAGTTTGCCGATGACACGAATATTGGAGGAGTTGTGGATGGAGCTGTAGGTTGTTGAAGATTACAAGAGGATATAGACAGGATGCAGAGTTGTGCAGAAAAGTGGCAGATGGAGTTCAATCCAGATAAGTGTGAGGTGATGCATTTTGAAAGACAATCCAGAAGACTGAATACAGAGTTAATGGTCAGTTACTTAAGAGTGTGGATGAACAGAGAGACCTTGGGATTCAAATCCATATATCCCTCAAGGTCACTGAACAGGTTGATAGGATAATTAAGAAGGCCTATGGGATGCTAGGGTTCATTAATAGGGGGATTGAGTTCAAAAATAGAGAAGTCATGTTGCAACTCTACAAATCTCTGGTGAGACCACACTTATATTGTGTTCACAAAAACACAAAATGCTGGCAGAACTCAGCAGGTCAGACAGCATCTATGGGAGGAGTTAGTGACTCAGGTCCTCCAGACCCAGCAACATTCTTGTAACTTTTCTCTGCACTCTTTCAACCTTATTTACATCCTTCCTGTAGGTAGGTGACCAAAACTGCACACACTACTCCAAATTAACCCTCACCCTTACTTATTGTGTTCAGTTGTGGTCACCTCATTATAGGAAGGATGTGGAAGCTATGGAGAGGGTGCAGAGGAGATTTACCAGGATGTTGTCTGGATTGGAGAACAAGTCTTATGAGGCAAGGTTAGCAGAGCTAGGACTTCTCTCTTTGGAGCGTAGAAGGATGAGTGGGGACTTGATAGAGGTCTACAAGATTATGAGAGGCATAAATAGGGTGGATAGTCAGTACCTGTTTCCCAGGGCATGAATAGCCAGAGGGCTTATGTACAAAGTTAAGGGAGGGAAGTTTAGGGGAGACTTCAGGGTAAGTTTTTTACACAGAGGGTTGTGGATGCCTGGAATGACTTGCCAGTGATGGTGGCAGAGGCTAAAACATTAGGAGTATTTAAGAGTCACTTGGACAGGCACATGGATGAAAGAAAGATAGAGGGTTACAGGGTAGTGTGGGTTTAGTACTTTTTTACGTAATATATGGGTCAGCACAACATCGAGGGCCAAAGGGCCTGTACTGTGCTGTAGCATTCTAGCCACTAGAATCTAGTGTCTAAATCAATGTATTGTGTACAGGAGATGAGGTGTTACGTTGAAGTTGTACAAGATGTTGGTGAGGGTTAATTTGGAGTAGTGTGTGCAGTTTTGGTCACCTACCTACAGGGAGGATGTAAATAAGGTTGAAAGAGTGCAGAGAAAAGTTACAAGACTATTGCTGGGTCTGGAGGACCTGAGTTATAAGGAAAGATTGAACAGGTTAGAACTGTATTCTTCCAAACATAGAAGATTGAGAGGAGATTTGATAGAGTTATACAAAATTATGAGGAGTATAGATCAGGTAAACAGAAGCAGGGTTTTTCCACTGAGTTTGGGTGGGACTACATCAGATGTCATGGGTTAAAGATGAATGGTGGGAAGTTTAAAGGGAACATGAGAGGAACTTCTTCACTCAGAGGGTCGTGAAAGTTTGGAATGAACTGCCAGCACAAATGGTGCATGCAAGCTCAATTTCAATTTTTAAGAGAAGTTTGGATGGGTAAATGGATTATAGGGCTACAGGGAGCTATGGTCCTGGTACAGGTTGATGGGAGTAGGCGATTTAAATGTTTTTATTACGAACTCGATGGGCCAAAGGGCCTGGTTCTGTGCTGTTCTTCTCGAT
The DNA here is from genome assembly GCF_030144855.1 of Hypanus sabinus. NCBI lineage: Eukaryota > Metazoa > Chordata > Chondrichthyes > Myliobatiformes > Dasyatidae > Hypanus > Hypanus sabinus. The sequence goes on from NC_082719.1 coordinate 75,083,014, forward strand.
GACTCTATGTCTCTAAGTAGTTTGGGAAAATAACTGTGGAGGGACATGAGTTAACAATATCAGATAGCCTGGGAATAAGGAAGTTGAACAGTCAGAAGTTTAGTAGGTGTAATGGTTACATGAAAACAAACCAAAACCACTGAGAGACTAAGCCAGGGTACTAAACTCTGTATGACATACTTCTGAATAATGTATTTTCAAATCGAGAAAAGTGTGTTTGATCCTTTATTACAAAACCAGAAAAGACAAACAATTTTGTAGTGATAAAAAAACAAACAAAACTAGAGATATAATGGTCTAATTGGCAGTCTAATAGCAACAATAGTGATACTATGTGGTATAATAGTGTAATTAGCGGTCTAATGGTGTTCCAGTTAGTGATAGAATAGCATTCCAATTAATGATCTAGTAAGCAGTCAACAAAAATCTTTTATCCCCTATGGCTCACTCACCCTCCACTAGACTAAACTAAGCAAATAAGGACAAAGCATGGATAAATAACAATACTCATTGCTTCTACCATGCCTCAACCCACATGACAGATTACCATAATAAATGCACCACAAAATACAATGGTGACAGAAAATCAATACATGGCTCCTACAGACAGAAAATAGATGCATGGCTCCTACATCCTAACCCCATAATTATTACACTATAATAATTACAACTATATACTACTAAAATAGGAGACACAAAATCTTCAAGGACAAGCATTCAAACATTCATGGTCCAACATCTTAACATTTATAGAGATGTCCTCACTCTTCTTTCCTCTTCGAGTCATGTAACAGACATCAAGGCTGTAGGTTACCAGCACTTCACCCAGTATAGAGTGATCTTTACCACCACTCTCTTTCAAGTCAAAGTCATGGAGCTTCTAGGGTTGAAGCTCCCAAAAACCTACCTCATGTAAAAGACAGATCTTGGTTATCGGCCTGACCAGACAGCTGGTCTTAGTCTTGATGCCCACCTGCTGCACAAATCTTCTTCTTTCTGGAAAAGCAGAATGACTCTTCCCACAATCCATGAATTTTGAGGCCCTGTGTCATCAACTATATGCACAATGTCTTCTGAGAGGAATTTCTGTTTTGTACCTGGCCATTTCTGATGTTCCTGTAACTGTGGTAAATACTCCTTGACACACTGTTTCCACAAAAAGTTTGACATGTATTAGACTTGCTTCTGTCTACAATGAACATAAATGTCTTCCTTTTGGAACTCTCCTGGTAGTAAAGATCCTGAGGTCTTCTGAAGAAACGGATGGTTGGGTGTTAGAGCTTCCAAGTCATTGGGATTGGAGGCTGCTTTAGAAATTATTGGATGACCATTGTTAATAGCTTCTAGTTCACAAAGAAATGTGTCAAGACCCTCTTTGTCAAGATTCTGTACCTTCATGGTGGAACTGAGGACCTTTCGCACAGACCTGATCAATCTCTCCCATGTTCCTCCATGATGTGAATCAGCTGGGGGTGGGGGGGGGGAGCGATGGAAGGGTTAAAAAAAGCTTAATTCCTTTTTGAAGAAGACCATCACTGATTCATGAATGATTCCATTTCTCAATGGCTTCTCGCAACTCACACTCAGCTCCAACAAAGTTTGTTGCATTATTGGAGTGCAGTTCTCGAGTCCTCGTCTTGCTATAAAGTGTTGAAGTGCATTAACACTGGAATTTGTGTTTAAAGAAGATGCAACTTCGATGTGAACAGCTCATGTAGCTAGACAGGTAATTGTGACCCCATACCTCTTCACTCTGCTGTTCCTGCTCTTCACTTTAAAAGGTCCAAAGTACCAGTAGTCCACTTGTACACCTGTAAAAGAAGGTTCATTTAGAGACACTCTGACCAGAGGTAGACCTGCCACATGCTGACATCCTGGAGCTGCATGCAAATGTTGACAAAGAGCACAGATGTTTCTTATTATAGCTGTACTAGCACCAGGAATCCAGTATTTTTGGCACAACCTGGGCAACATGTGGTTATGACCACTATGTCCCACCTCTTGGTGTACATGTCTCAGAAAGATGTCTCAGAAGTGAGAATTCTTTGCCAGTATAACAGCGTGTTTAGACTCTTCAGGCATGGCTGCTTTACTAAGCTGTCCACCAACTCTCAAGGCACCATCTTCAAGTACTGGATTGAGCTTCAAAATATGGCTGTTGCTTTTCACACTTTCTTCCCTTTGCAAAATTGAGAATTCATTTGGCGTTCCACCAGCATTTTGTGTGTGTTGCATTCATTTGGAAATCATTCTTTGGCAAAACACAATGATCATCATTTCAGCCTCTCTGAGCTCCTCCACTGGTAGACCATTTCAGCCAATCTGATCTTTGGCCTTCTCAGTCTCTAAAGAATACCTTTGCTCTTCATTGAAGTCGAACTGAGGAGAGTGCAATGCTCAATTGTTTCCTCTTCCAACCAAGAAACAAGAGCAAGTTCTTAAATCTAAGAATCCAGGCCAGTGTCTTCCTCAAAATGGTCTAAGATGAGAAATGTGTATTACTGCATCTTCCTCCTCTTCATTCAGTATGGCAATCATTGTAACAATCCTCTTGACTTCCTGATCATCTAGCAAAAATTTTCCAGTACAATCAGAATTGACAGGCCTTTCCGTTTCAGGTTGAGGAAGGCACTGAGGCTCTAAAACCCATGTCTCATTCTTCAGGAATGCGTTCACCTTCAAATCCCCTAGAGGCCATGTCTGCCACATTGGTTGAAATATTTATATACCTCCATTTAAATGCTTGTGAGACCTACTGATTCCAATTGTTGTGTGGACTATCCCTGTTCCCACCCTTCCTCTCATAAAAATGCTATCCCTTCTCAGTTTATTTGATACTGCCTCATCTGTTCTCAGCACGTGGCTTTCGTTTCCGGGACCTTAGAGATGTCCTTCTTTTTTAAAGAATGGGTTTTCCCTCCCTCTACTGCCTTCACTCGCATCTCCCTCATTTCCTATACATCTGCACTCACCCCATCTTCCCACCATCGTAATAGTGATGGAGTCCTTCTTGTTCCTACCTACCACCCCATCCGCACCCTCATCCAACAGTATCCTCCACAATTACTGTCATCTCCAAAGGGACTCTACCAGTAAACTTATCTTTACCTTCTACTTTCCACAGGGATCGCTCTCTCTCCGATTCCCTTGTCCATTCGCCCCCCCCCCCAATTAACCGCCCACTAGACACTTACTCCTGCAAGCGGCCAAAGTGCTGCACCTGCCCGCAGACCTCCTCCCTCATCTCTATTCAGGGCCCCAAACAGTTGTTCCAGGTGAGGCAACACTTCACCTGCAAACCTGATTGGGTAGTCTATTATGTCTGGTACTTCCAATAAGGCCTCCTCTACATTGGTGAGACCTGTGGAAAACTAGGGGACTGCTTCGTCGAGCATGACTGAACCACCTGCGTGGGACTTCCAGGTGGCCGAACATTTTAATACTGATTCCTATTCCCATTCTGACGTGTTGATCCATGGCCTCCTCTTGTGCCAAGTTGAGGCCACCCTCAGAGTGGTGGAGTAACACCTTATGTTCCATCTGGGCACCCTCCACCCTCAAAACAAGAATATCAGTATCTCCTTCTGTTAAACCAATTACACCCCCCCATCCCACTCTGACCTTTTACTTCTTCTAACCTGCCTGTTACTTCCTCCTGGGTCCCCTCCTCCTTCCCTTTCTGCTATTGCCCACTTTCCTATCCTATCAGATTCTTTCTTCTTCAACTCTTGACCTTTCCCACCCATCTGGCTTTACCTATCACTTTCCAGCTGGCCTCTTTCCCCACCCCTTACCATTTAATTCAGGCATCTTCCCCCTTCCCTCTTAGTCCTAAAGAAGGGTTCGGCCCAGAATGTCGACCACTTACTCTTTACCATAGATGCTGCCTGACCTGCTAAGTACCTCCAGCATTTTATGTGTGTTGTTTTGGATTTCCTGCATTGCAGATTTTCTAATGTTTGAGATCTTAAGAATTTCTGAAACATTCTTTGCAATGGAGGTTTGGAACCTGGAAGTTTAATTCTTGATATACTTCAGCGTCGAGGTACTATTAATCCAAAACACTGAGTCATGAACCTTGATGTGCAAATCCCTCCTCCACAATGTGTCCAAATGGTTTTCCTTTGTAGCAGCAGTGAGCTCCGTACGAGGGATGGAAACGGATTTCAACTGAGCTACCCTGAATTTTTCCATCATAAAAGCATTGTGTGCCTGAGAGCATGTGTTGTGCAACAATAGGTAGGTAACTACTCCTTAGTTATCTTCACTTGCATCCATAAAGTAGTGTAACTGTGCAGTAGTAAAATCTCCAAAATTCAGGGCTTTCAAACATCTAACACCATTACAGTCTCCCAACTGGCAAAGTTCTTCCACTCAGATAGTCCAGAGTAATTGATGTTGGTATAATGTCATCCCAACCAAGCCCTTTCTTACATAGATATTGTAGTGGGTTTTTTTGCAGATAGCACCAGCAGATTCAAGATTCCTAAAGGAGCATAGGTGGAACTAACTGTGGAGATGATCCCCCTTCTGGTGAGTGGTCTATCTTGTATCATGATCTTAAACTTCAAAGTATCAGACTGAATGCACCTTTGCAGACCTGGTACTCTCTCCACTGAAGGAATATCTTGATCCAAATCCAAATCCGTCATGTCTTTCACTCTTTGCTCTTCGGGTATCACAGATAGCACATTATGTCTGTTGTTTATCCACTTTGTAAGTTGAAAACTGCCTTTAGCACAAATGGATGCAAGGACACAATAGAGAGACACTGTTTTTTCCTTAAGTGTTGCTGACACATAAAATCATCAACATTATAGCAATGCAAAACCTTATCCCCCATCTCGAGGCTGAACTGTTCCTCATTATCTTCTGTGCATTCCCTAGGAGAAAAATTGGCACAGCTCAGTGATAAAGTTGCTCCAAAGAGATGTACCACCATTCTAAAAGGGACATGATGGCTGAGGTCACCATCAGGCCATCAGGGAAACCTCAGCCGATCTGCATCTTCCACTGGTACTTTAACCTGATGAAATAGTGATTCAATATCTGCCATAATCACCACTAGTTCCTTTCTGATATCTTCTTTTGACTGGAGTTAGTGAGTTAGTAAGATCTGGTCCTTGTAAAAGTGGAGTGTTAAGTGATCTTCCCAGAAAAGCCATTCTGCAGTCAAAAACAACACAAAGTTTCACTGTTCTGGGATGATAAACACCATGATGCAGAATACACCAGATTTTCCTGTCACTGCATTCTAGATCCTCTGCTGGCAATCTTTTGGCAGAATCTTTGGAGATGACATCCTTCATGAAATTTGTGTAGTCAGTGAGAAATTCCAAATCCTTCTTTAAACTCTTCATTAGATTTAAAGCATGCTGTTTGCAATCTTCCTGTTATTTCGCATGCTAACCTCCTTCTTCCTTACAGATAAACTAATCTGGTAGTGGCCATCCACCAGCTTTGCAGAATTTGTAACCAGCTCTTTGAACTTGTGGTCTTCTCTTGGCAAACCAGGTTGTTCATCCTGCCTGGATTCAGTGAAGTCTGCCTTGACCTTCTGCTGCCAAAGCTCATCAAAGTTCTAAACTGAGATCCCGTTATCTGTTAGTTCTGGCTATGAACAGTCTCTTCCATCACCTTTGTCTCCTTTCAGTGGCCCATTCATGATCCAACCTACCATTGTTCTAATTGCATAGGGTCCATCATTAAGCCTGCAAATCACTTGCAACGGTTTAGACGCACTTGTCTCTATCAGCAGCTCTATTTCTGAATCAATCTCTGGCAAATGGACTTCTTTCTGGAGTGACCATCCCTGGAGATCCCTGCGTTGGGTAATGTTCCCTTTGTGGACAGGTATACCTTTCTGCATAAAGATGTTAAGTAGCTCACCTTAGATAGTTTTCATCATCTAAGCCAACTATTTCCAATCCTGAAACAATGTAGCTCCTCACAACCTTCTCCTGACCCATGGTGAGTAAAGAATGTGTATAATTTTTCCTGTGAGGTTGAATATATTCATGAGGCCCACGAGGCAGAACACTGCTGTACTTCCTTAATCTAGGAAACCATAAGTAATCACTTCTTTTATGCTTCTTAGACTTCACTTGTACTCAGTTTGTGGGAAGTTTACAATCATGATCACCAGGCTCTGTAAGTTCATTGAATAATCAGACTCACTGCTGTGTCTGATTCTTTCACGGCTTATTTTGATTTTGCACCCATTTTGTTGGAGCGAATATGAGGTATTCTGGGATGTTTGCCACTGCATATCTCGCCTGAAAGATGCTTCCTGTAATCCTGGCAGATGTGTCCTATACACAAACAGCCAAAGCAGACATAATTTTCCTTTAGGAAGGCAATCTTCTCACAATGAGCCATTTTTTTCCAGCTGAGGGCACAAATCCAATGTGTGTTAACCCTTGCAGAACAGACAAACCCTTTTGGCCGACAAGACTATTTTCCTTTTGTTAGTTCCAGGTTCAGTTTTAGCTTTACTTCTCACAGTGGCCTGTAGTAATAGCCTTAAGGAAAAAATCATGATTTAGTGTTGTTCACACCTTTGCTTATTGCAGGTGATGTAGTATCCTATATATTGTGTAGCAATCTTTACTTGCCTTTCAATAAAACCAACAATGTCAGTGAAGGCAATCTTATGGTCGTGCTTTACTTGCAGTTCACAGACCACTGTTCTCCATTTATCCCTCAGCATATAGGGCATTTTCTTTATGACAAACGACATGTTGTCAGGCATGTTCAGCTCACACGTGTACTGCATTTCTTCCATGGCATTACTACAGCCTCTAAGAAAAGGACTGTAGTCTTGAACAGCTTTCACATCTTCAGATTTGACAGGTACCAAAGAAAAAGCCTTTTGCACGTAGGCGGACATGATTTTATGTTCAAACCAAAATGTTCCTGTAGTAAAGCCTTAGCTGTTACATATCCTTTCTTAGCATCAACATGCTGGCAACTTTTGACAAGTTCTTTAGGACGACCTCTAGTATACTGTTCAAGGAAATAGAGACAGTCTCTATAGCTGCCAGTCTTGCCTTCAACACTGTTTTCAAAAGCCTTCATGAATGCTTGATCCTGTAATGGATCTCCTTCGAAGATTTGAATTTCTCTGTTAGGCAAAAATGAGGGTGGAGTTTCAAGATGGCGACGTAGACATCTGCCTTTTAGGCGCTCTTCATTTTTTAAGCTATAATCACCCTTTAATCAAATCTTTTCGTACCTAACTACATGGGTTGATATTTACGATTTATTTCTTTTTTAAAATAATACTTGATTTAATTTTTTCAAACTTAAAATGTCTGTACCTAAGAAATCGTCTAAAGACCCTATATCTCTCGATGCAATCTCCAGTCTTCTGGATACTAAACTTGCAAGTCTGGAAAACAAACTTACTGCGAAAATGTCTGAGCATGAAGAAGTCGTTAGATCATTTGATACCAAGCTTCAATCGCTGGCAGCAGATATTGAACGGCATGAAGAAAAGTTTGCAGCTCTTGACAAGATAATTTGTGAAAAAATACGTACAATCGAAACTTTGGAGGAGAAGGTACGATCGACTGCTAAAATAGTGGAGCAGTATAAGTTTAAAATCACCGATCTTGAAAACTGATCTCGCAGACAGAACTTGCGTATTATTGGATTTCCCGAAAATGTTGAGTCTGGTGACTTAACTGAATATTTCTCTAACTTATTGTGGGAAATTTTTGGCGAGGATGCTTTGCGGGTTAAACCTACTATTGACCGTGCCCACAGAGATCCGAGATTTTCGGCTGCGAGAGACAAGCCACGAGCTGTGATTGTCCGTCTCCATTATCCTCGGGAGAAAGAGCTTTTAATTTGATTAGCTCGTCAGAAAGGTATGATTTCTCACAAAAACAACAAGTTTCGTATTGTGGAGGATTATTCATTCGAGGTGATGAGGGCGAGAATCGCTTTTAAACCGGTGATGGCAGAGATTCATTCGATTGGACTTAAACAAGCTTTAAGATACCCAGAGAACCTCAGAATTACGTTGAGTGACGACAGTCAGCGCTTCTTTAATACTCCGGAAGAAGTGAAGAAATTCGTTGAAGAATATCGGTCTTCTAGTACAAGTTGAACTATGTGTTATGTTGAAGAATTTTTGGAGAGAAGATGCCATTCCGCTTTTAGGCTTTAACTTATGAAGCTGCGGTATAGCTTTTTACTTTGGTCTGTAGACCTGGTTTTTTTTTATTATCATGATTTACAGATGCTCTTTTAATTTTACTATAATGTTTTTTTTAATTAAGTTTTTTTTCCTCTGGATTAGACATACGCGTTAAGATTTTGTAATAATGATTTATTTTTTAAGATGTCGTTTCTTTTTCCCATAAGACTTTGCTTTCCGTAAGCGTTTATTTGCCTGTATTTGAGAATGGGACGAATGTCTTGAATTTTTGGACCTTTTTATATATATATTGTAGTGGTTATTGAACCCTTTTTTAATCTTATTTTGATGACCTTTTTTTTAAAAAAAAGATTGGCGAATTTACATTTATATTCTGTAATATGGTCCTTTCAAAATGTCGTTTCTTCTTCCCATAAGTCTCTGTTTTTGAAACGTCATTTTCTTATATTTGAATATGGTATCTTTTTTTAAAGGCATATTACACTACTTTAAATTTCAATGGTTATCCTTTTTTTTATTAATGATTTTTTGCTTTTTTATATTATTTTTTCATTTTGATTGATATATATTCTTTCTTTTTACAACCCTGTATTTATATCTGGGTGTTATATAGTTTCTCTTTTCTTTTTTTTTCATGAAGTTGCCATCTTGAAAATGGGGGTAATATTAGTATTAGTTTGTGCGCCTGCCGCTTGGCTTTTTTTCGAGGGGTTGGGGGAGGGGGTAGGGATCTTTTTTCACGCTTTTGCTTTTTATTTTTTTGCTTTTAGTTTATGGGCCGACTTTAGATTATTAATATTGTTGAAGTGTCATGTTCTCCGGTTGCTCCTGAATCATTTTTCCTTCTTCCTGAATTATGGGTTATGTGTCTTTTTAACCTTTTATGATATACACAACTAATATTGGCATGATGGATAAGTCTATTAACTTTATCTCTTGGAATACTAATGGTTTAAATCATCCGATTAAATGTAAAAAAAATATTTAAAGTATTCCATAGACTAAACGCTAATATTATTTTTGCACAGGAGACCCATATTAGGAGGGAGGATAATCAACGTTTTTTTAGGTTCTGGAAGGGTCAACAATATCACTCGAATTGTACCGCCAAAATTAGGGGTGTGTCTATTTTTATAGACCCCTCAATTTCGTTTACACATCATGAAATTATTTCTGATCCACAGGGCAGATTTTTGTTGATAACTGGTTCACTTTTTAATCGAAAAGTGGTTCTAGTTAATATTTATGCTCCAAACTTTGACTGCCCTGAATTTTTTAAACGTTTATTTACTTCCCTTCCTAATCTAAATGAATAAATGTTGATAATGGGTGGAGATTTCAATTGTTGTTTGAATCCTTTGATGGATAGATCTAAACCTATCCGAATTCTTCCAAAAAGATCAGCCTTACTTATTAATTCTTTTATGGTTGATTTGGGAATTACTGAAATATGGCGGTTTTTGAAACCTAAAGATAAAGAATTTTCATTTTTTTCACATGTATATCACAGTTATTCTAGAATTGATTATTTCCTTATTGATCATCGTTTATTAACGGATGTTACTGATTGTAAATATGATTCTATTACTATTTCGGATCATGCACCTTTGTAGTTATCTATCAAGATTTCAGACTTTTCCAATAATACTAGATCTTGGAGACTTAACGCTACTTTGCTTCAAGACCCAGAATTTATCGCCTACATAAAACAGCAAATTGACTTGTTTTTCTCAACAAACTATACTGAAGAGATTGACAGAGGAATACTTTGGGACTCTTTTAAGGCTTTTATCCATGGACAAATTATCTCATATTCCGTTGGTAAAAGAAAACAAAGATATTTAGATATTGCCTTATTAGTGGATAAAATTAAAGAAGATTTATTCCGTGACTCCTACCAAAGAACTTTATAAGAAGAGAGTTGAGCTTCAAATGGAGCATAGCTTATTATTATCTTCTTCAATTGAGAATCAATTAATTAGGACCAGGGCTCAATTTTATATCCATAGTGATCGAACTGGTAAACTGTTAGCTAATCAATTAAAAGCTATTTCGACTAAGCGACAAATTATTAAAATTCGTAAACAAGACAGTAATCTAACTACTGATCATAAAGAAATCAATAACACTTTTCAAGATTTTTATAAATCTTTATATCAATCAGAATTTGATGGCGATCTGTCCATGATGGATAATTTTTTTAACAATTTGAATATTCCCAAACTGACAGATGAAGATCGTAGCTTGTTTGATGCTCCTACCTCTATGGCCGAAATAGGAGAGGCTATCTCATTAATGAATTCAGGGAAAGCTCCTGGTCCTGATGGTTATATTATAGAATTTTTAAAAACTTTTTCTTCTTCGTTTTCCCCTTGGTTATGTGAAATCTTTAATGATGCATTTGCTAAGAAGAGATTACCTCAATCTTTTTATGAAGCTTCTGTCTCTCTAATTCTTAAAAAAGATAAAGATCCTACTTTATGTGCATCTTATCGCCCTATATCACTATTAAATGTAGACTCTAAGATTCTTACAAAAATTTTAGCCATTAGGTTAGAAAAGGTACTATCACAGATTATTTCAGAAGACCAAACTGGTTTTATTAGGAATTGGTATTCCTTTTTTAATGTTAGAAAATTGATTAATATAATTTATACTTCATCACCTATAATCCCAGAATGTGTTATTTCATTAGATGCTGAAAAAGCTTTTGATAGAATTGAATGGACATACTTATTTAACGCTTTGAGATATTTTAATTTTAGTCCTAATTTTATATCATGGATCTAACTAATATATTATAAACCTGTTGCTTCTGTTCTTACAAATAATTACAGATCCTCTTTTTTTCAATTATCTCGTGGTATGAGACAAGGTTGTCCCTTAAGTCCTTTATTATTTAATATCACATTAGAACCTTTAGCCATTGCTATTCGTGAATCTCCTAATATTTTTGGTATTACCCGTAATGAGAAGTTATACAAGTTATCATTTTATGCTGATGACTTGTTGTTATATATTTCTGATCCTGACAGGTCTAATCCCGCTATTTTATCCTTGTTGGCTCAATTTGGTAGTTTTTCTGGTTATAAACTAAATTTGGATAAGAGTGATTTATTCCCTTTAAACGCGCAAACTTTATTGAATGATAGGATACCATTTAAAGTTGTTACTGATAACTTTATCTATTTAGGTATAAAAATTACCAAGAAATATAAAGATTTATTTAGACTGAACTTTTTACCTATGCTCCATCAAATTCAACAACTTACTACAAGATGGTCTCCCCTATTCTTATCATTAGTTGGTCAGATTAATGCTATTAAAATGATGATTTTACCGAAATTTTTATATTTATTTCAAGCCTTACCAATTTTTATTCCTAAATCTTTTTTTGATAATATTGATTCAAAAATTTCCTCATTTGTGTGGCAAAATAAAAACCCCAGGTTAAATAAAAGGCAATTACAAAAATCTAAAAAAGATGGTGGTTTAGCTTTACCTAACTTTAGATTTTACTATTGGGTGAATAATATTCGTAACCTAATATATTGGAAATTAGATTTGGATTCACCATTGTGCCCACAGTGGGTAAATTTAGAATGCAATGAGGTACAGGGATATTCTCTATTCTCCGTTCTTGGTTCTTCTCTTCCTACTGATTTAGTTAAATTCAATAAACAGATATCTAATCCTGTTGTCAAACATACATTACGAATTTGGTTTCAATTTCGTAAGTTTTTTACTCTGAAAAACTTTGTTCTTGATAGCCCTATCTTACTTAATTTTTTTTTCAAACCTTCTTTGACAGATCAAGCTTTTAACATATGGAAAAGGAAAGATATAAAATGTTTTCGTGATCTTTTTTTTGAAGGTAGTTTGATGTCTTTCCACCAACTTTCCAACAAATTTAAGTTACCTAAATCTAATTTTTTTAGATATTTACAAATCAGAAATTTTTTACATAAAGTTCTACCATCTTTCCCCAATTCAACTTCAATGGATTTCTCAGATTTGATTTTTACCTTAAATCCTTGTCAGAAGAGATTAGTGGCTTTTATTTATAATATGATTATGAAGATACAACCAGAAATATCAGGTAGAATTAAACAAGAATGGGAAAAAGAACTTCAATAGAATATATCAACAGAAAAATGGGAAAAATTTTTACAAATGGTTAATTCTTCTTCTATATGTGCTAAACATGCTTTAATACAATTTAAAATTGTACATAGAGCTCATATGTCTAAAGATAAACTTGCTCGATTCTACTCTCATATTAACCCTCAATGTGACAGATGTCATTCAGATGTGGCTTCATTGACCCATATGTTTTGGTCATGTCCCACTTTACATAACTATTGGAAGGACATATTTGCTACTATTTCCTCAATTTGGAATATCGATTTACAACCTCATTTTATTACTGCAATTTTTGGTATACCAAATGAGGATGGTAATCAGTTTTCCCCTTCAATTAGATGAATGATTGCTTTTGTAATATTAATGGCCAGAAGGTCTATATTACAAAATTGGAAAGAAGTAAATCCTCCTACCATGTTTCAGTGGTTCTCTCAAACTATTTCTGATCTGAGCTTGGAAAAAATTAGAAGCACTATTTTTGACTCATCAATTAAATTTGAAGAAACTTGGGGACCGTTCATTCGACATTTTCATATGAATTAATTTGACCTCTTCCAGACCTTCTCTCTGCTTATTCTTGTTCAGGTATGGAGTTCCAGAGTTTTTGACACTATCATATACATATAAACTGTTATTATTGCCCATGTTAGTTTAGTTTAGTGGTTTTTTTTCAATATATATTTTTTCTTATATTTTTAATTTTTTTTCTTCTTTTGATGATTATTTTTATTTTTTTCATATATAATTATTATAGATTTGATTGATTAATATACTTTTTTTGTTGATATTTAATGGGATATTGTTATTTTATTATTAATGTAATCTCAGGTCTATTGCACTTATAACCTATTCACTATTATGTTATGTTTTCTTTATATATGAAATTCAATAAAAAGATTGAAAAAGAAAGAAAAGTAAAAAATGAGATGTGTTGTTGTGCCAATAAGGTTGTTATTTCATTTTGCTATATTTAAGGTTGTATTCATAATATCAATAATACTATTCTGACATCATCTGAAATTAGAGTGTTTCCATACCACGTGAATGTCCCCATCTGCCCTTTGAACTGTTGGATATGACATAGGTTCAGAGTGTCTCATTAGTGCAGGCTATGAGTAAATACCCTGAACAACCTCCTGGGGGGGGGTGTCTAGCTCATGTTTCACAGACATCTGAGGATCAAATGAATTAATATTGATATTGAATGATTTTGTTTCTTTTTGTGCCCTATAAATATAGGAACTCACACCATGGAACTATCCTGTTGGAGGACTTTCAACACTCACCACACTTGAAGCCCTTAGCACATTAACTTTGGCCCACCTATGTAGTAACTTCCTCCTCCAACTTAAGCTGTTCCTTCTTTTTATGTAGCTGCTCCTCTTGCTCTTTCAGTGCATGTTTGTTCCTCATTAATCGCTGACATGCAATTAATGCAGCTAAATCAGCCTCTGTTTTAATGCATGCAGAGGAAGTAGTAGATACAGAAATTGTTTTTCTTGTATTAGAAGTTAGAGCATTGATATTTGCCACACTGCTGTTCAGTTTCACATCATCTTGTAGATCCTCTGCTATATGCATTGTCAAAAGTTGCCTTGGAATTTGAGAAACATTATCTGATGGAAGGTGAGAAACATATTCTCTTGTTGCAGCAACATGACCTTCAATGGAACATGTTTGGTTCAAGCATTATTTTGTATTCTCTATGAATATTGGTTCCATTTTATCTCTTGTTCAGCCTTGAGAAGTAAAGACATTAGCATATGATGTTGCTTAGCACCAACTTCATAGAGAACAGTCAAGTCCTCAAAGACAAGATTGCACTTGCAAGGCAGTTTTCCCTAATATTCATAAAATCATTAATTGATTGTATTAAAACATTAATTTTGTTCACATTTGTTTCATACTCCTTTTGAAGACTTTCAATTAGATTAGCCCTAGTTTTAAATTTAAATTTTCTTTTGCAACTCCAACTCCAAGGTCCCTGGCACAAGTTCCATACTTTGATACACTCATGTGACTTTACCTCATTGTGCAACTTGCAAATAACTTTTTGTTCACCCATAGCACCGGCAATATTTAATTCAATAAACGTAGACAACAAACAAACTGTCCTGTGTGCACGGCACTTAAAACAGTGTGGACAAACAACTTTCAATTCAAACATTGGCAACCAGAATATTTCAGCATTTCACTGAAATGAAGCCACCACCTTTCAGGCAAACACCACATGATCAAGCAACAGTCCCTGATGGAGAGGCCATTCAAAATTGTGTTCCAGATACAAGTAAACAGCATGAAACAACAGAAGTTCATTTACTCACCACAAGCAGTTTTGCCAAAAGATCCACGGTAATCCTTTGCCATAGGCAGGTGTTTGTTTGGTATAACTAGTTAATAGACTACTCCAGGGTATTCAACACTGCGATGCACTTCCAAATAACACACTTCCAAATCAAAATCTGTACATTCGATCATGTGTAATGAAACCAGCAAAGTGGAATGATCTTGAGGTAATAATAAACCAACAAAACTAAACTAGTGATATAACAGTCTAATTAGCAACCTAAAAGCGTTATTAGTGATACTAAGCAGTATAATAGTGTAATTAGCAGTCTAATTATGAGACTAAGCACAACTTGCAGTCTAATAGTGTTCCCTTTAGTAATCTAGTTAGTGATCAACAGAAAAACATCATTCCCCATAGCTTACTCACTCTCCACTAGACTAACCTAACAACTAACTAAGACCAAGCGTGGGTAATTAACTATACTCATTTGCTTCTACCATGCCCCAACCCATGTAACTGACTACCATAATAAATGCATCACAAAATACAATATGGACAAAAAGTAGATACATGGCTCCAACGGACAGAAAATAGATACAGTACATGGCTTCAACAGTAGGAATAGATCAAGAGAGAGAAGGCAGAACTCATAGAAACATCAAGGCTAGGTGGTATGCATGGAGATCAGAAAGAAATTGGAGAATGATGCCAGTTGTCTGCCAAGTCCAATCATCAATGTTCCAAGAACGTCAATGAACTCCATTTTAGGGAAAAGGTTAGGATAAGGGAGAGGAATGTTTCAACCGGTAAATTCATCAGAGGTGTAGATAATGGTATGGTTGAAAATATCAGTGCACATAAACATTGTGCTAAGTACAGCGAAAAAGGCCAGTTGAAAGTTACAGCATGGCTCTGGATTGTATTCAGCCTATGATCAAGTTTCAGTGTATGATTTTAGCTAACCATAAGTAATAATAATAACAATGCAAAATGACTATGAAAAGAATAATGACTGATTCCAAGTTACATTTCAATTTAACATTTATTTTAGACATGATCTTTAGATTATTATGATGGAAGCCACCTTTTCTTAGAGAATTTATTTACTTTCAAGTACAAGTCATTTAATTAAATTAAAAATGACAGAGAGGAGAAGATCTGCACAAGTTTGGTGCCTAAACAAGTTGAATTACATTAAATCTGGAAAACCCCCAATTTTCTTTTGGTTTCTTTATAAAGAACTGCTTTCAAAGTTTTTCTGGCCCAGAATTTAGGGGCAGATTCCACAACACATTAAAATGAAAACTGACTGCCTATTCATCTAGCACCTGAAGGGATGAATAGATGTATCGCAGGGGTTTTTTTGTTCTGATTTGCTACCACATGAAAGCACCTGAAGATTAGTTCATGTAAACCAAATAGCACCTGCAGGTTTCTAGCCATCTGAAGAAAATTTATGAAAATAATATATCAAAAAGTAACTTGGCTACATCAATGAAGTACTAAAGCTATATTTCAAAAGGATGAACTATATTAGGCTTTGCTGCATTATATTCCTGACACTATCCTTTGCTCTGTGAATTATTCAATGTACAATATTTGTACAAAAAAAAATAAAATCTAGTTTTTGCTACTTTGCATCAATGTTAAAGAAATAAAGATCTTACAAAGTATTGGGATCGGGATTACATTTTGAATAATCATTTTCCAATGTTTAAGGCAGTGAAAAGAATAAAATTTAACGGTGCACGTGTAATAAATGGCTACCAAAATTTTACTTCCAGTAAATTTGTAAATTGTATATTTGGATAGAAAAAGTTAATGGTGTCCTTGCTGTGATATATAAAATCTTGAAAAGGATTGATAGGTATTTTGCGAGGCTTCTTCCTCAGAGTTTGAGTTTGAGTAGGAAGTTTTGGCCATGTGAAGAGGGATCTGAGGAATAAAATGATATATGTTTTTACACAAGAATTGTAAATTTGTGGAATTCCTGCCCTCAAGGAATGTAGGTATTTAGTGATTTAGTATATTCGAAACAGTGCAACACACACAAAATAGTGGATGAACTTAGCAGATCAAGCAGCATGTGAAAAGTATAAACAGTTGATTTTTCGGGGTGGGACCCTTCTTCAGGACAGTATGGGATAGATTTTTGGATGTGAAGGGAATCAATGGATGCAGGGTAACAGATTGAAGGTGAAAAATTAACCAGAATCTTACTGACTGGTTGATCAGTCTTGGTGGGCCCTACAGTCTATTGGTTTTTCCTAACATTTGATGGCAAAAAAAGTTGTTTCTACATTGTTGCAACTCTTTCTAAAATTGTCTGAAGTAACAAAATGTACTCCTTTCTTTTTCAAAAAATTCACAAAACGATTTGTCTGATGAGGTAGAAAATCCTTGATTTTGTAAACTGAAATCTACGTATTCTTAAGTAGTGAAGAAGTAGTGTAAGCACAGACATTGTAAAAATTAGACACAAAGTCCATTTCCTATGATCATAACCAATTCACATGGTTTATTGTTCTAGAGTGTTGTGCATCCTAGGTCTGGCATGTTTCACTTAGTACCTGATTGGCTATAGAGAAGTTTGGAAAATTCTGAGATCTTAGAAAGTGAAGTATAAATCAAAATTATATACTTTTTGTTCATCTGTGTCTTAGCAGACTCTTTTTTTCACTCTGCAGACTATTGGTAAATTATCTATCTTCAAAGTGAAGCACAATAATGCAAGTAACCATCATTAGATTTTCCCCCCCCACAGTTTAGGTGACACTTACCACATTGGCCAGACAAAAAGTGCATGTTTGCATAATGTTTTAAGTTGCAAATCAAAGATTGAGTGAGTAATTTAATTCTGTAGCCATGCAGGTGCAGGAAGCAATTGACTAAAATGAAAGCTTGAAGATTTCACACAACAACCTCAACGAATTCATTATTAAGAAGGGATTAAATTTTTCTGTGACTATCAAGAATGTGATGCCTGCGTGTTAAAGCCTGTTACCCAGAATACAGTCATTAGACTTGCAATCTACTACACCACCTCTGATAACTTAAAGCCATGTAGATGGATAATTAATTAATGAGACAATGCTGATGTCTGCAGTTAGGCATCTGTCAACTGAGGGATGATGGAAACAAACACCCCTACATGATTTAACAAAGTGTGATTTCAGCAGAGCAAGAGACTCCAGAAGCACTGTGACTTGCTGCATAATACAGCAATAAAAAAATACTTGTTGCTTCCAAAAAGTGGAAGAAGGAAGGCCAAGCCACCAATTAGAAAGCTCAGGAAGAAAGTAAAATATCTGTTGGCCCAATATCTTCAATGAAAAAGCTTGCATGTCAGAGTACCTGCCCTGCAGCCCTGCACACCCATTCAAAGTTAAAGATTTTTTATTTACTTTTTAAGACAGGATTTCAGCACCCAGCTCCAAAATGCTAAAAGCAATCCGAGAGTCACCTTTTAACTTCAATATATAAATCCTTAAAATGGTTATTTTGACTTCCATAATTATGCATACCAATGAATATTCAAATATGACAAAATTGTAAACTATTCATTTGCTTTATGGGGTCTAGTAAGAAACTAGGCAATATGCATTCCACAGATATGAACAATTAAATTAATGCAATAAAGATAGACAATTCCACCTATATATGTTACTGTTGTTACTTACTATTTTGTGGTTATGACTCATTTAGGTAAGCATTTTCACTGACAGCAGGATGAAGTCTCCTGGAACTCAATGAGTTTAATGCTGCCAAAAGTGAATCTATGACGAAGAATTTCTGGTTTCTAGCACAGCTCCCGATGATTGAAACATTACTCACAACACTGAAATGAAAAACATATTTACATTTGGGGATGGAATAACAATCCAAAAAACTGTATTTGCTGTCATTTGACAGGTATGTATAATGCACTTTGGATACAGTTTTCACTCATAGTGCTCCATTTCATCAGGGCCCATAGTGCTAAGTTTAATGTCATGTGAGACAAAAGTAATGTATTGGAAGGTTAGGATAGATCTAATTTAATTGTTATTCAACACTTAAGCTGTGTGCATCTGTTTGGCCTTTAATAACAAGGTGTTGCTCCTCCACCCTGAGTGTGACCTTGTTGCAGCAGTAGAGAATGCCATGGACTGACATGTCGGAATGGGAATGGAGGTAGAATTGAAATGGGTGGCCGCCAGGAGATCCCGCTTTCTCGGGAGAATGGAGTGTAGGTGTTCAGTGAAGCAACACACACAAAATGCTGAAGGAACTCAGCAGGCCAGGTAGCATCTATGGAAAAGAGGAAACAGTCGGTATTTTGGACTGGGACCCTTCATCAGGACTGGAAAAAAAAGATGAGGAGGTAGATGAAGAAGGTGGGGGTACAGGAGGAAGAAGTACAAGGTGTTAGGTGAATCCAGAAAAGGGGAAGGACTGTTCTACTGTGCCACACCTGCCCCTACACCTCCTCCATCACGACCATTCAGAGCCCCAAACAGTCCTTGCAGGTGAGGCAACACTTCACCTATGAGTCTTCTTGGGCTATCTACTGTATCCAATGTTCCCAGTGTGGCCTACAGTATATTGGTGAGAACTGATGTAGATTGGGAGACTGCTTCGCTGAGCATCTACGCTCCATTCTCTAGGAAAAGCAGGGTCTCCCAGTGGCCACCCAGTTCAATTCTAATTCCCATTCCCATTCAGACATGTCAGTCTATGGCCCTCTCTACTGCCACAATAAAGCCACGCTCAGGCTGAAGGATCAACATCTTATATTACAGATGCATAGCCTCCAGCCTGATGGCAAGAACATCGATTTCTCAAACTTCCAGCAATTGCTCCTTCCCACCTCCACCGTTCCCATTCCTACTTCTCTCTTTCAACTCATCTCCCTCCCTACATGCATATCATCTCCCTCTGTTGCTCCTCCCTTTTCCCTTTGTTCCATAGACTTCTATCCTCTCCTGTCAGATTCCACCTTCTCCAGGCCTTTATCTCTTTTACCATTCAACTTCTGGCTCTTCCCCCTCTCCCGGTTTCACTTATCTCCTACCACCTTATACTTCTTCCTACCCTTCCCTACCTTCTCACTCTAACTTCTCATCTCTTTTTCCCCAGACCTGATGAAGGGACTCAGTCAGAAACAAAAACCTCTTTTGCATAGATACTGCCTGGCCTGCTGAGCTCCTCCAGCATTTTGTGTGTGTTGCCTTGATAATGAGAGACATCGCTTGGTGGTGGATGGTTGGTTTTATGATTGGAGGCCTGTGACCAGCAGTGTGCTACAGGCATCAGTATTGAGATCACTGCTGCTTGTTATATGCATAAACATCTTACTTATGAATGCAGAGATATGACCAGTAAATTTGGAGCTTACACAAAAATTAGTGTGTTTATTGATAGTGAAGAAGGTAATCAGGTTACAGAATGATATTGATCAGTATCTCATGATAAAATAGGCCACTGTCAGCATGGTTTCCTGAAGGGAAAATCTTGCCTGACGAATCTGTTGGAATTCTTTGTAGAAATAAAAAGGATAGACAAAGGAGAATCGGTTCATGTTGTATACTTGGATTTTTAGAAGGCTTTTGACAAGGCGTCACACATGAGGCTGCTTAACAAGCTAAAAGCTCATGGTATTACAGGGAAGTTTCTAGCATGGATAAAGCAGTGACTGATTGTCAGGAGGCAAAGAGTGGGAATAAAGGGATCCTTTTCACTGGCTGGCTGCCAGTGACTAGTGGTATTCCACAGGGGTCTGTGTTGGGACCGATCTTTTTACATTATATGTCAATGATTTGGATGACGGTGGTTTTGTTGCAAAGTTGCAGATGATATGAAGATAGGTGGAGGGGCATGTAGTTTTGAGGAAGTAAAAAGGCTACAGAAGGACTTGAATGGATTAGGTGAATGGGCAAAGAAATGACAGATGGAATATAGTGTCAGGAAGCATATGGTCGTACACTGTGGTGGAAGAATTGAAAGAGTTGACTATTGTCTAAATAGAGATAAAGTACAAAAAGCTGGGGTGCAAAGGGACTTGGAAGTCCTTTTGCAGGATTCCCTAGAGCTTAATCTGCATGTTGAGTCTGTGATGAGGAAGGCAAATGTAATGTTAGCACTCATTGCAGGAGGGTTAGATTATAAAAGCGTGGATGTAATGTTGAGACATTATAAAGTACTGCAGAGGTCTCACTTGGAGTTGTGTGAGCAGTTTTGGGCCCCTTATCTTTGAAAGGATGTGCTGAAATTAGAGAGGGTTCAAAGGAGGTTCACGAAAATAAATCCAGGACTGAATGGCTTGTCATATGAAGAACGTTTGATGGCTTTGGGCCTGTACTCACAAGAATTGACAAGAATGAGGGTGACCTCATTGAAATATATTGAACGGTGAAAGGCCTTGATAGAGTGGATGTGGAGAGGATGTTTCCTATGGTGCAACAGTCTAAAATTTGTGTATGATACGAAGATAGCTGGAGGGGTAGGTAGTGCTGAGGAAGCAATGCATTTGCAACAGGACTTAGACAAATTGGAAGAATAGACCAAAAAATGGCAGACGGAACACAGTTTTGGGAAATGTATGATAATACGTTTTGATAAAAGGAACAATAATGCGGACTATTATATAAATGGGGAGAAGTTTCAAACATAAGAGTTTCAAAGGAACTTAAGAGTCCTTGTGCAAGACTCCCAGAAGGTTAATTTACCGGTTGAGTCTGTGGTAAAGAAGGCAAATGCAATGCTGTCATTTATTTCAAAGGGAATAAAGGCACTTGTCAGGTTGTACAGACTATTGTCAACAGTTTTGGAGCTGTTGTCCTTGGAGAATCCAGAGGAGGTTCACAAAGATGGTTCCAGGAATGAAACGGTTAACATATGAGGAGCGCTTGGCAGCTTTGGGCCTGTACTCACTGGAAATTAGAAGATTGCGGGGGATCTCAAGGAACCTACGAAATGTTGAAAAGACTAGACAGGGTGGATGTGGAGAGGATATTTCCTATGGTGGAGGCATCTAGAACTAAAGGGCACCCTTTAGAATAGAGCTAAGCAGGAATTCTTTTAGCCAGAGAGTAGTGAATCTGTAGAATGTTCTGCCACAGACTGTGGTGGAGGCCAGGTCTGTGCATATATTTAAGGTGGAAGTTGATCGTTCCCTGATCAGTCAGGGCACCAAAGGATATGACAAGAAGGCAGGTGTATGGGGTTGAGAGAGATCCAGGATCAGCCATGATGGAACTGTGAAGCAGATTCAATAGGCTGAATGGCCTAAATCTTCTCTTATATCTTATGGTCTTATGGACACAGCCTTAAAATAGATGGGCATCCTCTTATAGCAGAGATGAGGAGGAATTTCTTTGGCCAGACAGTGGTGAATCTGTGGAATTCTTTGCCACAGGCAGCTGTGGAGGCCAAGTCTTTATGTATATTTAAGGCAGAGTTTAATAGATTCTTAATTGCTCAGGCCATGAAGGAATATGGGGAGAAAGCAGGAGATTGGGGCTGAAAGAAAATATAGATCAGCAGACTCAATGGGCTGTATGGCCTAATTCTGCTCCTATTTCTTATGGTCGAATGTGAATGATATGATTGCAGGGAATATTGAGGAAAAATAGCCCTTGGTATACAAAGATTCACGGGAGGTAGAGGCATAAGTAAATAGGTGAAGTAAGTATTAATGATGCTGGCCTTCATTTGCCAGAACACAGGATATAAGAGGAGGAAGGGCTTGATAAAACATGATAAAACAAAATTGGTTAGGCCACAGTGAGAATGTTATGTGCAGCTAAGGATGCCACACTATTTGAAGGATGTGAGTGCTCTGGAGAGGGTGCAGAGGTGGGTCATTAGTATGATGAGAGGACAGATAGGTTGGCTTTGCATTCCTTAGAGCAGATGAGGCTCATGGATGGAGCCCAGAAGACGATATATTGCACAAAATAACAAGAAGCATGGATAGATTAGATAGTAGGAAGTTTCTCCCCATGGAAAACCAGAGGATATAAGTTTAAGATGATGATCTGCAAGCTTGGAAGAGACCTGCAGTACCATCTTTCCACCTGCTCTGGATTGCACAGCATGAGAGGACGGTAGATGCTCACAACACTTAAGAAACATCTGGATGAGCATCAGGACAGAGTGAGCCGCAGAGAAGGTGTTGGGAAATAAAAGCAGTACAGGTAGGTACACTTGGAATGTGCATAGACATAGGGGGCCAAGGAGCCTGTTTCTCTGCTGAATAATTCTACAACTGTGAATCTTCTACTGAGATCTACAATGTATTTGCTGACTTTGCCTGTAAGTTGGCAATTTCTTAGTGGTACTTCTTTTACCCCTTCTTCTACCTCTTAGAACAAGGATAGAATACCCTTTGTTCTCTTCTTCCACCCCACCATTTTGCAAATTCAAGGGGTCATTTCCAGTACTTTCAACTCTGGCAACCATCCGAGACACCTTTCCCTACCCCCTCCCCTTTCACTCTGCTGGGACAAATTCTCTTTCCAGCTCTCATGTTTCAACCTTTTTGGATAAATTTAAGACTTTTACTGGAACAAATTATTGGAATAAAACTCCCACATAGCCCAATATTATTTTTATTAGGTGATATTGAAGAGATAATACCGAAACCTAAATTGAATAAATATCAGAAAAAATTTATAAAAATTGCATTGGCGGTAACCAAAAAAGCTATTGTAGTTACTTGGAAATCAGATTCATATTTAACTATGGATCATTGGAATAATGAAATATATAGCTGCATTCCACTTGAAAAATTTACTCATAATTTAAGAAATGATATGATATATTTTTGAAAATTTGGCACCCCTATCTAGAAAAGATAGGATTAAATATTATAGGTCCTTTGAAGATAAAATTATAAGTTATTTGGGGAAAATAAAAACTAAAGTTATTTTGAACTCCATGGAGCATGTGGGGATTCTGCGATATCCAGGCAATCTTTCTATCTTTTCTCTTTCTTTCTTTTTTTTTCTTCTTTTTTTTCAGATAGGGATCTAAGGGGGGGGGTTAATATTAATTTTTCACTATTCTAATATTCTATTCATTTTATGTAATTCTCTTAAAAATTAATAAATAAATAAAATTTAAAAATAAAAATATCTTTATTTTTGGTTTCTAATACCACTCCAAAGAAGCCCAATATAAGCTCACAAAGCAGCATCTTATCTTCTGACTAGGAACATTTCAGCCCTCAAGGTTCCCCTTTGAATTCAGTGATTTCAGAAGTTGGACAGAATTGGCCAGTTCTGATGAAAAGTTATCAACCTATAAAACACATACATTTTTCCTTTCCACAAATACTGCCTGACAAGCTGGCTACTTGTAGCATTCTCTCTAAGTCCAGATATCAAGCCACCCAGTGCTTATATTGCACAGTTGGAGTTATGGAATTAAATAGCATGGTGCATTGGGCCTTTTAGCCCATCTTGTCCATATTGATCAATGTGCCAACTTAAGCTAATTCTAACTGCTTGCATTCAAGCTATTATCCTCTAAACCTTTCCTTTCCATGTACCCATCTAAAAGTCCTCCAAACATTATGATTGCACCTGCCTCTGACTGCTTATGCCCCCTTGAAATCATTCCCCTCTCGCTTTTATCCTGTGCCCTCAAGTTTAGACTGTTCTACTTCAGAAAAAAGACTTTGACCATTCACCTCATCTAAGCCACTCATTATTTACATTGAACAGCTGGTATTTCAGTTACAGACATATTAACCAAACACAAACACATTGAGGTTCACAAGAATTATCCCAGAAATGAAAGGGTTAATGTATGAGATCTGTTTGATGGCTCTGGGCCTATACTTGTGGAGCTTAGAAGAATAAGTGGGGTTCTCAGTGAAACCTATCGAATATTGAAAGGCCAAGATAGAGTGGTCATGGAATCTAAGTCCAGAGGGCACAGTTTCAGATACAAGCATGTCCTTTTACTACGGAGATAGGAGGAACTTCTTTAGCCAGAATGTGGCGTATCTGTGCAATTAACTACCACACATGGCTGTGGAGGCCAAGTCATTTAAAGTGTTGATAGGTTTCTTCATTAGTAAGGGCAAAGGTTATCGGCAGAGACAGGAGAATCAAGAGAGAGAAAATAGATTAGTCATGAAGGAATGGCAGAGCAGACCTGATGGGCTGAATGGCCTAATTCTGCTCCTATGCTTTATGGTTTTATGTTCTTCTAAAAGGTCATTCCTCAGTCTTCTGTGCACCAAGGAAAATTGCATTATGGTGGAGTGTGAAGTATCCAATATCTTCTTATAACTCAATCTGTCCAGTCTTGGTAACATTCATGTGAATGTTCTGTACTTTTCTGTACTTTTTCCAACATAATAACATACTTCCTATAGCTCTATAGCCAGGCAACCCAGTGAAGTGTTGCATAGCTGTATCATGGTATTCCAATGGTTTACTCAGTGTCTGACTGATGAGGGCAAGAATTCCAATGCTTTCTTCACCACCATGGCTACCTGTATTGCCATAAGGTACAATATACTTTACCCATAGTTCTCTCAGCTCTATTTTCCCTGCTATTTACTTTGGTTATATCCTACTCTGTTTTAACATTGAAAATACAACGTTTTGCATCTGTCATTCAGCCATTCCTTGGCCCACTTTCCTGACTGATCCTTGTTGTAATCTTAGGTATTTTTCTTCACACTCCATTTTGGTGTTTCCTCCACAAATTTACTAACTATGCTACTTATAATCTCTTTGAAAAGATTTACATAGCAATGAACCCAGCACTGATCCCTGCAGCACACCACTGGTCCTCAGCCTCCAGTCTGAAAAACCCTGCATTACAGTCCTTCTGACCATGTTAATTTTGTACCTAGCTGGTTTTCTAAACATGAATCTGAATCCTTCTACCCTTCTGGACCAACTGGTCATGCAGGAATTTGTCAGAGGCCTTGTTGAATCCATGTAGACAACATCTACTGACTTGACCTCATCAATTTGTTTGGTCACCTCTTCAAAAAAACTGTTACACAAGCGTGGCAGTGGATGAACCCAAATGAGAACACAGGCATGGAGGCAGAGTCAAAAGGCGTTATTAACGTAGCTAGTGTGGAGTCGGTATACAGGAGCGATGCTTGACCTAGAACTGGTAGTCCTAAGAACCATGAAACAAGGTTACTCACACCAGAATCAACCAAAAAACTGGCAGCTCCATGTTGTGGTCACAGGGTTTTTATACTGCATTTACTGATGGAAAGCAGGTGTTTGTAGTTAGTGGAACCTGGGAACGAGGTGATTGAGGCCCAATTCCTGAGGTAAATAGCCAGGCGGGGGACTGCCAGAAGGGACCATGACAGCAGCCCTCCCTCAACGGGATCCTCCAGGCCTGTCTGGATGAGCCTGATGAAAACCCTGGATGAGCGAAGGGTCTAGGATGGAGGAGTGGGGGATCCAGAAATGCTCTTCTGGACTGTACCCTTCCAAGTCTACCAGGTATTGGAAACCCCCACCCCCTATGGTGCACATCCACTAGTCTTCGGATGGTGTATGCCGGATGGTCATCGATGATACGGGCAGGTGGGGGAGTCTCAGCCAGGGGACACAAGGGGCTGACAGAGATTGACTTTAACTGGGAAGCATGAAAAGTCGTGTGGATGCACATGGATCTTGGCAATACCGCTGCGGGATTGATAACTCTTTCAATCTTGAATGGTCCCTGGAAGCGAGGGGCGAGTTTCCTATGCTCATTCTTCAGTGGGATGTCCTTGGATGAAAGCCACACCATCTGCCCCGGTTGGTACTCAGGCGCCGGAGTCCGGTCTTTCTTTCTTTCTTCCTTTCTTCCTTTCTTCCTTTCTTCCTTTCTTCCTTTCTTCCTTTCTTTCTTTCTTCAAATGATATATTGATAAAGAAATTACCAACATACAAATTCCATTACATATAAAAAACATACATAATAGTTACAATATAAATGAGTTTACCAAGACATAAGCCATAAAATATATGTATGAACATGGTAAATCTAAATATTTCAAAATATATGATATAAAGAAAACAGAAAAAAGAAAGAAAAAAAAATATATATAATGCAAAACTAGCTAATCTACTAATCTAATAACTAATAACTAATATAGAAGAAAAAGAAACAAAAAAAAGAGAAAGAGAAAAAAAAGGGGGCTGTTTATAATATCTCACAAAAATAAGTATTCATCAATGCCGTCACTTCCGGTCCTCTCAACATACATAAGCTAAAAGCTGGGAAATCAGATGAACTTGGCACAGGGTCATATTACATCATATGAAAATGTTGAATAAATGGTCTCCATAACTTTTCAAATTTAATAGAAGTCTCAAAAGTACCACTTCTAATTTTTTCTAAATTTAAACATAACATAGTTTGAGAGAACCAATTAAATACAGTGGGAGGATTAATTTCCTTCCAATTCAACAATATAGATCTTCTAGCCATCAGAGTTAGAAATGCAATCATTCGACGGGCTGAAGAAGATAAATGCAGTGAGTCTAACATTGGTAAACCAAAAATTGCGGTAATAGGATGAGGTTGTAAATCAATATTCAAAACCACAGAAATAATATCAAAAATATCTTTCCAATATTTCTCCAAAAATGAACAAGACCAAAACATATGAGTTAAAGACGCAATTTCAGATTGACATCTATCACAAATAGGACTAATATGAGAGTAAAAATGAGCTAATTTATCCTTGGACATATGGGCCCTATGTACGACCTTAAATTGTATTAATGAATGTTTGGCACATAACGATGATGTATTAACTAATTGAAGAATTATATCCCAATTCTCACTAGAAATATTAAGACTAAGCTCTCTTTCCCAATCCTTTTTAGTCTTATAAAGAGGCTCTGAACGTATCTTCATAATTATATTATAAAGTTTTGAAATAAGCCCTTTTTGAAAAGGGTCTAATTCAAATAAACTCTCCAAAATATCTGAAGGCACAAAATTTGGAAACGTAGGGAGTACAGAACTTAAAAAATGTCTAATCTGTAAATATCTAAAAAAATGAAATCTAGGCAAGTTATATTTGTTGGATAATTGCTCAAAAGACATGAAACAATTGTCTAAAAATAAATCAGAAAATCTTAGTAATCCCTTAGTTTTCCAAGCCGAATAAGCTTGATCTATAATGGAAGGGTGGAAAAAACAATTAGATACAATAGGACTATTTAAAACGAATTGAGTTAACCCAAAAAATCTCCAAAATTGAAACCATATAAGCAAAGTATGTTTAACTATCGGGTTGTCAATTTGTTTCGACAACTTAGAAAGAGCAAAAGGGAGAAAAGTCCCTAAAATAGAACCCAGAGCATAAGCTGATACAGATTTAGTTTCTAAACTCACCCAACAAGGGCCGAAAGATCCACCCCCATCTTTCAACCAACATAACAAATATCTAATATTAACTGCCCAATAGTAAAATCTGAAATTAGGTAATGCTAACCCGCCTTCCTTTTTTGTCTTCTGTAAATATATTTTACCTAACCTGGGATTTTTATTCTGCCATATATATGAAGAAATTTTAGAGTCAACATTAGTAAAAAAAAGATTTCGGGATAAAAATTGGTATCGCTTGAAAAATATATAAAAACTTAGGTAAAATAACCATCTTAATAGCATTAATCCTACCTATTAGGGATAAAGATAAAGGTGACCACTTAGTAAACAAACCTTTAATCTGATCAATTAAGGGTAAAAAATTAGATCTAAATAAATCTTTATGGTTTTTTGTGATTTTGATCCCTAAATAAGTAAAAGAATCATTAACTAATTTAAAAGGTAAATTTCCATAAATTGGGACCCGTTTATTCAAAGGAAACAATTCACTTTTATTAAGATTTAACTTATACCCAGAAAACTCACTAAATTGAGCCAATAATGATAAAACTGCTGGGATGGATTTCTCCGGGTTAGAAGTGAATAGTAATAAATCATCTGCATACAAAGATAACTTATGAATATCTGTCCCACGATTAATACCCAAAATATCCTGTGATTGTCTGATGGCAATTGCCAAAGGTTCTAAGGCAATGTTAAATAGTAATGGACTAAGAGGACATCCTTGTCTAGTGCCCCGAAATAGGCGAAAAAAGGGAGATCTTTGATTATTGGTAAACACTGAGGCTACTGGAGTATGATAAATCGATTTAATCCATGATGTAAATATCGGACTAAAATTAAACTTCTCCAACACATTAAATAAATAAGGCCATTCAACTCTATCAAATGCTTTCTCCGCATCTAATGAAATCACGCATTTTGAAGTGTCATGTGAGGGAGTATAAACAATATTCAACAATCTCCTAATGTTAAAAAAAGAATAACAATTTTTAATAAAACCGGTTTGATCATCTGAAATAATTTTGGGTAATACCTTCTCCAATCTAGATGCCATTAACTTGGAAAAAATCTTGGAGTCTACATTCAATAAAGACATAGGTCTATAGGAAGCACAGTTAGTAGGGTCTTTATCTTTCTTCAATATTAGAGAAATGGAAGCTCTATAAAAAGATTGTGGCAAATTCCCCAATCTAATGGCTTCCTCAAAAACCTTACCTAACCAAGGGGAAAGAGTAGCGGAAAAAAAATTTTAAAAATCAACTGTATAACCATCTGGACCCGGTGCTTTCCCAGAATTCATTGAGGAAATAGCCCCTTTAATTTCTACATCCGTAATAGGAGTATCCAATATCAAAAGATCGTCAGATGATAATCTTGGAACATTTAAATTCCCAAGAAAATCAGACATGGTATTATGATCTTGAGGAAATTCAGATTGATACAGGGAGGTATAGAAGTCTTGAAATGCCTTATTTATCTCATCATGATTAACTGTCAGATTCCCATTCGGCTGACCAATCTTAGTGATTTGACGTTTAACCAAAGCATTCTTCAATTGACTAGCTAACAGTTTACCAGATTTATCACTATGTATATAAAAATCAGGTTTAGCTTTCATTAATTGATTTTCAATCGAGGATGTAAGTAATAAACTATGTTCCATTTGAAGTTCAACCCTTTGTTTGTAAAGCTCCTTACTTGGAGCAATCGAATATTTCTTATCAATTTCTTTAATTTTATCAACCAATAAAAGAGTTTCCATCTTAGTACGTTTCCTCAAACCAACAGAATAAGAAATAATCTGTCCACGTATATATGCTTTAAAAGTGTCCCAAAGTGTTCCGCAGGAGATATCATCTATAGAATTAGTTGAAAAGAAGAAGTCGATCTGCTCCTCCATAAATTTTATAGTCAGAGTCTTGCAACAAGGTAAAGTCAAATCGCCATTGTCTAGCATCTGAAGCTGTATCCGTAAATTTCATAGAAAGTAATAATGGAGCATGATCAGAGATAGCTATAATATCATAGTTACAACCCATTACCAACGGAATAAAACAAGAGTCTACAAAAAAATAGACAATTCTCGAATAAGAGTGATAAACATGTGAGAAAAAAGAAAACTCTTTGTCTTTAGGATGCCGGAATCTCCAAATATCAAAAACTCCATTGTCAGTCAAAAAAAGAGTTAATACAAGTGGCCGACTTATTAGGTAAAGTCTGAATAGATAAAGATTTATCCATCAGAGGATTTAAACAACAATTAAAGTCACCACCCATTATTAACTTATATTCATTTAGATTGGGTAAAGAGGTAAATAAGAACTTAAAAAAGTCAGGACAATCCACATTTGGAGCATAAACATTAACCAAAGCAACCTTTTTATTACAAAGTAAACCCATAATTAACAAAAATCTACCATTCGGATCCAAAAAAATATCATGTTGAACAAATGGAATAGAGGAGTCAATAAAAATTGAAACTCCTTTTACTTTAGCATTCGAACTTGAGTGATACTGTTGACCCCGCCAAAATCTCACATGAGTTTCTTGTACAAAAATGATATGAGCATTAAGTCTTTGGAATACTTTAAAAATCTTCTTTCGTTTAATTGGATGATTTAAACCATTAGTTTTCCAAGACACAAAATTAATGGTCTGAGCCATAATTCTAAAATCAACCCTTTGGAATAGAAAGGGTTAACCAACTTATAAACTCATGCACCCGGAAGAGGAACAAAAGTAATGAGAAGACCCGGAAGTGACGACAACACAGACATATTTGAAGTTCAAAAACAGCCCAAATAAAAAAACTAACACAAACTGGTGTAAAAAAGTAGAATTAGAAAACAGACCATCCCCCCACCCCCCGAGAAAGAGAAAAAGCCAAAATATGACTTAAAAAGGGAAAAAGTAAGACTAATCCTATCCCCATGTCAGCTGAAGAACACTCCATATATAAAGGATATATATAAAAGAATCACCCCAACTTTCAAAATTAAAATCTCTGTAATAAAAACCATATTTCTAAGTATAGTTAGTTGTAAAAAAAATAAAAATATAATCACTAAAGAAAAAACTTATAAACCGGGCTCTAGCTCAGACAAAACAAAAAATATTTAAGCTATGATAAGCGATGCATTGTAGGAAAAAGACAAAAGAAAGAAAAAAAATAACACCATCTTAAGCAAAACCAAAAATCTTTTTCAAAAAACCACCATCTTAATCAAAGTAATATTCACCTTCAAAGAATTAAAAATATACCTTCGAAGGAACAAAGTTAATGGACAAGTATGTAGTATAATGGTTAAAGTGTATAAGGCAGAACAATTAATATGGAAAACACACTTTAACTTATGTATAAAGTATAGGATGAACCTACACCAATAACCAGATTTTAATTCTGGTTTAAGAGATCGAGAACCATCTTACACGATCAGAATCGTTCATTTATTAGAGACCGTAGCAGTAGGGAAGTTCTCCTCCAGATATTTTCTCGCTTCTGAAGTTGAAAGGAAAACCTGTCGTGGAGCATTCGACGGAGAAATTCGAAGCTTCACAGGGTATAGGAGCGCAGGTTTCAGATTTTTCTCATAAAATTCAGCCATCAAGAGTTTAAAAAGAAGCCTTCTTTTTAAAAGGTCAGGGCTAAAGTCTTCGACCAGGCGGAAGCAGAATTCTTTGAATTTAATCATTCCTGCCCGACGAGCTGCTCGTATAAGTTGTTCTTTGTCATGTACATAATGGAACCGGACAATTACCACGGAAGGTTTGTCTGTAACACTCGGTGATCGACGCCGAATTCTATGTGCCCGATCCAATAAAGGGGGGGTTATTCGGGAAAATCGTCGGAAATGCTTCTTTT
Source organism: Hypanus sabinus (assembly GCF_030144855.1). NCBI lineage: Eukaryota > Metazoa > Chordata > Chondrichthyes > Myliobatiformes > Dasyatidae > Hypanus > Hypanus sabinus. The sequence goes on from NC_082719.1 coordinate 75,114,829, forward strand.
AAAAGTTGAGCAAAATATTTCGAAGGGTCATCTTTTTCAATGCCATCTGGAAGACCAAGTATACGTAAGTTCTGTCTTCTGGACCGATTCTCAAATTCGTCACTCTTAGCTTTAAGGGCTTCCATCAGCTTAATGGTCGAAATTAAATCCTGTTGCAGTTTTTCAATAGTCAAATCTCGCTTCCGAGCATCTTCTTGCAAAGACGCAATAAGAGCTTGTTGCTGCTTAATTACTAAATCCGTCTTAACCATGTACTCTTGAAAAGCCTTTATGTCTTCTTTAAAAAATGGTTGTAGTTCAGCAAATTTTTTATCCAAAACCTCCATAAACACTTCAAAAGTTAATTGAGTTTGTTGTGGCGGAGCCTGCTTCTTTCTGTTACCGTTCTGATTGTGTCCAGGGTCCCGTCCCTTAGACCTGAGAGACATTTCTGTTTGCATATCTTCAAAAGTTCACAACAAACTCTTGGCAGTAAATTCAAAAAAAAATTAACAAAGAAACTTTCGGTATAGGTAAAAATAAGCAGAATAAGGGTGATCAAAGGTTAAAAAAAAAGTAAAGGTTATGGAGCGAATCCAAAACAGTACTCACTCCATGACCGTCTCCAGCTGACTCCCCGGCCATCTTCTTATTACATTTTGCTGATCTGAGTAGGGCCATGCGTGTCTCCTCCCACACCTTAAGGCACCGATCGATACGGTCCTGAACCGATGGTACCGCAATCTCCTCTTCCTGCACAGGGAACAGCGGGCTTGGTACCCCAGGGAACACTCGAATGGAGACCATCCAATGGCCGAGCTTACTGGAGAGTGTGGGCATACTCAACTCACAGGAGGTGGTCACTCCAGGTCGACGGGTTGTTTGCCACTACACAACCTAGCGTCGCCTCCAGGTCTTGGTTGACCCGTTCCGTCTGCCCGTTCGTCTGGGGGTGGAAGCCGGATGACAGGCTGACTGATGCACCTAAGGCTTGACAGAAGGCCTTCCATACCTGTGAGATGAACAGAGGACCCTGATTGGAGACGATGTCTGCGGGGATTCTGTGGAGGTGGAAGGCGTGGTGGACGAGAAGTTCTGCAGTTTCTTGAGAGGAAGGGAGTTTAGGGAGGGCTACGAACTGCACTGCCTTGGAGAACCTGCCTGCCTGTGAGTACGGTGGTATTTCCCATGTGAAAGGGGTACACCAGTGACGAAGTCTAGGGCGATGGGTGACCAGGGACGACCAGGGACAGGTAGAGGACAAAGTAAACCCGCAGGTGGCCAATGAGAGGCTTTACCCTGGGCACAGATGAAACATGCCGAGACATAGGAAGGGGTATCCGTCTCCATGGATGGCCACCAAAATGTTTTTTCAGGAGCGCTGGGGTCCGATCACTCCTGGGGTAGCAAGCAAACCGAGATGTGTGCCCCCATTGAAGAACCTGGGACCTGACGGAAACGGGCACGTACAGGCGATCGCCGGGTCCATTGCCAGGGATGGGGTCATCCCGATGGGCTTCTTTTACTTTCAACTTAATCTCCCGAGTGAGGGTGGCGACCGCATAGGACGGTGCGAGGATAGTCCCTGGGCTGGAAGTGTCCTCCTTGGAATCGTATTGCTGGGAGAGCACGTCCAGCTTCCCGTTCTTGGACCCTGGGCGGTATGTGAGGGAAAACATGAACCATCCAAAAAAATAACGCCCAACAGGCCTGGCGGGAGTTCAAACGTTTGGCGGTCTGAACATACCCCAGGTTCTTATGATCAGTCCATACCAGAAACAGTTGTTCTGCCCCCTCCAGCCAGTGCCTCCATTCGTCTAATGCTAGTTTGACCGCCAGGAGTTCCCAATTCCCCACATCATTAATTCCGCTCGGTGGGGGACAGTCGGCAAGAATAGAAGGCACAGGGATGAAGCTTTTTGTCTGAACTTGATCATTGGGACAGGACTGCTCCTATCCCGGAATCAGAGGCATCCACCTCGACAATTAATTGACGGACTGGGTCAGGATGGAACAGGATGGGAGGGGTGGTGAAATGCCTCTTCAGGTCGGTGAACAATGAGTCAGCTTCAGAGTCCCAACCGAAGGGGGTAGTAGGTGAGGTAAGCCAGGTAAAGGGGGCTGCCACTCGACTGTAGTCTCTGTTAAATTGGCGGTAGAAATTTGCAAACCCCAGGAATCGTTGAAGTCGTGGGCCTAGGCCATTCTTCCACTGCCCGGATCTTCTCGGGGTCTGCTCTCACCTGCCCACTCTCAATGATACAACCCAGGAAGCTGACCGAAGGAACATGGAACTCACATTTCTCCACCTTCACAAATAATTGGTTTCCCCATAGTCTCTGGAGGACTTGACGGACATGGTGAACGTGTTCTTGGGGGGTGCTAGAAAATATCAGTATAACATCGAGGTAAACGAATACAAACTGATTAATAAAGTCCCTCAGTATCTTATTAATGAGGGCTTGAAAAACGGCGGGAGAATTGTTGAGGCCAAACAGCATGACCAAATATTCGAAGTGGCCCAGAGGTGTATTAAAGGCTGTCTTCCACTCGTCCCCCTCCCTCACCCTGACTAAAGTGGTATGTGTTCCAAAGGTCCAGCTTTGAGAAAGTGGTGGCTCCATGCAGTGGTTCAAAAGGCGAACTAATGAGGGGTAAAGGGTACTTATTCTTAACTGTTATACTGTTTAGGCCTCTGTAAACAATAGGAGGACGAAGCAACCCATCCTTCTTTTCTATAAAGAAGAAACCAGTGCCTACTGGGAAAGATAAAGGTCTGATAATGCCTGCTGCGAGAAACTCGCTTTTGTACTTCTCCATGGCCTTTCTCTCCGGTCGGGATCGGTGGGTAGCGGGGCCGTGGGGAGAAGGTCGATGGCACAATCTTATGGGCAGTGTGGAGGCAGGGAAAGGGCCCGTTGTTTACTGAATACTGCTCCCAGGTCAGGGTGCTCTGTGGGGACTCGGGACAAATCGAGGGGTTCTGGGACAGGCGGGGTCTCGGTAGCTTCCCTGGGAGATGGGGCTAACCGCAGACGGTTGGGGTAGTAAGACTGGCTCCATTTGGCTATACTTCCGGTAGACCAGTCAATGTGGGGATTGTGTTTGGTCAGCCATGGGTACCCTAGAGCTACCGGGGCTTGAGGAAAATGAATGAGACTGAACTGTACCTCCTCCCGATGGTTGCCAGATAGGATCAAGGTCATGGGAGGCATAGAGTAGGTCACCCGAGTCAGCAGTTTTCTGTCCAGGGCCCGGGCCTCCAGGGGTGTAGTTAACAGCTCGTGAGTTATTCCGGCCTGGGACGCTATGTCCTCATCCAGCAAATTGCCCTCGGCACCGGAATCCACCAAAGCGGATACAGACAGAGACTGTCGTTGGTAATTCACGGTAGCCGGGATCTGCACCTGAGACTAGGGGAGCTGAAGGGAATGTCATTGGACTCACCAGAGCAGTAGGAGCAGGAGCTCTATGAGGGACGGAAGGGGCAGAGAGGTTAGGGCTGGTTGAAGAAGGCAAGGTGAACCGTGGGATGGCCCAAGGAACAGGGTAACCGATCTTCTCTCTCAGACATTCTCAGAGTCGGTTGTCCAGCCTGGTAGCTAGGGAGATCACTGAATCCAGGCTGTTAGTGTCATCCCGAGCCACCAACTCATCTTTTACCTTGTCTGTCTGTGGCTTACATGGATGACTGCTGCTTGAACACCAAAGAGCATTGCAGTAGAAAAGCCCGGCACTTCCCCAGATTTCAGGCGTAGGGTTCTGTTTCGGGTTCGTGCAGCTCTCTTGGCGGACATATTGTTGACGCATCGGGTATCACCACTACAGGCTGTCCGGGCTGGTCAGACAGAGTTCCTGGAATCGATGGGGTAAGATGGGTGCGGTCAATCTGTTCACCGACCTTTCTTACATCTACTGACAGGGAACAGAGGCTCTCCATGACATCCCGGAGCAGCTGATCATGCAGGCCCAGTAGGGATCCCTGGCTAGTGAGGGTTTGTTGCAGGGGATTCATGTCCACTAGGTTTATTATGGCCAGTTCTGTTACACAAGCGTGGCAGTAGATGAACTCAAGTGCAGCACACAGGCGTGGAGGTAGAGTTAGGAGGCATTGTTAACATAGCAAGTTTGGAGTCGGTATCCAAGAACAATGTTAGCCTTAGAACTGGCAGTCCTGCTGAGAACCACGAAACGAGGTTACTCACCCTGGAGTTGACCAACGAACTGGCAGCTCCTTGTTGTGGTCACAGGGTTTTTATACTGCATTTACTGATGGAAAGCAGGTGTTTGTAGTTAGTGGAACCTGGGAATGATTGGAAACTAAACGAGGTGATTAAGGCCCAATTCCTGAGGAAAATAGCCAGGCGGGGGACTGCCAGAAGGGATCGTGACAAAAACTCAATCAAATTCATGAGACACAATTTCCTGTGCACATTAACCTCCCATTTTTCATTAACCTCTAATCAATCCAGGCAAAATGTCTCAAACCAAAATGTCGACCGTTCAGTTTCCTCCCGTGACAGAGATTTTGTATGTAGACATTGTTATTAGTGTAACACCTCTCATTTAAGACCAGGTTTTATTTTATTAATACTGTTATGTTGTAGGGTATTACATTTTCTGCAGATTTTCTCAAAAAGGTCGAGGGATGAAGCGAAGTGATGATGACTCTAAAAAGCGACTCTTTTGCTTGCATCTTCAGAAACAATTCTATTTCCATCTTTAATATTTCTAATTTGCCCTTTCAGGGTTCTTTTGAAGACCCTGACCTGGAGTTACATGCTGACTTTGGTTCTTTGCAGGGAAGGAACCAGCTCTCGGGGTTTCACAACTGGCTGTTGTTCGGCATGCCAAGGGCTTGGCCTAAGGGTTCAGCTCGTCTTTGGAGGCCTAGGATCTCGGGGCTCTAGAGACGAGTGGATCAAAGATGGTTGTCCCGGACCGGTGTGTTGTGAGAGCTGGAACATCTTTGGCTGCGTACCCAGAGACCTGTGATCTTTCAGCCCAGAGCTTGAAAAAAGTGATATAATGGATTTTTAACATTGTACGCCAGTGAGTTGTTTGTCACGTCTTCCCTCTCGCTGTGAAACGGAGACATATTAGGAAGAGAGAGAGCCTGTGATGTGTCGATTGCTGGGTAAACAATGTAGTCTTTGGAGTACTGAAAGTCTGTGTGTTTGCTGTTGCTTTGCTCACACTTGAGCGCTTGGTGGTGTGTGCTGATGCTTCTTTTTTGCCACTGGGGGAGGGGGAATTGTTGCTTCCTTACATGCGGGAGGGAGGGGAGCTGGGGTTCTAACATTTAACTGTCATTCATTCTTTGGAGCTCAACTCTGTTTTTGTGGATAGTTGCAAAGAAAAGGCATTTCAAGATGTATATTGTATACATTTCTCTGACATTAAATGTACTTTTTGAAACCTTTTGAAATGCAATATGTTCCTTTAAAAATATTATGCAATTGAGTAATTCATACTTGTTGAATTAGCCAATATGATTTGTCTTGTTAACATTTTGGAAGAGAGTAAGAGGAAGAGGAAGAAGAGGAGGAGAAGCAGGAATAACTCATTGCGAAGGACAGATACTTCTGTCAGAAAATCCTCATGCGACAATAGTCTTCAGAGAACATGCAGATAACTTTTAGTTAGCTAGTTATCACATGATTTTGGAAACAGTTCGACACTTGTCCTTGGACATTTCTTGGATATTTATTTTTATTTGACTTGGACTGTGTTTTCAGGCAGAATTGTTCGATGCCGTGAGTAAACGAAGTGAAGCAAACTGGATTGATTACACAACAATGAGCTCCAACGATTAGGTGCACACAATGGACTAATTAACATATGTGTAATGGGTCCTTTTCTTTATTTTGTTTGTTATGCTTTAAAATATTTCGCCAATAGAATTTTAATCTAAGTTTATACAGGTGTGAGGTAAATTACTGCTTCCTGGTGAAAAGTAAATTTGCATGGTTGTTTCAGTGTCCATACAAGTGATAACCTCATTTTCCCTTAAAGGAACATTCAAGCTGTTATTTTTTGTGTTTACCTGAATCATATTTAGCCTAGATGTGTTTGTTTATTGGAAATGGCCTTTGTAATCATTATTCACCGTGCATTGTTATGTTGCTGTTAGCTTGTATTCATCATAACAGCTAACTCATTGCAAGCCTATGGTGAGAGGGTTATATCAGTACAAACTTCCCATGTTTCCCAGCACCCAGATAAGGATCTCCTCCTGTTGAACTTGTAAGGTTAACCTGGGCTCTCAGTAAAAGACTACACTCCAGACAAGCTGGATGCTACAGCATGGACTTGGTGCACAGAATACCAGCAAATCTTGAGTTATAAGAAAATACTGGATAGAATGGGGCTTTTTAATATCTTAAATCCTTGATTGTCCAACACTAATTGATATGAAGAAGGCACTGCATATGCAAAGGTAATTATAGTACACCCAATGTGTTAATGAATGAAAATGAGAGGGAAAAATAATTACTTTAAAGATACCCTCTAGATACACATCAAGTGATATAGCATCAGCGTCACACATTGAGAGATTGAACTGATTGAGAGATTTTATCAGAGGATGAATTACCAGCTTTGAGGAAAATTACCATACCTTGGTCACATTTAAGTCCCAGAGGGAAAAAGACCAACAACAATCTCATAGCCTAATCTTGTCTTTTACCTGTAAAATCTACCAATTAGTATGCATATCTAAAATCAAATCCCTCAATCATTTAGGAATGTATTAAAATGGTCATTCTAAATCACAGAAAATTACTGTTGATTGGACATTACTAGGTGCAATCTACTGCCATGGCTTAAAATGATAAACTCCAAACCTACTTCAACAGAATCCTTCTGAGGCTAGATATCTGAAGTAAAAGAATTCTCATGCTGTGACCTTCACATTGGAGAGAATAAGGAGGCTGTGTGATTTTGTGCATTGCCTTTGAGTCCACAAACATGATGCTAAGCCACTAGCTCCTTTTAATTTAATTTTACACCCATCCCACCGTGATCTCGACTATTCCAAAGGAACTTAATGAAAATTTATGAAGGAATGGCTTGTGTTTTCTTAAGAAGCTCTACAGAACTTCTTTATTTTTAGTTGTTGGTACATGACAGTTTAGCTTTGACCTGTTCAATGAGCTCAGCATGCTACATTGTAAACAAGTGACAATGGTACATTTAGATAAGGCGTTCTTGCATCATGACTGGTGTTAAATTCGTGAGCAAAGTTTCTAAGATGACCCACCCTTTCAATACCATGCCAAAAGCATGCTATCAGCCCCACAATATAAAAATTCAAGGAGAATTCAGAAGAAGTATCATCACAAAGGCATTAGGTAGATTTGGAATGCACTACCCTAAAAGATTTAGTGCAAAATGTACAACTTTGTCAGAAAACCTAAATGGCCAGATACAAACTGGTAACTGGCTTTACATGTTGCTTGACGTTCCTGTAGATTAGTTGAATCTGCTGAAATAGCTACAATTTCTGGACCAAAGATGAATGTTGTGAAACAATTATATATTTATGTGCTTGAAATGCACTAGAGTGATATCTTTAAAGTTTACTAAGGAAAGGTATGGAATAGTGCTTAAAGAGACAAACTGTAATGACCAATAGAAAGAGAGGAGATCAGTACAGGGTTCATTGTTTACTTTGCTTCTATTACTGATTTATCCAGTGGAAAGGTACTTAAAAGTTTGCCTTCTAATTATGCACAAAAGGAACCAGTACCTTTGAAATATTTATACATAAGTAAATATATAGCATTGGCTTTCTGGCCTTCATTCTCCAACTGTAACTACTTCTTAAGGGTATAGAAACTAAGAAGCACATACAATTTAAATAAGTTACTGCGGCATATTGAAGCTACTTTGTAAGTGAGCTAAGGTTCTGAGTAATATCACATGGTTTGAAACACTGGATATGTTATACTGCTCTTTTAACAATACACCACGAAAGAGATGGAAATATAAATCCACAGTATCAGAACATCGCAAGACTTTGAACTCACCTGATATATTATCCAGGCGTTTCAAATAGGGAAGGGTATGTAAGGAAGAGATAGAGAAAAAAAACTTGTATGTATTTATTAAAGGTAGAGACGATCTCTATACTATTTGCAATGATATTTGCAGCTGCCAAGGAGAAGATTAAAAAAAACTGATTTGTATCCAAAGTGTCACCAGCTATTTCTCATACAACCACATCAACAAAGAAGAGAACTGACAGGTGTATTCAGCAGTGTTAATATGATACCTGATTCACTGGCCCATTTCACTGATATCTATAGTTTAATCAGCAGTGAGGATTTTTTTTGTGCATTGGTTCATGGGTACCACATCAAGCAGACACAAGCCTCTTGATTTTTGTCTGGGACAAAACAGTAAGCTGATACTATGTATGTGTGTGAAGCTTCACACAAAATTTATGATGTAGTGATAAGAGCGAAAAAAAAGTATTGGTATCAAATGCCAAATGATAATCAAATGTTACAGGAGTTATAAAGCCAGTCACCGTCAACAAACTGTTTTTCAATGTTAATATATTTACATAGAAAAATATTTCTCAGACCAAAGAAATTAAACATTTTCTCATGACTTCTCTGCTTGTCAATGTAAGTGGTGATGGTGTGAGGGAATTTCATGCATTCTGCCTGGGTAGCTACTGCCACCAAGGTAGGTAGGTAGACATCTGCAGATTAAAAGTATAATGTGTCTCTGCAATGTGTCTTAATTTAACTTTGATATTGAAGATATTTTGATATTTTCCATGCTGAATGTGGAATGTTTACTATAAAACTATTGTATTCATCATTCATTTGCAATAAAGAGCTAGCACACCTGAGAACATTTATGAGGAGCACTGCCGTATAAGAATGGAGCATTTATCATTAAGGACCCTATCATCCAGGCCAGGCTCTCCTCTCATTACTACCATTGGGCAGGAGGTACGGGAAACTTAAATCCCACACTACCAGGTTCAGGAACAACCATCAGGAACCATAAGGCTTCTGAACCAGCATGGATAATTTCAGTCACCTCAATGCTGTGATGAAATGCTTTGAGGTTTATGACGAAATATATAAACTCTTACCTGAGGAGTGATTTGGATCCACTCCAATTTGCCTCTCATCACAACAAGTTAACAGCAGATGCCATTTCATTGGCTCTTCAATCAACCTTGGAACATCAAGACAGTGAAGATGCATACATCAGGATGCTCTTCATTGACTACAACTTGGCATTCAATACTATCATCCTCTCAAAGCTTATCAATAAGGTCCTAGACCTAGGCCTCAATACCTCCATGTGTACCCCAGTCAGTTCAGATTGGCAACAGCATCTCCTCCACAATATCCACCAGCACAGGTGCACCACAAGGCTGTGTGCTTAGTCCCCTGCTCTACTCGCTTTATACTTATGACTGTGAGGCTAAGCGCAACTCTATTGTCATATTTAAGTTTGCCGATGACACCACTGTTATCAACAGAATCAAAGGTGGTGACAAATCAGTATATAGGAGTGAGATTGAAAATCTAGCTGAGTGGTGCCACAACAACCTCTCACTCGATGTCATAGAGACCAAAGAGTTGATTATTGACTACAAGAGGAGGAAACCGTAAGCCCACAAGCCAATCCCCACTGGGGGATCAGAGGTGGAGAGGATCATCGACTTTATAGAGCTGGGTGTCATTATTTCAGAGGATCTGTCCTGGATCCACCACATAAGTGTCACTACAAAGAAAGCATGGCAGTTCCTCTACTTTCTTGGAGGTATGTGATGATTTGGCAAGTCATCTAAGACTTTGACAAACTTTTGTAGACGTGCGATGGAGGATATGTTGACTGATTTCATCACAGCCTGGTATAGAAGTACCAATGCCCTTGAATGGAAAAGCCAGCAAAAAGTAATGAATTCAGCTCAGTCCATCCTAGGTAATGCCCTGCCCGCCATTGAGCAGATCTCTAAGAAACACTATCACAGGAAAGGTCATTAACAACCCCACTATCCAGGCCAGGCTTTCTTCTCACTACCGCCATCATGAAGGAGATACAGAAGTCTGAGGGCCACAGCATCAGGTTCTGGAACGGTTAATATCCCTCAATCATCAGGCTCTTGAACCAGAGCAGTCAGCGTTATTCAGCTTCACTCACCCCATCACTGAACTGTTCCTAAAACAGCTTACTTTAAAAGACTCATATTCTCGATATTTATTCCTAATTTATTATTTATCTTTTTCTTTTTGTATTTGCACAGCTTGTTGTTTTTTGCAACTTGGTTGTCCGTATTGTGTGCAGTTTTTCATTGATTCTATTGTATTTCTTTATTCTTACCACAAAAGGTCGCACCCAAATGATTCATTGTGTTGTACGTGTTAACATGTATGTACTTTGATAATAAATTTACTTTGAACTTTGATAATAAATTTACATTGACTTTGAATTCACTTTGACTGAAGTCTTTATATAGAAAGTCTTTTATAAGTCATTACTTTAATCCTTTCCTTTGATATACTATTGATCATAACATGATTGTTTTGTCATCCATTATTTTTACCATTCTGTACAAATGTTTTATGTGTTGGTATATTTGTCTAAACCAGGCAAGGGAAACTCTGACTAACCTTGCTTGAGCTCAACTAAGCACTATTTCGTATTTACAGGCACATCTACAGTGATCTTCTGTCTCCTGTATTCCCAGTCACCTATTGGGTTCACAATCACTATGTGGTCTGTGGCTTATAGTGCCAATCCTCCTCCACCAGCACCACACCATACAATCTCACCAAACCAAATTCATAGGGTCCCCAGAGCCAACTCAGGCACAATTAATTACACACTGAAGTGACTCGCCACTTCAAACAAGGATGGACAAAAGATATTGCCTTAGCCATTGGTACTAACGTCCCTTCTGAATGATTTTAAAAAGTCTTAAACCAAACATTGCCCATTTGTTCAAATGGGTTTAAAGGGTTCCATAGTTCAATAGTTCAATTAAAGCCATTGTCCTTAGCAAATATGTTCTCCTACAACAATGATTGACCTTAATTGCAACATATTATTGTGTTTCATTTGTTACTGCAAATTTTTCTCAAAAACTCATTATTCTGAGGATGTACCAAGGTGCTTAAATATGTTTGCCTTTTTCATTTCTATAGTTATACATATTTAGAACTACGACATCTACAACAACTACATGTCCAATGAGTAAATAACATAATTATAGGCATGAACAGAAACCACCATTAATAGCTATAAAAACTAATATAAAAATAATGAATAAACATTCATAAATAATTTACTTTCTTACTCTAGGTACCTGAGCCAATAGGCTGGTCCTGGACTTATTTCCACTTGGCATGATTAACGTATTATTATTTAATTATTTATGGTTTTATATTGCTATATTTCTACACTATTCTTGGTTGGCGCGGCTGCAACGAAACCCAATTTCCCTCGGGATCAATAAAGTATGTCTGTCTGTCTAGGTCAAAAAACCATAAAAAGAAAGATCATTTATCAAGGATTAATAATATCAAATTGTAAGAAATATGTCTCAAAGGATTGAAATTCATTTGGAAACACATCACAAATGATTGTGTACTAATCCTGTATTATGAGTGGAATTCAATGCTTTTATTTGCTTTTTACGGAAATTTACCAAGTAGCTTTTCTCAGTGAAGCCAACAGGTGAATTCATGACAGTGATCGCTTTGATTTTTGATATACTGACTATTGCAAAACACACCAATGATTTTATTAGCATTGCCTGACGCATGACACTGTCAATGAATGACTTTGCTTACAGTTCACCTTTATTTCTTCTAGACATACCTTTTAGCATTTAGGTATACAATATTCAAATAAATAGATAGATAAATGCCTTATTGGTTCCAAAGGAAATTACAGTGTCACAGTAGCATTACAAGTGCACAGATATACAAATATTAGAAGAGAAGGAAGAAAGAATTAAAAAGTTATCTTAAAAACAAGACGTACAAGATTTACAGGATTTGCAACTTGACACTGATAAGATGGTAGTGCAAGAAATACCCTAATATTATTCAGTAATGGGTCATGTTCACACCGTCCAGATAAGAACTGATGGTAGTATTGCATTGTATTGCACAGGGTGGCTGCGATAGGGTGTGGAAATAGATCTAAACAGAGCTCTAGTAAAGAGAAGTTAATAACAGTTAAACAGGAGGGGTGGGGGGTGTCAGCACTTCCCCGGTTATAGGTTGACTCATTATAGAGCCTAATATCCGAGGGCAAAAATGACCTCATCTACTACTCTTTGAAGCAGCGCAGTTGTCTTAATCTATTACTGAAAGTGCTCCTCTGTTCACCCAAGGTGGCATACAGAGGGTGAGGAACATTCTACAGAATCACCAGGATTTTCTGGAGGGTTCCTTGTTTTACCACAGCCTCTAGTTGCCAGAGTCTAGAGACTTCATAATGTATGAGGTCAGGGCCGCTGGACAGTAGTCGTTCGACACTTTCAGTTGGCCCTTCTTGGGTACTGGGACCACACATAATGTTTTCCATCCAGCCAGGACCTTTTCCAGACTGAGATTCAGACTGAAAATGTGCTGGAGAACTCCACACAGTTGCGCAGTACAAACCTTCAGGATCTGTCTGTGTAAAAAACTTACTCCTGATATCCCCTCTGTAACTACTTCCAAGCACCTTAAAACTATGCTCTCTTGTGTTAGCCATTTCAGCTCTGGCAAAAAAGTCTCTGACTATCCGCACGATCAATGCCTCTCATCATCTTATGCACCTCTACCAGGTCATACACCTCTATCAGATCAGTACACCTCCATCACATCTCCTGATCTAAAGGCTCTATTTTTGTGATTGAGAAGAGCCTTCACCTGCTTGCAAAATTACTGGAAAGGTATTTTTGGTATTATTTCAAAAGTTCTGAATATTAAATTGCAACCGCATCCTATTACTGCAATTTTTGGTTTACCAATAGTGGATAATAGTTGTTTATCCCCCTCAGCCCGGCAGATGATTGCATTTGTTACAGTAATGGCTAGAAGATCTATCCTATTGAACTGGAAACAAATTAATCCTCCAACCATGTTTCAGTTGTTTTCTCAAACTATTTCTCGTTTGAGTTTAGAAAAAATTAGAAGTGTGGTTTTTGACCCTGCAATTAAATTTGAAGAAACTTGGAGACCGTTTATTCGACATTTTCATATGAGCTAAACTGACTTTTCCTAAACCTTACTTTTATTATCCTTAATTATTTGGATGGAGGTGCGGAGTTATTGACGCTGCTGTGTATATTTGACATAATGCAATGGCCCATGTTGGTTAGGTTTCTTTTTGGAGGGGTTTTTTTTCTTATTTACTCTTTAATTACTATGAGTTTGGGAGGTTATTATATATGGATTATCATCTATTTGTATTTATACCTTAACCTATTAGTTAAGTATTCTCAAACTCTCTGCATCTATGTTTTTCCTATGTTTGTTTAAAAGTAATAAAGAGATATAAAAAGAAAGAAAGAGAAGAGCCTTCAGGTCACTGGTGACCTTTGGTTTGTCGTTGGGAAGCAGCGAACGGTCTTGATGGTATTACAGTGCCACACTGAATTTGACGTAGCCAGCGATGCAGTCAGTAAGACGTTAATGACCTCCCCATATGGTTCACAGAGCACAGTCCTCCCAAAGCAGACTTTCAAGGTCTTGATGGCCACTGGAGACCATAAACTAAATTAGACAATTTTTAATTTTAAAGTCTGAAAAATAACCTTAAATCAAGATTCAAGATTATTTTATTGTCATTTTTCGGTAGACAAGTGTAAAGGAGAGTGAAATGATTGATCGTCCAGGTCCAATGTAGCTTAAAATGCACAATAAGCATAAATAACACAATAAATATCAATATAAAATCAATCCTATAAAACACAACGTACAAGTAACTGTTTGAATGTGGCATACATACATAAGATGAACTTATATACATTGACAATAGACAATAGACAATAGATAGTAGGTGCAGAAGTAGACCATTCAGACGTTTGAGCCTGCACCTCCATTCTGAGATCATGGCTGATCATCTTCTATCAATACCCGGTTCCTGCCTTGTCCCCATATCCCTTGATTCCCCTATCCATAAGATACCTATCTAGCTCCTCCTTGAAAGCATCCAGAGAATTGGCCTCCACTACCTTCCGAGGCAGTGCATTCCAGACCCCCACAACTCTCTGGGAGAAGAAGTCTGCCCTAAATGACCTACCCCTTATTCTTAAACTATGGTACTGGACTCTCCCAGCATCTGGAACATATTTCCTGCCTCTATCTTGTCCAATCCTTTAATAATCTTATATGTTGCAATCAGATCGTCTCTCAATCTCCTTAATTCCAGCGTGTACAAGCCCAGTCTCTCTAACCTCTCTGCATAAGACAGTACGGACATCCCAGGAATTAACCTTGTGAATCTACGCTGCACTTCCTCTACAGCCGGGATGTCCTTCCTTAACCCTGGAGACAAAACTGTACACAATACTCCAGGTGTGGTCTCACCAGGGCCCTGTATAAATGCAAAAGGATTTCCTTGCACTTGTACTCAATTCCCTTTGTAATAAAGGCCAACATTCCATTAGCCTTCTTCACTGCCTGCTGCACTTGCTCATTCACCTTCAGTGACTGATGAATAAGGACTCCTAGATCTCTTTGTATTTCTCCCTTACCTAACTCTACACCATTCAGATAATAATCTGCCTTCCTGTTCTTACTCCCGAAGTGGATAACCTCACACTTATTCAATTAAACGTCATCTGCCATGTATCTGCCCACTCACCCAGCCTATCCAAGTCACCCTGAATTCTCCTAACATCCTCATCACATGTCACACTGCCACCCAGTTTAGTATCGTCAGCAAACCTGCTGGTGTTATTCTCAATGCCTTCATCTAACTGATGATTCATTGACTGATTGTATGTATAGTACGTAAGTGAGTCTATGCAGGAATATCTGTCCGTAAGGTGATTGACAGGAAGTGATAAAGTCACAAAGGTATAGGAGATATGTGATAATTCCTGACCGCAAATCCATACTTCAGCAGTTCTCTATGAAAGATACAATTGCTTCAGGGTGTTGTGCCATCATTTTCATTAATAATTAATAATCAATAATTAAACATCTGCTTCTCATTGCAGTATAATGGGCTCAGTACTGTGACATGAAATTTAGTGACGTGCACATGAAGGAGAAAATCTTTTTAGATGCTCATATAAGAACTGAGAAAAGTTTTAAAAAAAATAATGATGCGAGTTAAGAGATTACAAATGCATCCCATGGTTTAATATTTTTATATCACTCTTCCAGTGTTTGAGCTGTTTGAGGTTGAGCACAAGTTAGAGTGGCCTGCACTGGATCATTGTCAGGAGTCTGTCCTCAAGACACCTGTGACTAATGGATAAAGGATTGTTTTCCACAGGTATCATTCTGCCACAAGTACAAATATTGTGTTACCTTATAGAAACATAGAAAATAGGTGCAAAAGTAGGACATTTGGTCCTTCGAGCCTGCACCGCCATTCAGCATGATCATGGCTGATCATCCAACTCAGAACCCTGTACCTGCTTTCTCTCCATACCCCCTGATCCCTTTAGCCACAAGGGCCATATCTAACTTCCTCTTAGATATAGCCAATGAACTGGCCTCAATTGTTTCCTGTGGCAGAGAATTCCACAGATTCACCACTCTCTGTGTGAAGAAGTTTTTCCTCATCTCGGTACTAAAAAGCTTCCCCTTTATCCTTAAACTGTGACCCCTTGTTCTGGACTTCCCCAACATCAGAAACGATCTTCCTGCATCTAGCCTGTCCAATCCCTTTAGAATCTTATACGTTTCAATAAGATCCCCCATCAATCTTCTAAATTCCAGTGAGTATAAGCCTAGTCGATCCAGTCTTTCTTCATATGAAAGTCCTGCCATCCCAGGAATCAATCTGGTGAACATTCTCTGTACTCCCTCTATGGCAAGAATGTCTTTCCTCAGATTAGGGGACCAAAACTGCACACAATATTCTAGGTGCGGTCTCACCAAGGCCTTGAACAACTGCAGTAGAACCTCCCTGCTCCTGTACTCAAATCCTTTTGCTATGAATGCTAACATACCATTTGCCTTTTTCACCGCCTGCTGTACCTGCATGCCCACCTTCAATGACTGGTGTACAATGACACCCAGGTCTCGTTGCATCTCCCCTTTTCCTAATCGGCCACCGTTCAGATAATAATAATAATTATACAGTACAAGAGGGAGAGAAATGTTACTACATGTCAGGGTGATACACCTGCCATGAGAATGTGCTCGTGTGCAAGATGAGCATATCAAGCTTGGAGTGGTGAGAAGTATGTGAAGCTGCTTTCTGGATGTTTGGTTATTGGGTGAGAATTTTGATGAAGTTATATTGCATGGAGCAGTGTGTAAAGCTAAGCTCAATCACGTGTGTAAATTTCCTAGATTTCTGGTGGCACCTACATTTACGTTCCTGGAGCTTCTCTCCTAATGTTCACATCAAAATCGGACCATTTTTGTTGTCACTTGACTATGGATCTGAAAGGCTTCTGAGACCTTCTAGGATGGAGAAGATCGATCTGTTTCTGCACTATACCCACCGAGGCATCTGTAACTGTGTCTGAAATCTCTTGTCCTCTGCATGGTCTTACTTCAGAATTCTGTAACTTTGCAATGCCCTAAAATGTGGCAGGCTACAACTTGTGATGTAATGGAGATCAGAATCACAATCAAAAATTTCCTGGTCTCCCCTCTCGCTGTGAAAGGATGTCACCTCTCTGTTCCTTTATTGGGGAGAGAGAGAGAGAGCCAGTGGTATGTTGAATTGTTGAGTGAATGATGAGCTTTGGTTCTACTGCAGATCATGGTCTTTCTTGAAGGCTGTGCTATTGCTTGCTTGGTGGGTGGAGGGTGTTGATGCTTTTTTTGCTGAAATAAGTGGGGGAGAGGGTCGTTGTTTTGCTGCTGCAAGTGCATGGGAGGAGAGAGTAGAGGAGCATTGTGGTTCCAACATTTTTACTGGGGGCACTCTTCTGTTTTTATGGATGACTGTGAAGAACAAGATTTTCGGGGTATATATTGCATACATTCTCTGATATTAGACCTTCTCTGTACTCTTTCAACCTTGTTTACATCTTCCCTGTAGGTAGGTGACCAAAACTGCATACAATACTCCAAATTAGGCCTCACCAATGTCTTATACAACTTCAGCATAACATCCTATCTACTATGAAGGCCAATGTGCCAAAAGCTTTCTTTATGACCCTATCTACTGGTGACAACTCTTTCAATGAATTATTGATCTGTTTTCACAGATCGCTTTGTTCTACCAGACCCCTCAGTGCCCTACCGTTCACAGAGTAAGACCTCAGTGTTGGTCACAGTGCATCACACTAGTCTGCATTAATTCCATCATTTAATGATGCAGATCTCTCTGCAAGCCACGATAGCCTTCCTTGCTGTCCATTACATCCTTATTCTTGGTGTCATCCGCATATTTACTGATCCAGTTGACCAGATGATCATCCATTTCATTGATAAAGATGACAAACAACAAAGGACCCAGCATCGATCACTGTAGAACACTACTAGTCTCTGGCCACCAGTCAGACAAGCAACCATCTACTACCATGCTCTGGCTTCTCCCTTAAAGCCAATGTCTAATCCAGCTTACTACCTCATCCAGAATGCGGAGAGACTGAGCCTTTCTGAGCATTGCTTCATCCATTTTCCTGGTACCTTTCTCGAAACACTCTCTACAATTGGTTAGACATGACCTACCAAGCATGAAGCCATACTGGCTATCCTCAATCAGTCCATATTTATCCAAAATTTTATATATCCGGTCCCTTAGAATACCTACCAATGTCAGAAGAGACGGAGCCGTGTAATGATGACAGTAAACAGCGACACCCTTGCTTACGTCTTCAGAAACAGCTCGATTTCCATCTTTAATAACTTTATTTTTCACTTTCAGGGTCCTTTTAAAGACCCTGACCTGGAGTTACAAGCTGACTTTGGTTTTTTGCGGGAATGGGACCCGCTGTCTGAGTTTCATAACAGGCCGTTGTTGTTCAGCGCATCAAGGGTTTGGCCTAAGAGTCCAGGTCGGACTTGGAAGCCTAGGATCTCAGAGCTCTGGAGACAGGCAGATCGAGGGTCGGTGTCATGGCAGGAGACCGGTGTGCTGTCAGGGAAGTCAGAATATCTACGGCTGTGTGCCCGGAAACCCAAGAACTTTGAGATTTTCAGGCACAGAGCTCAAAAAAAAAGTGGCGTAATGGACTTTTAACATCATAAACCAGTGAGTTGTTTGTTACGTCTCCCCACTCGCTGGGAAAATGGAGACACTTCCTTCTCTCTTATTAGCGAGTGAGAGAGCCTGTGGTAAGTCGTACACTGGGTGAAACGAGAAGTCTTTCGGGTAACTGTAAGCCTGTGTCTTTGCTATTGCTTTGCTCATGCTTGGGAGTTTGGTGGCAGGGGCCAATGCTTATTTTTTTGCCGGTGGGGGGAGGGGGGATTGTTGCTCGCTGCCACTTACACGTGGGAGGGAGGGGAGCTGGGGGCGGGTAATTTGGGGCTCTAATATTTAACTGTCATTCATTCTTTGGACCACTCCTCTGTTTTTGTGGATGGTTGTGAAAAAAAAGCATTTCAGGATGTATATTGTATACATTTCTCTGACATTAAATTGGACCTTTGAACAACTTTCTCAAAATTGATGTCAGACACACTGGCCCATAATTTCCTGGTTTACGTCTGAAGCCTTTCTTAAACAATGGAATAATATTGGCTATCTTTCAATCCTCTGGTACCTCTCCGGTTGCTCAGGATGATTTAAATTTCTTTGCCAGGGCCCTGGCAATTTCTGCATTTGCCTCCCGTAGGATCTGAGGAAGTACCTTGTCAGGCTCCAGGATTTATCCACCCTGATTTACCTCAAGATATCAAACACCTCCTCTGTAATCTGTAACAGGGTTCATGAAGTTGATGCTGCTTTGCCTCACTTCTATAGACTCTGTGTCCATCTCCTGAGTAAACAGAGATTCAAAAAAGTTAATTAAGATCTCCCTCATCTTTTTGGATCCACACATTCTGATCTTCCAAGGGACTAGTTTTGTCCCTTCCAATCTTTTGCTCTTAGCATATCTGTAGAAGCCCTTAGAATTCTCCTTTACGTTGTCTGCTAGAGCAACTTCATGCCTTCTTTTACCCCTCCTGATTGCTTTCTTATGCGTTCTCTTGCATTTTTATACTCTATAAGCATCTCATTTGTTCCTGCTTGTCTTTACCTGCTATGCACATCATTTTTTCTCTTAACCTAAGCCTCAACATCTCTTGAAAACCAAGGTACCCCACACTTATTATCTTCATCTTTTATTCTGACAGGTACATAGAAGCTTTGTACTGTCAAAATTTAACTTTTGAAGGCCTCCCATTTACTAGGTACCTCTTTGCCAGAAAACAGCCTGTCCCAATCCAACTTGCCAGATCATTTCTGACATCATCAAAATTGGCCTTTCACCAATTTAGAATCTCAACCTGCTGACCAGGCCTATCATTTGCAATATTATTGTAAAACTAAATGTAGTCAATGTGGTCACTAGATGCAAAGTTTACCCCTACACAAATTTCTATCACATGCCCTTTCTCATCCCCTAAATGCAGATCCAGTATCACACACTCTTTTGTTGGGACTTCTATGTACTGATGAAGGAAAGTTTCCTGAACACATTTGACAAACTCTATGCAACCTAGTCCTTTGAGAGTATGGGATCCCAGTCAATATGTGGAAAGTTAAAATCACCTACAATAACAACCTTACATTTCTAAGGTTGTGCTGGCATTGGAGATGGTCTAGAAGAGGTTCACAATAATGATCCTGCAAAAGAAAGGGTTGGTGTATGAGAGTATTTGATGGCTCTGGGCCTGTACTAATTGGTCTTTAGAAGAATAGAGGTGGGGATAGGGATCCCTTTGAACTCCATTCGATAATGAAAGGTCAATATAGAGTGGATATGAAGAGGGTGCTTCATAAGGTGGGGGAGCTTAGGACTAGGTGGCACCACCTCAGAATAGGGCATCTCTTTAGAACAGAGATGAAGAGGAATTTCTTTAGCAGGAGGGTGGTGAATCTGTGGAATTCATTGCTGTGGAGGTCAAGTCATTAGGTATATTTAGAGTGGAAGGTTCTTCATTAGTTAGGGCCTCAAAGTTTACAGGGAAAAGGCAGGAGAGTGAGCTTGAGAGGAATAATAATTCATCTGTGGAAGAGTGAAGCAGACTCGAAAGGCCAAATGGCCTAATTCTGCTCCTATGTCTGATGATCTTATGTTTATACAACTGGCATCAAACTTCTGATGGAACACACACAAAATGCTATAGGAGCTCAGCAGGTCAGGCGTAGGGGAATGAACAAACAGCTGACAGTTCAGGCCGAGACTCTTCATCAGGAACTGACAGAAAGGACCAAATAAGAAGGTGGGAGGAGAGGAAGGAGTGAAGATGATAGGTGAAATCAGGTGGGTGGGGGAGGGGGATAAAGTAAAAACTAAGGAAGTAATAGGTGGAAAAGGTAAAGGGCTGGAGAAGAAAGAACCTGTTAGGAGAGGCAAGTGAAGAATGGGAGAAGGGGAAGAAGGATGGGAGAGGTGATAAGCAGGTGAGCTGGGAGGAGAGGTAAGGGGGAGTCAAAGTAGGAAAAGGAAGATGGGAAAAGGGGGAGGGGAAAATTACTGGAAGTAAGAGAAATCAATAATCATGCCATCAGGGTGAATACTCCCAGACGTTAAGATAAAGTGTTGAGTAACCTCATCATGGCAGTAGAGGAGGCTACGGACCGATATGTCGGAATGGAAATGGGGATTGGAATTAAAATGGATGGCCACAGGGAAATCCTGCTTTTAGCGAATGGAGTGAAGGTGATCAACTGTGAACATTTGCAAAGTCATTTAAATTGATGCCACTTGGGGGCAGCAGTTCTTCTGAGTCAGATTCATATTTGAAATACAAACAAAATCTGTTGAATCCAAAAAAATATATCATTCTAAATAATGTGAGTAGAAGTAAAAAAAAAATCAAGAAATTAGTGTCTGAATAAGTTAATTTCTTTCCAAATTGAGTTCAGTATTCTGAGAATTTGCACATTGCACTGTAAACTATACAGTCAGAGAAGAGGAGAAACATCTCTTCGAAGTATTCACGTGAAACAGATACCCATGTAACTTCATACAAAGATGCCTATGAGGTTGACAACGTGCCAACCAGGAAGAGACCAAATGAGTTGTCCTTCCGTATCTTCGAAATATCACAGAAATGACAGCCAACTGCTCCAAGCACATAGAATTTTGGTCACGCATAAACCAACAGCGACATTGTGGAGGGTACTCTGCAGACCTAAAGCACAAACTAATCTATTGGACGAGACCAATGTGGTCTACAATCTCCAGTGCGGAGACTGCAGGAAATAATACGTTGACTAAACTGGGAGAAAACTATCCACAAGGGTCCATGAACATTAACTGGCTGTTAAGCGCCATGACTAACTCTTCCTAAGCTCTACTTGTGAAGATCGAGATGGCTACGTATTCAACTGGGCATTAGTGAAAGTCATGACACAAGCAAACATGTGGTATGCAAGGGAACTCCTAGAAGCGCGGGTTTCCTGTGAACAATTCTGTGAACAAATGCGTAGACCTCGATTCCATTTATAAGCCGATGTGGGCAAAATTCCAGAAAACACACAGCGTTTGCCATGCAACTAATCAGCGATGAGACCCCCTCTCCACGTCACAATTGAGATTCTGTAATGAAGACCATTCAACTAATTGATAAATATATAAAGGCCAAGCATTCAGAGGACACACCCCAAGTGTTGATGATGTCTCCTTGTACAGTGATGAAACAATTGCAGATGGATTGCCAAGATCAGAGAGCAACTCAACCCAAACATCAACCACCTGAGCTACATGGTTTCCGAGCTATTTCCACCTTAGTGTGTTAGTCTTGTTTTTTATAAACCTCCATCCTGGGAGTTATTAGTCTCATGCCAAAATGACAAATGATCAAGAGCTGCAGTGACTAAAAGGAAAAAATGTACATGTAGATTTTATTCTATTCTTATGAATGGTGTATCAAAGGATCAACACTAAATTTCAGTTCACCTTTTTCCATCCTCGTCAATACCAACTCCCTTTCCTGTGAGATTATCCCACATAATTTGCCAAGAAGCCACATCTGCCTTTATACCTTGACCATCATCATCACCAACAATCTCACATGCTCTTCCCATTAAAAACAACACAGTTTGAGAGTGTTCTGGTGTCAGTGTTCACACTCCACTATAATAGGGAGTCCAGGCATGGATTGGGTAAGGGCGTTGTGAAACAATTCTGTTCAGACTTCCAGTGAGACCTGGTGCTTCCAGTGCTTATCACTTTACCTCCCTATCTCATTTCGCTTCCGACTTGATATAAAGCCATAAGAAATAGGAGCAGAATTAGGCCATTTGGCCCCTCAAGTCTGTTCTCTCACCTCTCATGCTCCGTCACTGCAAGGAGAAAAGGCCGATTTCACTTAAACTATTCTCAAAAGGCATGCTCCCCAATCCAGGCAACATTCTTGTAAATCTCCTCTGCACCCCTTCTATGGTTTCCAGATCCTTCCTGTAGTGAGGCAACCAGAACTGAGCACAGTACTCCAAGTGGGGTCTGACCAGGGTCCTATATAGCTGCAACATTACCTCCCAGCTGTTAAAACCAATCCCACAATTGAAGAAGGCCAATACACCGTATACTTTCTTAACCACAGAGTCAACCTGTGCAGCAGCTTTGAGCAGCAATACTGAAGCAAAGTATTCATTAAGTACCTCTATTATCTCCTGTGGTTCCATACACACTTATCCACTGTCACACTTGATTGGTCCTTTTCTCTGAAGTCTTATCCTCTTGCTCTTCACTTATTTGTAGAATGCCTTGGGGTTGTCCTGAATCCTGTCTGCCAATGCCTTCTCCTGGCCCCTTCTGGCTCTCCTAATTTCATTCTTAAACTCCTTCCTGCTAACCTTATAATCTTCTAGATCTCTATCATTACCTTGCGTTTTGAACCTTTCATAAGCACTTCTTTTCTTCTTGACTAGATTTACAACAGCCTTTGTACACCACGGTTCCTGTACCCTACAATCCTTCCACTGTCTCATTAGAATGTACTTATGCAAAAACCCCACACAAATATCCACATTTCTTCCATACCTTCTCCAGAGAACATCTGTTCCCAATTTATGCTTTTAAGCTCCTGCCTGATAGCCTCATATTTCACCTTACTCCAATTAAACACTTTCCTAACTTATCTGTTCCTATCCCTCTCCAATGCTATGGTAAAGGAGATAGAATTGTGATCACTATCTCCAAAATGCTCTCTCACTGAGAAATCTTTCACCTGATCAGATTCATTTCCCAATACCAGATCAAGTACAGTCTCTGGAGAAATACTGTAGTTGTGCATGACTAAATAGAAAATGTAACTTCTGTACATTGTACAGCCTCTCCTCTTGTAGGCTTATTTACATACTGTGTCAAGAAGCCTTCTTGAACACACCTACCAAATTCCACCCCATCTAAATCCTTGTTCTAGGGAGATGCCAATCGATATTCGGGAAATTATTACACCTTTCCATAATCTGTCTCACTATCTGCTCTTCGAAGTCCCTGTTACTATTGGGTGGTCTATAAAAAGCACCTAGTAGAGTTAATGACCCCTTCTTGTTTCTAATTCCCAGTCACAGAGACTCCATAGACAATCCCTCCATGACTTCCTCCTTTTCTGCAGCCTGATGGCTTGGGGGTTTGGGGGGGGGGGGGGGCAGGAAGGAACTGTTTTTGTGTCAAATAGTCCTGGAAGTGTTGTTAACTAAGACAGTAGTTATTCTCCCAGGTGGATGTTAGACAATCTACATCACTATATGTTAATATTAGGAGCAGGAGAATGTCATTTAGGAACTTGTGAAATATCTACCATTCACTAAGTTTATGTCTGATCTTATGCCTCAGTCCCACTCTGCTGCACTGACCCCAAATCCTTTTATTCACAAGATTTAAAAATCTATCCATTGAACTGAACATACTCAGTAACCAAAAAATGTCCTGCAGATTCTGGAAATCCAGAGGAACAAACACAAAATGCTGGAGGAACTCAGCAGGTCAGGCAGCATCTATGGAGAGAAATGAACAGTTGACATATCAGTCTGCGACCCTTCATCAGTTCCAGAAAGGAAAGGGTGAGAGGGAAGAGGCCAGAATAAGAAGGTGGGAGGAGGGGGAGGAGCACAAACTGGCAAGGAAGAGGTGAAAACAGGTAAGGGGTGGAGGAGGAGGGACTTCCCTTTCCTTTCAGGTTCCTACCTCTTCCACTTGTTGCCTCCCAGCTGCTCACTGCATAACACCCCCTCACCCACCCGTCTATCCCCCTCTCCTGGTTTCACCTATTACTTGCTACATTATGCTCCTTCCTTTCACCAATACAAAAAAAAATCACAATACATTCCATCACCATTTCAGCAGTGCAATGGTGTTGTTTCTACTCAGAAACATATGTTATAAGAAAAAAATACTAAAGCATGTTGAAACTAATCAGAGTTTGTAGCTTAGCATTCTCTTGTATAATTCTAGGAGCTCAAAGCAACCACTTAATATTGTTTCTTTCCTTTTTAGGATTTGCTGCCCATGCTTCATCTCAGTTGTTCATTCTTTGTTATATTTCACTATTACATTCTCACTTCTGTTCTATGATCTGTTCTCAAGCTGGATTGGTTAACTCTTTATGTGATGTAGAATCCAAAACTTAATGGTCAAGTTGTGAACTGGTTAGGACATAAATAGAATAGAGCTTTCATTCATCTGAACATATGTAAATGCTATATTAAACAGAAACAGAACATGGCATTGCAGGCCTCATATTTATGTTGTTAGTTGCGTTATGCTTGTTCTGATCAACATTTGGAACTGCAAAATGGATTCCTAAAGCAGAGCAGCTAGGTCAATGGTAGATGTAACTGAGCTCTTGAAAAATGTAATGACTTTAGATAAAGTACATAATTGTTTCCAGTGCCAGGACAGTCAATAAGATAAAAATTTGAGCTATTTGTCCTAAAGATACTGAAAATGGGATGGTGAGAATTATAATTCATGTAGCCATTAGGATAATTTGAAATTTATCATGAAAGGTCAATAATGGACAAATGATTGTGCTTCTACAAATATTAACATCCTTGCAAGTAGACCTATAGAAAAAGGAAATCATATTAAAACTAGATTACAATCTCATTACTGAAGGGTTAAATTTGTAGTCCCATCTGCACAAGAGTACAGTAACTTAATCTCCAGTGTATTACTGACTAATAATATTATTGTTTATAGAATATAAATTTTCATTTTTCTGGTTTCAGCTCAATATTGACTTGATCCAAATTTCCAAATGTTTAAAGAACACTTTATCCTAATGGTTCCATGGGAAAAGAGCTTGGGACATTATGGAGCCATTATTTATTTATTTATGCCAAAAATTTTCAACCACAATGTCGCTTTAATGATGATTTATATTTTTGTAGTATTGTAAGGGAATTGCCCATGACCTTTGATTTCCTATTTAAAACATTACTTAAAAGATTTTTCTCAGGAATATGCACTATTAAGTAATAGACCTTGCTGCTCATCTTCAAGCTTTTAAAACTAGGCTTACTATAGCTTGGTGATATATTGCAAAGGTATCAAAATTAATACTTATATTAGCTATGGTGAATGATTTTGAACTACTCTTTAAGAGATGAATAGGAAAATTACTTGCTTTTCCAAAGCTACAACAAAAAAGTTAAATGCCATATATATGATGTATATAGCTCATAAACAATTATTCACATCCAATATTTGGTGCAGCCATCCAATGCGAAAGCTTTCATTTTAATAATCAAAGTATTTCCTGAGTAATATATTATAGACGTTTTTTGTTTTTTTTATATAATTTCTCTTCTTTCTGCACTCATTATTTAAGATGCACCTGAAATACGCTAGTATTTCACTTAGCACTGGGGAAGTGTTCCATGGAATAAGAGCAGAAATGGAATGAGCTCTCAGAGGGATCATTATAGTATTATATAGATAGAGATGTTATACTGACAGCACAATCAACGCAAGAAAATCTCTGGGCTGGGGGGAAACAAGGAAAGAGAGTGGGGGGACAGTAGACTCATCACTTCTGACAGAGAGAACATAGGGTTCAGCAGTCAACATATCAAACTCTGCCAGTACAAAACAATAGGCTACACTCATTACGCCAGACAAGATGCCGTGCTGAGTGCCACAGCTTAGCACTGAGCATTTACACAGCTCACCCAGTCTGTTCAACACTAACCCTCATACAGGCAGCCTCTCTACAATGGCTTGATCACACTGTCCCATTCATGTGGAAGCACTGTGTATCCTCTCTTTTATAAAGTACAAACAGTATGTACCTGTGAGTGTTCATACTGGAGGACCTGTCAGCATTTTACTGTGTAATACTAGTGCAGGTAATCCTAATACATATATTTTTTGTCTGCCATGCTCTGCCAGAACCTCAGCGACCACTTATTTTTTTCAAGTGGTTGTCCTGGAGGAAAGATTCTGTGAGTGGTCCCCCACGTCCTTCTCAGAGCGCAGTTTTTTTTTATGAGGTCGAGTTGCGAGCTCGATGCTCAACCCAGCATGGATGGAAAGCGTGACCGGGAACAGCCCGACTGGATTCGAACTCGGGAAACTTCAGTCTGGAGTCTGGCACTGATGTCACTGTGCCACCAGCTGGCTATCATAATATATAAAGAGGCTAAATTGCTTTGTTCAGTCTTATTGGAATTACCTGACTACCTCTCACCTGAAAACTGAATCCAAGTGGTATTTGCAAATTTGCAGAGAAAAATACTTTGGGTGGCAACATATTAAATAGGCCTGGGGTCTAATTTGGAAGGGGATATTAGCTGGAGTAAGCACAACCTTTTGGAATTGGAATTGGTTTATTTTTGTCATTTTACCAAGATACAGTGAAAAGCTTATGTATCTTTTATACGGTTCATACAGACACTCATCAGATCATCGCACTGTGCATTGAGGTAGAACAGGGTAGAAAAATAATAATGAAGAATATAGTGTAACAGCTACAGAGAATCTCCAACTAGGGAAACAATGAGGTGCAAGATCATAACAAGGTAGACTGAGTGGACATTGTGAGGTTTTGTATGAATTATTGGCTTCCTTATGGGCAGGGTGGATTGAACTTGCACGGGCTTTGCCTTATGAGTACCTCATACAAGCTAAAAGGTATTCACCTCTCTCAGGCAACAGGTAATGCATTATTACAGTGAAAGTCCACTGTCCTAGCTGTATCAATGAACCTTTACAAAGCTCCAATAGTATTGTGGGTCCAGTATTTATTTAGTTATTTTGAAATCAGGTTTGAAGTAATCCAGAGAGTGAAAGCATTGCTTGATGGCATTGACGAGAGCTGTTGGAAGAGGTGACAATTTCCCAGACATTCAAAGTAGATGGCTGACAGGAGAGTAGTTAATTGTGCAGTAGGTGAGATTTACTACACATGTCTATTGAAGATTAAGTTTTTTATTTACCTTAAAATGAGTTAAACAATTAAACATTTTCTTGACCATGTTCTTGCAGCAACATTCCTGATTTTGATCTTGTACCGTTATTTGTTATCAAATAACTTATGCAGTGAAAATTCTTGATACTAAAAATTATTTGCTTTCAATGAAAATTATGACATCAGCAAAGTAAGATGATCAACTGCCAAATACTTACGATGTATCTTTAAACAAGATCGTTTAATTCTGATTCTTTTCAATATGAAATGCAAAGTTGGTACTGATCCCTCTGAAATTGTAAGTTAATTTAGATACTGCTTGCATACGAGAGATTTAAGCTCATCCCTGCCAAAGGCACCTAAATAGTCTTATTGTGCTGCTTTATTTGATTAACCAGATTGGCTTTTACTCGTTTTCAGGAAAAAATTGACTTTTAAAGTAAAACATTATTGTATTTATGTAATTTTTGGAGAAGAGATAACAGCATCAATGCATTGTTCCTTCCTTGCATCTCTTTGCTGCAATATAACTTATTGCCTGCTTAGGTTAATAAGCACGGTTTAAAACATGGTTGCTCAGCTCTAATCTTTCAATATATCATCAACAAGGAATTTTAAAAGCTTGCAAACATTTGCCATCCATTTCATTTCCTCCCCATCTCAATCTACTCACACCTGTGAACTTTAAAGCTCATAAAAGCTTTAACTGCATTTTGTACCAAATACAAGCATTCACTCTTGCGGATAAATACAATGCCATAAAAAATTCTTATAACATTCCACATTCCTGGTAAATAATGTATCTGCATTTGCAAGTAGCCATGCGATACTAAAGTAAAGTAACATGAATTATTAACATTATGTCCAGTTTCCTCTGTGTATGTAAAACCTTAATCAATGTTGTGTCTTTATGAAAAGCATAGGATAATGAGTAGATAGCTGGTATCTATCATACTGGAAGGCATGAGTTTAAGGTGAAATGGGGTAGGTTCAAAGGAGATGTGCAGGGCAAGGTTCTTACACAGAGTTTGATGGGTGTCTGGAAAACGATGCTAGGGGAGGGACTGGAAGTGCATAATTAAATTAGGCATTTAATTACTAGTTTAATTAGTTTGGCACAATATTATGAGTTCACGGGCTGTACAGTTCCATGTTCTATGTTTGATTTTTTATGTATCTTCAATGACCATTGCTGGTGGTCTAAAACTAAAGAATGGTAAAGTTCAAAGTGAATTTTATCATCGAAGTACATATGTGACGCCACATACATCCTTGCAGTTCATTTTCCTGTGGACATATTTTGCAAACCTATAGATCTAAGAGCCTGCACCAGGATGACTGAAGGAATCAACTAGAATGCAGAAGACAACAAAGTGAGGAAATGCAAATATAAATAAATAGCGATAAATAATGAGAACATGAAATAACAAGATGTAGAGTCCTTAAAGTGAGATCATTGGTTGTGGGAACACCTCAATGAATGGGCAAGTAAGTGTTGTTATCCCCTTTTGTCCAGAAGGCTGATGGATGTGGGGCGTGTTTAGAACATTTCTTGAACCTGCTGGTGCAAGTCCTGCAGCACCTGTACCTTCTACCTGATGGCAGCAGCAAGAAAAGAGCATGGATGATAAGAATCTCCAATGCTTTCAATTGACAGCATTACATGTAGATGTGGTCAGTGGTTGGGAGGGCTTTACCCATGATGCACTGGGCCAAATCCATTTACTTTTGTACAATTTTCCATTCAAAGGCACCGGTATTTCCACACCAGTCTGTGATGTGGCCAGTCAATATACTCTCCACTACACATCTCTAGAAGTCTGTCAAAGCTTTAGATGTCACACCAGATCTCCACAGCCTCCTAGAGAAACAGTGTACTTTCTTTGCAATTACACTACGTGCTGGGTCCAGGACAGATCCTCTGAAATAGTAACACCCAGGAATTTAAAGTTACTGACCCTCTCCACCTTTAATCCTCCGATGAGGACTGGCTCATGGACCTCTGGTTTCCCTCTCCTGAAGTCTAAAATCAATTACTTGGTCTTGCTGATTTTGAGTGAGAGGTTGTTGTTATGACACCACTCAACCAAATTTCCATACTTCTGAAGATGGCCTTACAAAAAACCAGATGTGTGAACCAGTTAAGTTTATGCCTTTTTAATCATTAATCTCCAAGCCACATCCCATCCTGATACTATCAAGATCATCAAACTCCCTTCTTAATAGTAAATACAAAGTACACTACAGATGCTGTGGTCAAAGCAACGCATACAACAAGCTGGAGGAACTCAGCAGGTCGGGCAGCGTGTTCCACAGATGCTGCCTGACCGGCTGACTTGCTCCAGCTTGTTGTACGTGCCTCTTCTTAATAGCATTGTTGCTACTTCAAGGATTGCGGCAATTGAGAAAACAGCTCATCATCACCTTCTCAAGAACAATTATGGATAAGCAATTAAATGCTGGTTCTGTCTGTGGAGCCTAGATTCTCAGAATTAATAAAAATACATGGAACCTTGGAGTGTAGAAGAATGAGAGGAGATTTGATAGAAGTTTACAAAATTATGAGGGGTATAGACAGAGTAAATGCGAGTAGGCTTTTTCCACTTCAATTAGGAGAGATAAATATGAGAGGACATGGCTTTAGGGTGAAAGGGAAAAGGTTTAGGGGGAACATTGGGGGAAATTCTTCACTCAGAGAGTGGTGGGAGTATGGAACAAGCTGCCGTCTGATGTGGTAAATGCGGGCTCACTCTTAAGCTTTAAGAATAAATTGGATAGATACGTGGATGGGAGAGGTCTGGAAGATTATGGACTGGGTGCAGGTCAATGGGACCAGTGGAATAGAGTTTCGGCACAGAGTAGAAAGACCGAATGGCCTGTTTTCTGCGCTGTAGTGTTCTATGGTTCTATGCGAAAAAAGCTGCTGGAGGAACTCAGTAGATTAGAGTTCATCTGTAGAGGGACGGACAATGCTTCAGGGTCAGTTCTGGACTGGATCTCAAAAATTTCCTTCTCTCTCTCTCTCTCTCTCTCTCTCTCTCTCTCTCTCTCTCTCTCTCTAGTTCTAGAGGGCATTTACTTAAGGTGAAAGGGGAGAGTTCGAAGGAGATGTGCTGCACAATTATTTCTTTCACAGTGTGGTGGGTCTCTGGAGTGCACTTCAAGTGCCAGGGGTTGTAATGGAAGCTTTTAAGAGGTCTTTGATAGGCACGTGAATGTACAGAAAATGGAGCGATATGAATGATCTTCACATTTCAAGTTCAAAGTAAATTTATTATCAATGTACATCTATGTCTTCATGTATAACCTAAGTTTCATTTTCTTGAGGACATTCACAGTAAATAGAAAGAAACACAACAGAAAGAAAAACTGCTCATAAAGGGAACAACAAAAAGTTTGCAAAAAACTGCAAATACAAAATATAAGAGAAGAAAGAAGGAAATAATAATAATAATAATATATAATAAGAATTTGAAAGGGAATCCATACACTCAGTTGTGGGAACAGTTCAGTAATGGAGCAAGTAACGTTGAGCAAAGTTGAAGGGTAATAACTTCCTGAAACTTGTGGTGCAAGTTTTGAGGCTCCTGTAACTTCTTCCTGATGGCAGCAGTGAGGAGGGGGCATAGCCTGGATGGTGGGTGTCCTTGATGATGGCTGCTGCTCTATAAAGATGTGTTCAAAAGTGGGGAGGGCTTCACCCGTGATGGACTGGGGTGTATTGGTCACTTTTTGTAGGCTTTTCCAGACAAGAGCATTGGTTTTTCATTCCGGGCTGTGATGCAAACAGTCAATATACCTCCACTACACATCCATTGAAGTTTTTCAAAGTTTTATCTGACATGTTGAATCATTGTAAACTTCTAAGGAACTAGAGGTGCTGCCATGCTTTACGTGATGCAGCAGGGCAGATCCTCTGAAGTAACACTAAGGAACTTAAAGTTGCTGACACTCCACCTCTGATTCCCAGTGAAGCCTGGCTCATGGAGCCAGTTTCCTCCTCCTGAAGTCAGTAATCATCTTCTTGGCCTTGCTGACTTTGAGTGAGAGGTTGTTGCTAAGGTATCACTCAGCCAGATTTTCAATGTCCCTCCTATATGCTGATTCATCACATTCTTTAATTTGGCCAATGACAGTGGTGTTTTTGCCAAATTTTAATATGGCATTGGAGCTGTGCAAAACCTCGTAGTCATGAATGTAAAATGAGTAGAGCAGAGGGTTAAGCACGCAGCCTTGTGGTGCACTGTGCTGATAGAGATTGTCGAGGAAATGTAGTTGCCAACCCGAAATGAATGGGGTCTTCAACTGAAGAAATCCAGGATCCAATTGCATGAGGAATATTGAGGCCAAGCTCTCAGAGCTCATGGATTAGTTTTGAGTGGGATGATAATATTGAAAGCAGAGCTGTGGTCATTGAATAGCATCCTGATATATGCATCTTTGCTATCCAGATGTTTCAGGATTGAATGAAGAGCCAATGAAATGGCATTTGTTGTGGACCTGTAGCTCTTGTAAGCAAATTGGAGTAGATCCAAGTCACTTTTCAGGCAGGAATTGATAAGTTTCATCACCAACTTCTCAAAGCACTTCATCACGATGGATTTAGGTGTGACTGGATGATGGTCATTGAGCCAGGTTCTTGAAGAAGGTGGGTACCCCAGGCTGCTGAGGTGAGAGATTAAAGATATCAGTGTACCCTCCAGCCACAGCTTGAGCTCAACATTAACATCTCTGATCCCCTTTACCTGTTACCAATTTGCACATGTTTTAGGTAATAATCCAGAAATGATCATGCTTGTGTATCTGCTCTTCTGTTTCTGTCCTGAGCTCCTCATAATTACTCAGTAGAAACTCTTTCCTAATCCTGCTTATGTTGTTCGTGCATACATGGACCATGATAAATGGATCCTCCCATATAAGTTATGCTCCAAACCAAAAGAAATGTCCTTAATGCTGGATTAATACAGTTTAGGCAATTCATGCAGTGTTCAGATCTCTCTATCTTCGTGGCAGAGAACAGTTCCCCCTCCCAAAACATTTCACTTCTCTCCCCCCATTTGAGCCTGAGACAGAATTCTCATATTGATAACAATTTCTTTGTATAAGCATGAGTAATAGGAGAGAGGTGAGTTTTTTATTGGCCATAGTATTTTAGATATCAGCAAATCATTTTCTCTACTTTCTGATTTTCTCCCCTTTATTTTGAAGGTACAGATCCATCAGCATATAATTCAGTGGATTCCATTTATCATATAGAAACAACCATTAACCAAGATAATGAAGTTTTACTGGCTATTAGTTAAAAGTTCAAAAGTTCAAAGTAAATAGATTATGAAAGTACATATGTATCACCATATGCTACCTTGAGATTTATCTTCTTGCTGGCTTCTCACTGTAGAACAAACTGTTTGCCTTGGTAGTGTAGCAGTTAGTGTGATACAATTACAGCTTGGGGCATTTGGAATTTGGAGTTCAATTCTGTTGCAGTCTGTGAGGAGTTTGTACCTTCTCCCAGCGAACCATGTAGGTTTCCTCCCATGGTGCAAAGATGCACCAGTTAGTACGTTAATTGGCTATTAAATTGCTCTGTGATTAGGGAAAAATTAAATAGGTGGATTACTGGGTACTGGAGCTGATTGGGCCCAAAGGGCCTGTTCCACGCTACATCTCTAAATAGAAATAAAACAAAGAAATATAAAGCTCAAAGTAAATTTATTATCAAACAGCTATATGTCATTATATACAACCCTGAGAATTGGTTTCTTGTGGGCATATTCAATAAATCTAATAAACAAAATAGAATAATTGAAGACCTCACCCAACAAGGTGGACAACCAGTGTGCAAAAGACTACAAATTGTGCAAAGAGCAAAAAAATAAAGTAAATAAATAAACAATAGCTATTGAGATGATGAGATTACGATTTCTTCTAAGTGAGTTGTGGGAAAAGTTCAATGATGAGGCGACTGAAGTTGAGTGAGGTTATCACCACTAGCTGAGGAGTAATAACTGTTTCTGAACCTGGTGGTGTGTGTCCTGAGACTCCTATACCATCTCCCTGATGGCTGCAGTGAGAAGAGAAGAGAACATGACATGAGCAGTGTGGGTTGTTGGAGATGGATGCTGCCTTCCTGTGACTATGCTCCATGTAGATGTGCTCAAAGATCAGGAGGATTTTACCCGTGATGGATTGGGCCATTTCCACTACTTTTTGTAAGATTTTCCACTCAAGGGCATTGGGGTTTCCATACCAGGTTGTGATACAACCAGTTAATATAATCTCCACCACATATCTGTTTACATAGCTATTGCTGTTTGTTAAAGCTTTAGATGTGATGACAAATCTTTGCAAACTTCTAAGGAAGTAGAGACATTGCTCTGTTGCCTTCATGACTGCACTTAGATGTGGGCCCAGGACAAGTCCTCCAAAATGGTAGCACTGAGGAATTCAAAGGTGCTAACACTCTCTATCTTTCATCCCCCACTGAGGACTGGCTCCTCCTCCTGAAGTCAATATGGAATCAATGAAAAGCTGCACACAAAGACTGTCAAACAACCAATGTGCAATAGAAGACAAATAGTGCAAATACAAATAAAATGTAATAAATATAGAAATTAATATATAATTCAGAGAACAGGAGTTATAGAATCCTTGAAAATTTCGAGAAGGAATAAATTGTTGTGGTTTGTAACTCCAAAACATAAAACCCAATTGAAAGGAAAACAAGAGAGCCAGGGTGTACATTTGTTTTTACTTTAAGCGAGGCACGTGTGGTGGTGTCATGATGTAAGCCATTCACGTACTTTGTTAGTCCTGATGAAGGGTCTCAGCCTGAAAAGTCAACAGTGCTTCTCCTTATAGATGCTGCCTGGCCTGCTGTGTTCCACCAGCACTTTGTGTGTGTTGTTTGAATATATTTATAATAATACGCAAATATTGCTCATATATAGTAACACACACAACTCTTCTCCCTGCTTAGCTATAAACTCCAACTCAATATAGAATGCATCTCAACTATATACACAGTATAGTATATAATACAACTACTATACAAACATTGGCAATATGGTAGATTTTACATTGTCGCATTCAGGTCTAGAGATTTAATCACTGTGGATGATTTCTGACTCTTGTTGGATAACATCTTTCCTGACATTGGGGTTTCTACCTGACAGGTGAAACTTGTGCCTGAGAAACAACCTCAGGTTCTGAAGCCTCCTCCATCGTGGTTGTGGGAGTTGACTCCGGGACAGCAGGAAGTGGTGCTGACAGCTCTGGACACCTTTCTTCTCCTTTTCTCATGAAATTATGTCTCATTTATCCTCTTCCTTTTTCATAGCACTGATGTTATTCTCCTCTTTCTTTTCTTTTTCTAGGATGTCAATCTTGATCTTGGGAAAGTGCACTTAATTCACTGGAATACTCTCTTATTAATCCTTCTATTGCTCCCTTTATGATCTGATCTCTCCTCTTGGTTTCCTCATTCAGTGCATTATCTGTTGAATCCTCTGCTTTTGTATCTCTGTTGACCCCTTTCTTTTGGCATTCCATTCACCCAGCTGGGCTTTGGTCTTTGAATCTACTGTTACAAAGCAGCTTTTTGTCTGCCAATTGAAGTTCATGCAATAAACATAAACAAAGTAGATTCTGTTTCTTTGTGTTCACAAAATCTGAATGCTTTCAACTTTCCTGAAGCTCCTTGAACTCTCTTTCAGCTTAAAACCAACTTGCATTTCTTCAGTAACTTCCTGATTAACATATCAGAAGCTTTCTCAGATATGTTGCCTGTAAAACTCATTGTAGTCACTTTCACAATTCCTCTGAGCAGCATGGTCCTTTCTTGGTCGAATTTGCTTTCCATCCAAAGGCACAAAGGTTGGTGCCAACACTTGTTTGCCCTCTTTTGGATGATGGTTCATGGTGAGCAGCATAGAGACAGTTGTGGCATCATCCAGTACCTTTCTTAATTTGCTTTCAGTTGACTCCATTACAGGGGATGTGGTATGTAAATAGTGGATGGATCTTCAATCATGTCATAGTTGTCTCAGCCAATCACAGCCCCAAAATGATGGTCCTCCTGTTTTCACTACATACAATCCCAATGCGTCTTGTTGGCTGTTGTACTTAACTGTTTCGAATGTCATTCCCATGGGAGTTAGCTTTTCTCCAGTATGTTTATTTGGATATCTGCAGGGTTCATTTTAGTATCTTTGAAATGCCATTCAAAATCATTTTGTGGAATGACTGAAACAGCCAAGCCAGTGTCCAATTCCATTTTAATTAATTTGCTATTTGCTTCTGATATAAACCATATTGCTTATCCATTGTTAGTTTACACATTGTTTTAATCTCAAGGCTACCCAGTCCTGTGTCACTCTCATCATTATCAGATTTTTCATCAACAGTATGCAGATACTGCTCTTTTTGAAACTGCAACTAGTCTTTCTAGCCTTTTTCTGTTCTTTGTGCAGTCCATTTATTTTTGTTTGCTTGATATGCTTTTGCTTGATATGTGTCCTACTTTTTTTGCACAATCTGCAAGTTTCACCTTTAAATCTGCATTTGTCTGGTTTATATGATCCCCTGCCACAATGGTAACATACGGTAATTTGTTCAGCCCAGCTGGTTTCTGTTTAGACATTGCAATTTTGTTCACATTCCCTTTCATTCTTGATTGCAACTCAATTGCTTCTCAGTCTGCTGTTTCCATTGATACAGCTATTCCAACTGTTCTCCTAAATGTAAGATGTGTTTCAATTAGGAACTGATTTTGAATGTGTTCTTGTAAGATTCTACAAACTGATCAATCTCTCAGTGCATCATTAAGCCCATCATTGATCTGACAATATTCATTCAATCTCTTCAATTCAGTCAAGATCACTGAAATGGATTTCCCTTCCTTTTGATTCCATTTATGAAACCTAAAGTGTATTTTTGGTTCTAAATGTTCCTGCATTAATTTTATTACAGGAACAAAGCTCATTCTGGCTGGTTTGGTTGAAGCAGTTAGTCTTCTAAGCAATTTGCATGCCTTTAAATCCAATACACTCAGCAAACTTGTCACTTGCTTCTCATTTGCTATTTCATTTGCTTCAAAATACTGCTCAATTTGCTCAGTATACATGAACCAGTTGTCTGTTGTGCAATCAAATGTGTCTATCTTTCCAAAATAGCTAACCATTTTTGCTCTTTTATTTTATTTATGATTATTATCACTGAGTACTTACTGTTTATGAACCCATTGATTCTTTTGTTTTTTAACTCAATCATCTTTCCTATTGATGATCAAATTAAAAAACAGAAGAATTCATGGGTTCTGTGAAAACATGCTGCTCCATGAAGAGAAAAAGAAGTTTTTTGAGCTTTCTCTAAAACTGGAACATCTTTCTGTACTTCAACAGGTAGGAAGTGGTCTTGGGTATGTTTAAAACTTCCTTGTCACCACTTTTTTTTAAACACCAAAACATAAAAACTAATTGAAAGGATATCAAGGGAGCCTGGAGATTACTAATGTAACTTTGTTTAAAAAAAGTGAGGCACACACATATGATGTGGTAGAATTATGACATCTGCCATTCACATACTTTGTACATATAACCATAACAAATTATTAAACAAGAAAGAATCTTTGATCAAACAATATTATTACAATATTATTCAAATATAACTAATATATTAAATGCACAACAGAAAGGAACACCACAATCAAGCCTGAAGATGACAGTTAACTTGTAACAATATCGACTAAAGAATGATTTTCATTTTCTTAGCTGAGGGTCATGTAAACAATTGCCACCTGAGTTGAAAAGGAATCAGTCAACATAAGAGTAAATCTGAGACTTTTTGATCTTGAAGAGTTTTTACCAACTGAAATCAAAGTCAAATCAGAGGCCTGTAAACAGCAAACAATCAAAGAGTCAAATTATCCATGATAACTACAGAAAGGTAAATATATTTCCAGGAGGAATAATTTGTGTGAAAATAACAGACTTCCTTGTCTAAAACCCATTAAAAATCTATTATTATGCTACTAGGTTCAAAATACCTCAACAGGACATTAAAACTAGAAAGAAACAGATTTTAGACAATACGTCACCATGTCTTGATAATGTTCAATGTATTCAACAAAGATTTAAGCAGGTACAGTTTACCTTATCCTGACGACACCAAATCAAGGGAATAACTGTTCCAATTTTAACACAAAAGGGACCTATTCATTAAATTACATTGTAATACCTAAAATTCACTTGTGAAAACAGGAGCGTGTTTGTTCACCTTCAACAAGCCTGATTAACTAATGTTTCATCTTCCCATGATGTGGACATTACTGGCAAGCCCAGCATTTAATGTCTATCACTGAATGAATTTGAGTTGCCATCTTAAATTTCTGCAGTTCCCATGTTTAGTAGACTGCCATATGTTGTCATTTCGGAAGTTCCAGGGTTTTAACCCAACAATTATGAAAGTTTACTAATATTCTTACAAGTCTGAATGGTGTCTGACTTACAGATGAACTTCCAGGTGATGATGCTCACGTTCTGCTTTTCTAGGTGATGAAGATCAAGTGCTGTTCAATAATCTCTGGTAACTTGCTGCAATTTATTTTCTAGGTGGTACACATTGCAATCATGATGAATTAGTGGTGGAGGAAGAGATTGTCCAATGTGATGAATGAAGTTCCAGTCGAAAGTCTGCTTTCTCCTATTAATCTTTGTGATGTTTTGAAGGTGTACACAACAAAAGATCCTTTGCACAACATGCCCTCTTCCCTTTACTACCATCAGGAAGAAGGTAAAGGAATCTGAAGACCCACACTCAACATTTTAAGAACAGGTTCTTCTCCCCTGCCATCAGAATTCTGAATGGTCCATGAGCTCATAAACATCACCTCACTATTCCTCTTTTGCACTATTTATTTATTCTATTCCAATTGAAGCTTACAGTGTGTTAATATTTTATACCTAACACAAATAAAACAATATATTTTACAATATATGTCAGTGATAATAAATCTGGTTCTGATTCTGACTCATTTGGCCTTATTGAGGCATCTGGAGATCATTAAGGGCAACAATCCCCCTGATCTACCATGCCCTTATAGACACAGTAGTAATATTGTAGCGGTGTGCTACACGCAGCGCTAAAATAACGACACGGAGTCGGTAAACTGCAGTTAAAGAAGATTTTATTCGAACTTCGCTGCCTCGCTTTAAAGCCTCCCTGATCCCACCCTCCCCGGGCGCGGATGCTGTAGGAGGCACGTATTCACAGTCCCGCGCGAGCTTTTCCCTTTGTTGGTGAAGCAGACCTGGCGCCCTTTTGGGACTGGCCTTTATGCCAGCGTGCTGGCTATTTGTGAGCCGGTTCAAGTGCACTAGGAAGTGGGTCGCCAAATAACCCCTGCCCCCCAGTGTCCACAGTCTGGGCCAGACCCTGTTTGGGAGGTCGGCCCCTGCGCCACGGTGCCGGGAACTCGACCGGTTGCGCCATGTCCACATGGGCCGGTTTGAGTCGGTCCACTGTGAAAACCTCCTCTCTCCCCCCAACGTCCGGCACGAATGTGGACCCGTTGTTCCTGAGCACCATAAACAGCCCCTCATAGGGCCGTTGCAGCGGTGGCCAATGCCCGCCCCTTTGTACAAACACAAACTTACAGTTCTGCAGGTCTTTGGGTACGCAGCTCGGGTTCTACCCATGCTGCGAAGTGGGTGTGGGGGCCAGGTTGCCGAGCCTCTCGCGTAGTCTGCCCAGGACTGCTGCGGGTTCTTCGTCGTGCCCCCTTGGGGCTGGTATGAACTCCCTGGGGATGACCAGGGGTGCGCCGTACACCAACTCGGCCGATGAGGTGGGCAGATCGTCTTTGGGCACTGTGCGGATGCCGAGTAGGACCCAGGGAAGCTCGTCCACCCAGTTAGCTCCTCGCAGGCGGGCCATGAGAGCCGACTTTAGGTGATGGTGGAAACGCTCCACTAGCCCGTTCGACTGTGGGTGGTAGGCAGTGGTGTGGTGCAGCTGTGTCCCCAAAAGGCTGGCCATAGCTGACCACAGGCTAGAGGTGAACTGAACGCCTCTGTCGGAGGTAATGTGGGCCGGTACACCAAAGCAGGACACCCAGGTGGTGATCAGTGCCCGGGCGCAAGATTCAGAGGTGGTGTCGGTGAGCGGGATCGCCTCTGCCCATCTTGTGAACCGGTCCACGATAGTCAGGAGGTGCCGCGCTCCTCGCGACACTGGCAGGGGGCCCTCGACATCCACATGAATGTGGTCGAAACGCTGGTGGGCGGGATGGAACTGCTGCGGCAGAGCTTTGGTGTGCCGTTGTACCTTGGCCGTCTGGCAGTGCATGCACGTTTTGGCCCATTCACTGACCTGTTTGCGGAGTCCTTGCTAAACGAACCTGCTGGAGACCATTCGGATGGTTGTCCTGATGGAGGGGTACGCTAAGCTATGAATGGAGTCGAAAACACGGCGCCGCCAGTTTGCCGGGACAACGGGACAGGGTTGGCCGGTGGTGACGTCACAGAGTAGGGTCCTCTCATCCGGGCCTACGGGGAGCTGAAAACCGGAGACTGCGGTTCTGTAACTAGGGATCTCCTCGTCTGCCTGCTGCGCCTCTGCCAGCACCTTAAAGACTACCACTTGGGAAAGGGCATGAATGTTAGGGCGAGAGAGCGCGTCCGCCACGACACTGTCCTTACCCGAGACGTGCCGGACATCTGTCGTGTATTCAGTGATGTAGGACAGATGGCACTGCTGGCGGGATGACCAAGGGTCGGACACCTTCATGAACGTAAAGGTAAGTGGCTTGTGGTCCGTGAACACGGTAAAGGGCCTACCTTCCAAGAAGTACCTGAAATGCCAGGTTGCCAGGTATAGCGCCAACAGTTCCCGGTCAAAAGCACTGTATTTGAGCTCGGGTGGTCGCAGGTGTTTGCTGAAAAATGCCAGCGACCCGCGATGAGTTGCTCCAGTACCCCATCGACTGCCGTGTTGGATGTGTCCACTGTGAGGGCGGTAGGGACATCCATTCTGAGGTGCACTAGCATCGCAGTGTTTGCCAAGGCTTCTTTCGTTTTAATGAAAGCAGCGGCGGACTCCTCGTCCCAGGTAATGTCCTTGCCCGGACCCGACATCAGGGCGAACAGGGGGCATATGATTCGGGCAGCTGAAGGGAGGAAGCGGTAGTAGAAATTTACCATACCCACGAATTCCTGAAGGCCTTTGATTGTGGTGGGTCGGGGAAAATGGCGAACTGCATCTACCTTAGCGGGCAGAGGGGTTGCCCCGTCTTTAGTAATCCTGTGGCCCAGGAAGTCGATGGTGTCGAACCTGAACTGGCATTTGATCCCCAATTCCTCCATCTTCTTGAACTCCTCCTTCGCCAGTCGGAGCTTGTCCGGGGGAAGCCGCCGAGCGCGGGCGTGGAGGGGTGGTCCCTGGGTCGGGATGTGGTGCTGTACGCTGTGTCGGGGCATGACTGCCGTGAACTGCGGTGCCAGAACCGATGGGAAATCCGCCAGGATCCTGGTGAAGTCGTTGTTGGACAGCGTGATGGAGTTGAGGTGAGGGGCTGGCAACTGGGCTGCACCCAGGGAGAACGTCTGAAAGGTCTCGGCGTGTACCAGTCTCTTCCTGGGCAGGTCGACCAGTAGGCTGTGAGCCCGCAAAAAATCCGCACCCAGAAGTGGTTGGGCTACGGTGGCCAGTGTGAAGTCCCACGTGAACCGGCTGGAACCGAACTGTAGCTGCACCGTACGGGTGCCGTAGGTCCTTACTGTGCTGCCATTCACAGCCCTCAGGGTGGGACCCGGGGCCCTGTTGCGGGTGTTGTAATTTGTCGGAGGTAAGGCGCTGATCTCGGCACCGGTGTTGACCAAAAAACGGCATCCCGACCGCTTGTCCACACATACAGGAGGCTATCCTGATGGCCAGCCGCCGTAACCATCAGTGGTGGCTGGCCCTGGCATTTCCCGGGAACTTACAGGGCGGGCGTCAACGGTGGGCTTCTGCGCCCCACCGCTGGTGGTAGAAACACCATTGTTCGTTGGGCTCCCCACCCCTGCCTCTGGGGTTAGCGGGCTCTGTGGCCGGGCCTGGTCTGGTTTGCTGCTGGGAGCGTGGCCTGGTGATCTGTGCGATGGACGCCCCACTCACCTTCTTGGCATTCCACAGCAAGTCTGCCTGGGCTGCCACCTTCCGGGAGTCGTTGAAATCCGCGTCGGACAGCAGCAGGCGTATGTCTTCGGGCAGCTGCTCCAGGAATGCCTGCTCAAACATGAGGCAGGGTTTGTGTCCGCCGGCCAAAGACAACATCTCATTCATTAAAGCCGATGGAGGTCTGTCCCCCAAACCATCCAGGTGCAGTAAACGGGCAGCCCGCTCGCGCCGTGAGAGTCCAAAAGTCCTTATGAGCGGGGCTTTGAAGTCCGTGTATTTGCTGTCCTCCGTGGGTGACTGTATGAACTCCTCAACCTGGGCCGCTGTGTCCTGGTCGAGGGAGCTCACCACATAGTAGTAACGTGTGTCCTCTGAGGTTATCTGCCGAACGTGGAATTGGGCTTCTGCTTACTGGAACCATAGGTGAGGTCGCAGTGCCCAGAAGCTTGGTAGTTTCAACAAAACCGCATGAACAGATGCGGCGTCGTTCATCTCCGGTCCAAATAACGTTTGGACCGTCGGGGTCACCAATTGTAGCGGTGTGCTACACGCAGAGCTAAAATAACGACACGGAGTCGGTAAACTGCAGTTAAAGAAGATTTTATTCGAACTTCGCGGCCTCGTTTTAAAGCCTCCCTGATCCCGCCCTCCCCGGGCACGGATGCTGTAGGAGGCATGTATTCACAGTCCCGCATGAGCTTTTCCCTTTGTTGGCGAAGCAGACCTGGCGCCCTTTTGGGACTGGCCTTTATGCCGGCGCGCTGGCTATTTGTGAGCCAGTTCGAGTGCGCTAGGAAGTGGGTCGTCACAATATAACATATACAACACCGAAACAGACATTTAACCCACTTAATTCATTTGTACTCCACTTGAGCTTCCTCTCATCTTTCCTCATCTAAATCGATCAGCATTATTCTGTTCTACATTTGCTT
Source organism: Hypanus sabinus (assembly GCF_030144855.1). Taxonomy (NCBI): domain Eukaryota; kingdom Metazoa; phylum Chordata; class Chondrichthyes; order Myliobatiformes; family Dasyatidae; genus Hypanus; species Hypanus sabinus. The sequence goes on from NC_082719.1 coordinate 75,157,577, forward strand.
GTTCAGCCTCCCTTTATATGCATTTATCTTACAACTCCTCCCCATGCCTGCAGCAGTGAGTTCCATATTTTCACTATACATTTCGTGAAATAAATTCTTTTAAATTCCCTATGTGATTATCTGGTTCAAGTTCTAGGAAATCTCCCAAGATAATAGATGGTAATGCCTTTGAATGGCACAGGAAAGTTGGACACTCCCATCCAATGGCACTTGGGTGTGATAGATATTACTATGTATTAAGCAACTCAAGTCAAAATCATCTCTAAATATAAACACTAAAACACGGGTAATACTCATCAGGTTGGGCAGTATCTAAGGAGAGAGGGCAGAGTTAACATTTCAGGCCAATAGCTTTCTATTAGAACTAAAATACTTAGCAATAAATAAGTTTTATGATGTTGTTCCAATAATTAAGAGAGGAAAAAGCAGAAGAGAAGACATGGTGGAAGGCATGAGAGCAGAAATGACCAAAGCCAAGGCAAAAATGAATAATAAAATGAAAATAAAGAAACAAAACTTGGATCAAAAGGGGTAGCTGAATTCTTACCTGAAATTTTTGAACAAGGTTGAGTCAATATACGATCTCTCTTTTGAATTTATTTTCAGCTGTATTGGAATGGTACAGAAAACAGAGGACTGAGTGATCAGAATGAGGGTGTGATGAAGAATTAAATTGTGCTGGTGAGTAGAAGTTCAGAGGTCATGTATGCAAATTAGACAGCTTTCTGCAAAGATTAATGTGTTAATATTATGCAGGCATACACCATCCATAGAATTCCATCCTGATTATCATCAGTAGCAGAGAAACAATTGGTGGCATGACCTCTTCATTGCAAATTTTCACAAATGCCACAAGGAAAACCGGACTTCCATTGTGTAATACAGTTTATTACTGCCATAGCAAATGTTTACAACAATATGCAACTCAAATCACTAACTTGCTAAAGACCAGTTTTATAGCCTAGTCCATTTTTCTTGATTATACTGAGATAATCATGATTAACTTGTTTTCATGTGTTGTAGGTTTTATCCTTCTATTTGGTTCCAATTACTGACAAGAGAAATAAACATCCCTGTTCTTTGTCTTACAGTACTCAAGTTAGTGTGCTGAAATTTTGGTCTCCTTTATTTGTAGGAGCTTGTCAGAGTGAGTGGTAATGCCACATTAATCCATCTGATAAGAGGAAGGTGAAGTGCTAGTCTGTGCTCTTTAATCTGCCAAAGTTTATTTGCTTTCCCTTTTGACACTTTCCAGTATCACAGAGTAAATTATTCTTGGATCTCAGCCCAGATGTTCAAATGAAAATAATTATGCCTCATCGCAAATATAAGGTATGAAGCACAGTAAATGATACATTAAAGCAAATTATTTTATCTTGAGATCAATCATCAGATCTAGTTTTAGAGATATGATTTACCTCAAGTATAACTGCTGAGATTCCTGTGCTAATCTCTGATTCTAGGAATCTGACAGGTTACAGTTTACCTCTGTTGCAGCCAACATAATGTAATATTTAAATGGCAGATCACTTGGAAAATTATTTACCGGTTTTGGCATTATTGGATGAGCATTAGCTAGTCAGTAAATCCTAATGCTTAATTTGACATACGATGCAAAACCATGTCCTTGCTCTCGTCCACCAACCTTTCTGAAGCAAAAACAATTCAGATGTTCCATGATGACTTACAGAGGAATAAAATCTGGGAAATTCCTTTCAATTCAGGAAGTGAATTATATAAACTGTCAATGCACCATCTACTTTTACACTGTCTTGTCAGCTACAACAAGAAATTTCACTGTTTTCTTTCAAGAGCTCACAGTAACCTCGTAAGTGAGCCGGCAACTTGTCCCACCAGTGAAAGTGACAATTTCCTAACATCCAAGCTGTAGGTTTGTTAACAGTGCCCTGAATGTGTATTTCCTGCTGCTTGTTAACTGAGCACTTTGTTGTCATCTCTTCTGCTGTTTTCCTCCCCACTCATGTTTTATTAGTAGGGTTAATGATTTCTATTGTCTTCTTGATACAGAGCCTTCTGATGTCTTTTTCTAAAGTATCAACTGCCTAATATCACCAATAAGAACAAGCTGTTGAGTAACATTTTTTTGGTACTGACGGGTAAGTTTTACCACTTCATGCCATAAATTCTCATTCTCATACACTGTTCCTGAACTTATACTTTACTACAGTTACCAGCATCTTAGATATTCTGATGAAGGGTTTCAACACAAAACGTTGATGGTTTATTCCTCTCCATTGATGCTGCCTGAGTTCCTCCAGTATTCTGTGTGAGTTGTCTCTGCAGATAACCCTGGGCCACCAGAGAAACCCACACCAAAATTGCTTTTGAGAGCAGATATGAGAAACACTTACGGTAGCCAGTAGATTGATTTCACTATGTCAACATCATTGCATCAAACCTTTTCCAATCTCCAGAATCTCACAACTACGCACACTTATATGAACAATGCAAATAGGTTATAGAAAAGTGGTAGGTTACAGTATTCCAGTGCATAGTAACAAGGTACAAAATTGATCTATTTCAATGAATTAGTAGTTATTTTTGAATCTATTGAGAGCTCAGCCAGAAATTTCCCTTTGATTCCTATTGGTTGCAGATTTAGCAGGACTCCTCCATGCCACTTGGTCAAATGTCATGGGCACTCAGTCTCACCTCACTTCAGAAATTTGGTCTGAGGCTGTACTAACAGCTGGACTCAAATGATCCAAGTGGAACCCAAAATGAGAATTAGAAATCTTGTGTTGATGAGCACCTGCCCGCTGGTAGTATTCAAAGGACTGGAGCCACTTTTACACACAAATAGGTAAAGGCAGGGGATATTCTTAAACACAAGACAATTTGCAGATGCTGGAAATCCAAAGCAAAACACACAAAATGCAGAGGAACTCAGCAGGTCATGCAGCAACTATGGAAAAAAAGTAAACAAGAGATGTTTCGGGTCAAGACCCTTCTTTACAGATATTCTTTCCTAAAGAACATCAATGATCAGAGCCTAGTCTTGGTGGGGAAGCTCACCGCTTACCATAAGAGTGACCTGAGAGCTTGAAGTGTGTAATCCTCCAGATCAAAGACGTGAACAAAATTCTGCAGGAAGGATCTGCATGAATTATATATATAATATACATGATTTCTTTCAGCTGGGTCTAGTTTCAGCATTCTCTGTGCCCAATGGAGGAATTAAAATGGGATGTTCTTCTGCTGATGCCATTTAATACCAGCGGTGAATCTCAATTCTATAAAAGTTTTTCCTAACTCTAACAGTGAAAATTAAGATTATGATATCTATTCATTTATCAGTGTTTCTTGGCCCACATATGAGGCTGCTAAACAAGATAAGAGCCCATGGAATTATGGGAAAGTTACATACATGGATAGAGCATTGGTTGATTGGCAGGAATAAAGAGTGGGAATAAAGGGATCCCATTCAGGTTGGCTGCTGGTTACCAGTGATGTTCCACAGGGGTCTGTGCTGGAGCCGCTTCTTTTTAAGTTGTATATCAACGATTTGGATTATGGAATAGATGACTTTGTGCCTAAGTTTCCTGATGATACAAAGATAGGTGGAGGGGCCAGTAGTGCTGAGGAATCAGAGAGTTTGCATAGTTTGGGAGAATGGGCAAAGAAGTGGCAAATGAAATACAATGTTGTAAAGTGTATGGGCATGCACTTTGGTAGAAGAAATACAAGGGCAGACTATTATTTAAATGGGGAGAGAATTCAAAGTTCTGAGATGCAACGGGACTTGGGAGTCCTCATGCAGGGTACCCTTAAGGTTAACCTCCAGGTTGAGTTGGTGGTGAAGAAGGCGAATGCAATGTTGGCATTCATTTCTAGAGGAATAGAGTATAGGAGCAGGGGTGTGACATTGAGGCTCTATAAAGCACTTGGAGTACTGTGTGTAGTTTTGGGCTCCTCGTTTAAGAAAGGATGTGCCGACATTGGAAAGGGTTCAGAGAAGATTCACTCGAATGATTCCGGGAATGAGAGGGTTAACTTATGAGGAACGTTTGACTGCTCTTTGACTGTACTCCTTGGAGTTTAGAAGAATGAGGGGGGACCTCATAGAAACGCTTCAAATGTTGGAAGGCATGGACAGAGTGGATGTGGCAAATTTGTTTCCCATGGTGGGCGAGTCTAGTACAAGAGGACATGACTTAAGGATTGAAAGATGCCCATTCAGAACAGAGATGTGAAGAAATTTTTTTAGCCAGAGGGTGGTGAATCTATGGAATTTGATGCCACGGGTGACGATGGAAGTCAAGTTATTGGGTGTATTTAAGGCAGAGGTTGATAGGTATCCGAGTAGCCAGGGCATCAAAGATTATGGTGAGAAGGCAGGGGAGTGGGACTAAATGGAGAATGGATCAGTTTATAATAAAATGGCGGAGCAGACTCGATGGGCCGAATGGCTGACTTCTGCTCCTTTGTCTTATAGTCTTATGGTCTTAAGTTTAATATCCTAAATGTCTTCTTCAAATTTTACAATATGCTTGAACTACCCAGCGGCCTTTTATTGGATGAGGGCGAATAGAAAAAATAAGTGGCAGCTAGCAGAATTGTCACCTCCCACCAACTAAATGACATCTTGTTAATTAGGTCTTGATATCCCAGGGGTTAATATAATTAACCCAATGTAATGAGTAGATTTAATTCAGTCTTCTGCCATATCAGGAAAGTTAGTTCAACATTCTATTTTGAGGTCAGTTGCATGAGCCGCCAGTTGTTTATTTATCTATTTTCCCAAACTTTTAAATGGGACAAATTTACAAATACATCTGATGTCACCAGTATCCTAAAAAAGTAAGAAAATGGTTCACATCAACAACTATTTACAAAGGAATGTAATTAACTTACACTGGAGAAATGGTAGTTCAAACTGCTTTCTTACCACTGGATTTTACATCGTCCATTAGAATGTAATTTATGCAGTTTCCAATATTAATCTGCCAACATAACTTAATCATGATGTAAAACTCAAGGAGATACTACATGTAGCTAAAGATAATCCAGATGTCCAAATTTCAACAAGTATTCCAGAGGTTGTTCTATGATATAGAATTCTGTCATGTTTGGAAAACATAACACATTGGAATAACATTGAGAAACAAATATATTCTAGTAGCAACTCCAATATTTACTGCTCCTAGACTAAGTTTAGTCAAAACATATTCCAATACAAATAATGGTGCATGTTGTCTCTACACTCTGTAACTCAAAGACATAAGTTAAACTTTGATTATTTTATGTCACCATAATTCAAGTAAATGTTGGTTGTTACTGAGAATTCAAAGTGGTTTTAAGTACAGTTAAGAAAAAACTCTTCAATGGCTTCCTTCACTAGGCCGTCCTAAAACCCATTGACATGGCACAGTAGTTTTGTGCTGTCAAAGTAAATCCTATGGCCATTGAAATAAAACTATTCGAAAAGAATTTTAACAAAAAGACAAAGGTCTCGCTTTTAGTAAGAATTAGAATTTGATCATAAACAAGGTGGGAGAGTAGAAACCTATTAGATGAGGACTAACCAATCAGGATGGATGGACTACTGGCTATAAACAACACTGGACTAGACATTCTCAGGCATCATCCTAGGTAAAGATGACAGAGTTTGTCATCAAAACATTAATTGTAATCAACATCTGTACCTGGCTGGAAGCCTGAGAGAATTTGTTTGTCATATACTTCGGGAAAGCACTAGATCCTTTTTTACGTTTACTGACTTGTTAACCTGAAAATTATTTTTTAAGTCAACAACAACTTTTGTTAAAATAAAATGAGTGGACCAGTATTGGAATTAAACAAATATGCTTTACATTTGTTAATAATAATAATAATAATAATAATAATAATAATAATAAGAGTATCTACAAGAATCAATTAGTAAGTTGAATACGGGTTAGGAATTTTTTCCCACTTGGAAGTTCATTTTTACTGTGACCAAACTTAACTAACTAATCCTTAATATATTGCTCTAAAATAATTAATCATGTTTAGTGGTTATTCCAATTATTAATGTTTGGTGTCTGCTCTGGAGCATGATGCACCTGTGAACCACGATGACGTGTTGTGCACTGCTTATAAAACTGCTAGATATACCTATCTTGAAGTACTCCACTGCAACCTGCAATCTGTAATTTCCCTTTAAGCAGCATACATTTAAACTGTCTTAATGAACTAGCAATTTCATAATCTTTTGAAGTAATCAGCGAACTTAACTGTCAAGCATGCAGATACGGCACCTTTAAGCAGATGCCATGGCTAGAAGAGAGGGAAGAGAGGAGGACTACAAGCTAGGTTGAAAAGCAGAGGAATGAAACTCCCTCTACCCAGCATGTTGTTAGCAAATGTACAGTTACAGGAGAACAAGATTGAAGACCAAAGGGCAAGAATGCTGTATCAGAGGGAGATGAGGAATTGTTGTGTTCTGTGTTTCACGGAGACATGGCTCACTCTGGCCATGCCAGATGCATTGGAACACAAAGGCTTCTTGATACACAGGATGGACCAAACTGCTGATTCAGAGAAGGCAGGAGGTGATGGTCCGTGTTTCATGGTAAGCTCTTTGTGGTGCTTGGGACATGGCAATTTTGTCATACTCTTGTTCCACTGACCTGGAACGTCTAGCAATTAAATGATGACCATTCTACTTACCAGGAGAGTTCCCTACCGTGATTCTAACTGCAGTTTATATACAGCCTAAAGTTCATGTTAATCAAGCACTCAAGATATTGAATGCTGCCATCACCAAACAAGAAACAGCCCATCCCAAAGCATTTCAAGTAGTAGTTAAGGAGTTCAGTCAGGCTTGTTTAAAAAAATCTCTTCCCAATTATCATTAGCATCAAACCCTCAGCACCAGGGGTCCCAAGGCTTATTGTTCTGTGCCTAGGTTGCATTTTGGGAAATGTGATCACTTTACTGTCCCTCTCCTAGCTGCATCCAGGTAGAGGTTAAAGAGCAAGGGTCCAGAGATAAGGGCAATAAAGAGTCGGTCGTGGGAGGCAGAGGAGTGGTTATGGGATTGCTTCAAATCAGTCGATGAGGGCCATGTTTAAGGATTCATCAGCGTATCTGAATGAGCACAGCACAGCTATCACAGACTTTATAAAATCAATCGTAGGCCAATATGTCCCACAAAATTATTCAGAGCCTTCCCCAACCAGAAGCCTTGGATGAACCATGAGATTGCAATCTGCCGAGGGCCAGATCAGTTGCATTCAAGTCGGGGGACCAAATGAAGGGGGTGCCACAGTGGATTAACGGCTAGCACAATGCTATTACAACTTACCCGTCAGAGTTCGGAGTTCAAATGTAGCATTGCCTGTAAGGAACCTCTGTGTATCCTCCCTGTGGAATGTGTGGGCTTTCTCCAAGTGCTCTAGTTTCCTCCCATAGCCCAAAGATGTACCAGATAGGTTAACTAGTGATTGTAAATTGTTCCGTGATTCGGTTAGGGTTAAATCGGTATTGTTGTGAGTTGCTAAGGCTGTATGACTCAAAGAGACCAAAGTGCTTAGTATGCATTATATCACTAAGTAATTAATTAAATAATAGGCCCAAGAAAGCCACTTCATGTGTGAATGACTAACTTGTATCACTGAAGGATGCTTGGCAGCTGTGGAAGGGCTCAGATGCTACTACTGTAATACTCGTACAAAGTGAAACCAAGTGACATTGGTGAGAATAAGGCTTCACTCTCAGATGAGCTCAATGCATTCACTGCATTCACTGCAATCACTGCAATCACTAAAACATGGAGTAACCTTTACAAACACCCACAGACCCCAATGACCCCATGATTTCCATCTCTGAGGCCGACATGAGAATTTTTTTCAGGAGGGTGAACCCACAGAAAGCATCTGGCCCATATGGGGTAGCAGGGTGAGTATTAAAGACCTGTGCTAATCAACCGGCTGGAGTGTTCATCAATATCTTTAACCTCTTGCTTCAGCAGTCTGAGGTGTCCATCTGCTTCAAGAAGGTTTTAATTACATCGGCACTTAAGAAGAATGTGGTACCTGCCACAGTGATTATCGTCCAGTAACACTGTGACAAAGTGCTTTATGAGGCTGGTGATGAAACATATAAGCTCCTAACTGAGAAATGACTTAGATCCACTCCAATTTGCCTACTGGCACAACAGGTCCACTGCAGATTTGCCATTTCACTGGCACTTCACTCAACCCTGGAACACTAAACTCTGGACTGTAATGATGCATACATTAGGATGCTCTTTATTGACTACAGCTCAACACTCAATACAATCATCCTCTCAAAACTAATCAATAAGCTTCAAGCCCTTGGCCTCAATACCTCCTTGTGCATCCTTGATATTTTCACTTGCAGACCCCAGTCAGTTTGGATAGGCAATGACATCTCTTCCACAATATCGAGCAGCACAGGAGCACCTGTAGACTGTGTGCTTAGCCCTCTGCTCTACTTGCTTTACACTTAAGGCAGTGAGGCTAAATGTAGCTCCAGTTCTGTACGGATTTGCTGACAACACCACTGCCATTGGCCAAATCAAAGCTGATGATGAATCAGTATACAGGAGGGAGATTGAAAATCTGACTGAGTGGTGCCACAGTAATAACCTTTCACTCAATGTCAGCAAAACCAAGGAGATGATTATTGAAAAAAAACACGAAATGCTGGCAGAACTCAGCAGGTCAGACAGCATCTATGGGAGGAGGTAACAACGACGTTTCAGGCCGAAACCCTTCATTAGGAGTGAAGTAACATGGGATGGTCGGGGGGGGGGGGGGATTAAGAAGTGGGGGGAGGGATAAAGTAGAGAGCTGGGAAGTGATAGGCTGGAGAGCGGAGGCCCTGTGGCCACACACTTCTATTCCACAGACCACTCCCACTCCGACATGTCTGTTCATGGCCTCCTCTACCATCAAGATGAGGCCACATGCAGGTCAATGGAGGAATACCTTATCTCCCACCCAGGTAGCCTCCTTCCTGCCGGCATGAACATCCAACTCACTGACCTCCGTTGATAACCCTGCCCCCCACCCTTACCCCCATCCCTATCTATTATTTTAGTCTGGTGCTCTTTCTCTCTCTTTTTCACCCCTCACTATAATCTCTCCCCCCAGCTCTACCTTTCTTTCTCTTTTATTTCCCATAATTCTCCACCTTCCCCCTAGCCCATTTCCCTCCAGTCTATCACTTCCCAGCTCACTACTTTATCCCTCCCCCCCGACCATCCCATGTTACTTCACTCCTGATGAAGGGTTTCAGCCCGAAACGTCGTTATTACCTCCTCCCATAGATGCTGTCTGGCCTGCTGAGTTCTGCCAGCATTTCATGTTTTTTTATTTATTTCCAGCATCTGCAGATTCACTCGTGTTGCGAGATGATTATTCACTTCATCAGGGGATCACAGTGGAGAAGGTTCGCAACTTCAAAATCTCTGGCATTATCATTTCAGAGGATCCGTCCTTGGCCCAGCATGTAAGTACCATTACAAAGAAAGCGTGGCAGTTCCTCTACTTCCTTTGAAATTTGCAAAGATTTGGCATGACATCTGAAACTTTGACAAACTTTAATTGTTGGAGAGTATATTGACTAGATGCATTACAGCCTGGTATGGAAACACCAATGCCCTTGAACAGAAAATGCTGCAAGAAGTGGTGGATACAGTCCATGCCATCACAGGTAAAGTTGTCCCTACCACTGGGCACATCTGCATGGGGTGCTGTTGCAGGAAAACATTATCAAGGACCCTCACCATCGAGATCATGCTCTCTTCTCGCTGCTGACATCAGACAGAAGGTACAGCAGCTTCAGGATTCATGCCACATTGTTTAGGAACTATTATTACTCCTCAACCAGTGGTGATAACCTCACTCAACTTCAGTCGCCCCATTATTGAACAGTTCCCACAACATATGGCCTCACTTTCAAGGGCTCTTTATCTCATGTCCTTGATATTTAATGCTTATTTATTCATTAGTATTACTTCTTTTTTCTTTTGTATTTGCAGATTTTGTTGACTTTTGCATATTGGTTGTCTGTTCTGTTGTGTGCACTCTTTCATTGATAATATTGTTTCTTGGACTTACTGTGTATGCCCACAAGAAAACTAATCTCAGGGTTGTGTATGACGACATGTATGTAATTTGATAATGCATTTACTTAGAACTTTAATAAGTAATGCCTGCCTAACAAAGTAATTAAACACAACTGTTGCAACAATTTGTAGAAAGCATTTTCTGGGAAGCCTGCATGTGTGGTCCTTTTCTGATTAACATACAACATTATGAAATTCCTAAATGAATTTATAGCCCATGTTACTACATGCTTTTTATTTGCAATGTAAAGTATAGTTTGCACATTGTTTGCTGCATGCTGTAACATTACTGAAAGTGAAGTCAACAATTTGAGGAATTTTTTTATCAAGTTAATGCGGACAAAGCAGACCTTATGAGATAATAACCCACCGTTCTGGGTAGATAACAAGCTTTAAAGTAAATTACACCATCATGAAACTTGCATTGAAAGTGATAGAAGCTCTGAAAATCAGAAACTTTGTCGGACTTTGAAAACCAGATATTGATGGGAATGGAAGTTACAAGTATGGATGCTAAAGGGAGCACCAATCCCCCTGGCCAGTAGGAGAATGAGGCCTAGGATATTTCAACACTTGCAAGGCCATCAGTGATTCCCATTCTAGGCCGGTGGAGAATTAGCTGTGTATCAGGATTCCACTGGAGCTCACTGAAATAGTCTCTGGGAAATTAGGTAATGAAGTGGGAATGGGGAAAGTTTGCAATTGAGCTTTGGGATCTTGCAAGCCAAGGAGCTGAGGGTATCACTGTAGGACTAAGACCTCCTTCAGCTCTTGCTGGGTCACAAGAAGTGAATAAAAGTATTTAATAATCCTTTTCAGCTTTGCAACTTTCCTATGGTCAGAATGCTGCTGTCTTGTCTGTGTTGAAGTGAGAGTAAACAGCAGTTGGCTTAATGGGATTAGTTCAGCATTTAGCCTCCTATAGAGAAAACATTGGCACAAGTATTATTGCCATTGAGATGAGATGGAAGAGATCAAAATAACCCTTTGCCATCTTAACTTGACATGCTCCATGATCACTCTTCCCAAAAGGCAGAGCAATTAGTATAGCTCCAGGCATCAGCAAATTAACATCATTCTCCATGGTTACTTTGCAACTGTTAAGATTATTTAGCTGATATGAAACAATTGAGTGGTGCCTTCCATAAGGGTAATCATAAGTGTTCAGAGTTCCTCTTGTAAATTAGAAGTGATGAAAAATATTGGGTTCTGTACCACTCCAAAGTGGGTAGCAGGGCGACATCTGCAGTATTATGGTCTTATAATAAATAAACAATTATTATGAAAGACCATAACTAATTTCTGAAATGGTTTCTGGTGAACGCTAGATTAGATTTATTCTTTCCAACTACTGGTTGTTCTACTATAACAAGTATTTCCATAATGCAAATTGGTTATAATGTGATTGTTAGATTAAGGAACACTACTTGCATTGTCTAGGCTGCATCAGATAAAGTGGGATTCCGATTATGAAAATTGTTTAAATCTGTACTTTGAAGGCAACTGCAATGTGTTCTGTGATAGTGCAAATTCCTATACTGCAATGTTTCTTAGGGACATTACTATTATGTTATAGCAGAACTATCTGTTCATATTAATTTTTTAACAATACAGAGGTCTGTAATATACAACTCTGGGGCAGACTGAAAATATTCTCCACAATAGCTGTCTAATTTGCTGCATTACTTTCAGCATTTTCAGATTATTTGGAAAGAGAAAGTCATTTCCCAGAAAGAAGAGCTGGAAAATTAGATCTGTACAACAGTGCACTGAAAAACACAATCAGTAGATCTGCTGTCCCATGGCTCCAGTGACTCAGGTTTGATTCTCACCTCTGTTGTCTGTGACAGCATGGCCTTTATCTTTATTTTCCACTTCCTAATGACAAACAGGTTGATAAGTCAATACGCCTCATGTGTAGGTGTGTGATAGAATCTGAGGCATATTAGACTGTAAGATATAGGAGCAGAACTAGGCCATTTGGCCCATCATGTCTGCTCTACTACTTCATCAAGGTTGATCCAATTTTCTTCTCAGCTCCAAGCTCCTGCTTTCTCCCCATAGCTCTACATGCCCTGACTATTCAAGAATCTATCAACCTCCGCCTTAAATATACATAAAAACTTGGCTCCACAACTGCCTGTAGCAAAGGATCCCACAGATTCACCATTCTCTGGCTAAAGAATTTCATTCTTATCTCCATTCTAAAAAAATGTCCCTCTATTCTGAGGCTGTGTCCTCTCGGCTTAGACTCTCTCACTGTATGAAACATCCTCTCCACATCCACTCTGTCAAGGCCTTTCACCATTTGATAGGTTTCAATGAGGTCACCCGTCATTCTTCTGAAGTCTAGTAAATACAGGCCCAGAGTCATCAAATTCTCTTCATATGATAAGTCATTCAATCCTGGAATAATTTTTCATGAACCTCCTTTGAATCCTCTCCTGTTTCAACACATCCTTACTAAGATAAGGGGCACAATACTGCTCAAAATACTCTAAGTGAGACTTCACGAGTGCTTTATAAAGCCTCAACATTACATTCTTACTTTTATATTCTAGTGCTCTTGAAATGAATGCTAACATCGCATTTGTCTTCCTCACTATTGACTGAACATGCAAATTAACCTTTAGGGAATCCTACGCAAGGACTCCCAACTGCACCTCAGATTTTTTTGTATTTTCTCTTCATTTAGAAAATAATCAACCTTTTCATTTCTTCTGCCAAAGTGTATGTCCATACAGTTCCCAACACGGTATTCCATCTGTCGTTTCTTTGCCTATTTTCCTAATCTGTTTTAATTCCTTCTGTAGTCTTTCTACTTCCTCTAAACCACATGCCCCTCCACCTATCTTCAGGTTGTCTGCAAACATTGCAACAAAGCCATCAATTCCATCATCCAAATCATTGTCATATAATGTAAATAAATCTTATTCCTAAATTCTTGCTTCCAGAAATTCCAGTCATTGCTGCTCTGATGTCATCCCTGCCAATCTGCTTTTCTGTTTAGTTCTGGCCAACTCCTCTCTCATGCCTCTGTAATTCCCTTTATCCCAGTTTAATGCTGATACATCTGATGTTAGCTCTCCTTCTCAAATTCCAGAGTGAATTTGATCATATTATAATCACTTGCTCATTCTGGTTCATTCCACAACACCCAATCCAGAATTGCTGATCTTCTGGTAGGCTCAACCACGAGCTGCTCTAAAAAGCCATCTCATCGGAGCTCTAGAAATACCCCTCCTGTAATCCAGGACCAACCTGATTTTCCCAATCTACCAGTCCCCTCCCCCATGACTATTGTAACATTGCCCTTTAGGCATGTATTTTCTACCTCCTATTGTAAATTGCCAGCTGCATCCTTACCACTGCTTGGGGATCTGTATACAACTGCCATCAAGGATTTTTAACCTTGCATTTCCTTAGCTCTATCCACAATAATTCAACACCTTCCAACCCTATGTCACCTCTTTCTAATGATTTGATTTAAATTTTTACCAACAGAGCAACGCACCCCCTCTACCTTCCTGCCAGTCTTTTCAATACAATGTGTATCCTTGGATATTAAGCTCCCAGCTATAATCTTTCAGCCATGATTCAGTGATGCCTACAACATTATACCTGCCAATCTGCAACTGTGCTGCAAGTTCATCGACCTTATTCTGTATACTGCGCACATTCAAATATAATACCTTCAGTCCTGTATTCACCCTTTTCGATTTTGTTGCTCCATGTTCAAGCTTTTGATTCCTAACATTGTCTGAGGTCTTCCCAACATCGACCTCCACTTACTATTCTGGCACTCTGGTTCCCATCTCTCTGCAACTCTAGTTTAAATCCCACTGTGCATCGTTAACAAACATACCCTCTAGGATATTAGTCCCCCTCCAGTTCAAATGCAAAACATCCTTTCTGTACAAGTCCCACCTTCCCTGGAAGAGAGCCCAATGATCCAGACATCTTATGCTCTCCCTCCTATACCAACTCCTCAACCATGTATTAATCTATATAATCTTCCTAGTTCTAGATGGCACAAGTAGGAATTTTGAGGTCACAGCCCTGGAGGTTCTGTCCTTTAACCTACCATCTAACTTCCTGAACTCCCTATATAGAACGTCATCACTCGTCCAACCCATGTCAATGGTCCCTACATGGACCACGACTTCTGGCAGTTCACCTGCCCACTTAAGAATGCTGAGGACTTGATCCAAGATACCCTGAACCCTGGCACTCGGGACAGAGTATAAGATACAGGAATCTTGCTCTCACCCACAGAACCTCCTGTCCATTCCACTAACTAATGAATCCCCTATCACCTATTCCTCCTTCCCTTCTGAGTCACAGAGGCAGATGCAGTGCCAGAGACCCAGCCACTGTGACTTACCTCTTTAAGGTCATTCCCCTCCCAACAGTATCCAAAGTGATATACCTAATTTTGAGGCAGATGGCCACTAGGGTACTCTGCACTGTCTCCTTGATCCCTTTCCTCTTCCTGACTGTCACCCATTTTCCTGTGTCCTTCACTTTGGGTGTAACTACCTCTCTATATGTCCTATCTATCACCCTCTCAGCCTCCCAAATCATCTGGAGTTCATCCATTTCCAGCTCCATATCCTTAACACAGTTTGTTAGAAGCTGCAACTTAATGCACTTCTCACAACTGTAGTGGTCATGGATGCTGGAGGTCTCCCTGCCTTCCCACGTCCTGCAAGAGGAGCATTGCACTATCCTGCCTGATATCCCTACTGTCCTAGCTGAGCAGATATAAAGAGAAGGAAAAAACTTTAAAACTTGAGCTTTTCTTCCCTTTGCATTCTCCGAGGGAAGCCTCATTGCACTGAAGCTTTAATGAGCTAAGGCCTTAAGCTCACCACTCTAACTATAGCCACTCAGACGATGGCCACTGGGTTTGCCCATGCCTTCCGTTAATATAGTCCTGCTAATTAATCCTGAACACTGATTGGCCATTATTATGCCGCCACAAAATACTTCTGCCTTTTATTCTCAGGATGTGGATCTGACAGAGTCCCCTCCTCTCCAAACTTTCAAAGTCCGGATTGGCTACTGGTCAATGCCTATTACACTGCCGCGACCTGCTTTTTCCTCTTACCCTCGGGCAGTGGAGCCAATTGAAGTCCCCTCCTCTTCATATTTCCGATGTCCGGATTGGCCACTGGTCAAAGCTCTATTATGCATATGGGAATATGGGGAAAATAAAGTGCTATTCATCTCGGATTAGTAACATTGCATATTTTAAAGAGTAGTGTAAACTCGGTGAGCTGTAGCACCTGTTTCCATGCAGAATGATTTTATGAATCTTTATCTCTAATTTTAAGGTCAAACATGAAAGTTGTACTTACTGAGTATTCTGCAGTGTTTCCACTCGGTCCAACATTTCCTGTTCTTTTTATACTTAAGTAGTAGTTATAAATAGTTATAAGAAGTTAAGGTTCTTTAAGGTTGTTATAGCAGGGGTTGGTAGTGGGGATAACCAGCTATTACTAGGATAACTAGCTGTTAAATGCTCCTAATTTGAAGCATCTCAAATAGCTTCTGACAACCAAGTCCAGCTCCAAGCCTTCACTTGTGTCTTAGGTACTAAGACCGACAGAACAGTTTCTACTGACAGGAGACAGGGCAGAGATGGGTTTCTGGCACCTTTAAAACAGTTGCTTTGGGCAGATTGGGCTTGCCAATCTGACAGGAGACAGGGCAGAGATGGGTTTCTGGCACCTTTAAAACAGTCGCTTCGGGCAGATTGGGCTTGCCAATCTGACAGGAGACAGGAGACAGGGCAGAGATGGGTTTCTGGCACCTTTAAAACAGTCGCTTCAGGCAGATTGGGCTTGCCAATCTGACAGGAGACAGGGCAGAGATGGGTTTCTGGCACCTTTAAAGCAGTCACTTCGGGCAGATTGGGCTTGCCAGCCGTGGTTGGCAGCTGATAGGAGAAGGAAAACCTGCACTCCCTTGCAGTTATACGCACTCATCAGGGAGGCTTCGGGAGTGAACTCTGAGGAAAACTCCAGAGCTGGAGTTACTAAGGCATTCCTATGTTGAGTTCAACACTGACTGGCAACTCCCACAAAGCTGCTAATGCCAAACTGTATTGGTCTCTGTCAATCCTTTGCATTCAGCAGCTGATTGGAGAGGTGGCACCTGCTACATGGGCAACAGCTTGCTCTCCATACTGTATTGCCCTGGCTGGGACGCAATATCCATGGTCAATCCTGACCAAGGAGGGCCTCAGAAGCTATATCAGCATTTACACAAGTCTTCTATGCTGATTAAACTGGTGCCAACATATGCTCAAATCTCCAAAGATCACAACCTGTAAACAAATAACTAAATAAACACGTCTGATACAAATCTTCAGTTTGAGATTTGAAATAAACAAAGGTCTCCTATAAACTGTACTGCATGTGTGGAGTTTGAGTTGGTGAGAATATGAAATAATAGCATAGCAGAAAGCAGGTGAATGCATTACAGGTGTAATTTGGGGCTAGGACACATCATGGCGATTCACCATTAAACTCATGTAAATCAATCTCATCCAGGAATTCTCAGAGAAAATGTAGCTCTGCCAAAATGTTTAATGTAATCCTGGGTTTTTGTTTCATTAGGAAACATTGTTAGTGAGAAGTTTGGGATGGTCTAAGGCAGTGGTCAGCAACTATAGAAGCAAATAAATTTTTATCAATGCCAGTATTTATTGATCTTTGGAAGCACTTTTGTTTAGACTGCAACTTCGAATGATTTTGTTTGAAAAGGTCACAAGTGAGAATATTGACTGATTTTTTGTGAATATTTATTGAAGAACAGCAGATTACAAATTCACTTGATCACACTCTGGTGATTCATAGGGCTACAAACCAAAGTCCTCTGCTGTAACAAAGTAGGAAAAATCAGTCTAATCAATAATTGCAGCAGACCTTGGAAACCCCTGAGTTGATAAAAGTGGATTCATGTCACATGATCCCATTAATGCCTAATTTACCATAGCATTAAGAAAATCAATAATGTCAATTACAACCGATGGTAACCATGATGTAACAAAACTATAAAGTAATTTCATACAGAGTATACAGAGGTGCAAAATTAACTGTTTTTCTTAAATGAGCAAAAGTTGCTGATTATAATTTTTGCTCTTTTATTTTCTGAGGTATTTTTTTAATCTCAAAGTATTGTTTTTCACAAGTTTGATCTAAAGAATACACAAGACAGAGATTGTACAATATGTCTGGTTTTGAAATTCTTACTGCTGCCCAAAGGATCCCTTACTACAGACTACCATTTTCTGGCTTAAATTTCTATTAGAACACAAGAGTAATTCAGTCATTTTGATGAAAACTTACATCACTTTCAATACCATATGATTTAGCCAGGTTAATAGTCATTTGGAATAAGGAAGTTACACATAAATGACTTTAAGTAGATTTGTTCTTCCATATAAGTCACCCAGTAATATGAGGTTAAGAGATATGAACCAGGGTGAATGGAATAAATGTAACAATAGCCAACTCCAAAGGAGATGATAAGAGCCTGGTGAATAGGGTTTAGCAGTTCATTACATCTGTCTTGTTCAGTGCCACAAATGAAACCGTCTGTTTCTTGTCAACCAGCAGTAGGAAGTGGAGTAGGATTTAGGGGCTGCTGATTTAGGGGGTAAAGGAAAAGGCCATATCACTGACAATTCTTGTCATGTTTGTTTGTGATCTAGGCTACCTTATCCTTGGGATCTGGTAAATAAACACGCTTGGTGCTCATTTGTATCAGATGGTGCCTGGTGGCTCAGGGGACTTAAACATAACATTTTAGTGACTTTAAGATATAGGAAATGCCCATTCTTCTCTGTACATTGACCTTTCTAGCTGTCGGGTAACTCACTAAAGGTTAATGATAATGATACATGATCTCTTTGTTGGCACATGTGCATTATTATGGTTGATTTGGCCCTGGCAAAAGTAAATCATTTTACTATTCATACACAGTGCAAAAATTACATGTTTATATAAAGGTACCACACAAATACCACGTCATTGACTGGTTTTGGCTTACTTTGACTTGATACCTATTGTTGTGGAGAATTTTATAAAAAGGTATTAAGTTCTCCATTGGAAGTAATCATTTACAAAAAAATAAATAGAATGTTTTTATTCTACAAGTTTCAACAAAGTATTATGATATCTCTGTCAGTGGGAAAACCAAGGATTCAGGCTGAGTTGTTTTGACCAATTATCCCATCTTTATTATATCACTATTGTTGATAATGGAACACAAAAAACATTATATGATTGCAAGCCCTCTTCTCTTTTCATCAGTTACAAATGTAAAAGTTCAAGTTTAATTGACATTCAATTATACACGTGTATACAGCTAAAGGAAACAACATTCCTCTGGGGCCAAGTGGCAAAACACAGTACATACAGACAGACACAGCACATAGTACATTTAGTTTTAGTAGCACATAGAGTTTCAAAAAAATAATTCAGCACAAGTCCCTGAGTGGCATGGCCTAGAGATTGATGGGTCATCAGGTGTGGTTCAGGATGTACGTTTCTGCGAGAACAAGTGCACAACGGTTCCATGTCTCCTCCAGATCAACTCAATCAAGCTTGTGTTCCGGGGAGCAAACACAGGAGAGCAGCACTGACGAAAAAGCAGACCTGCAAGGGTGTACACTCAACCCAGCACAGATTACCATGCACCCTCTGTGCCTCTGTACTCTCCCACACCACCTCCAAGTTGTTCAGTGCAACTAAACTATTTCAGGGATAGTTTTCAAAATAAAGCAACTGTGTTGAGGTAAAAAGAATAAGAAAAGAATAAAACATATCCTGGCAAAAAGACAGACTGTATATCCTCAGTGAAATAATCAATTAGATTATTAGATTAATATTAGACCTCAAGGTGATCCATTCACCTTGAACTTCCTGAATCTCGAATCAGATTGTGGGATGGATTGCTAAGACTGACCCCCTCTCCCCCACAACCCTCAAAATGCCTTTGGCAAGAGGACTGGCTGGAAGCTGAACCTCACCTAATGTCTACTATGAAGTAAATGGGAATCCTAATCCTACACCATGTTTGACTCCACATGGGAGCCTGCAACATGTCAGAGAGACAGATACACCAGCAGGCAACTTCCTGTGGAACTCACAGCCACGGTCAGTCTGATTCAGCCAAATTGCTTTATTAATAATGTGGAATGAAGGATAAATATTGTCCAGAACAGAAATACACGGCTTGCAAGGTGATACCGCCCATAAAATTACAAACCAATGTTGGGTGCTGATTGGCATATTAATTTGGATCTTTCCATTGATAAAATTTCAAACTGCTCGAACATCACGGGCATCTCACTGGTTGAATTTCAATAATACTTTCAATTTTAGACCAGGAAAATTGGTAAATTTTATCAGTAGAATCTTCTATTCATATGATGGAATGAGCAGCCTGTACAGATGCAACCACAGTTTGAATTCTGGCACAATGGAATCTTATTTATTGTAGCCTCAATTGACAGTAATAGCAAACAAGTGTTACTGCCTTCATGATGGTAAAAATTACATCCAATGATTTTTTATGGTATAAAAAGTAATGAAAATAAGATATTTTGAAGAAGAAAAATCACTGTTAAAATATCTGAAAGACCAGCAAGGCTATTTTTAAATGTTCATTCCTAGGTGCCTTTGAAAGGGTAGCATTGCCTCCTCCTCGTGTCCATTTGCTTCCAAGATACTTTAAGTTGGACATTTAAGCATAAAGATAGTGACATCGATAAAGATTAGCCTTATTTGTCATTTGTACACTGAAACATATATTGAATTGCATTGTTTGCGTCAAATCAAATCAACAAGGAATGTATTGGGTAGCCCACAAGTTTCACCACACTTCTGACAACACCATAACATGCCCACAACTCACTAATCCCAGCTCCTTGGTATGTGGTAGGAAACTGAAGCATCCAGAGGAAGCCCACATATCCCGAGGAGAATGTACAAACTCCTTATAAGCAGCGGTGGTCTGTGCTTAAAAATTTCATTTTAGCAGTGATGATAAAATGGTGATATATTTCCAGATCAATTGGTGTATGAGTTGGAAGGGAACTTGGAAGTGATGATGCTCCCATCACCTATTTACCTGCTGCCTTGGTCCCTTAAGGTGGTGGTGCTATCAAGAAAGCTTAGGCCTGTTGTCCAATGCTTCTTGTAGACAAGGTGTTATGCAGCCAAAGGAAACCATTGGTAATGCTGTCTGATGGTCAGCTTCTGTCACAGACTACTTGAGTATTGCTGGAGCTCCACCCATTTTGGAATGAAGAATATTCAGTTGCACCTCAGGCTTGTTACTTGTTGATTGTGCAGAGGCTATGGGCAATTAGTACTTGAGATACTCACTGCAGAATATCTAACTGGAAGACATGATTAAGGTCAAAACATGCAAACCCAGGGGACCAGTGGCATGAACAATTGCAAGCAGCCTAATAAAGCAGAAAATTAAAAATAGGTATTGACAATTTGAAATATAAATAAAAACTTTTGAAAATGCTTGTCAGGTCTATGGAGAGAAAGGTAGAATGCATATATTTGGATCAAATTACTTTCATCACAATTGTTTAATGATGTCAACACATTGTGAATGGGTTTCATTACAAACGGCAGCTAAATATACACTGTAGTACTGCAAATTCTTGGAATTCCTGGGAGTTCACATCTCGAATAACCTCACCTGGCCCCTTATTATCACCTCCATGAAGATGAAGGCAGAGTAGTGCCTCCACTTCCTAAGGTGATTGAGGCAAGTGAGGCTCCCACACCCCATCTTAAGTGAATTTTATAGGAGCACCATTGAGAGCATCCTGATAAATTGCATCTCCAGCTGGTATGAGAGCAGCCAGGCATCAGACTGGAAGTCCCTACAAAGGACTGTGAGAATGGCTGAGAAAGTCATAGGGGTCTCCCTACCATCCATCTGGGACATTTATCAGAAGTGCTGTGTATGCAGGGCCCACCCATCCATCCAACATCCTCTTTGACTTCCTGCCATTAGGCAGGAGATTCTGATATATAAATACAAAATCAGTCAGGAAGGGAAATAGTTTCTACACTCAGGCCATTAGACTTTTGAACTCCATGTCGCATTGCATTCGAAATGTTACTGGTTAATCTGCCCTGTACCTTAAAAGTTTTTAATTTATGCACTTTACTTTGTTTACTTATGCATAATTCATCTGCAGTTTTTATCCATCTTATCCAAAACAATTGTGTTTTATGTATAATACTGTGCTTTACACCCTGGTTCAGAGAAACATAGTCTTGTTTGACGGGATGCATGTATGTACATAGTTAAATGACAATAAAATTGACTTGTACATTTGGTGGCTTCACTGACCTTGCATCTGGGGTAACTTCGTCTCGTACCTGCTCTGCTGCCAAACAGCTCTTGGGGCCTATGCAATTCAAATACATTTTGCCTTGTCTAACCCAGCAATGCATCAATAATTACAAAGAGATCCTTGAAGTCAGTTGCCTGTCACCAGATTAATTTGTTGCAACTGCATTTGTTTGGATGTTCAGTTCTTTAAACTATGAACAATTTATAAATCCTACCTCTTGATCTGAACAGAAAAAAAAATCCAACCAATGCCTTTCCTGGTGCTGAGGACACAAGTTGATTTTTAATACAGGCCAGATCTAACATGGAATAACCAATTAGTAATTAGATTAATGGTCACTGAGTAGCATAGTGGTGGAGTTGGTAGGGTTCTGCAGCCTGGGTTGATTCCGAGCTCAGATGCTGTCTGTATTGAGTCTGCACGTTCTCACTATGATTTCCTGGATTCCTCTGTGGGCTCCTGCTCCTCCCCACATTCCAAAGGCATGCAGCATGTTAGGTTATCTGGCCGTTGTACACTGGCCTTGGTTTTCCAGGCAGGTAATGTGGTGAACTACATATACCTGTCTGGACACGCCCCCTGCTGACTGCTCCTGTGGCTCCTCCCACAGACCCCTGTATAAAGGCGATCTGAGGCCTGACGCTCGGCCTCAGTCTCCAGGACGTAGTATGGTGGTCACTCACTCCTGGTTCCTTCTTCCAGTCAATAAAAGCCAATATCTCGCCTTTACGTTTCAGAGAGAGTTATTGATGGTGCATCAGTAGTATATGGAGGGGAGCTGATGGAAGTACCTGTATACTGTAAGAGAACAGGTTGAATGGAAAATTGTTTTGCAATTCAGCATGAATTTGCTAAATCTTCAAAGTTCAAAGTAAATTCATTATCAAAGTGGTACATGTCACCTTGAAATTCATTTTCCTGTAGACATTACAGTAGGACAATGAAATACAACACTCAGATCAAGATGGACTGAAAATTATGTGCAAATAATAAAAAATGAATCAGTAAGTAAATGAGGAGACATGAGCTGGGCATCAGAATGACATGATTTATCCACTGGAGTTTGTCTTGCTTTATCGGGGTGGAGATGCTGCTCATGCTGGCCTCCTCCAGTACTCTAGTCTTAGTGTGTCTGTTCTTTCAGCTGCTCCGCAGAGTCTTTCACAAGGTTCTTTGGTGGTTTTGTTCCAGGGATTTCAGGTTCCTACTGCAGGTAGTCAATGATTCAGCTTCGTACGGTAATGTAGGAAGGCGGACTGCTCTGTAGACCAAATGATTTGTTTGAACCTGTATGTTGTGGTCTTCAAAGACTCTTTTCCTTAATCCTGCATAGCTTCCACTAGCCCTGCTCGGGTGGTGGTTGATCGCTGAATCAACATCTGCTTTTGAGGAGAGAATGCTGCCAAGTGGAAAGTGGTCCACGTTTTCAAGGGCAATATCATCAGCTTTTATAGAGGGCTGATTGAGTGTTCATTGACATAGGACCTGTGTCTTTTTTTATATTCAAAACATGTCTCAGGGCTCTGTCATTCAGGGTACACTGCAGGTTTTCTTCCAGGTGTGGTGTGATGGCATGTCATCTGCATACTGATAGTGGTGGAGCTGCCCTTATTCTTCAGCTTCAGCTTGGTGAGGTTGAAAAGCCAATTGTCTACTATAACAAATGCCTTGGTCAAATCTATGAAAACCAAGTATAAGGGTTTCCTTTGTTCTCAGCATTTTTTTTCTGTAATTGAGGTGGTGTGAAGATCATGTCTGCAGTACCTCTAGATGGCAGAAACCACACGGTGATTCGGGAGGTACTTCTTCTGATAGTGGATAGAGTTGGTAGACAAGGATACGTACAAGCACGTTGCTTGTTGTTGACATGAGGGAGATGCCTCTGGAATTGCCACAATCTGCCTTGTCTGCCTTCTTGAATATGGTCTCTATAAAGAGTACCCCTGAACTCTGAGGGCAGTGTTTTTGTTTCCCGGACCTTCAGGAGCAAGGCATGTACTGCATGCTGTGCAGGAGAGCTGGTCTACCTTCCTTAAGGATCTCCATCAGGGCTACTGATTTTGATTATTTTCAGGCTCCTAATGGCATCATGGACCTCCTTCATGCTGGGAGGTTCCCCCAAATCTTCTCTCACAAGTCTCTGGAAGATTTGATTAATAACCTTTGATTCAACAGTGCTATCGTGGTTAAGAAATTCTTGAAAGTCGATCATTGATATCCTTCCAGAACTTTAGCAAGATTTTGAAGGTAGGGTGAGGTGGGGGGGGGGGGGGGAGGAATCCAAAGTAACTTGGACCATAGACACATTCATTCCATCGGTTGTGGAATCAGTTCAGAGTTGAAGTGAGTGAAGTTATCCATGCTGGTTCAGGAGCCGGATGATTAAAGGGTAATAATTATTCATGAACCTGAGAAAATTTGCAGGTGCTGGAAATACAACACAACACATACAAAATGCTAAAGGGACTCAGCAGGCCAGGCAGCATGGGCTAAGACCCTTCATCAGGACTGTTCCTGAACCTGGTGATGTGGGACCTAAAACTCTATACATCTAAGGAAATATGAATATAAATCCCATCCTGCATTAGACAAAGATGAAACTGATTTAGCATATTGTACTTAATCTTGGATTTTAGTTGAACTGAAATTTCAAATTATCTATATCAATTAAAGCCCTTTCCCAAGATTGTTTCCAATTGCACCTGCATATTCAAAGCACTTTATTCCACATTTACAAATAGAAAGCTAACATTAGAAATACACATACAATGGAACAAATGGTATGATCTTTGACATTTGTAATTCAGCTGCTCATAACACATACGTTTATGGGACTGATTATTAAAACTACAGATAAATCGTTAGCTCTACTCACTTTAATTCCACAACCAGCAAGCAATTGTAACATTTCTGCTTCTGCAATTTTCTTTAGCTGTTTAAATTTTGAACGACAAAGCTACAACCTGTTCCGGTATACTTGAAAATAACTCAAGATGCTGAAAGCCAATTCTATTTCACTGATTTCTGCACAATTATTTATGATTATCTAGTTTGTTGCTAATTATATTGGAGCATTACCAAGAGCCCATTTAAGCTGCTTCACATCTGTTATCTGTGACCTTTATCCCTTGGAAACAGGACATCAAGCCCCTTTCAGAAATCGTTCTGAATTGCTGATTTTAGAGGAGGAAGTGCAAAATCAAAGGAGACATGCCATCATCAGCGAGGACATGTCCTTTCATCTGCAACATTTACAAACTCCAGGTGTTCCTATTGGGATATGTGGAATGAAACCTGCATGATGAAACTCCTATTCTCCAGGGATACTATCAATAAACTTGACACATTCTCAAAGTCAAACTTGCTCGTTCAATAATTGAGACAACGCCAATGGCTGCAGACTAAAGGAACACAGACTTTATTCTGTAGTATACATTTTCTTAGTTATCTCCCAAATCACTCAGTTTACATTGAAAAGAGTGGATCGTGAAGTCACAAATACTTTGTTATTCTAAGCCTTTCAATTCATCAGCTTCCCTGTGGAAAACAAACACTAACATGAGAGACTACAAAGCTTCCATCATCTGGAAGCACAGTAGTCACTCATTGCAACCTGGCTGGAATTCCAAATATTGCTGGCATTCCTGAGGCCATACAAGCCCTTATTCTCAATGCCACCAATTATATGACTAATAAAGATGTCATCAAATGTACCAAAGGGCAGATATTGTCACTTACTGGCTTAATGGTTGACATTATTTATTCTATAGCAATCCTTGATCCCACCATTACTTGAAAAGCCAAGAAGAATGAATTTCACAACAGTGAGGTATGCGTTGCTTCTATCCATTTGAAGGAACTATGAGCACTGTAATCTCCACGGTGGGATCAAATAGATAAGTTGCCAGCGTTGAAGTCACTAACCTGATAGATTGTACTAACAATGCAAAAAGAGATGCTAGTGCCACTTACATATTCAGCTCCATACAAAAATCAGTCACACAGAGCATAGTGCACAATTAATACACTTTGCCTCTGAAGGTTGTGGGCTCCAGTCCCACTCAGAATACAAAAAAAAAGGCTGCTACTTTAGTGGAACAATGAGAGCATGCAGCATTGTAGGAGATGCTGCCTTTCAAGTGTGAGTTGAATCTGATGCTCCAGCTGTTCTATCAGGCAGACATGAAAGATATCAGAATGGTGCTATTCTGACCAGGAATGAGGATGTTCATGAATAGGCTTGGTGGAAGGTCTTGGTCCCATACTGTATTGTTCAATGTACCTATAGTGTCCTGACCATCATTTATCCCTCATTCTATATTAATAGGTTTTCTGTCGTCATTAACACAGCTATTTGGCATGCTTCCTTACAAATTGACATCACACTTTCTACATCAGATCAGTGCCTATGCTCCAAAAACTTTTAGTAAACTGTTGTTCGTGGGGTACTTAATTTTATCATAAAACAAGGATATGCCAATAATCTAATTCTAGAATTACTAAACCTTATTTGTATGCGAATTATGAAGTTCTCAATTTTCTGTTCTGATGATATTGCAATGACATATTACAGCTAATCTTATGTCAGCACTCTTATAAGCATTAAATCTACTTCTTTCTCCACACAAATGTTGCTTGACTAATCGAGTTCTTGTAGCAAATCCACTGTTGCACCAGATTCCTGTATCTGCAGTCCCTTGTCTCCAATAGATGCCAAATACTTCTCTGTGAGTCTCCAGTCTCAATAGCAGCAAAGCATTGCATAATTGAAAAACAGATCAATATAACAAGGAACAGAACAAAGGGAACTCATTTTTCATACAGATGCACAGCTATCTTCTGCGATTCCATCTTGTGTGCCTTCGGGCTTCTCCTACCTGATGGTACCAGTGAGAAAAGGGCATGCCCTGGGTGCTGGAGGTCCTTAATAATGGACGCTGCCTTTCTGAGACACCGCTCCTTAAAGATGTCCTGGGTACTTTATAGACCTGTACCCAAGATGGAACTGACTAAATTTACGACCCTCTGTAGCTTCTTTCAGTCCTGTGCAGTAGCCACCCCTAAACCAGACAGTGATGCAGCCTGTCAGAATGCTCTCCACGGTATATCTATAGAGGTTTTTGAGTGTTTTTGTTGACATGCCAGATCTCTTCAAACTTCAACATCAAATTTGGTTTATTACACAACAACTTATCCAGAATTATCTTTCCGCTAGTGGGCTCAACCACAATCTGCTCTAAAAATCCATCTCATAGGCATTCCACAAATTCCCTCTCCCGGGTTCAGCAACAACCTGTTCTTCCCAATCTACCTGCATACTGAAAACTCCCATAACATTGCCATTATTACATGACTTCCAATCCCCATTGTAATTTAGGTCTCATATCCTGGCTCTTGTTTGGAGGCCTGTATATAACTCCCATCAGTGTCTTTTTACCCTTGCAGTTTATTAATTCCACAAGGATTCTACACCTTCTGATCCTATGTCACCTCTTTCTAAGGATTTAATGCGTATTCTTGGATGTTAAGCTCCCAACTATCTTCTTTCAGCCATGACTCAGAGATGCAAAGTACATCATACCAACCATTCTCAACTGTGCTACAAGATTATCTACCTTATTTCTTATATTGCATACATTCAAATCCACCACCTTCAGTCCTGTATTCACTACCTTTTTTGGTTTTGCCACCATGTTACATTTCAGCTCAACCCGCTAACTGCAATTTTGTCCTAGCAGAGCCTGTCCTTACCCACAGTGTCACAACACAATGCATTAACTTATATATCAACAGCCTCATCCTCAGCCCTATCATTCTGGTTCTCATCCCCCTTCCAAATTCGTCTAAACCCTCCTGAATAACTAGCAAACCTGCCCACTGGATACAGGTCTACCTCTGTTTCAGGCGTAAGTCAACCTTTTTATACAGATTATGCCTTCTCCAGAAGAGATCAGCTTGATCCAGTAATCTGAAATCTTACCCCTTGCACTCTTTCATCTATACCATCATCCCATTACTGCCCGGACTAGCATGCGGTATTGGGAGTAATACAGAGATTACTACCTTGGAAGCACTGCTCATTAACCTCTTTTCTATCTCCCTAAACTCAGTAAGCCAGACCTCTTCCCCCTTTTTACATATGTCATGGAGCAATGTGCTCCATGACCTCTGGCTTCTCACCCTCCTCTTGAGCATCTTCTGCAGCTCTAAAACATCATGGTCCCTAGCACCTGGGAGGCAACACAGAATCTCCTGGCATCTCTTTTGAAGCCACTGAATCTTTTTATACTTCCGAGGTAGGAACCCAGGAATGAGATACCCAGGAATTATATCTAATAAACCAGGCCATTTCTGGGACTGAATCCGAATCCACACAGTACTGGAGTTCATGTGCGTTATTGGATAGGAGCAGGTGGGGGCACAGGCCTCTCACTGACGCTATGCACATTTTCAAAGAGTTCTTCTTAAGAATTGCTCCAGGCACACTTTTTTTGTAAAATTCCTTGAATAACTATCACAGCCTCAGACAAACGTGCCTACCTGAACTTAAAGTATAGTGGTTGTTGAGAGTGCACAAAGATTAAGTGTATCCAGCTTCCCAAACTATTAGTGTGGGAATTGTTTGCAGTCAAGTGTGAATAGCTGAATTAATTTTTTAAAAGGCAGAGCTAACTTTTATGTACTTTCTGAATGGCTGGAACAAAATTAATTCTTGTGAGTGGCCTTCAGAAGTGGCCTGGATTAGAATTTTGTTAGAATTTTGACACCACTAAAGTCTTCGGTACTGCTGCGTTGTAACCAGGTCAATTTCTTCTGTCCAGGGTAGGTCATGTTCCTCCAGCTGGACTCCCATGGTGGTAGTAGCTCCTCATGTTGCCAGGTTGCATCCTATCGCATCACGCAAAATTTTCAGATCTACTGTCTGCAAACGTCTTTTAAAATTCAAAATCAATCTTTCAAATTATATCTTTCCAAAGCAAGCCACTGGCCAGTAAAAGTTTTATGGAAGAATACAGTGGGGTGTGGTTCAGTTACAGATATGGGCAGAGAAGAGACAGATGAAGTGTTATCAGGGCAAGTGTAAATGTTGAACTTTGGGAGGTCGAATTAATGGGAAAAAGTACAGAGTTAATGGTAGACTCCTAGTACTGAGGTACAGAAGGATCTTGGGTTTCAGGTCCATCGTTCATTCAAAGTTGATAAGCGGATGAGCTGGTAAAGAAGGTGGCATGTTTGCTTTCATTGGTAGAGGTATTAAGTGTAAAAGTAAGGAAGCCATGCTGCATGTATAATAAAAATTTCAGTTGAACCACACTTGGAGTATTACAGCTTCTGGTCACCCCGTTATAGGAAGGATGTACAGAATGTGAAGGTGGTGCAGAAGAGGTTTCGCAGGGTGCTGCCTGGATGTGAGGGTACGAGCAATAACTGAAGGCTGCACACACTGGGGTTGTTCTCCCGAGAGTCCCAGCAGCTAAGGGGAGACCTGATACAAGGATTTCATCAAAGTTCTGATGGAAGGTCTCGGCCTGAAATGCTAACTGTTCATTTCCCTCCATCGGTGCTGCCGGACTGCTGAATTCCTCTATGGGACTGGGGAATGGGAGATGTGTAAAGGTGACATGAGGGGCAACTGTTTTTCCACAGAGTGGTAGGTGCCTGGAATATATCACTGTGGGTATTAATGGAATCAAGCAGATTAGTGGAGTTTAAGAGGTTTTTAAATAGACACGTGAATATGAAAGGAATGGAAGGATATGGGTGCTGTACAGGAGGATGAATTTAGTATAAGTTGTCATTAAGATCAGCACAGCATTTGGGGCTGAATGGCTTGCCCAGCACTGTATCATTTTTATATAAAAGAGAGGCTAGAGAAAAAGAAAGCATTGGATAGACAAAAACAACTAGAGAGATAGAGGTGAAGTGCTCAAAATAACATTTTCAGTCCCAAATTACAGGAGCTTTTCTGAAATAAAACAGCATGGAACCATATTTTAGATTTGCCCTGGTTTGAGCAGCAAAGTCTATGCTTCACTTGCCTTATGTATTCCCTGAAAATCCTGCTCTGCCAACCCTTGCCCCTCGCTCACCAAACACACACTCATTTTACAACAGGACAACCCAGACCAACAGGACTTTTCTGGTTACAAGATAGCCATCAGAAATATTAGTTTCCTGCTCTTCCTAGACATAATGCTGAGAAGTCTATTGGCAGCATTCATTTGAAGCCCAGGAGCAAAATCATCTGGGCATCGTAGTTTTGCTGACAATAAATGTATCTGCTGAAACCAACCTTATAGTAAATTCAAAGTTATTATTTTTAAAATAATAATTTGCCAGTTGTGTATGTTTTGCATTCTGGGAATGGTTTTAATTACTTCTAAAAGTATACTAGAAAAAAATAAAACAAGTTCAAGTAATTTGACTGAGATTTAACCACGACTCATCAATAAAAGCATTAGTTATGCTTTCAAAAAGAGCATTCGCTTCTCTGGATATCGGAAAAGAAAGTAGAACATACACAACTGCCAAATTATTACTTTTAAATGCACCTCTTGCTCAGTTTAAAATGTGTTTCATAAGATTTTCAATTGTAAACTAGAATTGAATACTAAACTGGAATGACTTCCTCCAGGTGCACTTTAAAAGACTTAAACAATTGTTTTGAAGTACTTACTTTCTTGAGGCTGGTAAATCAAAACTACTGTTGTGGTCTTTACAGAGAACTGTGATTGTTTCAGCTACTCAGCCCCTCTGCATTGTCTGAAAACGCAGTGCACCTTTAACTCCTGGTGACTAGCCAATACATGTTCAGATTGCTATTCACCATTTCTGATGATATCAGCTGTCTCTGACAGTACAAGCCCTGCTTTGATTGCATCCCTTCTGATTTTGGAATTACAATTAGCAGTGTACCACCTATGCGGTGATATCAGTCGTATCACTTTGCAGAGTATTTTAACCACATTAATGCATGGGTAAAAACTTGCTCACATCTTCAATTGTACAAGCTCTGTGACAGGTTGTGTTGCGGTGCATTAGATGTACATACTAGTCAATATTAGAGAGCGAGGAGATCTGTGTGGGAGATGAAGGAAGTAATTAAAATTCCCATACATTTTCCAGAAAGCCATTCAGACATAAATTGAGACACAACTGGGAGAACATAGCACAGGAACAGACCCTTCGGTCTATGTTGCGTCAAGAATGATGTCAAATCAAACTAATCACTTCTGCCTGCACATGATCCATATTTCTCCATCACTGCCTGTCTAAAAGCCTCCCAAATGCTACTCTTACATCAGCTTCCACTACCATCCCTGCCAGTGTGTTCCTGGCACTGCTTCCTGTGCAAAATAACTTGCTCCATACATCCTCTTTATATTTTCCACTTCTCCTCTCCATATTTTAACCCTGCAAAATATGCTTCTGACTCTTCACCCTTATCTATTTCTCTCATATTCTTATAAACATCTATCAGGTCTTTCCTCAGCCTCCAAAGCTCCCAAGAAAGCAATCCAAGTTTGTCCAACCTCCCCATGAAGTAAATTCCCTCAAATTGAGGCAGAATCCTGGTAAACCCCTTCTGCATCCTTTCCAAATCCTCCACATACTTCCTGTAATGGAAAGACTGCAAACGATACTCCATGTGCAGTCTAAGTTTTATATAAATGTGTCATGCATTTGATACTCTATATGTTTAGCATTGAAGGCAAGCAAGCCATATGCCTTCTTTACCACTCTACCTATTTGTGCTGCAACTTTTAGGGAGGTATAGTCTTGGACCTAAGATCCTTCTGTACATAAATACAAACATTCTAACCAACCCATCTACATTTTCATTCAAGTCACTTAATAAAGTATACATACGATATGTCTCAGGTCCTAGCACTGATCCCTGTGGAACATTACTGGTCTCAGAATTCCAGCCAGAATAACTCCCTTCCACCACTACCCTCTGTACTCTGTGGGCAAGCAAGTTCTGAATCCAAACTATGAACTATGGATCTTAATCTTCCTGATGAACTTCCTATGAGGGACCCCATACTAATGCCTTACTAAAGTTCATGTAAATAACATCCACTGCCCTAACCTCATCTCTCACCTTGATCACCTCCTCAAAGAATTTAATCAAGTTTGTAAGAAGTAAACAAAAGTTCAGACAAAGTCAATGCTGGAAGAGAAATCCTAAGGACATTGGTCAGTTTTGCATCACACTTAATATTTCATAAGTACATTTGTGTCACAACCTCAGACTCTGCTGTGGAGGTAAGCAGCTGTAAGAGTTGGACAATCACCCTCATCAAAGTATGCATACCATCCAATTAGGGTTTCTCAGTTACTGCATTTAATTCTCTTCCTTTATTTTTAGTCTTGTTAAGTCTAGACCGAAGCAAACTGACAACAATGATCTCATTTCATTTCATTTTTCAATCTTTTTTATGGATTTCCAATTAAAGAATATACAAATTGGAAGAGGAGTTTAACAAGTAGATAATATAAAAGACATATAAACAGCAATAGTAAAAACAACAAGTATATAATATCAAAATCAAATAAGTAAAATATTATGCTGTTATATATACAATGGTAAAAAAAACTACAACTCCTCATAGCAATCATAAAAAAATTGGAAATTTTATTGATAAGGGGAAAAAAAACCACTAACTAAACTGAAACTAAAAAAAAAGAAAGAGAAAAACAGGAAAGAAAAAGAAAGATTGGGCAGTCCAATTGAGGATAAAATTAGAAAAAGAAGAGAGGAAAAAAAACACATCCTTCCAGTCATCTCCGAACTTTCATGGACTTTCCCCAAGGAAAATAAAGAAAAATAAATTAAATCATGTGAAAATATTGAATAAAGGGTCGCCAGACTTGTTCAAAATTAAAGGATGTATCAAGTGTCCGGCTTCTAATTTTCTCCAAGCTTAGACATGACATAATGGTGGGGAGCCAACAGAAAACAGTAGGTGGATTAGATTCTTTCCAATGTAGCAAAATAGCTCTCCCAGCCAGTAAAATTGAAAAAGCTATCACATGTTGGGCGGAAGCAGACACTTTGCTTGCTTCCTCTGGAATAATCAATGATCTCTGCTTACCTTAGTCCGCATTCCGGGAAAGAAGATTACAAATTAGATTGACACTGTAAAGGAGCGGTATTCATTTAGTATTATGCTACTGGTTCTGAGCTGCAGTGATGGTGTTGGATCTTTAGTTAGAGAGTTTTAGTTCGCAGCCTTGTGAGACAACTGTTTATTATTTTCCTTTTGTTCTGCACAGCTCATCTTAAATCTCAGTAAACTGTTCATTCTGCTTCAGTATCTCTCCCTCCACAACCCAGCGGAAAGAGAATAACAGACCTCGGTTCCAGATTTCATTAGGAGAGAAGTTAAGGCCAGTGGAGGCTGGGTTGGCAGAAGTGGCCCATGCAGTGTGACAACTGCTCTCAGAGTGACAATCCCAACCCAAACCAAAGTTTGTTAGTCAGACAGAGGAGAGATTAAAGTAAATGGAGACTGGTGTTAAAGTAAATGGAGACTGAGCACCAGAAATGGTTCACACAACTACTTTCAGCGTCACAGCTCATAACAGACAGCTAATTTCAGGTGGTAGCTGTTACCGCTCTTGTTGCCACTATTCTATAACCTGCTTCCAGGACAGTCCCACTCCCAGCATCAGCATCTCCCACATCCTCTTCAGCCTTAGCCTCAGCCTCTAATGCAACAATTCCCTTGAAAACTTTCAGATCTGAAAGTTCTCCAGACAGAAACTCCAGCGACCCCCATTGGCTGCTGGAACTTTATTCACCAGTGTGAGCTGACTTTCCAAGCCCAGCCAGGTTGGTTCAGCGATGAAACACAAAAACTGTCTTCCATGGTGAACCTGTTAGCCAGACCCCCACTCAGCCTGTTCATGACCCTACGAGAACAAGATTCCCCTGCAGCTCAGTCTTTCCAGCAATTTGTAGTCAAGTTCAAGAGTGTGTTTGATCTTCCAGTACAGTGTCAGGATACTGCCCACCAACCCTTGGACCTGTGCTAAGGGAAAAGGATAGTGAGGGACTACGCAGCAAAGTTCCACTCACTCGCAGTTCAGAAGGTGTGGAACATGGGATCACAGTGCATAATGGAAGGACAGCCTGGGTGACCTGATAAATCTGGCCATTTCAATAAACAGGTGGGCAGCTGAGTAGGGCAGAGAGAGAATGCCCTGAGTCTCCTGTCTTTAGATAATTCTCCGTCTTCACTCTCACTCTCTCTCTCTCTCTCTCTCTCACCACCCAGCACACAGACTGCAGAGGAGTCCATGCAGGCCAGAGGCACGCATCTATCTCAGGAGGAATGAGATCAGAGCCCTTCCTTCCTCATGCATGGCTATCTCTTCAACTTTAGCCTAGGTCTCTAAGCCCCAGTTCCCTTGAGAACTTCTGGACCTGATCTGAGCATCACTCCACCAGACAGATACTCCAGTGACCCCAATGGCTGCTGGAATGTCATTACCCAATGTGAACTGACTTTCCAAGCCCAGCCAGGTCAATACAGTGATGATGCACAAAAAGTGGCTTCTGTGGCGAATCTATTAGATTCCCCACTCAGCCCGTTCGTTGCCCTACGAGATCAATGTTCCCCTGCTGCCCACTCTCTAAAGAGTGATTTGGGGAATATAAACAGAAATGAGGCTGCCCAAAGTCAGATCCAAGCCTGGGTGGGGGATCTCCCGACTGAAAGTTTGTCCCTGTCACTTTGAACCACAGAGTGTTGAAGTGGGGTCACTCTTCCTGTCTGCATGGCCAGGCATAAATTCAACAGGCTCTGGAATTTATAACAAGACAATTTTGGTGGTTGTCTATGTCCACAACTTCATCTCTGCGTGTTCCACTTGTGCCGGGAATAAGACATCAGGTCAGAACCCTGCTGATCTCCTCTGCCCACTGCCTGCACCTCACCGGTCCTGGTCCCAGCAAGTGGTGGTTTCATCATTGGCTTGCCTCCATCAGAGGGGAACCCTATCATTCTAGTAGTTGTGGACAGGTTCTCCAATGCAACCCATTTTGTGGCTCCCCTGATTCTCCACTCAGCTTGTGAAATCACCACCTTCATGGTTCAGCACGTGTTCAAGCTGCATGGCTTCCCTCAGGACATAGTGTCTGACTGAAGACCAGCTGTTTCTGAAAGACTTTCTGTTCTCTCTTAGGAGCCGCAGCCAGCCTCTCATCAGGTTTTCATCCCAAATCTAACAGCCAGACTGAGAGAGTGAATCAGGAGCCAGAGACAACCCTGTGCTGCCTGTTCTCTTCCAACCCCATGAGCTGGAGCTCCCAGCTGAATTGGGCAGAGATAAAAACCTCCCGTAATCCTCCATTGGCATGTCCCCCTTTGAATGTCAAGAGAGGTTCCAGCCAGCCCTCTTCCCTGACCAAGAGAACGACATGGGAGTTCCTGCCATTGAACACTGCGGGAGCACATGGAGATGGACTAGGGCTTCCCTGCTGTGCACTCAGAAACAGTATGGCCAGCAGACCGATTAGCTCCACTGACAGGTCAGACCTCACAAGGCAGATCGAAAAGTTCTTCCTTAGAGAGCAGAGAGCCAAAACTTGGTCCCATGCTACATGGGACAACTCATAGTAGAGAAGGCTATTAACAGGCCCTTCTATCATCTATGACGTTTCACCCTGTGCTTCCCAGCTCAAGTCAGTAACCTCCTCTCCCCTTTCTCCGGTCACACCCTTTCCCCATGCCCCAGCCCCCACCCCTGGCTTGGTAAATGGGATTCTGGTCTATTCTGTGCAGTGATTCCTGGCATTTTTCCAGGTGCAGGCAGGGTCCAGTACCTCTTTGACAGGGAGGGGTATGGCCCAGAGGAAAATTCTTGAGTTCCCTCTCTTATCCAGGACTTCCAGAGGGCACAGTTCCCTAGCACTTCAGGAGCTGTGCCTGGGGGGATGGGGGGTAGCTGTCACAAACATGGACTCCGTGCCCTGGTATGCAGACAGCCAAAAGGAGTCAGAAATCACACACGAGGAAGGACTCATTCCAGACATTTAGGGTTTCTTGGTGGTTGCATCTGACTCCTTTCCTTTCATTCCAGTCTTGTCAAATCTTGCCCAAAGCACAGTGACAGCAATGTTCCTTGCTTACCCTCGTCACATTCCTGAAAAGAAGATTACAACTGAGATTGACGCCATAAAGCAGTGGTATTAATCTAGTGAAAAACAAGAGAAAATCTGCAGATACTGGAAATCTGAACAACACAGACAAAATGCTGGAGGAACTCAGCAAGCCAGGCAGCATCTGTGGAAAAACATACAGTCGATGTTTTGGGCTGAAACCCTTTGGCAGGACTGGAGAAAAAAAGCTGAGGAGTAGATTTGAAAGTTGGGGGGAGGGGAGAGAGAAACACCAGGTGATCAGTCAAACCTGAAGGGGGAGGGGTGAAGTAAAGAGCTGGGAAGCTGATTGCTGAAAGACGCAGAAGACCATGGAAGAAAGAAAACAGGGGGGAAATTAGCCATGAGCAAATCTACAGTTGCTGGAAATTCAAGCAATGCACACAAAATGCTGGTGGAACGCAGCAGGCCAGGCAGCATCTATTGGGAGAAGCGCTGTCGACATTTCAGGTCCTGATGAAGGGTCTTGGCTTGAAACATCGACAGCGCTTCTCCCTATAGATGCTGCGCTCCACCAGCATTTTGTGTCTGTTGGGGAAAAGCAGCAGAGGGAGTCAATGAGTGGGCAAGGAGATAAGGTGAGGGAGGGAAAAGGGGATGGGAAATGGTGAAGGGGTGCAGGGTTGAGGCATTACTAGAAGTTAGAGAATTCGATGTTTGCGCCATTAGGCTGGAGGCAACCCAATTGGAATATAAGGTGCTGTTCCTCCAGCCTAAGTGTGGCCTCATCACAACAGTGGAGGAGGCCGGGGATGGACATATTGGAATAGGAATGGGAGTGGAATTAAAATGGGTGGCAACTAGGAGATCCTACTTGTTCAGGCGGGTAGAGTGTAGATGCTCAGCGAAGCAGCCTCTCAATCTACGTCAGGTATCACTGGCCATTAGAACTTAGAAACATAGAAACATAGAAAACCAACAGCACAATACAGGCTATTCAGCCCACAAAGCAGTGCTGAACATGCCCATACCCTAGAAATTACCTGAAGTTACCCATAGCCCTCTATTTTTCTAAACTCCATGTGCCTATCCAGGAGTCTCTTAAAAGACCCAATCATATCTACCTCCACCACCATCACTGACAGCCCATTCCATGCACTCACCACTCTGTGTAAAAAACTTACCCCTAACATCTCCTTTGTACCTACTTCCAAGTGCCTTAAAACTGTTCCCTCTAGTGCTAGACATTTCAGCCCTGGGAAAAGCCTCTGACTATCCACATGATCAATGCCTCTCATCTTATACACCTTTATCAGGTCACCTCTCGTCCTCCATCGCTCCAAGGGAAAAAGGTCGAGTTCACTCAACCTATTCTCATAACTTCATGTGCCTTTTCTCAGATCAGTTTAACATAGAGGGGCTGGAGTAGAAATCTTCTTTAACTGGAGGCAATATAGGTAGAGCCAACCAACACCTCATCAACAATGCCTGTAGCTCGCCCAGACTCATAAAAGTTCTGCATAATATGATCTAACATTGCTATTGGCCCATTTAAGTAGTTCTGGCATCATATCATAGAGCTCAAGTTTGCTGGCACCAATTACTTGTTCGGCATCTTTTCATTATGACACACACATTAAAATGCAGACCTTGGTGAATACCTTAATTGGCACTAAAATGTACAGGAATGACTTGCACATGAGACCAGAAGCAACTAACTCTTGTATCGATAATATAACAGCTTCAGGATCTGAATTCAAACTCTTACTTTTGCAGAATTATTTATTGATTTAACAGACTAGAAATCCCCAAACATCCACAATGAAATCTGAACTTGAATTCTTAATTTAGTAGCAATACCACTGCAGAAATTGGAAAGAAGTTAAGGAAAGATACAGAGAAGTGCCATTATTGGAAAAGAAAGACTGTTGCTCTTTTGTAAGGGATGAGTACTTTGTCTTACAGGAGTAAAACCATAGCCCGAGGAATAATAACCCTGTTGACCAAAGAAAGAAAAAGGAGAAACATGTTACATTGTAGGTTTAAAATGATGAATCACAAGCAAAATAGAAATTTGATCACCCAACCATTTCTTTCAGTATCACGCAACAAAAAATGACTTTTTCTCAGGATGAAATTTGATAGTGACCATTTCCAAGTTATTTTGTGTCATTCTGAAATTTTGGCATGGCAGTTCAGGAGGGGAGTCATCCTTCTAGCCCTCCCATGAGGTTCATATCTGTCACATGTGGGTGATCATCCTTGTGCTCATACAGGGAAGATGTTGCCAACACCTTCCTTCCCAGGTGTGCCTTTTCAGGAGTCACTGTCCCTGCCAACTCTAGCGTTGAAGTCCTGAAGAAGAAGGACCTTATCTTCCTTGGGATTATTTGATAGTGTGTTTAGTGGTTTAGGCCAGCACAGAATGTCTCTTTAACATTGTCTGGTGAGTCTAAGGTTGGAGCGTAGACACTCACAGTATAGCCATTTGATTGTTAGTGAGCTTAAGGTGTATGGTCATGAGGTGTTCATTGATGCCAACTGGCAATTTGGAGAGGTGACTGATGATGCTGTTCTTAATGGTGAATCCAACTCCATGGATTCTGTATTCATCTGCTGGTTTCCCCTTCCAGAAAAAGGTGCATCCACCTTTCTCCTCCTTCAGTTGTCCTTCCTCAGCCAATCACATTTCAGAAAATGTGGCAAGGTCAATTTGGAATCTTCTCAGCTCTCTGGAGATGATGCCAGAACATCTTTCAGGATGATTGCTGGTTTCACTGTCCATAAGTTTCTCCACATTTCAGGCTCCAAAATACATATGCTTTTATTTCAGACTGCAGTTTGATGATCCCACTGGATGTGATAATCCAGTCCGGAGTGTAGAGGCAGCCCCTTTTTAGAGCACTTTTCCTAGCCCCTTCCCCATATGGGGTGAGCAGAGCAGATCCTGAATAGGGTTGCTCAGTCATGGGTGCAGCTGCTGATAAGCTCCATCTGCCTTTGTCCCAGAGCAAGACAATTGTATTTAACACCCACTGCTTGTGTGCCAAGTTGTGGCTGGGAGCTCCCAGACTTCATTGTCCTGGTCCTGTCACCACTTCCCGATTGCCACATGGCTTTGTTCAAGTTGGCTGATCGGATTACCGAACTAGGAGAAATGCTTGTGCGTGAGGTTTTTTAACGTGGGGAAACTGATACACAAGCAGCTGTCACACAGTCCTGGACAGAGAAGGGGCCAGAATTCAAAGGCATGGAGACCAAGATGATTGGGGACCCTCTTCTGCTGCAGCTGTCCACCTTCACAGCAGTTGTGGTGGTCCTCATAGTTCTGAAATTCCAGAGACTCTAATTTGCTCCCATCTTCCACCTGCTCTGCCATCGATGTCTTGGTTGTTAGTGAGCTTAAACAACTCTTGTTCATTCAACTCAAGGATACAAAGCGCACTCCTGGGGGGGCAGAAAAAGCAGTTCAAGGACAAGATCAAGATCCACCTGAGGAAGAACTGCATCAACCTGAATGGATGGGAGAAATTAGCACAGGAGAGGAAAAGCTGGAGAAGGACTATCAATGAGGGGACTGACTGCACAGCTGGAAGGATACCTCCACCGTGCCACTTAGACTAAGCAGCTTCAAGGTGAGGAGAGTCTGGGAAAGGCCCAACCAGCTATATCCACCGCCACTTCAATTACCTACACCTGCCAACACTGCAAGAGGACTTGTGACTCATGAGTCAGCCTCTCAAGGTCCACAAGTGACCAGATCAACCACGAGGAGAAGAATCATACTTGACTACAAGTGATCACTGATGATGATGATGATGATGATGATGATGATGACAGGGAAGAACTTAGCAGAAATGCCGGAGAATTAAGCCCCTAGCAAGAATGAGGAACTGAGGAATCTAACTGTTGCCAAAAGAAGAATATTAGGGAAGTTGATGAGCTTGAAAGCTAATACATCCCAAGGACTTGATGATCATCACACCAGAGTGTTGAAAGAGATATCTATAGGGATTGTGAATCTTCTGTTTATCATTTTCCAAACTTCAATGGATTGATGGATTGTCAGGTAGCAAATGTGACCCAATTATTTCAGAGAAGGAGAGAAAAAAAAGAGTACAGCTGAACTGAAAGCTTAATGTCAATAGTCGGATAATGCTGGGCTAGTAATGAAAGAACACCTTGAAGAGACAAATAGGATTGATAGAGTCAGCATACGTAGATGAAATGAAAATTATGCTTGACAAATCTGCAGGAGTTCTTTGAGAATGTGACTCATACAAAGGGGGTAACCAGTGGATGTCGTGTTTTTTGATATTTAGAAGTGTTCGCTGAGGTCGCAAACAGGAGGTTATTCGGCAAGATGCGAACATATGAAATGGAAAGGAGGAGAAGGGATAATATAGTGACATTTAACTGAGAGCTTGTTATGGAACAGAAAACAGAATGGGAATAAGTGGATCACTGTGACTAGTGGGGATTACTTCTTGGGTTTCAGCTTTACAAAAACTATGTCAATTATGTTGTTGAGTTGACAACCACATTTCCAAGTTTTCTGATGATACTAAAATAGGTGAGACTGTGAGATCAAAGAAAGATTTATATCTTTCTCTTATAAATATAAAGATTTAGATAAATCAACTCTTCTCGGGCTGCAGTTGGGTACAGGTATTGACTTTAACTGAGGTTTTGATGACAAACTCTGCCATCTTCATCAGGGATGACGCCTGGGCATGTCTAGTCCAGTGGTATTTATACCCCCATCATCCTTCCCTCCTGACTAGTTAGTCCTCATCCAATCAGGTTTCTGCTGTTCTTGTTTACAATCGACTTCCAGTTCTTACTTAGAGCAAGACCTTTGTCTTTGTTAAAATTCTTTTCTTCTAGTTTTATTTCAATGGTTTCTTTCACCATTGGTGTGGCACAGTAGTTCTGTGCTATCAAGGTCATTCCTCTGGCTACATCAAGGAGCACAGGAGGTGTATCCACTTGGGTTACCTGGAAAAATCGGCGGTAGCAGAACATTGCATTCGCAATGGCCATGGAATTGACTTCGACAGCACAAAACTACTGTGCCACACCAGTGGGTTTTGGGACAATCTGATGGAGGAAGCCATTGAAATAAAACTAGAGGAAAGTAATTTTAATGAAGACGAAGGTCTCGCTCTAAGTAAGAACTGGTTCGATTGTAAACAAGGTGAGATAGCAGAAACCTGAT
This sequence comes from Hypanus sabinus, assembly GCF_030144855.1. Lineage (NCBI taxonomy): Eukaryota > Metazoa > Chordata > Chondrichthyes > Myliobatiformes > Dasyatidae > Hypanus > Hypanus sabinus. Next base: position 75,198,402 of record NC_082719.1, read on the forward strand.
TAGATGAGGACTAACCAATCATGAGAGATGAATGGCAGTGTATAAGTACCACTGGACTAAAGAGTGTTTTCGTCATATACGCTGGGAAAACACCAGATCCTTTTTCAAAGATTTGAATCTTTAGAGGTTGTAAGGGTATTATATTTTATAGAAATATGTATTCATAATGTATACAGTGGAATAAATCAGAACAGATTTTTCACTTTATTTATAGTGCTATTAACTCAATATATTCTCTTACAATGGGTGAACATAACTCATACTTCCTTTTCAAACAATGTATCTGCAATGCTTTTAGGAGACTGTTACACAGGACCTCATCCCATGGAGGAGGGACCAAGTTTCAGTGCGTCTCTCAGCATGTGCTGCAGTAATATTCACTTACATATTCATACTTAATATTCATCTCTTTATAGTGGAAGACCTTCAAGTGTTGGACAGACCAAAGTGCATCTTTCACCAAGTTGATGATGATCTTTCAACCATAATGGACATTTGTCTTGTTGTACATCTCTGGTTCTTTAAGGTTGTTTTAGCCAGGGGTGGTAATAGGGACAAGTTCCCACTACCTATTAAATGCTCCCAATGGTGTGCACCTCAAATAGCCTCTGACAACCAAGTCCAGCTCCTGGCCTTCAGGTGTGGCTTAGCTACTAAGCATGGCAGAACCATTTCTACTGACAAGAGAAGAGGCAAAGGTGGCTTACTGACATCTAAAAAACAGTTGCTTTGGGCAGATGGGGCTTATCAGCGGTGGTTGGCAGCTCAGCTAGGAGAAGAAAAACTCTGATCACAAACCCTTGCCGACTTGCTCATGGGAAAGGCTTCAGGAGAAAACCTCACAGGAAAAATCCAGAGCTGGAGCCCCTAAGACAGCCCTGCTTTGAGTTCAATGCTGACTGGCAACTCCTGCGATGCTGCTGTACCAAACTATATTGATCTCTGCCATTCCTTTGGGTTCATCAGATGCATGGAGAGGGGGAGCTTACTGCATGGGCAAAAGGTTGCTCTCCATATTATAGTGCCCAGGCTTGCATATTTAGACAGCTAGGACACAATATCTATGGTCAACTTTGACTGCTGGAGGTCCACAACATCCTTGAGAACTGCTCATACATCAGAATCCTGCTCAGTACAAACTGAAGTATGCTATTAAATTACTTTCTGAAACCTCTTATCACAACAAATATAGCATGGCAGTGGATGTATTTCATTAGGAGTTGAGATGACTCAATATGTCACCAAATCCATTAGCAAATTTCTACAGGGATACTATGGAGAGTATTCCAGCTGGTTGTATCACCATCTGGTATGGAGAGGCAGCAGAAAGTAGCAAACTCAGCCTCCCCAGCATTGAGGACATCTTCAAAAGGCAGCATCCATCTTTAAGGACACCCATCACCTAGGACATGCCCTCCTCTCATTGCTACCATCAGGGAGAAGGTATGGGAGCCTGAAGACACACACTCAATATTTTAGGCATAGCTTCTTCCCTTGCCCCATCAGATTTCTGGATGATCATTGAACCCATGAACACTACTTCACTATTTTTCTATTTGTTTTTTTTTTTGTTTTCTTTGCTCACTTATCCACTACTTATTTAACTCTTTATATATATATTTCTTGGTGTAATTTATAGTTATTTTACTATTATGTATTGCAGTGCACCACTGCCACAAAACAACACATTTCACAACATATGCCAATAATATTAAACTAATTCTGCTTCTAATTCTGATCCTTATTCAAATGCACAGTCCATAAAAAGATGGATGGTCATTTCATCTGTATGACATTAATTTCAAGAACAACAGTCAGCAGGAGTGAGATCAGTGTTGCACAGAAAGGGAAGGACCATCTTACACCCAGCTAAACCTGTTCTTGGTGCTTGTTTTCTGAGTTCTGATGATGAACCATTCTGCTAAATGATGTTGTCAGCCTGCCTGGGGGAAATATCCCACAAGACCCATTCTACAGCTCTACCTTCATCAATGTGTTTAGTCACATCCTCAAAAAATTCAGTCAGGCTTGTAAGGCATAACCTGCCCTTGACAAAGCCATGCTGACTATTCCAAATCATATTATACCTCACCAAATGTTCATAAATTCTACCTCTCAGGATCTTCTCCATCTACTTACCAACCACTGAAATAAGACTCACTGGCCTATAATTTCTTAAGCTATCCCTACTCCCTTTCTTGAATAAGGAAACAACATCTGCAACCCTCCAATCCTCCAGAACCTTTTCCATCCTCATTAATGATGCAAAGCTTATGGCCAGAGGCTCAACAATCTCTTCCCTCACCTCCCACAGTAGCCTAGGATACATCCCATCTGGTCTCAGTGACTTATCCAAATTGATGCTTTCCAAAAGCTCCAGCGCATCCTCTTCCTTAATATCTGTATGCTCAAACATTTCAGTCCACTGCAAGTCATCTCTACAATCGCCAAGATCCTTTTCCGTAGTGAATATTGAAGTCAATATTCATTAAGTACCTCTGCTATTTCCTCCAGTTACATACACACTTTTCCACTGTCACATTTGATTGGTCCTATTCCCTCATATCTTATCCTCTTGCTCTTCACATACTTGTAGAATACCTTGGGGTTTTCCTTAATCTTGACTACCAATGCCTTCTCATGGCCCCTTCTGGCTCTCCTAATTTCATTCCTAAGCTCTTTCCTGCTAGCCTTATAATCTTCTGGATTCCTATTTTTGAACGTTTTTTGAACGTTTCGTAAGCTCTTCTTTTCTTCTTGACTAGATTTACAACAGCTTTTGTAAACCTCTGTTCCTGTACCCTACCATCCTTTCCATGTCTCATTAGAATGTACCTATGCAGAACCCCATGCAAATATCCCCTGAATATGTGCCACATTTCTTCTGTATGTTTCCCTGAGAACATCTGTTTCCACTTTATGCTTCCACATTCCTGCCTGATAGCCTCATATTTCCCCTCATTCCAATTAAACACTTCCCTAACTTGTATACCTCTTCCCACCCTGCCAAATGTAAAAATGCTATTCCCTATTCCTCATTCCTCTGTCTCCGCCACATCTGCTCCCAGGATAAGGCTTTCCATTCCAGGACATCTCAAATGTCCTCTTTCTTTAAGAATCGTGGTATCCTTTCTGCCGTCATCCATAATGCCCTCACCCTCATCTCCTCCATTTCCCGCACTTTGGCCCTCACTCCATCCTCCTGTCACCACAACAGGGACCGTATTCCCCTTGTCCTCACCTACCACCCCACCAGCCTCCGGATCCAGCATATTATCCTCCGCAACTTCTGCCACCTTCAACGGGATCCCACCACTAAGCACATCTTTCCCTCTCTACCCCTCTCTGCTTTTTGAAGGGATCGTTCCCTCTGTGACTGCCTGGTCCACACGTCCCTCCCCACAGATCTCCCACCTGGTACTTATCCCTGCAAGTGTAAGTGCTACACCTGTCCCTAGACTTCCTCTCTTACCACCATTCAGGGCCCCAAACAGTCCTTCCAGGTGAGGCAACACTTCACTTGTAAGTCTGTTGGGGTAATCTATTGCATCTGGTGCTCCTGGTGCAGCCTCCTCTATATCGGCGAGCACCTCCGCCACAACAGACAGGATCTCCCGGTTGCCACCCACTTCAATTCTGCTTCACATTCCCATTCAGATATGTTCATACATGGCCTCCTCTACTGCCATGATGAGGCCAAACTCAGGTTGGAGGAGCAACACCTCATATACCGTCTGGGTAGTCTCCAGCCCCTTGGTATGAACACCGAATTCTCCAACTTGTGGTAATTCCCTACTCCTCCCTTCCACCATCCCACTTTCACTCTGCCTCCTCTTCTAGCTGCCTATCACCTCTCTCACGATTCTGCCTTCTTCTACTACCCATAGTGCTTTCCCCTTTCATTCCTTCTTCACCTTTACGGCCCTTCCCCTCCCTGCTTCCCTTCCCCCACCTCTTGATTGGCTCTGATTGGCTTTTCACCTGGCACCTTCCACCCTCTCCCCACCTTCTTTATAGGGCCCCTGCCCCCTCCATCTTCAGTCCTGACGAAGGGTCTCAGCCTGAAACGTTGACTGCTCATTTCAACGGATGCTGCCCGACCTGCTGAGTTCATCCAACTTGTTTGGACGTCTTGATTTGACCACAGCATCTGCAGTGTACTTTGTGTTCCCTAACTTGTCTGTTCCTAACCCTCCCCAATGCCATGGTAAAGGAGATAGAATTATGATCACCATCTCCAAACTGCTCTCCCACTGAGAGATTTGACACCTGACCAGGTTCATTTCCCAATACCAGATCAAGTACAGCCTCTCCTCTTGTAGGCTTATCTGCATATTGTGTCAACAAACCTTCCTGAACACAACTAACAAACTCCACCCCATCTAAACCCCTCATTCTGCGGAGATGCCAATCAATATTTGGGAAATTGAGATCTTCCACCACGACAACCCTGTTATTTTTTTTCCTTTCCAGAATCTGTCTCCCTATCTGCTCCTCAATGTCCCTGTTATTATTGAGTGGTCTATAAAAAACACCAAGTAGAGTTATTGACCCTTGCCTATTCCTAACTTCCACCCACAGAGACTCCGTAGACAACCCCTCCATGACTTCTTCCTTTTCTACAGCCGTGATAATATCTCTGATCAGCAGTACCATGCCCCCACCCCTTTTGCCTCCCTCACTGTCCTCTCTGAAACATCTAAAGCCTGGCACTTGAAGTAGCCACACCTGCCCCTGCACCATCCAAGTCTTTGTAATGGCCACAACATCATAGCTCCAAGTGCTGATCCACGCTCTAAGCTCATCTGCTTTATTCGCAATACTCATTTTATTTTATTCATAAAATAGACATATCTCAAACCATTGGTATGAGTGTGTCCCTTCCCTGTCTCCCACCTATCCTCCGTTTTGCACTGCTTTCTTCATTCGTGAGCCAGCCTCTCTTTCCTCCATCACTACAGTTCGGTTCCCACCCCCCAACAATTCTAGTCCAAACTCTCCCCAATAGCCTTACCAAACCTTCCCGCCTTTAAGGCACCTTTGTAATGTTGGCAACTAGCATTATCAGTGAACACAACAAATAGGACATAATTGAAACCTCCCTCCAGTGAACCTGAACTAAGAATAGCAGCTGAGAGAATTTCCCAGCTTCAACAGTCCCATTGTTCAGCGATTAATGCAGACCGGAGCTGAAAATGTTACTGTCTGGATGGTCAAGAGGTTTATAGACTGGATCAGATCCCAACTCACACTCCAAAGCCAAAAGTATAGTTGCATTAATCTTGTGGTTAGCATTCTTATTTTTGTTTCCTCTTCGTGTTTGTATACTTAAATAGTTCCTGTTTCTTATTCTTGAAAACGTCTGTGGTACAGAATCATAAACTATTGGAATTAATCACTGGCTGGTTATGAATTAGTGAACTATATTTAGACAGTATTTATACATATACTCAGACTGTTGCAAGAAACACTAAATTATAGTAGGTGATTTTAGCTTTCCGCATATTGACTGGGTCAATACTGCAAAAGGACTAGGTGCTAAAGACTTTGTCAAATGTGTTCAGGAAAGTTTCCTTCATCAGTACATAGGAGTCCCAATGAGAGAGCATGCAATACTGGATCTGCTATTAGGGGATGAGACAAGGCAGGGGACAGAAGTTTGTGTAGAGGAACACTTTGCATTCAGTGACCACAATGCCATTAGTTGCAAAGTAAATAGGCAAAAAGATAGGCCTGGTCCACAGGCTGAGATTCTAAATTGGAGAAAGGCCAATTTTGATGGTATCAGAAATGATCTGGAAAGTGTGGATTGGGGCAGACTGTTGTCTGGCAAAGTTGTATTTGCAAACTGGGAGGTCTTCAAAAACAAAATTTTGAGAGTACAAATGTTGGATGTGCTTGACAGAGTAAATGGTAAAGATACTAAGTATAGGGAACCTTGGTTTTCAAGAGATATTTAAAGAGAAAAATGAGGTGCATAGCAGGTATAGACAAATAGGAACAGATGAGGTGTTTATGGAGCAAGAGAACACATAACACATAAGAAGGAAATCAGGAAGGCTAAAAGAAGGCATGAAGTTGGACTATCAGACAAGGTGAAGGAAAATCCTGAGGATTTCTACATAGATGCTAAGAACAGAAGGATTGCAAGGGACAGAATTGCTCCTCTGGAAGACAAAAATTATAATTCATGTGTGGAGCCAAAACAGATGGGGGAGCTCTTAAATGGATTCTTTGCATCAGTAATTAATCCAGATACAGACACAGAGTCCATAGAAGTGAGGCAAAATGGCAACAACTTCATGAACCCTGTACAGATTACAGAGGAGGAGGTGTTTGCTACACTGAGGCAAATCAGGGTGGATAAATCTCTAGGGTGTGTCAAGGTGTTCCCTTGGACCCTATGGAGGCAAGTGTCATCCTTAGCATAAGGGGACAATTCAGAGGATTGGATGACAGCCAATGGTGTTCCATTGTTTAAAAAAGGCTCTAAACATAAACTAGGAAATTATGGACCACTGAGTCTGACATCAGTCGTGGGAAAGTTATTGAAGGTATTTTTAGGGACCGGATATATAAGCACTTGGATAGACATGATTGGCTAAGGATAGTTAGCATTGCTTCGTGCGGGGTAGGTCACGTCTACCAGTATTATAGAGTTTTTTTGAGGTAGTTACCAGGAAAGTGGATGAAGGCAAGGCTGTAGATGTTGTCTATATGGATGTTAGTAAGGCATTGACAAGGTCCCACATGGGAGGATGGTGAAGAAAGTTTTGTTGCTCAACATTTAGGATGCAGTAGTAAAATGGATTAGACACTAACGTTGTAGGAGAAGCCTAAGGGGGGCAGCAGGTAGTTGCCTCTCTGACTGAAGGCAACCTGTGCCACAGGGATCGGTGCTGGATTCTTCATTGTTTATCAACTATATCAATAATCTGGATAATAATGTGGTTAATTGGATCAGCAAATATGCAGATTTTTGAAGTGCTGTGGACAGTGTGGAAGGCTTGCAGAGGGATCTGGACGAGCTGGAAAAATGGGCAGAAAAAAAACAGATGTAATTTAATGCAGACAAGTGCGAGGTTTTGCACTTTAGTAGGACCAACAAGAGTAGGTCTAATACAGTGAACGGTAGGGTACGGAGGAGTGTGGTAGAATAGTGGGATCTGGGAATATAGATCAATAATTCATTGAAAGTGGTGTCACAGGTAGGTAGGGCTGTAAAGAAAGATTTTGACACATTGGCCTTCATAAATCAAAATATTGAGCACAGGAGATGGGATTTTATTTTGCAGTCATATAAGACTTCAGTGAGGCCTAATTTGGAGTATTGTGTGAAGTTTTGGTCACCTACCTCCAGGAAAGATATAAATAAGCTTGAAAAAGTACAGAGAAAATTTACAAGGATGTTGCAGGGACTGAAGGTCCTGAGTTATAAGGAAAGATTGAGTTGATTAGGACCGTATGCTTTAGAACATAAAAGATTGAGAGGAGATTTGCAGAGGTATACAAAATTATAAGGAGTATAGATAGGGTAAATCCAAGCAGCATTTTTCCACTGAGGTTGTGTGGAAATACTACCAGAAGTCATGGGTTAAGGATAAAAGTTGAGAAGCTTAACAGGAACATGAGGGGAAATTTCTTACATCAGAGTGTCACTAGAGTGTAGAATGAAAGCTTGATTTCAACAGAAAAGTTTAGATAGGTACATGGATAGTAGGGGTATGGAGGGCTATGGTCCTGGAGCAGGTCAGTGTAAGTTGTTTTGGCATGGACTAAATGCTACTTCTCTATAACTTTGTAAACATATATATAGCCCTCCCACTTTCATTGCCCTCCAAAATATACAGAAAATTTCACTTTATCAGTTCTAATATATTCTGAAAATGTTGAAGCAGCTATATTTGTGACCCTTATGCCAATTTTGTTGTATGGTTTGATCATATTTCAGTGGCCTAGGCATCAAATTTCCAAAACTTTGAAGAGTAAACTAAGAACACAATTGTACATGGAAGGTGACTATTTGGCTGAATTTTGATGGTCCTGTTTGTTGGTTTAACCTGTGGGTGCAGGTTACTACTGGAATTTAGAATGGAAACTGAGAATTTTATCAGCCAGACTTGACACGCATAAGCTCTCATCACCATCAGCATCCTTTCTGTCTGCTGCTCACTTCATTATAATTACAGTGCGGACAGGGCTCAGGCTTTTGGTTTACTGAGAAGACCTCAGAAATGTTCTGGGATCATGTGATGCTGGGGTGTGATGTAGGCAGAGAGATTTAGAGTCATGACGAAGTGTTTATGAACCCATGAAAACTACCTCATTATTTTTGTATGCTTTTTGCACTACATATTTAAATCTCAAAGCTCATTAACTTTAAAATATGCACTTCTTTATTTTTAAACCTCATCCAACAACATTCTGCAAATAACAATCACGTACACTTAGTGGCCACTTTAATAGGTGCACCTGTTACTAATTCAAATATCCGATCAACCAATCACGTAGCAGCAACTCAATGTATAAAAGCATGCTGACATGGTCAAGAGGTTCAGTTGCTATTCAGACCAAACACCAGAATTGGGAAGAAATGTGATCTAAGTGCATCTTACCATGAAATAATTATTTGTGCCAGGCATGGTGTTTTGAGTTTCTCAGAAACTGCTGATCTCCTAGAATGTTCATGCACAACATACTCTAGAGTTTACAGAGAATGGTGCATGAAAAAATCCAGTGAGCGACAGTTCTATGGGAGAAAATGTCTCATTAATGAGAGGGGGTTAGAGAAGAATGGCCAGACTGGTTCAAGCTGACAGGAAGGTGACAGTAACTCAAATAACCAAATGTTATAACAGTGGTGAACAGAAACACAAATTAAATCTCCTACGTAACATTTACAATATCATTTCATTTTCATTGACTTATTTTTAATATATTAATGACAATATAATTCTATTCTTAACATGTTTGCAAGCATTTTTGGCCAGATTAACCAGGAAAAGCTCACTACCTAGAATCACTGATTTTCATCTCGGTGTACCTACACCTGCTTGGGCCAGGTATAGAAGTCTTACAACACAGTCTCTCCTCATGTGTGTTGGTCTGAGAATTACTTCAGTTTAAATGGCTGAACACTGAACATTCTATTCACAACTACAGCACAGCCCTCTTGATTTTGATTTTGAGATCCTTTGTCACATTTAACAAAAGTTCTCCATCCACCCAACTAAGGAGAACATTACTTATCCTTACAAATCAGTTTTTTCAATTCTTTCAGAAGAGATCACTAAAAACCTAAGTATTCATGGAATTCCTAAGTATTCCTGGTAGTAGGTGGTAACTTGTCTGAGGTTTTCAATATATTAATATTAAATAGAAATTGATAGGAATATGGCCACAGAAATGGGAATCTACTCAGGTGCCGTATTCTAAAAATTAGAAAGGGACTTCCAGGAATGAAATTAGGCAACTTTTCTGTTCATGGTTGGAGAAGTTTGGAATTCTGATTCTCAAAATACAATTTTGATTTAAGATTATTTGTTAAATTTATTGCATGTTTTACTCCCCTCTGCTCTCCAATTTTTAAATTTTTAACCCATGAACACAACCTCACTACTTTTATCAATTTTTACTTATTTAATTTAACTACTTAATAAATATATACCTCCTGTAATTCAATTTTTTCTCTATTATTGGGTTTTGCATTGTATTTCTGCTGCAAAGACAACAAATTTCACAACATACGCTGGTAATATTAAATCTGGTACTGATTCTGATTCTGATTTTGCTCTTTATGGTGATTTTAACGTAGTGGTTGATAAATTTTTGTAACCAAATGAATTAATGGCAATGGGACAAATGTTCAAAGGTTTATGTCATGTAGACATTAAATCAGCCACGATCCTGTCAATGGCTGGGTAAGTTCATGGACCAAATGATGAACTATTATTCCCATGTTCATATGCCAAGAAAAGCTTCAGAGTGCTGGCAATTAGATAACTTGTTGGCTGGCAATAAAAGGCAATTAAGATGAAATCCCGTTTATTTTAACAAGTATAAAATTCATCTGCTCAGTGTAATTCTACCTTAAAAGAAGTTTTATTGAAATTAGTCTGTAATGTATGTTTAGCATTTTGTATAAGCAGCTTACTCACTACTGTTAATGAAGGCTCATCATAAACTGCAAGTCTTGATCCAGTCATTTATCAGTCAACCCTAACGACTTAATTTCATCTCGAATTTGTAAAGATTAATCTCTTCAGAATTTAGCTCCAGGGTCATTTGCAATGTGGTCTGGTTTTCATTTACAGTAAAAGATCAGAATTACTTATAAGCTGGCCTTACTAAAGCAAACTATGTACAGATACTCACTTATTAAGTAAGCAAGGGACTTAATGGACACTTCTGACCTGCTGAGTTCTTCCAGTGTTTTACATGTGTTGATATAAATCCTTGATCACGTTTCATTATTTTGTCAAACCTTGTCCCCTTCATCCAAGTAAATTGTATAAAATTATGAAGCAATCTCCTTGATTATAATTCATAAGCAGGTCAAAATAAAGAAATAGTAAGTAATCAGCATAAAGGCAATATTGCAGTTCCATGAAATTAAAAACATTAATGTCTGTCAAGATGTTGGTAAAAATGCCAATAGTTAACTTTGTATTTCTCCATATCCTTTCAGTATCTTTGGTGCCAAATGTTACTGAAACCAGGCAACTTTAAAATCACTATCTTATCTGCCAAACTTTGCATTACTAATTATATATATAGCAATTCAAAAAGAGAAATGAAGAAAGAGCTTAAAATTAAAAATTAAGAATTATAAAGCAAAGCTTTAATAACGTGTTTCTTCTGCTTATTTTCAGATGCTGTATTTTCAAGTCACCACCGTTTTTATTTTCCTCAGATACCAAAATTAAAAGAATTCAAATGAAAAAAAAGCAAGACAATGTTATTTTGAGAAAAGTTTAATTAGTAATGCATATGAAGCACAACCTAAGCAGAGAACAGTTTGTTTTGGTTTTTTTCCTTTATCTACACACCTTTATCTTTAATAAATATACCACTTCAAAAAGCATTGTGTACTCCCAGGCATTTTATAGACCTTAATATTATGTACTGTATGTTTACAGTTTGATTCTTTCTTGCCATACAGAAGAGATGATCTATGATTTCATAATATATATTGACGAGGGACTGTGTTGTTCAATAACCTACAATTTACATCTATTCTCAATATACCTTTGGGTTCACTATTCCTGTAACAAGTTGCATTTGAGTTTCGACAAATTAGTATGATTCTGATGCTGTTCCAACACTTTGACATCTTGAATTACACTACACCATGCCAAAAAATAAACATACATTGAGTGAGCTTGGCACATGTGTGTGCAGTAATGAATGTGATCAAAAACAGATGCCTTATGCTACCTCTTTGTTGGTGGAAGAGTATCATGCTTCTCATTTATTATGCATTGACATGTATTAAACGTATTGAATGTGAAATTCAGAATGTGATGTTTGACCTTTTCCCATCCATTACAGCGGGAAACAGCTGTAATTTTATTCCCCAATGTAGCCACAGGTATTTCCAGTACTGAAGATTGTTTTATTTGCTAAGCTTATGGCACACAATTTCAAAATTCTTCACAAGATCTGCTTCTTATTTGTTTTTGTTTTTATTAAAATTATCAATGTGAAGAACTCCATTCCTGGAATGGTTGTTAAACTGGATATTTGAAAAACTGTTCTGAATGAAATGTTAGCACGAACTGTGACTGCAATAAACTGAAGGATCATTGTCAAGAAAGATAAGAAAGCAAACCGTTCTGAAAAATATGAAGCAATGGTCTTTAATTAACTAATTACTGTTTATGGATAGTTATCTTATTGAAATACATTTATTCACTCACTTCATTAGGTACTTCTGCTTGTTAGTGCAAATATCTAATCGGTCAATCATATGGCAGCACCTTAATGCATAAAAGCATGCAGACACGATCAAGAGATTCGGTCATTATTCAGACCAAACATCAGAATGGGATAGAAAAGTAATCTAAGTGTATTTGACCATAGAATTATTGTTAGTGCCGGTTGGGGTAGTTTGATTATCTTAGACCCTGCTGATCTCCTTGTAGTCTCTAGTGCTTATAGACAATGGTGCAAAAAAAACATCCAGTGAGTGGCAGTTCTGTGGGGGAAAATGGGAGAGGTCAGGTAGGTTGCTCAGACTGGTTCAAAGTACAACACATAACAGGCCTTTCCAGTCCAACAAGCCACATTGCCCAGCAACCCACCACCAATCAACCTACTAACTAGTACGTCATTGGACTCTGGTAGAAAACCAGAGCACCTGAAGGAAACCTACACGATTCACAAGGGAATATACAAATGATGCCTGAATTGAACTTTGAACATCCGAGAGCCCCGAGCTCTAATAGCATTGCAGTAAACACTGTGCTACCATGACAACAAGTTATTTTCATCAACTCATAACAAGCAAAGTTTTGTGACATGCTTAGATGCCATTTCCATTACTTCAGAATGTTTTCTTAAGTCCAAATGTAGGTTTTGTGCTTGACGGTGATGTATCTTTGGAATTTTGTACCATGGAGGGCTGTGGAAGTTTACTCATGAAGTTAGAAACATAGAAAGCCTACAGCACAATACAGGCCCTTCAGCCCACAAAGCAGTGCTGAACATGTCCTTACCCCTAACATCTCCTCTGTACCTGCTTCCAAGCACCTTAAAACTATGCCCTCTCGTGCTAGCCGTTTCAGCCCCGGGGAAAAGCCTCCGACTATCCACATGATCAATGCCTCTCATCATCTTATACACCTCTGTCAGGTTATCTCTCATCCTCCATCGCTCCAAGGAAAAAGGCCGAGTTCACTTAACTTATTCTCATAAGGCATGCTCCCCAATCCAGGCAACATCCTTGTAAATCTCCATGCACTTTCTATGATTTCCACATCCTTCCTATAGTGAGGCGACCAGAACTGAGCACAGTACTCCAAGTGGGGTCTGACCAGGGTCCTATATAGCTGCAACATTACCTCTCGGCTCCTAAATTCAATTCCACAATAGATGAAGGCCAATGCACCGTATGCTTTCTTAACCATAGAGTCAACCTGCACAGCAGCTTTGAGTATCTTATGGACTTGGATCCCAAGATCCCTCTGATCCTCCACACTGCCAATAGTCTTACCATTAATACTATATCCTGCCATCATATCTGACCTACCAAAATGAACCACCTCACACTTATCTGGGTTGAACTCTATCTGCCACTTCTCAGCCAGTTTTGAATCCTATCAATGTCCCGCTGTAATCTCTGACAGCCTTCCACACTATCCACAACACCCCCAACCTTTGTATCATCAGCAAATTTACTAACCCAGCCCTTCACTTCCTCATCCACATCATTTATAAAAATCATAAAGAGCAGGACAGATCCCTGAGGCACACCACTGGTGATCGAACTCCATGCAGAATATGACCCATCTACAACCACTGTTTGCCTTCTATGGGCAAGCCAATTCTGGATCCACAAAGCAATGTCCCCTTGGATCCCATTCCTCCTTACTTTCCCAATAAGCCTTGCATGGGGTACCTTCTCAAATGCCTTGCTGAAATCCATATACATTACTAATTTAATTTTTTTCCTTATTACTATGGAAATCAAGAAAAATGGGAATCATACAGGAAAATTCCATTGAAGTAGTCCAGCTGTGACCTTGTGAATGTTCAAGCAAGATCAGAGTGGTGAAAAATCTCATCCTGTTTCTAAATTTCATAATTTCATGTTCTTATTTTTCTATGGTAATGTTAGGACCATTGACTGCAAGATTCCATTCCAACGGTGAAATAAAAGGACCACAAAGTATCAATAATACTTCAGCTTTGTCTAATGCTTATCGATTGAGAATTAGTGACCGACAGTTTGTCTAAAGAGTGACCTGAGATCACATCTTCATTGCTAATTTTCATTAATGCACATTATCAAAAGAGATTATTATTTATCTGCAAGTCAGGATTTCAAAATGATGACTCCTTACACTCCTGCTTTCTAACCAGTGTCATTGCTACAAAACAGGAACAACATATGTTAGTTTAACAGTCATAATGTATTCAGAAGTTTTTTTAACCAACATATATAGTACTAGGTTCATAGTTGTAAAGATATTTATTAATCTCTTTTTAACCAAGGAGACACAAGAAACTGCAGATTCTAGAATCTGGAGCAATAGTCTTCTTTTTCAACTTCTGCCCTTGCGAAAATAGATGTAGTACCAAAATTTAAACCTGAAATTAGTCTTAAGGTCATGGAGACAAAAGAGCTCACTTTTTTCCCCATAGAGTTTCTCCCATGGCTGTGGAGAAACAAGAGGTTCTGGATTCTGAAGCAAGCGATAAATTGATGGAGAAACGCACTGGGTTGAGCAGCATCGGTGAAGGCAAAAGGGTGGCCATAAGATATCTATATTGTTTGAAGAAGCATTCTGGATCAGCTAAACAATTCATCGCTGGTTATATGTAAAAATACATTAATTGCATATGTCATCGCGCTACCACGTGATACGTGAGTGCCTTGCTTAAAGTAAACTTGAAGTGTTTTCTTTGAATTTGAATGAATCTTGAAGAAAGGTTTCAGCCCAAAAAGTCACCTGTTTTCTTTTTTCCATTGATGCTGCCTGACCCACTGAGTTCCTCCAGTGTTTTACATGTTTTGCTCCGGACTTCCAGTACTTGCAGACTTTCTCATGTTTGTGAATTAGTTTAATGTTTTGAAGTTACAAAGCAGCACAGTAAGTGGTTAGGAGTTAGTTTAGGGTTTAGGGTCAGGGATGAGGTAGAAGTCAGAGACAGTAAATGAAGAGTCAGGGGCAGGAGCCTGTGTTCAGAATCCAGGTCAAAATTCTTCATGTTTGAAGGTCAATGATCCCGGAGGTTGAGTTGGTAGGTACTGAGGGGACTAGTGATCCTCAGGTAGATGACTCCTGGGCTGCAGCTCCATGTGGGTTGGAGTGATGAGGGCTGGTGACCCCAAAGGTCAAGAGGATCAGAGGTCCATGCAAGTCCGGAGGTCAAGGATCAAAGTTCAGATCCTTGATCGTGAGATTGAGGGCCAAAGGTCAAACCCATAATTGGTGAGATCTGTTGTCAATAACCAGAGGTCTGTGAAGTCTGGAGGGCAAAGCTGAAGAGTGAAGCCCAGCACTCAGTAAGACCAAAGGTCTAAGCCACTGAGTCTGCTTTATGAAGGTCAGAAGCCTGACAGCTGTCAGACTGGGAAAAGGACTTGAAGTTGGAGGCCTGATACCTGAGATCCAAGGACTGGATCTGGAACAAGCCTGCCCTACAGTTTAAGGGTGTGTGTGCGTGTGTGTGTGTGTGTGTGTGTGTGTGTGTGTGTGTGTGTGTGTGTGTGTGTGTGTGTGAGAGAGAGAGAGAGAGAGAGAGAGAGAGGGTGACATGGGAAAGGCCTTGCTTTGCTTTTGTTGTTGCTGCTGAACATTGTGGGCATGCTACATTGATGCCAGAATGTGTGGCGATGCTTATGGTGTGGCCCCAGCACATCATTTGGTGTGCTGGTTGTTGATGCAAATGACTCATTTCACTGTATGTTTTGATGTACGTGAATCTGAATCTGTTGTGACCCACTCAGTTTTGAAAGTTTAAATAAAGCCAACATTTTGTTTTCATTTCTTCAGTTCCTTTTCAACTTACCTTTTCAAAATTGTGACTCCTCCTTCCAAAAATGTAACATCCCCAGACCCAGCAGATAGATGGCCATACCACCCTACCTCAGTGACCTCAATTTACAAAGCTACATCGGTAACAAGCTTGGTACACTGCAGCTTGCCAGTGGAGTCTCAGCCTCACCACTCCTTTTCACGACTGAATCCCCTGCCATTCTGAGTTAGTTTCCATTCTGACTGAGGTACATGCCTGTTTGAAAAGCTCAAAGTTCTATTACTCTAGATTTGCAATTCATAACTGCAGTTGATAGAAACTAGGTCTCTAATTTGTTCTTACATAGCCTTCAGTGTTTTCTTATTGCACAATCTCCAAATTCTTGCTTTCCTTACAAAATATATTACCACATACTTAATCGCCTCAAGTTTTCAGTTTTCACAAGTGAGCTGATTCCAAAAACATGTCGACATCTCCCTGAAGCCTTTCCACTAACTAATTGGCACAAGTACACAATAAAGGCAGTCGTGGTTTCAAAAATGATTGTTCGTGTATACCACAATCATCTCCAGCCTGAACAACAGCTGTTCCCCAAGTCATTGTTTTCTGTTTATTTGCCAATGTTTCTTCCATTTCCTCCTTTGACTTATGCAGTCCCTTAGCTCAACGGATGACTTGCATCCTCTCAACTCTCTGATTAGGCTGGAATGGAACTGACAACTTCTGTGACAAATGGGTCAGGAGACGCCTGAGGTCATGTGTAGATAGGTGGAGCACGACATGGTCTTTTGTGTTCCTGATGCTGTGATTCACATGTTCAATACAATCCTGGAATTTCCCTTCTTTGATCAGTGGCCATGTGTGTAAAAGCTGCACCTCAGGTTTATTTAAAAAATTTTTCCCTTCTCGCCGTAAATCTACACCTTTTCATTTTAGATTCCCCTATCCCAGGAATAAAAATGGTGGTCATCTCACTTATTATGTGTTCCAATAATAAAAAACTACAGTTCTCAGTGTGCAATGCAGGTAATGAATGGCATGCGTGCACGCGCGCACACAGACACGCTCCTGGTAGGCTGAAGTTCCCGAGTAAAATGTGGTCATAAGGTCTTAAGATATAGGATCCGAATTAGGCCATTGAGTCTGCACCACCATTTCATCATGACTGATATATTATCTCTCTCAGCCCCAATCTCCTGCCTGCTCTCCATCTCCCTTCATGCCCTGATGAATCAAGAACCTATCAACCTCTGCCTTAAAGATACCCAATGACTTGGCCTCCAGAGCCATCTGTGGCAAAAGGATTCCACAGATTCACCACTTGCTGGCAAAAGAAATTCCTCCCCATCTCTGTTCTAAAAGTACGCCCCTCTATCCTGAGGCTATGTCGTCTGGTTTTAGATCCCCCCACCATAGGAAACATCCTCTCCGTATCTACTCTGTTGAGGCCTTTTAATGTTCAATAGATTTCAATGAGATCACACTTTACTCTTCAGAATTCATTCACTCTTCATATAAGGAGATACACCTCCTATACCTAATCCTAGTCGAGCAGAAGCCATTCTTTAAATCTATAAATATCCATGCAAGTTTTTCCCTTATCAAGAACAAACATAACACCATTCAATTTAATTTTTTCCCTCATGAGTTGGTATACATCTATAAGGTCACCCACTCAACCTCCTAAGCTCCAGGGAAAACAAAGTCCCAGTCCATTGAGCCTCTCCTTATAACTTAAGCCCTCAAGCCCTAGCAATATTCTGGTGAATCTTTTCCATACCTTCTCTACTTAATGACATCCATCCTATAGCTGAGCAACCAGGACTGCACACAAATGTGGCCTCATCTTAGATTAAATTTTTAGATAATCTTTCAAAGATTCTAGTCATGGATTTCAGGAAATCAAAGCTCTGCAAATACAGCACCACTGAATTAATATCACATTTAATCCGCCAGCAGCAGAGTTAAAAGCGGCTCTTAGCAGACTAAGGAATCTATGGACACCAGGCCTAGTGAGAGCAACCTGGCCTAGACAGCTCAGCGGAGGAAGTAGCAGAGACAGGCCGTGCAAGAGGAAGCAGAGATGCGCCTAGAGCCAGGGCTGTAGCTAGGAGGAGAGTTCATCCAACCAAGCCAGTGGTACCACCATTTTTCTTGACAAATGTCTTCTTGCTAGACAACAAAATGAATTTACTGAGTATGAGAACAAATGCGCAAAAAGAAATGTGAAACTGCTGCAATGTGGTTCTCACCAAAACATGGCTAAACAACAACATGCCTGGCTCAGCATTTCAACTTGATGGAATGACTCTATACTGCATGGATAGGAACTTCCTACTGGGGGACTCCAAGGGAGAAGGACTCTGTGTGTACATTAATAAAGGTTGGTGTACAAACTCACTTGTAGTTGGCTGTCACTGTTCTGTGACAATTGAACATCTTACAATTAAATGCTGGCCTCATTACCTGCTCCGGGGGTTTACAGTTCTGTTCACCATTGCTGCTACACCACCCCTCCCACCCAACACAAGCATAGAACAAATGCCAAGGACACACTGAAAGAGATTTACAGAATCATTAGACATAAATTTGCTAAGGACGTGACTATTGTTTGCAGAATTTCAAATGGTCACGTGGAGGAGCACAGGAGCGAGATAGGTCAGCCAGTTGAGTGGTGTTGCAACAACAACCTTGCGCTTAACATCAGTAAGACCAAAGAATTGATTGTGAACATCAGGAAGAGGAACTTGAGGATACACTCACCAGTTCTCATTGAGGGATCAGTGGTGGAAAAGGTGAGCAGTTTCAAGTTCCTGGTTGTCAACATTTCTGAAGATTTATCCTGGGTCAAAAGTACTGATGTAATTACAACGTATCTATATTTCATTAGGAGCTTGAGGAAACGTGGTATGTCATGAATGACACAAATTTCTACAGATGTACCATGGAGAGCATTCTAACTGGTTTCATTGCCACCTAGTGTGGAAGAGCTACTGCACAGGATCAGAAAAAGCTGCAGAAGGTTGTAAAGTCAGCCAGCACCATCACCAGCCTCCCCAGCACTGAGGACACCTTCAAAAGGCAATGCTTCAAAAACAGGCGCCATCCATCACTGAGGACGTTAATGAACCGGGACATGTCTTCTTCTCATTGCTACAATCAAGGAGAAGGTACAGGAGCATGAAGCCACAATTTCAGGAATAGCTTCTTCCCCTGTAGCATCAGATTTTAGAATGGACAATGAACCCCATGAACATAAAAACAAATTTCACGACAGATGCTAGTGATATTAACCCTAATTCTGATTCTGAGATCAGGATCGGAATCAGAATCGAAATCAGGATCCAATTTATTACCACTAAAATGTGTCGAAAATTTGCTAACTTAGTAGCAGCAGTTCAATGCAACACTTAATATAGACGAAGAAAAATCCAATAATAAATAAATAAATAATGTCAGTACACATATATTGTATAGATCAAAAATTGTGCAAAAGCATATATAATATATTTTATAAAAGTAAGGTAGTTTTCATGAATTCAATGTCTATTTAGGAATTGGATGGCAGAGGGGAAGAAGCTGTTCCTGAATTGCTGAGTCTGTGCCTTCAGGTTTCTGTATCTCCTTTCTGATGGTATCAGTGAGAAAGGACATGCCCTGGGTGTTGGGGTCCTTAATAATGGACGCTGCCTTTCTGAGACACCACTCCTTGAAGATGTCCTGGGTACTTTGTAAGCTAGTACCCAAGATGGAGTTGACAAAATTACGACCCTCTGCAGCTTCTTTTGGTCCTGTGCAGTAGCGCCCCCCCCCCCATACCAGACAGTGATGCAGCCTGTTAGAATGCCTTCACAATATATCTTCAGAAGTTTTTGAGTGTTTTTGTTGACATACCAAATCTCTTCAAACTCCAAATGAAGTATAGACACGGTCTTGCCTACTTTATAGCTGCATTGATATGTTGGGACCAGGTTAAATCCTCAGAGATCTTGACACCCAGGAACTTGAAACTGCTCACTCTCTCAACTTTTAATCTCTCTATGAGGATTGGTATGTGTTCCTTCATCGTCTCTTTCCTGAAGTCCACAATCAGCTCTTTCGCCTTACTGACAGTGAGTGCAAGGTTGTTGCTGCAACACCACTCCACTAGTTGGCATACCTCACTCCTGTACGCCCTCTCATCTCCATCTAAGGTTCTACCAACAATGGTTGTATCATCAGCAAGTTTATAGATGGTATTTATCTATGCCTAGCCATTCAGTCATGGGTATAGAGAGAGTAGAGCAGTAGGTTAAGCACACACCCCTGAAGTGCACCAGTGTTGATCGCCAGTGAGGAGACATTATCACCAATCTGTACGAATCTCTACAAAACAAGCATTGCGATGATCTCTTCATAATTGCAAAAGTCTTTAATCATGTTAACCTGCAGGACATTTCATTCAAATTTCACCAACCTATCACCATGACCACTAGAGGTACAAAACAGATCGGACCATGTTCATACAGTTAAACATGATACTTACAAACCAACACCGTGCCCTTATCTTGGCTCTGGGAGCACATTTCTATGATGCTAATGCCAGTACTGGCACAGCTGAAAATGGTGGAACCATCATTGTGAAGCAGTCTCAGGATTGCTTTGAATGTACTAACCAGCAGACGTTCAAGGAGGCTGCCACAAACAGAGAAGGCATAGACCTCAAGGAACATTCCTCGCCTGCCACCGGCTACATAAGTAAGTGTGTAGATAATGTCAGTATCTCACAAACAGTCATTTAATGGCCTAATGAGGAGCCCTGGCTGAATGCAGAGATGCACTCCTACCGATAGCCTGGCACAAGAGGGTATCAAGAGGGCAAAGATTGCCAATGCCAAAAAATTCAGGAACATCTGTCCAATAATGTTCCTAGCATACATAGCTGGGCATCAAGGGCAATACTGCTTATGCAAGGAAACACAGCAACAGTGATTCCTCCCTCACTGTCACCCTGAACAATTATTATGCATACTTTGAGCTGTTCAACAGAACACCTGCCATGAAAGCTACCCCAGTTCCAGGTGAGCAGCCATTGTCTGTAACAGCAGCTGATGTGAGAAAGACTCCGCAGAGAGTCAACACCCCCAAGGATGCCGGGCCAGGCAACATCCCAGAATGAGGACCCAGGCAGTGATGTCTTCACAGACATCTTCAACACTTTACTCATCCAGGCTGCTGTCACCCCTATACCAAAGAACGCTACACCTTCAGAATTAAACACTACTGTGTGGTGGCACTGATGCCAAACATCATGAAGTGCATTCCTGCCTTACTAGACACTCACCAAAATGCTTACCACAGATGCCATTGCATCTGTCATGGACCTGACCCCATGACTCACCAAGAAAATGACATTTATGTGAGAATGTTGTTGCCAGATTTCAGTTTGGCATTCAACTCTATTGTCTCACAGACTTAGTGATTAAACTCCTACTCCCCAGTCTAAATACATCACCGTGCAAATGTGTTTGACTTTCTTATAAACAGATCACAGATAGTCAGGATGCACAATCACTTCTCCATCAGTCTCAGCACAGGTGCTCCCTAGGGCTGTTGGTCATTCTGCTCGCACATGACTGCATGGCCAAACATCCGAGTAATCACATTGTTGCTTGCCAATGACATGACAGTGGTGGGGCTCATCACCAAAAACAATGAGACGACCTTCAGAGAGGAAGTGGAAGAGTTTGAGACCTGGTGCCAGGCAAAAAAACCCTCTTCCCCAGTGTCAACATGACCAAAGATATGGTTATCAACTTCCAGGAGAATTCTCATCACTCACATTCCTCTTTCAAACTCCTGACAGTGCACATTTCAAACAAATTTTCTTAGTCACAGAAGAAATCCTACACAATCAAGAAAGCTCACCAACAACTCCACCTTCTGAGGAGGCTGAAGAGAGCTGGACTAGGCACATCAGTTCTCAGGTCCTTTTAAAGAGAGAGAGCATCCTAACATGCTGCATCACCGAAACTGCACTGTGGCAGAACAGAGGGCTCTGCAACAGATAGTTAAAACTGCCCAAAGCATTACTAGCACCAGTCTGCCCACCAGCAACATCATTTATACAGTATAGAAAGATGCTGGAAAAAGGCCAGCAATATCATGAAGGATCCCACCCACCCTGCTCATGGATATCAGTGAGAAGGCTACAGATCATCCACACTAGAACCACCAGACTTTGAAACAGTTACTTTCCTCAATTAATAAAGTTGATCAACACCTCCACCCACAAACCCACCCCACTATCACTACTTTATCAGTTCCTGCTGGAGTCATCTTACATACTGACACTCCCATACCTAGCATCACTTTATGGATATGCAATTAATCTATGTACACAAGCTATCTTATGTATTTATATTTATTGTCTTTGATTTTTCATTATGTTTACCTTTATCTTATTCTGTATTTTTCTGTGCTGCATCAGATCCAGAGTAACAATTATTTGTTCTCCTTCACACAAGTGTACAGGAAATAAGATTTAAATAATCTTGAATTAACAATTTGTCCAGTTGTAATTTGATATTCCAACTCCTGTATTCAATGCCTTGACTGTTGATACAAAGAGTGCCAACTGCCTTCTTTTTCAACCCGTGTGCTTATGTAACACGCACAAAATGCTGGAGGAAATCAGCAGGCCAGGCAGCACCTATGGAAAAATGTACCGTCCACATTTCGGGTTGAAACCCTTTGGCAGGACTGATGAAGTCAGCCAGTCCTGCCGAAGGGTTTTGGTCCAAAATGTCGACTGTACTTTTTTCCATAGATGCTGCCTGGCCTGCTGAGTACCTCTGGTATTTTCTGTGTGTTGCTAGGAATTTCAGCGTCTGCAGATTTTTTCTTGTTTGTGTGCCTACGTCATCATTTTCAGAGAAGTATGTACCCATATCCCTACATCTCACTATCGTGTAACATTATCCAGCATCTTACCATTTATGCACAAGTCCAGCCCCATTTCAATGGAACAAAATATGACACCTCACGCTTGTCTAAGTTAATTTACATCTGCTATTTCTTGGCCTACTTCCTCAGTTCATCTCATTCCTGTTGTAATCTTAGATAATCTTCTTTACTGTTCACTACACCACCAACTTTGGTGTCCTCTACAAACTTACTAACCATGCAAACAACATTTCCATCCAAATAATTAATGTAGATGACTAACAGCAGTGGACACAACACTGGAGTTTGTGGCATACCAGTGGTACAGGCCTCCAATCTGATTAACAACTGTCCACTACCTCTGTGTCCTTCCACAAAGACAATTTTGTATCCAATGTGCAGTAGGAGTGTTCTATTTCTTGAAGGAGATCGTTGAGAACATCCATGAATCTTTTCCTCTCTCTGGTAATCTCTTCCTAATACAGAGTTCGGTATATGGTGTCAGTTTCAGGACATGTGTGGTGATGCAGACTGCCCAAAGTAGTAAGTAAAAATAAATCATGAGAAGAATTTGATTTTGCAAAAACGGACATGTGATATTATTAAATTTACATTGTGTGGATATTTGAGATAAAGAAAAACACCACGGATAGTAATGATTGATAGCAGTTTCATGGCAAAATTTAATAAATTCAACAACTTTCTTAACTTCATTAAAGTAGCAGAGGAATTTTATGAAAATTTCTAAGGCTACACATAACAACACGTTACCTAATTGATTGGAATATCGCTACCCATCCTGACAGCCTCCAGTGCATTGAACCTACCATTGCAGACAGTAGATCAGTCTTCCGGAAAGTGAACCCATGAGGGCATCTGGCCCAGATCATATCTCTCCCCTGTACTGTCTTCATATCTGCGCAGATCAGCTGGTGAGATATTTCCAGATATTTTTAGCATCTCCCTGCTTCAGTCTGATATTCTCACCTGCTTTAAGTAGACCACTACCATCCAGTACCAAAGAAAAACAAAATAACATGCCTTATTGACTACCATCCAACAGACCATAATCAGAAAGGGTAAGCAGCAGAACCTCTGCCATGATTTTCCTCAGCACTGGTGCCCCACAGGTTTGTGCCCTCTGCCCTCTACTCCCTGTCCATTCATGGCTGTGTGACCATGTTCCGCTCTGGTTCCAGTTATATTTGCCGATGATACCACAGTAGTAGGCCACCTCTCAAATAATATGAGAAGACATAATTTTAGGGTGATTGGAGGGAAGTATGGGGGGGGGGGATATCAGAGGAGGCCATGAACTGACATGCCAGAATGGGAATGGGAAGTAGAATTGAAATGAGTGGCCACCGGGAGATCCCGCTTTCTCTGGCAGTCCGGGTGTAGGTGCTCAGCGAAGTGGCCTCCCAATCTGCGCTGGGTCTCATCAATATACAGGAGGCCACACCAGGAGCACTGGATACAGCAGATGACCCCAACAGACTCACAGGTGAAGTGTCATCGCACCTGGGAGGACTGTTTGGGCCCTGAATGGTAGTGAGGGAGGACTTGTAGGGACAGGTATGGCACTTGTTCTGGCCTGCAAGGGTAAGTGCCAGGAGGGAGATCGGTGGGGAGCGACAAGTGAACAAGAGGGTCACAAGAGGGTGCAGTCCCTGTGGAAAATGGAAAGTGGGTGGGGGGGAAGGGAGAGAAAGGTGTGTTTGCTGGTGGGATCCTGTTGGAGATGGCAGACGTTATGGGGAATTATGTGCTAAAGTAATGGGGTGGTAGATGAGGACAAAGGGAACCCTGTCCTGGGTGGGATGGCAGAAGGATGGGGTGAGGTAGACATGTACAAAATGGAAGAGGTGCAGTTGAGGACAGTGTTGATGGGGGAGGAAGGAAAGCCCCGTTCTTTGAAGAAAGAGGATATCTCATTAGTTCTGAAATGAAAAGTCTCATCCTGAGAGCAAATGCAGTGGAGCCAGGGAAACTGAGAGAATAGGATGGCATTCTAGCAAATAACAGGGTGGGAAGAGGTATAGTATAGTCCAGGTAGCTGTGGAATCAGTGGGTTTATAAAAGCTATCAGTGGATAAGCTGTCTCTAGAGATAGAGACAGAAAGATCAAGAAAGGGGAGTGGGTTTCAGAAATGGTCCAGAGATAGAAACAGAGATTCTCCATAATTATCCGTAACTTCTGCCTTCTCCAATGGGATCCTACCATCAAGCACATCTTTCTCTGCTCCACACTTGCTGTTTTCCACAGGGATCACTCCCTACACATTCGTCCCTGCCCACTGATTCCCTCCTGGTACTTATCCTTGCAAGTGGAACAAGTGCCACACCTACTCTTACATCTTCTCCTTCACTACCTTTCAGGGCCCCAGACAGTCCTTCTAGGTGTGGTGATACTTCACCTGTGAGTCTGGTGGAGTCATCTACTGTACCCAGTGCTCCCAGTGGTAGCCTCTTGTACATTGGTGAGACCCAACATAGATTGGGAGACCATTTCGCTGAGCACCTACGCTCCTTCTGTCAGAAAAAGCGTGATCTCCCGGTGACCACCAATTTCAATTCCACTTCCCTTTCTCATTCTGACATGTCAGTCCATGTTCCCCTCTACTGCCATGAGGCCACACTCAGGTTGAAGGATCAACACCTTATGTTCCTTAGCCTCCAACCTAATGACATGAACTTTGATTTCTCAAACTTCCAGTAATTGCCCCTACCACACTTCACCATTCTCCCATTCCCATTTCCCTCTCTCACCTTATCTTCTTACCTGCCCATCACCTCCTTCTGGTGCTCCTCCCCCTCTCCTTTCATCCATGGTCTTCTACCTTCTCCTATCAGATTCCCCCTTCTCCAGCCCTTTACCTCTTTCACCAACTTTACCTCTTTCACCTGCCACCTTGTACTTTTTCCTCCCCTCCCCCTACTTCATGCCTTTTTCCAGTCCTGTTGAAGGGTCTTGATCTAAAATATCAACTGTTTACTCTTTTCCATAGATGCTGCTAGGTCTGCTGAGTTCCTCCAACATATTTTTTCTGACTACTGCTGGTACTGTAAAGGGATAACTACTACAGGAGGTCTTTATCTTGCTTCAGTGGCAATGATGTATTTCTATAATGGAAAACCTATTAACATGTATATACCATTTTTTGGACTCAACATTGGCAGGAATTGTCAGAGGGGAGTGGAGAAAAACAGTAGAAATTTTCCCCAAAGCATATTTCTGATGTGAACTCCCTTCAACCCTATGACTTTGCATGTAGACATGATAAAATTAATCTGTCGGTTAATTTAACTCTGGCATTTCAAATTATAAATAAACTTCACCACATTGTAAATCTTCACACATGTTTAAAAACTAAGCTGAAGAATGAAATTTTAATAGTTTTCTAATGCATCTAAGTCACTACTATCTGAAAAGAGATTGTTATAATCTGAAATTAGGATGGTTGGTATATTGCCAAAACAATGTAAAATGTTTCTTTGTGTTAGTTTAAAGTTGTATTTTGCCTAACAGGGTAGATTATTTTCTGGTTTGCACCATTGATGAAAAAGATATCGACAGAATATCATTAATTAGATCTGAATTCAGCTTTACATTAGTTTGCTTAGACCATGCTTTGTGATACATTTCAACTGCTGTTCCATTCAGTAGTTCCAAATCCAGACTTATATTATGGTAAATAACAAGTACATGTGATGAAATGATGTGGTATTTCCTGAATACGGTGCTTTATAAAGACGGTCAGCTGAGGTGCACAATTATGGAAATCAGTGTGGGTGAAATGCAAGTTCATAAAATTCATTGCAGGACACCACAGAGAACATTCCAAAGGACTAAACAAAAATGAAACTAGAAACATCTGTATTTAAAATGTTTAGGTTCGGGTGGGAGGATGGTTAAGTAACAATAAAGCACATAATAAATATTAAACTCCTACTCTGGACAGTTAAATACTGTATATAAATTTGCTAGCGATGCAACCATTTTTGGTAGAATCTCAGGTGGTGATGAGAGGACGTACAAGAGTGAGATATGCCAACTAGTGGAGTGGTGTTGCAGCAACAACCTGGCACTCAATGGCAGTAAGACGAATGAGCTGATTCTGGACTTCAGGAAGGGTAAAGCGGAGGAACATATACCAATCCTCATAGAGGGATTAGAAGTGGAGGGAGTGAGCAGCTTCAAGTTCCTGGGTGTCAAGATCTCTGAGGATCTAACCTGGTCCCAACATATTGATGTAGTTATAAAGAAGGCAAAACAGCGGCTATACTTTATTAGGAGCTTGAAGAGATTTGGTATGTCAACAAATACACTCAAAAACTTCTATTGTTGTACCATGGAGAGTATTCTGACAGACTGCATCATTGTCTGGTATGGAGGGGCTACTGCACAGGACTGAAAGAAGCTGCAGAAGGTTGTAAATCTAGTCAGTTCCATCTTGGGCACTAGCCTACAAAGTACCCAGGGCATCTTTAGGGAGCGGTGTCTCAGAAAGGCAGCATCCATTATTAAGGACCTCCAGCACCCTGGGTAAGCCCTTTTCTCACTGTTACCATCAGACAGGAGGTACAGAAGCCTGAAGGCACACACTCAGTGATTCAGGAACAGCTTCTTCCCCTCTGCCATCCGATTCCTGAATGGACTTTGAAGCTTTGGACACTACCTCACTTTTTTAAAGTATATAGTATTTCTGTTTTTGCACTTTTGAAAATCTATTCAATATATGTAATTAATTTATTTGTTATTATTTTTAAAATTTTATTTTTTTTTCTCTCTGCTAGGTTATGTATGGCATTGAACTGCTGCTGCTAAGTTAACAAATTTCAATAAACCTAATTCTGGTTCTCATTCTCTGAAGTCCACTTGCAAATGTAATCATCGTTCACAGGGCAGAGGACAGACAGTGCAATCCAACCCTGGAGGACAGAAGGAACTGTACCAGCTATCAAGTGAACACACAACTGGAGAGTTCCTCTTACACATTGACTCTTTAAAACAGGAAAAAAAAGCTTCGTTACAAAGAATTTGTCAGTGAGCTCATATTAATTTGCTAATCCCATTGAAATGATAAACCCTGAAAAGAATCATACAGGTGAATCCAGTCAAATATAAATGTGCTCTTTGATGCTGGTATTTGGTTACCCATTCAGCTTTTTCTAAAGCACTTGAAGTACACTAGATTTTCAAGTGAGCTGCCACCCTATGAAAATGGAGATTCAATGTGAATGCAGGATTAGCAAGAGCTCTAGAATTTTTGTTTTTATCATTTTCTATACCTGTTGTCTAGGGCTAATGAATAAATCTACCCGCAGGATAAATTCCATCTTGTACAAAATGTAACAAAATAAAGGAGAACATGATAGAGAACATGCCTACTGGTTGATGATGGAATAACAGCTTTTTGTAGCTGCTCCTATATTACTTACTTTGCTGTTTCCAACCTGTTCTTAAATCTTGCTGTTAAACATAATATTGCTTTATTATGAGGGTTGCCAAAGGTACTAAGAAAGAAGAGGACCCTCCTGTACTTTGGAATCTGTTATGGAGATGCTTCAGAAATATAAAAAAGAATTCTCCGAGGAATTCCAGCAGAAGTTCCAGCAACTCAGCTCTGAATTTAAACAAATTGATTTACAATTTGATTCTATTCAAAAAACCTTAAGTAAACATGATAAATGATTACAAGAGAATGAAGATACTCTGACTATTTTGGATGCAAAAATTGAAGTCCTGCAAAAGCTTTGTGAAAAACAGTCAAATTCTAATGAAAAATTAAGACAGAGGATTATCGACTTGGAAAACAGAAGTAGAAGAAATAATCTACGAATTCTGGGTCTTGAAGAGTTAATGGAAGGTAATCAGCCTATGGAATTCCTTGCAAATTTCTTCCCAAAATTATTCCCCAAAATTTTAAAATCTCCACCTAAGATTGATTGAGCTCGTAGATCACTCATGCCCAGACCTGCTGCAGGAGAGAGACCCAATAAGTGATCATCTGTCTTCATGATTTTCAAACAAGTGAAATTTTAATTCGTGAATCCTACCGAAGAGGTATGGTTGATTACAACGGTCAGAAGATCAGAATCGTCGAGGATTAGTCACCTGAGGTGATGAACGAGCGCTTCAAGTTTAAAAAGCT
Source organism: Hypanus sabinus (assembly GCF_030144855.1). Taxonomy (NCBI): domain Eukaryota; kingdom Metazoa; phylum Chordata; class Chondrichthyes; order Myliobatiformes; family Dasyatidae; genus Hypanus; species Hypanus sabinus. Next base: position 75,227,183 of record NC_082719.1, read on the forward strand.
TATGTTGGAAATGTATAACAAAGGTTTTAAACCATAATCCTGCCTGGCTCAGAATTATTTTGAGGGATGGTTCTCAGAAATGGTTTCATTCAACACAGGAAGCTCAAGAAATTTTAGATGCAGGGGTTTGACTGTTCAATATCTTCCAACATGAATAATTGCTTCTTTTACTTTTGATATACCTTTGTAGCTAACTCTCTTTTTGAACTCTTTAATGCTTTACTTAGAAAATACGATTTTAATGCGTTAATACTTTGCGTGTTAATAAGTTTTGAATTTTAATAGGTTTTAAAAAATATTTTATATTATGCTTATTTTTTGAGTTTTTTTTCTTTCAATAAGGTCTAGTTTGCTTTTTCTCTTACTTAGTCTAGTTGGAATGCAGTTAACCTTGAAAATTTATTTGGAGCTATACCAGTAGGTTTTTTTTGGGAGGGTAATGGTATTGGGTTTAGCTGTCGACTGTCTATTTGTTGACTTACTGACTTTGGGAGGTTGGTGGGGAGGGGGTTGGGTGTCTTCTTTTCTGGGAACTGGTTTGGCCTCTTAGCCACATTTGTTGCCTGGCTACTTTATCTCAAAGTTCATTGTTTGGATTTAATATGCATTTCAGTGGTTACTATTCGTACCTTTCTTTTAAGTAGTATTAAAAACAGATCATACTATTAATTTATTTAGTTTTAACTTTAACAAATTAAACTACCCCATGAAATGAGAATAGGATATATATCTATATTTAAAAAACTTAAGGTCCCAATTATTTTTTTACATGAAATTCATGTTTGTAAATGTGATAATTTATGCCTCTTCAGTTGTTGGGAAGAACTACGATTTTATTTCTCCTTTCAAGCTAAGTCAAGGGGTGTTTCAATTTTTATACATGAAATAGTTTCTTTTGTTCAACATAAAGTAGTTTCTGATACCAATGGATGATTTGTTATAGTATCAGGAAAATTAGATAATAAATTAATAGGATTTGCTATGAACTTTGTAATTTGTATGCCCCAGATACAGATGATCCAGGGATTTTTGAGCCATTTTTTTCTCTTTTACCTGATTTGAGTCTTTACTCATTGGTCTTGGTGGAGATTTTAACTGTTATCTAGACCCAGTTTTAGGTCGATCATCTTCTAAGCCAGCAATACTTAGTAAATCAGCTTTGTTTTTTCAATCTTTTCTAATGAAATTGTTGATATCTGGCATTTCTTACATCCAATAGATACAGAGTACTCATTTTTTTTTCCCATGTCCATCATACATATTCCAGGATTGATTATTTTTTGTTGACAGCCAAATAATTCCATTAGTTCGATCCTGTGAATATAAAGAGATTGCTGTTTCAGATCATGCTCCTGTGTTTCTATCTTTAAATCTCCTTGGTTTTCCTCAAATAAACAAATATTGGCATTTTAATCCAACTTTGCTATCAGATAATGATGTTTAAAAATTTTTGGAGAGATAAATTTTTTTTGAAGAGAATATGCAAGAAGAAACTTCTTGTTTTATTATATGGGATACCTTCAGGCTTATTTTAGAGGTCAAATTATTTCTTATATTGCAAATGTTAAGAAATAAGCTAACAAAGAGAGAATTGAACTAGCTAATCAGTTAAAACAATCAGATCAAAAATATGCCTTGGCTCCAGAACCCTCTTTATATCAAAGGCATGTTGAAATTAAAACTAAATATGATCTTATTTTAACATATCCAATTGAAACTCAGCTCCTAAAAGATAAAAGTCGATTTTATATTCATGGAGACAAAACAGTCTCCATGAATATAAACAGGTAAATTACTGGCTAACCAGTTAAAAACCTTTATAGTTAAAAGGCAAATTAAAGAAATTTGTAAAGCTAATGGTGACAAGACAAGTGACCAGTTAGAAATAAATGATACCTTCAGAGAATTTTACTCTAAACTTTATAGTTCTGATTCTCCTAAAGATAATACTGTAATGAATAATTACTTAGATCAATTAAGCATCCCTACGCTTTCTGATGATAACCGAAAACAGTTGTATCAACCTATTTCTTATGAGGAAATTGCTGAGGCTGTATGTTCATTGCACTTGGGGAAGGCTTCAAATCCTGATGGTTTTTCTGGAGAATTTTATAAGGCTTTTTCCTCATTGCTTATACCTTACTTATATTTAGTCATCTCAGACTCCTTTAAGTTGGGTAGGTTGCCACAATCTTTTTAAAAAGCTTCTATTTCATTTATTCTTAAAAAGAATAAGAACCCAACTGAATGTTTGTCATATAGACCTATCTCCTTACTTAATGTTGACACTAAAATCCTATCCAAAGTTCTGGCTCGTAGGATTGAAAATATTTTATCATCTATTATTTTTGATGGTCAGACTGGATTTATTAGAAATTGATATTCCCATTTTAATATTCATTGTCTATTAAATGTTATTTATTCTCCTTCTAAAGAGTTATCGGAATGAGTGATATCCTTAGATGCTGAGAAAGCCTTTGACCAGGTTGAATGAAATTACTTATTTAAAACCTTAAAAAAGGTTAATTTTGGGCCTGATTTTATTCAATAGATTAAATTACTTTATTTATCTCCCTCTGCTCGGGTTCTTACTAATTCTCAGAAATCCAAACCATTTAAACTTCAACATGGAACTAGACAAGGTTGTACCTTGAGCCCTTGGCTTTTTGATCTGGCTTTAGAACCCTTAGCTTTTGCTTTCCGAGAATCTAATGATATCACTGGTGTTTTAAGGAGATGTATAACTCACAAAATTTCACTTTATGCTGATGACTTTTTGCTTTATATTTCTAATGTTGAGACTTCATTACCTTCCGTGCTTACCTTACTCTCCTATTTTTGTCAGTTTTCAGGATATAAACTAAATTTTCATAAGAGTGAATTTTCCTTTGAATAATTTGGTGTCAATTAATACTAACCTTCCTTTTAAAATTGTAAGAAATCAACTTACTTATTTGGGTGTAACAATTACTAAGAATTATAAATACTTACTTAAAGAAAATTTTTTTTACTCTGCTGAATTATGTAAAAAGGGCACTAACAAAATGGTCGCCCCTTTCATTATCGTTGATTGGCTGAATTAATTCTATTAAAATGAATATCTTGCCTAAATTTTTACATTGCTACATCGACGATTGCATTGGCGCTGCCTCCTGCACGCATGCTGAGCTCGTTGACTTCATTAACTTTGCCTCCAACTTTCACCCTGCCCTCAAATTTACCTGGTCTATTTCTGACACCACCCTCCCCTTTCTTGATCTTTCTGTCCATATCCCTGGAGATGGCCTATCAACTGATATCTACTATATGCCTACAGACTCTCACAGCTACCTGGACTATTCCTTTTCCCACCCGGTCTCTTGCAAAAATGCTATCCCCTTCTCACAATTCCTCCGTCTCCGCCGCATCTGCTCTCAGGATGAGGCTTTTCATTCCAGGATGAAGGAGATGTCTTCCTTTTTTAAAAAAAAGGGTCTTCCCTTCTTCTACCATCAACTCTGCTCTCAAACGCGTCTCTCCCATTTCCTGCACATTTGCCCTCACCCCATCCGCGAACCACACCACTCGGGATAGGGTTCCCCTTGTCCTCATCTACCACCCCACCAGCCTCCGGATCCAACGTATAATTCTCCATAACTTCCGCCACCTTCAACGGGATCACACCACCAAGCACATCTTTCCCACCCCCCCCCCCCTTCTGCTTTCCACAGCGATGGCTCCCTACGCGACTCCTTTGTCCATTCATACCCCCATCCCTTCCCACCGATTTCCCTCCTGGCACTTATCCTTGCAAGCAGAACAAGTGCTACATCTGCCCTTACACTTCCTCCCTCACCACCAGTCAGGGCCCCAGATAGTCCTTCCAGGTGAGGTGACACCTCACCTGTGAGTTGGCTGGTGTGGTGTACTGTGTCTGGTGTGGCCTTTTATATATTGGTGAGATCCGACACAGACTGGGAGACAGTTTCGCTGAACACCTATGCTCTGTCTGCCAGAGAAAGCAGGATCTCCCAGTGGCCACACATTTTAATTCCACATCCCAATCCCATTCTGATATGTCTATCCATGGCCTCCTCTACTGTCAAGATGAAGCCACACTCAGGTTGGAGGAACAACACCTTATATACTGGCTGGGTAGCCTACAACCTGATGGTGTGAACATTGACTTCTCTAACTTCTGTTAATGCCCCTCCTCCCCTTCTTCTTCTCATCCCTGATATATTTAGTTTATTTTTCCCCTCCCCTTTTCTTTCTTTCTCTCTCTGCCCATCACTCTGCCTGTTATCCATCTCCCTCTGGTGCTCCCCTCCCCCTTTCTTTCTCCCTAGGCCTCCCGTCCCGTGATCCTTTCCCTTCTGTATCTCTGTATCCCTTTCGCCAATCACCTTTCTGACTCTCAGCTTCACTCAACCCCCTCCGGTCTTCTCCTATCATTTTGCATTTTCCCTTTCCCCTCCTACTTTCAAATCTCTTATTATCTTTCCTTTCAGTTAGACCTGACGAAGGGTCTCAGCCCGAATCGTCGACAGAGCTTCTCCCTATAGATGCTGCCTGGCCTGTTGCGTTCCACCAGCATTTTGTGTGTATTGCCTAAATTTTTATACCTTTTTCAGGCCTTACCCGTTTTTATTCCTAAATCCTTTTTTGATTCTCTTGATTCTATCATATCATCATATATATGGTAAAATAAAGTTCATCTTCAAAAAGCTAAAAAAAAAGGTTTAGCTTTACCAAATTTTAGGTTTTATTACTGGGCAGTCAATATACGGAATCTCACGTTTTGGTTATATTACATTAACCAAGAGGACTGTCCGGTTTGAGTTTCTTTAGAAGCTAACTCTATTAATAAATTTTCTATCATCTCTCTTCTCGGATCCTCAATTCCTTTATTTTTAAGTAAACTAACTGATAGTTTTGTAGATTAAACATACTTTGAGGATTTGGGTACAATTTAGAAAATATTTTGGTTTATTGAGATTTTCTCTTTCAAGTCCCATTTTTTCTAACTATTTTTTTAAACCTTCTATGACTCGTGTAATTTTTAAAGATTGGGATAGACTGGGTATTAAATGCTTCCTGGATTTATATGTTGGAGGAAGTCTCTTTTCGTTTCAGCAGTTGTCAGCTAAATATAGCTTACCAAAAACCCACTTTTTCGATACTTACAAATTAGAGACTTTCTGCGATTTCAGTTAAATAAATTTCCTAAAACTCCTGATAAGAATTTATTAAATGTAATTTTTAATTTGAAACCTTTTTATAATGGATCAATATCTAATATTTACAGTATGTTGTTGAGAATGAGAAACGTTCCTTTAGGCAAAATTAAAAATCTCTGGGAACAAGATTTACAGACTTCATTTTCTGCGGAAGCTTGGAATTAAATTTTTAAATTGGTTAATACCTCATCGTTGTGTATCCATCACTCCCTCCTACAACTTAAAGTGGTCCATAGGGCACACATGACTAAAGATAAGCTGTCTTGTTTTTATTCGGATATACCTCCCTATTGTGACAGATATAACAATGGAGAGGCTTCATTAATTCATATGTTCTGGACATGTCTGAGTCTTGCAAAATACTGGAAGGAAGTATTTCAAACTTTTTCTGTACTTATTGAAGTAAATTTTAAAACAAACCCTTTGACTGCCTTATTCGGTATTGTTGGAGGAAAAGATATTATCTTGGAGATACCTGATTTGCACATTTTGGCTTTTATTTCTCTTATAGCTAGGAGGGCATTGTTGCTTAGGTGGCAGGATGGTGCTCTGCCTACTCATGCTCAATGGCTAAACGATGTTATGTCCTGCTAAAATTTAGAGAAGATTCGCTGTTCAATTTCTGAATCAAGACAAAACTTTCTAACATTGCAGGGACCTTTATTGAATTATTTTCAAAATCTTTGATTCGTTATCAAGTACAGATGTTGGCTAATAATATGTTTTCTGTATGATAAGGATTTTTTTTCCTTTTTTCATTCTTTACCAAACAGCTTTTCTTAGTAGTGGGTTTTGATTTTTTTGTATAATAAAATTATTACTTTTCAATATTATGATTCAATTTAATTTACATGAATATGGGGTAATGAGACTATAAGTGTGATTCAAATACACTGTAATTAATATATGATATATATCCTCCTGCACTCTGTGGTCTTTTTTGTAAGAAATCAATAAAAATATTTAAAAAGAAAAGGAATGATAAACCCTGAAAAGAATCATACAGGTGAATCCAGTCAAATATAAATGTGCTCTTTGATGCTGGTATTTGGTTACCCATTCAGCTTTTTCTAAAGCACTTGAAGTACACTAGATTTTCAAGTGAGCTGCCACCCTATGAAAATGGAGATTCAATGTGAATGCAGGATTAGCAAGAGCTCTAGAATTTTTGTTTTTATCATTTTCTATACCTGTTGTCTAGGGCTAATGAATAAATCTACCCGCAGGATAAATTCCATCTTGTACAAAATGTAACAAAATAAAAGAGAACATGATAGAAAGTCATTTGAACTATTGGTTGCTTTTAAGAGGTTCAGGTATTGTCAGTGATATTAATAGTAGAGGGACTAAATGGAAAATAAAATGTAAGAATGTGCATTTGTTAATGACTCATGCTTGGAAAGTATTTTCAATTGTGTGTAGAGAAACGTGCTTTCACTAGATAATCAGAAACACAAAAGTTAAAGTCTAATTAATAATACCAATAAGGATTCTGTGAGGATAACATACCAGGAGCTTATGAACATACTAAGCAAAAAATCTGCTGGGGGAATTCAAAGTGTCAGACAGTATCTGTGGAGGAGAGTGGACAATTAACGTTTCAGGTCAAAGCCCTTCATTTGCTCTGGATTTCGGCATTGGGTGGATGGGGCTCATCAGCCATGGTTGGCAGCTCATCTAGGGGAAGGAAAACTCTGATCTCAAACCTCCACTGCCTTACAGCTATACCCACTCATGAGGAAGGCCTTGGTAATATATCTGGAGAAAATATCTGGAGCTGAAGACATACATTCAACATTGACTGGCAACTTCCGTGATGCCGCTGGTGCTGATCTATATCGGTCTCTACTGATCATAGAAATATAGAACCATAGAACATTGCAGCACAGAAACAGGCCTTTTGGCCCTTCTTGGCTGTGCTGAACCATTTTTCTGCCTAGTCCCACTGACCTGCACCTGGGCCATATCCCTCCATACACCTCTCATCCATCTACATGTCTAAGTTTTTCTTAAATTTTAAAAGTGAGCCCGCATTTAGCACTTCATCTGGCAGCTCATTCCACACTCCCACTTATCTCTGTGTGAAGAAGCCCCCCCCCACAATGTTCCCTTTAAACTTTTCCCCCTTCACCCTTAACCCATGTTTTTTTTTTCTCCGCTAGCATTCACTAGGGGAGCTTGCTTGCATTCACTCCATCTATACCCATCATAATTTTATACACCTCTATCAAATCTCCCCTCATTCTTCTATGCTCTAGGGAATAAAGTCCTAAAATAAAGATAAAATAAAGCTCCTTAAGATTCATCAGCTGTATGGACAGAAGAGGCCTGCTCCATGGGCAATAGCTTGCTCCCCATATCATACTGCCCCGGCTTGTGTATCCAGTAGACAGCCAGCACACAACGTCTAAGTTTGACCTCAACCAACAGATGGCCTCATACATATAGATAATCATTCATACATCCATCCCTGCTCTGCTTTTTTCTGCAAGTTCTCCGCAGCAATAATGACCTGTATTCCAAGTGGATATGGAGGAAGGAAACAAATTGGATACAACTAAAAAGTTGTTTCAAACAAACTGATTTTAGAGGTATAAAAAGGCATGGAAATTATAAAATCTGCAAACATGTAGGAATGAAAAGATACAGAAGGCAAATTGATTACTTTTAACATTCAAAGGAATTTATTTCCAAAGTGCCAGAAAATATAAAAAAATAAGATCTGTTTGGCTCAATAGCAATACTATGAAGAGGAGAAGGGAGTGGGAGTACATTAATATTGTTTGCTAATGTTCATGAAAGGAAGAGGATAAGTAGATCTCTAAAGCTAGGGTTGAGGATTGCCAAGACACTATTCAAAGCTGTAAAGAAGCATCAGGAACCAAGCACCTGAAAACTTAAGTGACACTTTTTTCAAGTACGCCAAAGATACATAACAGCTGCAGAGAAGAATTCTCCCACACACAATAAAAAACAAGAATTGGAAACTAAAATCTTTGTAGGAGTGTTCATAAGGAAAAGAATCAGAGAATGCCAGCCCTGGGGTTATGTAAGGAAGTGAGTGTAGACTGGAAACATTAAAATTTCAGAGAAGACATTTGCAGAGGAGTTGAAGCTTAGTAACTTTTTTTTTCTGGCTCCACTTTTTCAAAAGGATTGGCTCAAACATTTGTGAGTCTTGCAAGTATTCTTCCATGTTTCTGGCCAGCTGTCATGGATTACCAAATATTACTTCTTTTGCAGTTCAGATGTGATGTCTCTCTCAGGTTTAACACCAGAACAGTCTTCCAGCTCCCAGCCTGAGGAGACTCAGACCTGAGCCTGCAGACATTAGGCTTTGACCTCCCCAGTGGACTTTCAGAGATTTGCAGCCTCAGCTCTAGACAACTGCAACATATTCTAAGTGAAGGGAAGTACTGACATCCTGTATAAACGGCTACCTTTCTCTACACTTTCAAGACTTTCAACAAGGTAGGTTGATGTCATAATTTCAGTAGTAAATTATCAAGAGAAGATGAATAAAAGATTGAAGATAAGGTGCATTCGATACCCATTTGTCTTTTGCTGTGAAACAGTATAGTTTAGGATGAAGGAGTTGTGAATATCAGATCAGGCCTGATCTAGTCCTGCTCCTGTTTGGTAAGCTCTCAGGTCATGTCAATCAACAAACTGCATCTATAAGACCATAGGATATAGGGGTAGAATTAGGGCATTGGATCAATTGAGTCTGCACACCATTTCATAATGGCTGATCTATTTTCCTTCTCAGACCCAATCCCCTGCCTGACCAATCTACCTCTGCCTTAAATATACATAAAGATTTGGCCTCCACAGCCATCTGTGGCAATGAGTTCCACAGATTCACCACTCTCTGGCTCAAGAAATTCCTCCTCATTTCTATTCCAAACAGGATGCCCTTCTATTCTGAGGTTGTGTCCTCTGGTCCTAGACTCTCCCACCACAGGAAACGTCCTCTCCACACCCACTCTATCAAGGCTTTCAACATTTGATAGGTTTCAATGAGGTCACCCCTCATTCTTCTGTATTCTAGTGAATACAGGCACAGAGCCAGCAAATGCTCTTCATGTGACAAGCCATTTAATCCTGGAATCATTTTCTTCAACCTCTTTTGAACCCCCTCCAGTGTCAGCACACTGTTTCTAATATAAGGGGCCCAAAACTGCTCACAATACTCCAAGTAAGGCATCACTAGTGCTTTATAAAGACTCAACATTACATCCTTGCTTTTATATTCTAGTCCTCTTGAAATGAATGCTAACATCACATTTGCCTTCCTCACCACAGACTCAACCTGCAAATTAACCTTTACAAAATCAGGCACATTGACTTCCAAGTCCATTTCTGCCTCAGATTTTTTGAATTATTTCTCCATTTAGAAAATATTCTCCTTTCCTATTTATCTTCCAAAGTGCATAACCATACACTTCCCCACACTGTATAGATTATAAGACTGTAAGGCATAGGGGCAGAATTAGGCTCTGTCTCATGGTCTTTCAGCATAATACAGTGTTGGGAAGTATATGGACATGAACTTTAGTAGAGTTTGGGGGATTCAATCTACCATTTTCATACCCATAATCTGTCAAAGTCCTTCTGTAGCCTCTATACTTCATGAAAACTACCAGCCACTCCACCTCTCTTCATATCACCCCCAAATTTTGCAACAAAGCCATCAAATTTCACCAACCAAGTCACTGAGGTATAACATAAAAAGAAGTAGCCCCAAAACAGAAACCTGTGGAACACCACTAGTCACAGGAAACCCACCAGAAAAGGTTCCCTTTATTCACACTCTGCTTCCTGCCAATCAGCCACTGCTTTATCCACGACAGTATCTTTCCCGTAATGCTACGTGTTCATAACTTGTTAAGACCATAAGACATAGGAGTAGAATTAGGCCATTTGGCCCATCAATTCTGCTCCACTATTTTATTATGACTGATTCAATTTTCATTTCAATCTCGATCTCCAGCCTTCTACCCGTATCCATTCATGCCCTGACCAATCAAAATTTTATGAACCTATGCCTTAAATATACTGTACATAAAGATTGGCTTCCACAGCTGCCTGTGGCAAAGAATTCATAGATTCACCATTCTCTGGTTAAAGAATTCCTCCTTATCTCTGTTTTAAAAGAACATCCCTCTATTCTGAGGCTGTGTCTACTGGCCTTAGCATCTCCCACCAAAGGAAGCATCATCTCCACATGCACTCTATCAAGGCCTTTCCCATTCAATAGGTTTCAATAAGGTCACCCCTCATTCTTCTGTATTTTAGTGAATATAGACCCAGAGCCATCAAGTGTTCTTCATAACCCTGTCCAGTTTCAGCACATCTTTTTTTTAAGATAAGTGGCCCAAAATCTGCTCACAATACTCCAAGTGAGGCATTACCAGTGCCTTATAAAGTCTCTACATTACATCCTTGCTTTTATATTCTGGTCATCTTGAAATTAATGCTAATATCTCTTTTGTCTTCCTCACCACAGACTCAAACTGCAAATTAACCTTTTGGGAATCCTGCACAAGGATTCTAGGTCCCTTTGTGCCTTAGTTTTTTATTGAATTTTCTCTCCGTTTAGAAAATAGTCAACCCTTCTATTTCTTCTATCAAAGTGCATGACCATTCACTTCCTGACACTGTATTCCATCAACATCCTCTTTGCCCATTTTCCTAATCTGTTATAGTCCAACTGTAGCCTCTCTACTTCCTCAAAACTATGTGCCCCTCCTACTAGCTTCATATTGTCTGCAAACTTAGCAAAAAAGCCATCAAATCCATCACCAAAATCATTGACATATAATGTAAATGAATCGGTCCCAACACAGGACCCTGTGCAACACTACTAGACACCGACAGCCAACCAGAAAAGGCTCCTGTTATTCCTACTTTTTGCCTCTTGCCGATCAGCCACTGCTTTATCCATGCTAGAATCTATCCTTTAATAACATGGGTTGTAGCTTGTTAACTATTCTCATGCATGACACCTTGTCAAAGGCATTCTCAAAATCCAAATACACAACATCAACCAATTCTGCTTTGTCTATCTTGCTGGTTATTTCTTCTAAGAATTCCAACATATTTGTCAGGCAAGATTTTGCCTTGAGGAAACCATGCTGACTGTGGCCTATTTTATCAGGTCCCTCTAAGTACCCTGAGACCGCCTCCTTAATAATCAACTCCAACACCTTCCCAACCACTGAGGTCAGACTAACTGGCCTATAATTTTCTTTCTTCTGCTTCCCTCCCTTTTTGTAGAGAGGAGTGACATTTGCAATTTTCCACTCTTCCAGAACCATTCTAGAACCTGCTGTTTCTTTAAAGATCATTACTAACACCCCCACGATCTCATCACCCACCTCTTTCAGGACCCTGGAGTGTACAGCATATGGTACAAGTGACTTATCTACGTTCAGACTTTTTATGTTCCCTAGAATCTTCTGTCTAGTAATGGTAACATCACATATTTCATGGCCCCTGACATATTCCACCATATTGACATATTCCACCATATTGCTCGTATCTCCCACAGTGAAGACTGACGCAAAATACTTATTCAGTCTATCTGTCGTTTCCTTGTCCCCCATTATTATCTCACCAGCATCATTTTCCAGTGGTCTGATCTCCACTCTCACCTCTTGTCTTGTCCATACTGCACCAACCGCCACCACTGGGCTATGAACGTGCAGGATCAGTGTTTGGTTAAGTGCTTTGCTCAAGGACGCACACACTGCCTTGGCTGAGGCTTGAACTAATGACCTTTAGATCACTAGCCCAAAGCCTTAACCACTTGGCCACGTGCCAACACCTCTGATTTAAACTTTATGTATCTGAAGAAACTTTTGGTATTGTCTTTAATATTATTGGCTAGCTTACATTTGTTTTCCATCTTCACTTTCTTAATGACTTCTTTAGTTGCTTCTGGTGGTTTTTCAAAGCTTTCCAAACCTCTAACTTCCCACTAATTTTTGCTGTATTACATGCCAATGACTTTTATTTTGGCTTTGACTTCTCTTGTTAGCTACAGTTTTGTCATCTCTCCTTTAGAATACTTCTTCCTCTTCAGGATTTCTATGCCTTCTGAATTGGTTCCAGAAATTCCTGCTATTGCTACTCTGCCATCATCCCTGCAGATTTCCTCGTGTTTGCTTTTTAAAAGCATTGACTTCTCTAACTTCTGTTAATGCCCCTCCTCCCCTTCTTACCCCATCCCTGATATATTTAGTTTTTTCCCCCTCTTTTCTTTTTTTTCCTCTCTCTGCCCATCACTCTGCCTGTTCTCTGTCTCCCTCTGGTGCTCCCCTCCCCCTTTCTTTCTCCCTAGGTCTCCCATCCCATGATCCTTTCCCTTCTCCAGCTCTGTATCCCTTTTGCCAATCACCTTTCTGGCTCTCAGCTTCACCTCACTTCTTCCGGTCTTCTCCTATCATTTCACATTTCCCCCTCCCCTCCTACTTTCAAATCTCTTAATATCTTTCCTTTCAGTTAGTCCTGACAAAGAGTTTCAATCCAAAACTTCAACAGTGCTTCTTCCTATAGATGCTGCCTGGCCTGTTGCGTTCCACCAGCATTTTGTGTGTGTTGCTTGAATTTCCAGGATCTGCAGATTTCCTCATGTTGGCCCAAAATTTGCTTTCTTCTGCCTCTCTTCCTTCTTGAAGAGTGGAGTGACATTTGCAATTTCCCACTCTTCCAGAACCATTCCAGAATCTAGTGATTCCTGAAAGATTATTACTAGTGCCTCCATAATCTCTTCAGCCACTTCTTTCAGAACCTTGGTGTGAATAATTACTGGTCCAGGTGACTTATCTACCTTCAGACCTTTCAAGGAGACTAGGGAGAACCGTCTCCCTCGTAACCTATCTGATTTTCATGTACCAAAGCAAGATGTAATGTCGCATAAAATACAGGTACTATTCTCTCTAAGGATTTAATTGACAGTCCCTTGTAAATCTTTGAAATTTTGCCTATCTAAACTAGACAATAGCTGTTTATATACAGAGCTATTGTTTTGGTCACTTTTACCTAATATGTTCTCACGATATATCATCTCTCAAGGCGATGTTCATGCTCCAGATAGTCAACTCTCCAGGATAGTACCCAATAAGTGTATCAGAACTAAAATTTGATTTTTTAAACAAAAAGATATACAGCAAATAGCTCTTCAAAACATTTTGTAAAATGGACAATTATACTTGCTTACTCGCTGTGACCCGTTTTTGGAACCCAGTAAAATCAATCTTTTCATTGCTCAAGCACTTACTTTATCTTGTCATCTCATATAACTCAGGGCATTATGAAGGCACTATTCTCTTGGTGAAGTGCCATCGTGAGTCTCCAACACAATGCAGAGCGATATCTGGTTGCCAATCAAGGGTGTGTTTTTTAAGCTATTCAAGACTTAAATTGCCCCAATTGAAAGTTAGTAGTTAAAAAGAATGCTGCTTCATTATAGATCTCTTCAATTTGATAATACTGAAAGTTACCAATCTCAAAAATTGCATCTTCGGAAAACTTTAAGGAGAAGACTTCATAAAACTGATGAAGTCAGTTGTCTGTTGGACTGATGGTTTATACACAGTGATCCTATTGTTTTGGGTACTTCTACACTCTATGATGCCATGTAACTTAATATTATACTGTATCTCTACCTTCATTAGCCTTTGATATTAGTATGCTTGCTACTTGATCTTAAGAAATGTCCTTATTAAAGTTGTGATGGATCTTGCTGATTATTGGCAGTGATTTCAATTGAAACTATTGGTATTTAGTCTTTCAAGCTGAAATAAGTCCCAGACTTCCATGATTGAGCTGTCAAATGCAGAGACCCATATCTTGCTGACACATTTGCAAGGAGAAATCTGTCAGGGCATAATCATGTCAACTCACGTGGGAGTTAGCTCCTGCATCCTTCACCAGCTCAGTCTTAATGCAGTATTTGAAGTTTCAAAGTACATTTATTATCAAAGTATGTATAGAGAAAAAAACTCAGAGATTTGTCCTCCCACAAGCACCCATGAAACATCATGGAACCCGTTCAGGAAAACATCAAATGCACAATGCGCAAGAAGAGGACAACATACAGAGTATCAAACCAGGAATGCAGTAGTATTCAGTGTAGTTCAGTTCAATGCTGCACCGATAGCCCACTGCAGGCCGAAGCACTCCAGTCCACGCTGATCAAATCACTGGAAAACAGAAAGCAAACAGGCATTAGAATCCAGAAACACATGCAACATGAGCCTCAGATTCCCCCAAAATGAGTCAGCAGCCTCTCCACTCAATCCTTGCAACATGGAATCCAAAACGTCTGCACTTTCCTCAGAAAGCAGCCAGCAAGAGGGAGAGGAACACAGGTCAAACTCAAATTATCATTGATTAAAATTATCATTAATTTTAGTGCAATGGATTAAGAAACAAAGAACACGCAAGTTTCTTTTTTTTTAAAAAACTATTTTGTTTAATAGTAAATGCTGGGGAATCTCAGCATGAATCACATCCATCACTTGATTCCATGAGGAGTGTTATGGCAGAACCAAAGTGTTTACCAGCAAGAACTCAGCCTTTAGGTTTCAGTTTGATGCATTATGTATCATATTCAATGTCTTTATACAAACATCACTAAACAAGTGGCAATTATCCAATGAAAGTGCAGCCTCATGAGTGATAAACTAATGCATTATTCAGTGTTGTCTTTCAATTCATTCTGATAATCATTCAGTTACTTGGGTAAAACTGAAACTATAGCCAACATTGACACAGTTACTAAGGCATGTTTCTATTGCCCTTCATAAAGAAAGCACTAGTGTCCCTGTTTTGAACTTAGAACAAACATAAAACAGTAGTGTAGGAGCAGGCCCATAATGACTGCACCAAACATAATGCAATATTAAACAAAATCTTTCCTTCCTGTGCATGCTTTCATATCCTTTTATTCCCTGTATGTTCATGTGTTCACATGTCTATCTAACTATATAACAGCTTCATAAATGCTACTATTGTATCTGCTCCCACCACCATCATTCCAGGCACCTACCACTCTTGTAAAAATAAACTTGCCTACATATTTCTGTTAATCTTAACATTCCCCGTCACCTTACGTGCATGTCCTTAACACTGGGGGTAAACAAAATATCAATTGTCTACCCACGTCTCTTAGATAAATTTCTATCTGTCCTCCCCTCGCATCCAACATTCCAGAGAAAGCAACCAAAGTTTTCAAACCTCTCCTTGTTGCTCTTACTTTTTAATCCAAGCAGCATATTGGAAAACCACTTCTGCACCTTTCAAATCCTTTACATCCTTCCTGTGATGGGGTGATGAGAAATGCATGCAATGTTCTAAGACTTGCCTCACCAAAGCTTTTTATATAGCTACAACATGACTTCCTTACTCTTACACTCAATGTTGTGACCAATGAAAGCAAGCGTGCCATACACTTTATTTAACACCCTATCATATTCTTAATATTTATTGCTTATTTATCAATTATTATTATTGTTTATTCTTTTTGTATTTGCACAGCTTATTGCCTTCTGCAGTCTGGGTATACATTCTTGTTGGACAACCTTTCATTGATTCCGTTATCATTATTATTCTGTAGATTTGCTGAGTATGCCCAAATGAAAATGAACCTCAGGGCTGTATATGGTGACATATAAGTACTTTGATCATAAATTTACTTTGAACTATCTATCTTTTTGGCCAATTTTTGCAGCATTATGGACATGAATCCCAAGATCTCTTTGTACATCAATGCTGTTAAGATTCCTGCCATTTACTGCATACCTTCCCATTACATTTGACCTCGAACAGTGCAACATCTCACACTTGCTTGTATTGAACCTCATTTGCCATTTCTCCTTCCATATCAGTAACTGATCTATCGCATTCTCTGCTACCATCTTTGACACTCTCCAAAACTGCAACAATGTTAGTGTCAACCACAAACTTAACAACTCTCCCTTCTATAAATTCATCCAAGTCACTTACGTAACAAACAACAGCGGCCTCAGCATAGATCCCTGTACTAGTCTGGAACAAAATGTCTAGCCAGAATAACACCTTTACACATCTACCCCCTGTCTTCCATGGGCAAGCCAGTTCTGAATCCAAACTACCAAGTCACATGGATCCCATGCATCTTAATCTTCAGGATCAGCCTACCATGAGGGACATTTGTTAAATGTGTTACTAAATTCTTTGTACACGTCATACATCTGTATCCCTACTCCACGCCTCTATATCACAAACCCTGCCAGCAATCTTACACTACTCCCTTCTCCTCTTTACACTAGCCACCTTGCCACCCCAATCTCAGTCCTGACCTGAAATATCAACAATTCAAAGAACACTGACCGTAGAGTAGTACAGCACAAGGCAGATGCTTTGACACACTATGTTGTTTCATCATTGTAAATTACTGCAAGTTCAACCTAACACTTCCATCCCACAAGACTCCTCATTTCTTTTTCATTCATATGCATGTCTAAGAGAGACTTAATTGTCCCAAATGTTTCAGCCTCTGCCACTTAATGGCAGGCCAGTCCACACATCCACTGGCCTGTGTAAAAAAAAACTACTCTAAAAACCCCTTACACTTTCCTCCACTCACCCTAAAATTATGCCCAATTATTAGTCATTTCCATCCTGGGAAAATGGCACAGGCAGTCCATCTTTTAATGATCTTATACACCTCTATCAAGTCACCTCTCGTCCTCCTTTGCTCCAGTGAAAAAAGCACACTCTCATTTAAGCTTTCCTCATGATGCATATGATGCACCATCAATAACTCTCGGAGACGTGAGGCGAGATATAGGCTTTTATTGGCTGGAAGAAAGAAGAAGCAGCAATTGACCACCACACTGCATCCTGGAGACTGAGGCCGAGGCGGAGTCCCCAATCGCCTTTATACCGGGGTCCATGGGAGGAGCCACAGGAGCAGTCAGCAGGGGGGGGGGGGGGGGGGGCGTGTCCAGACAGGTATATGTACTTCACCACAGCATGCCATCTAATGTGGGCAGCGTCCTTTCCTCCCATTTACACTGCTTGACCCACTGTGTTCCTCCATCAGAGTGTTTCAGACTCCAGTACCTGATGCCCCTTGAGCCTACATCCCCCTGCTGCTTCTCTTACTGTTCAACAGCTGCTGGCTTCTGTTGTGGGGAAGCAGATACATGGATTCATTAATGGGATAGAAGACACCGATCGCAAGTAAGCACAGTAACTATTTATTTACAACACACAGAGTGAAACAGTTAACCAAGCAGTTAAGTCAAGCAAGCACTTATCTAATCCCCCTATGCTATGAGTCTACAACACTAAACACCCAATAACCCTTCAAGCTAAATTTGGATACAGATACTTAACCGAACTTAGTGTCCGAAGTGTCAGGTCAAAACAGACACCAAACATACACACAGCAGCAATGACATACCTAAACTGTGTGCGCAGGCCTTGTGCGCTACAGCCTACCCCCACTGTTTACTGTTTCCGCAGCACCCTCATTTTCTTGGAGCATGGCAACGTGATAGGAGAGCAGACTGCACGGTTGCCACACATAAGATTTAAACCCTACTAGTGCCGTGACATTTTCAACTAAACATAAACAAGTGGGAGGGATTGCAATGCTCCTTACATAGGCCAGTCCCCGCCTCCCACAGGAGAATGGCTTTCGATAAGCCGGTAAGTTAAGGCACTTCCTGCTGCATTCCAACTCTTGAGAGCCACAAGGCACATATAAGATTGAAAGCACATATAAAATATGAGTAAAATACAGCCACACAAAAAAATATGTAATCTAGGACCCTGAGTCCGTGAATGGTGCAGCAGTCGACAGTCGACCACAATACAGCGTCTTATGCTGAGTGAACACCCAGGGGCAGTATTGAGTCCAGCTTGGATGCCACACCATGCCACCTCCAGTGGAGTGCACTGCCTCCGACACGTCCCTCCTGAGCGGCTGTAAACAGGCAACACCATGGCTTGAGGTCTAGACCTCACTGTAGCCAAGGCCACACACCTCCCCCGCCATCTGCCACATTGAACTGCCAATAAATCAATGAATCAGACTCGCAGAGTTCAATAACAGCGTTCAACGGGGTCTAGCGATCACAGGAAAAATGACTAAAAGAATCACCGGCTGTTAAACTGCACACTGCCTTTGTGCACTGATGCCTCTCTCATGCAGGTAACAACACAATCTGTGCCAAATCTAGCTCCTTTAGTTTTTCTCACTGATGGAGTAGTATTTTAAGTTCTTAAATGTTCAGCAGGGTCTTGTGATTGTGAAAAAATCCATTTAGAAAGGACAATAACACCTTTGGTTTACCCTGCAGAAGCTGCTGAGATTGAATGTGCTGCCATCTTACTGACCAGTACCTTTTATAGAGCCTCCAGCAACGCATACAAGGAACCCTGAAGGGAATGCAAAGAATGCTGCAGAGGACAGAAGGATCTGTGATCGCTAGATCCTTTAATAGCCCCTGACCTCTTCTCCTGCTCGTACCACATGGAATGAAGGGTGAGAGGACGAACCCTACCTGCTCCTTCGGGACCCTATATCTGAGCAGCACTAAAAGCATTGCTTTATGGGTCATGTGCGATCCACTATTCCCCATCATCTTCTCTGATTTCCAGACCTCAGTTTGCGTACCTTCTCCCACATACTCCGACCCTTCAAACAACTGAATCACTGCATTTACAGTGTCCCCAACTACCGATCCCATTAAAGGCAGCACCACTCCTTTCAAGTAGGGAGTGCTGCTGTCATAACTGAATGCCCTATGAGGGCAGGAGTTAGTTCAGAACCCTATTACTATTGTGTATAAACCTGTAATTAGAGCTCACTGCTGAAGGGCTGAAGGGCTCTAGTTCCTTCCTCTTCTGTGCTCCATTCTGCTCAGGGCTTTAAATCCTACTCAAGAGTGGAAGGATAGCAACGTTGACGATCGCTGCCACCCAATCACAAAAGGACTTATTACCTTCATGGGTAGCGAGCAATATCCTCAGGGTGTTATTAACTGCATGTGTGGGCAACAGCCTCCCTAGGGCTCACTCCAGTACCTCCTCATCCTATATCCTCAACAACCGTGTGGCCAGAGGCTCTCCTGGCTTCAGTCTATAACTATCCCCCAAACCCACCAGTTCCTTAATGGAGAACTCCCTGATCTCTTTGTCATCTCTGTGGGGTCTATTGTACTACTTCCTCCACATTCCTCATCCTCCTCCTGTTCTGTGAGAGTCAGAGGAACCACAGGCTGAAGACCACCCCCCCCCACCCCCAATGCCAGTAATGGGACTCCATGGTAATTATTCTGGTCTGTACTATCCCAGGTGTATGGGAGATGGACGATCATCTTGAGAAAGGATCATGAGGGTCTGTTCTACTTTCTCTTCCCCCATCCTCATCATCCAGCCAGGTATCCCCATTCCCATCCACATTTTAAAATCAACTTCTCGCGGCATCAAGCTTTGGACTTTAATGGGAACCCGTTGCCAATTAATCCACCTGGTAGCCTCTAAGGGCTGCACCTTCACTGGGCGACAGGCTATATCCATACCATTGCCTTTTAGCTCTTTGGCCCAGGTCTGTACTGACTGGGCAGCACCTCCACCTCACTCCTGAAACTTATTATCTCCTGCTATCTCTATGCAATTGTATTTTACTGGTACTTTACAATGGCTGCCAGAAGACAGAAATCATCCTTCCAGCTCCCTTTCCACTTAGGAGCACCTGCCTTATTAAATACGGACATAATGTGGTGTCCGATTTTCACCCCGTGGGAATCTAATTTGTCTGACCAATCTATGGGCATCAAAGACTCAACATCACCAGTGCAAAAATAATCTCTTGCAATACTTAAACTGATACAAATTGGGGCACCACAGTGGTGTAGTAGTTTGGGCAATGCTATTACAGCTCGGAGCATCAGATTACAGAGTTCAGTTTGTTATGAATGTACCACAGCTCTGAGGGGCCGAAGGGGTGGGAGCAGCCCCCTCCTTCCGGAGAATCGCAAGATCGCTATTAATTCGGGTCTCGGAAGTGAGAGACAATGCAACGGTTTTGGCCATTGTTCTTAGAGGCACCTGTGTGACGTGCATGTCCCTGCTACGTGACAGCTACCGTGGATATGGACACCCTCGGGCAATGTGGGGGTGGGGATTGCATCACCCTACTTTGATGGACATCTACAACTCTGCAAGTCAAGATAAAAGGGGACTGCAGGAGGCGGTACCCCAGCGACGCACCAGAAGGACACGCTCGCTCAGTGCTCCCGTGGCTGGAAGCCACTCGATGCCACGTGCGCTCCGTAACTCCTTTGCCTGGGGAGCGGGTGGCTGATGATACCGAGAAGGACTTCGAACTAACAACAGGGAAACAATGCTCCCCTGATTTAACGGAGTGGCTTCATAAAGACCCCGGCAAGTTTTTTCCATTTTTCACCAATCCCTCTAAAACACGTGAAACCCATCGATTCCCAAAAGGCTAAAGTCTGCAGACTTCTGAGTGACTTTTATATTTCCAACGGACAATATATTAACCCCTAGACAACAGTCGAGCTCACTTCTTAACGATGAACATTACTATACCCGCGCTTTAGATTGAGTATTGATGACGTGCATTATCTGAATGTTTGTATTAACCTTACTTTTGTGCCCCTTTATAAATAAAAACGTTGAAAATAGTGCCATCAGACTTCAACGGACCTCTCTATCTTTGCTGGTAAGTTATCCAGTTACGGGATACGTAACAACTTGGGGGTTTCTCGTCTCGGGATTTGACACCAAATTGGGAGGCCAGTGAATCGGGCTTGTAAGTCCAAAACTTGAATCTGGTTACGCGGGTCGCCAGACGGGAAACCAGCAAAGATGGACACGGGTGAATTTATGAAAAACCCGACTGTGAGGCGGGAGGCGGCCACCAAATCAGACTTGTTAAATTTTGCAAAGGGGTTGAACCTCGCAGAAGTAAGGTCGTCCATGAACAAACGGGAGGTGTGAAGGGCCATAACTCAGTATTACATTGGGAAAAATGTGTTTGGAGCTGAGGTATTGGAAGATATCCCTGAAAAGGTACCATCAAGTGGGACGGTCCAGTTAGAGGTGGAAAAATTAAGGTTGGAACATGAAATTAAGTTAAAAGAGCTGGAAGCGGCTGAGAGAGAAAGGGAGCAGGCGTTCCACCTAAAGGAGCTAGAGGCGACCCAGGACCATGAGCTCCAACTAAAGGGGTTAGAGGTGAAAAAGGAGCAGGACCAAGCTGAGAGGCAAAGACAGCATGAAATTCAGCTAAAGGAGCTAGAAGCCATCGAGAAAGAGAAGGAACGGGCCGAGAAAGAGAAACAGAGGCAACATGACTGGGAAATTGAGAAGATGAGGAACGAGCGAAGAGATCAAGGGTTAGACCAAGCAGAGCGGTTTAATGTTAGTAGGGAGTTGAGATTGGTGCCCCCGTTCGAGGAGACAGATGTTGATAGTTATTTCTTGCTTTTTGAAAAGGTGGCAGTAAATCAGAAGTGGCCAAAAGAGCAGTGGGTGGCGTTGTTACAAAGTGTGTTAAAGGGGAAGTCCCAACGAGCATATGCGGCGTTGTCCCTGGAGGAGGGAGAAGCGGAGAATTATGATGAGGTAAAGGAGGCCATTCTCCAGACTTACGAATTGGTATCTGAGGCCTATAGACAAAAGTTTAGAAATTTAAGGAAAGGGTGGAATCAAACGTATACTGAGCTAGCCCATGAGAAGGGGGTGCTCTTGGACCGTTGGTGCACCACGGAAAGGGTGGACGAGGATTATGGGCATCTCAGGGAGTTACTTTTGATTGAGGAATTTAAAGGTTGTGTTCTGGAGAAGATTCGGATGTATTTGAATGAGAAGCCAGATAAGTCCATTTCAGAATTTGCTAGGTTTGCGGATGAATATGTCCTAACCCACAAGACCAAGACTTCCTCGAATAAAGGTTCCCAGAGAGACCATGGGAACGATCGAGAAAGTCCGACGAGTGAGGCAGAGGTCCCACCGGGAGCTAGCAGTAAGGTTGAGGGGGAAAGGCAAGACGGCCATAGTTTCCGGGTTTGACCTGTTTTAATTGTGGAAAGGAGGGGCATATTGCATCTCGATGCTTTGCTCCGAGGAAAGAGATAGGAAGAGGGAAAGCCGCAGTCCCTATCGGGTGTGCCGTGGTAATCAGAAAATCGACCAGAGAGCTGAGGGTAGACAGAGTACGAGAAGGCTCTGGGAGTTGTCTGTCACACGGAACCGTGTCTGTGACGGAGGGAGACGCCCCAGTTCCCATACGAATCTGGAGAGACACGGGGGCTGAGCTGACTCTGATTAACCGTAAGGTACTAGAATTTGGTCGGAAAACAGGCATGGTAAAGGTGGAAGGAATAAATAAAAGGACAGAAATGGTGTCCTTACATAAAGTCATTCTGGATTGTGAGCTGGTGTATGGATCAGTTGAAATAGGGGTGCCATCAGAATTCCCGAGAGCTGACGTGGACATCCTTCTTGGGAACGATTTAGCAGGGAGTAAGGTTTGCTCAGCAATGCTGCCGACCCGCCGACCGGCGAGTGTGGTGGCCCCGTCCCTAGCGCCCAAGGACTATCTCGCAGGCGCGGTCACTCGCAGCCTGTCGAGAGAGGCAGCTGAGAACGAGAGCAGTTTAAATCTGACCAGTTATGATTTGGCCGAGACGTCTTTGCTGACCCTGTGCCATGCAGGTTTAGAGGGTGGTAAGACGAAGAGTAGTAAGGTGAAAGGGGGTAAGGGAGAGGACATAGATCTGCCCTTAGCGAAGAGAAAGGTCCTAAAGGTAGGAAATAAAGATGAGGAACAGATAAAGCTGTTAAAAGGTCCAGGGTTGGACATGGATGATCTGTCTGGTTTGGCAGAATTGTTTGAAGAACTTGAGAGTTCTAAAGGTGTTCCCTATAATGAGGTGAGGGCAGTCCTAGATGGAAAGGGTACCCTTGCCTCGAAGGGGTCTGCTGAAAAGGCCGAGGAGGTTGTTTCAGCTCACAGGGTTGTGCCTTCCCCGGGTGTGAGCTGCCCAGAGAGTAACTGGGAGGATCGGGGGAAGTTAGAATTTGAAAAAGGTACGGGTGTTGAAAGCCTGGAAGAGGCCAATGTCCCGTTTGAGTGTGTCCGAGATGGGGATGCACGTGGTGCTGAACCTGGTAACGGAGCTCAGAAGAAGTCTGAGGTATTTGATTCAGCGGAACGGGGCGGCCGTCCTTGTGGGTCAGATAGACTTGGTTCAGTGGAAAAAGGGTTAACCTGGGTAACCGTGGGAAGTGTGAGTTCCCTGATGTTTGTACTCGAAGGTGGGTTCAAAGTTAACGCAGAATTTAAGAATGGGGGGATGAGGATTGTTATTGAAGGAAACAGAAAGTCTGTAGTTTCCAAATCGAAGGAAGAAATCTTAAACCTGGCAGATAGCTCACAGAGTGAGCCGGGGAATAGCGGGGCCCCCCACTCTATTGTTATGCCAGGATGGGGTGTGAAGAGGCCGCCTTCGAAATGCTACTTGAGCGAAGAGTTCGAATCAAACACCAATAGGCTGAAGGGGACTGATAAAAGGGCCAGCCACCTGGGTAAAATCAAAGAATTGGGTGGAAGTGGTCTAAGTTTGGGGCATGGTGTTGCTAAAATAACCCCGATGAACGAGGCGGGCGGGAGGTCACCACACAAAATTACTCAAGTTCCCCACGGGCGGGCTCGCCGAAAAAGAGGCGACTGTTAATGGAGATGCCATTGTTAGACAGCCAGGCAGGGTGAACGGGTCTGCGCCAAAGCCCGTGAATAATAAAGACAGCCCCTTTGGAGATCTGCCGGTTAAGTAAAATGACTGAAACGATTAGTATTTGCATAAACTTTTGTAACTGCACCTAAGCTAAGGTCACACCTCCTTAGTTTTGTTGCGGAAAAAAAATAGGTGGTTATTGAATTGAAGTCTGATGCTACAAGACTTTAGTATGGTACGCGATGTAAGATATTAAAGAAAGGGACACTGTAATCGTTAGCTATTTAGATACTGACTTGAATGTATAATGGTAGTACTCTGTGAAAAGAAAAACTTGTGTATTGTGTTAGATTCAAAAATCCTGTAAGACTCTGTACAACTCCGTTTTTAACCGCTGGTAAAAAACGCTCTTTTTAGAGGGGAGGTGTTATGAATGTACCACAGCTCTGAGGGGCTGAAGGGGTGGGAGCAGCCCCCTCCTTCTGGAGAATCGCAAGATCGCTATTAATTCGGATCTCGGACCCAGGAAGTGAGAGACAATGCAACAGTTTTGGCCATTGTTCTTAGAGGCACCTGTGTGACGTGCATGTCGCTGCTTCGTGACAGCTACCATGGATATGGACACCCTCGGGCAATGTGGGGGTGGGGATTGCATCACCCTACTTTGATGGAGATCTACAACTCTGCAAGTCAAGATAAAAGGGGACTGCAGGAGGCAGTACCCCAGCGGCGCACCAGAAGGACACGCTCGCTCAGTGCTCCCGTGATAGCTGGAAGCCATTCAAAAGCCACGTGCACTCCGTAACTCCTTTGCCTGGGGAGCGGGTGGCTGATAACACCTTAAAGGACTTCGAACTAACAACGGGGAAACAACACTCCCCTGATTTAACGGAGTGGCTTCATAAAGACCCCGGCAAGTTTTTTCCGTTTTTCACTGATCCCTCTAAAACACGTGAAACCCAGCGATTTCCCCGAAAGGCTAAAGTCTGCAGACTTCTGAATGACTTTTATATTTCCAACGGACAATATATTATCCCCTAGACAACAGTAGAGCTCATTTCTTAATGATGATTATTACTATACCCGCGCTTTAGATTGAGTATTGGTGATGTGCATTGTCTGAATGTTTGTATTAACCTTACTTTTGTGCCCCTTTATAAATAAAAACGTTTGAAAATAGTGCCATCAGACTTCAACGGACCTCTCTATCTTTGCTGGTAAGTTATCCAGTTACGGGATACGTAACAAGTTACAATGTCCTCTGTAAACAAGCTTGTACATTCCTTCCAATGTGTGCTTGTGATTCCTCCAGGTGCTCCAAAGACATAACAATTAGTAGGCTGTTTGGTCATTGTCAATTGTCTCATGACTAGGTTATGTTTAAATAGATGGGTTACTGGAAGACGCAGTTTGAAGGGCCAAAAGTGTCTGTTCTGCACTGCATCACTGAATGAATGAATGAATAAGTAAATAGATAAATAAATAAATAAACCAGTTAATTAAACAAAATCAGTAAATATGCAGGAAGATTTGCTATTGGACTTATTTTACTTGGTTAGAATCAAGTCTTATTCACCATAAAGGGTTATGATGAAGCCACATTTTATGTACTACTGGTAGATTTGGTACCCATACCTAAGCAAGAATATACTGTATCTTATATACCTTGGAGTCAATGCAGTCAAAATTCGCGAGATGTATTATGACAATGAAAGATTTACCTTTTGAAGAGAGGTTGAAGGAGATTAGTTGAGACACAATGGAATTTAGAAGATACATAGATAATCTATTTTAAACATCCATGTTATCAGAGGAATTTACAGGTACATTTTAAGAGACTGTTTCTTGTAATCTTAGAATTAGAGTCTCTGAAAAAGAGGCTAACCATTTAGAGCTGAGATGAAGAGATATTTTTATATTCAGGGTACTGTAAATGTCTGGACATCCCTGTTGTGTTGAATGCTAGATTTATTGAATATAACCAAGAAAAATCAATATTTATTTACCACCAAGGGATGCAAGAGTCTGGGTCTGGAGTTTGAGTGGAGTACATCTTGTCTCAGCAATGTGGCTGTGTGACATACACCTCTTTCCATTTTTTTCCTTCTAAAGCTTTTCCGGTGGTTACAAGATAGCTGTCAGTGCCAGATTTTGAATGATCTCTAAAGTTGTTCAGTTCTTACCTTGGTTTTAATGGAAAACTTCAGGAAAACAAGGATCTGACATCAAACATGAATCCTGATTAGATCAATCACAGAAATTTACTGGAACAGGTTTAATACATACAACAAAGTTTATTCTGAGAATCAAGCATAGAAATTAGTTATCACCAACTTTAATCCTCTGTGCATACCTTCATTTGGGTTAACATTTATCCTTAAAACTGACATACCAATGCATATAACCCACACAGGAAACAAGGACAATATCTGGAATAAAAACAAAAAAAAAATGAAGGATTGAAAAATAGAAAAAGATGGAGTATTAGAAAATTGCTTGTTTCATAACTTAAAGCATTGCAACTAAATGGTTATGACTTTGTAAGATTCCTTTTTAACCAAACTTTTTCCATATTCAGCAGAAGATAGGGAGAATAAAAAGCTTCCATTACAGTAAGTAACTTTTACTTATATACTTAAACAGAGAAGTTGAGACAGTATCACAGTAGGCAGGCTTAACCAGATAAGCTTGTTAAAGTTACAAACGTGAACAAAAAAATCCGGGAAGCCACATTAGTGGCCTGCTTCTGAAACAGTCGTATAATTCTGTTTTATTCCTGTCATATTTTGAATTCTACAAATTTAAAATAGCAAATTTGGATTACATTTTCCATGTTAAGTTGATCTCTGTTGAAAATTATGCTTAAGGTTTGCTTCTAGAGTGATGGGGAGGATATCAGAAATACAGTGGACAGTGGGCTGACCAATGGGACAGTACATTGGGTCCTCTTCACCAGGTTGTTTCACAATGGGGTAAGGGTGGAGTGGTCTGGGGTTTCTAGCATTTGGAGCTGGGTGAGAGGCTCCTTCAGGGAATGGCAGACATGTCATATTGTACATTCATAAAATAATAGAATGGTTGGCAACTCTCCACTTCTACACCGAGCAGTTTCTCTGCCACCTTGGATATTTTTCTCTTCCATATCAGACCATAAGATGATAATAGCACAAGATACAGGAGCAGAAATAGGCCACTTGGCCCATCGAGTCTGCTCTGCGTTTCGTCATGGCTGATCTAATTTTCCTCTCAGCCCCAATCTCTTGCCTTTTCCCCATATACCTTCATGTCCTGACCAATCAAGAATCTATCAAACTCTGCCTTAAATATTCATAAATACTTGGCTTCCACGGTTGACCCTCTCACCACAGATTCACCATTCTCTGGCTAAAGAAATTCCTCATCGTTCCTTTCTAAAAGGTTGCACCACTATTCTGAGGCTGTGACCTCTGGTCTTTGGAAACAACCTCTCCACATCCACTCGATCTAGGCTTTTCACAATTCGTTAGGGTTCAAACAGGTCATCCCTCATTCTACTGAATTCCATGGAATATAAGCTCAGAGGCATCAAGCAACCTTCCTATAACAAGCCATTCATTTCTGGAATCATTTTCGTGAACCTCCAGTTTCTGCGCATCCTTTCTAAGATAAGGGGCCCCAACCTGCTCACAATATTCCAAGTGAGGCCTCACCAGTGCTTTATAAAGTTTCAACATTACATAATTGTTTTTATATTCTAGTCCTCTTGAAGTGAATGATAACATTGCATTTGCCATCCTCACCACTGACTCAGCATTCAAACAAACCTATAGGAAATCCTGCACTTTGTCAAAGACGTTCTGAAAATCCAAGTACACAACATTAACCAATTCTCCTTTGCCTATTCTGCTTGTTATTTCTTCAAATAATTCCGGCTGATTTGTCAGACAAGGTTTTCCCTTGAGGAAAGCATGCTGACTATGTCCTATTTTATCATGGGCTTCGAAGTACCCTGAGACCTCATCCTTAATAAACAACTCCAACATCTTCCCAGCCACTGAGCTCAGAGTAACTGACCTATAGTTTCCTTTCTTCTGACTTTCTTGAAAAGTCGAGTGACATTTTCAAATTTCCGGTCTTCTGGAACCATCCAGAATCTCGTGATTTTTGAAAAATCATTGATAATACCTCCACAATCTCTGGAACCACATCTTTCAGAACATGGGGTATATGCCATCCGGTGCAGGTGACTTACTTAACTTCAGACCTTTCAGTTTCTCAATAACCTTCTCTCTTTTCTGGCCAGTTCCTCTCTCATGCCTCTGTAATTCCCTTTACTCTACTGTAATTCTGATAAACCTGACTTTAGTTTCTCTTCCCCAAATTTCAGGTTGAATTTGATCATATTATGATCACTCACATTTGTGTGTTATTTTACCTTTAGATCTCTAAACAATTCCTATTCATTGCACAACACCCAATCCAGAACAGCTGATCCCCTAGTGGGCTCAAATGCAAGATTTATGCAAAGCCATTTCACAGATATTCTAGAAACACCCT
This sequence comes from Hypanus sabinus, assembly GCF_030144855.1. NCBI lineage: Eukaryota > Metazoa > Chordata > Chondrichthyes > Myliobatiformes > Dasyatidae > Hypanus > Hypanus sabinus. Next base: position 75,255,705 of record NC_082719.1, read on the forward strand.
TCTAGGAATCCAGCACCAAACTGATCTTCCAAATATACCTACATATTGTAATCCCCCATGACTATTGTAACATTGCCCTTTTGACATGCATTTTCTATCTTTTATTGTAATTTGTGGACCACATCCTTACTACAGTTTGTGGATCTGTATATAGCTCCCATCAGGGTCTCTTTAACCTTGTAGTTCCTTAGCTCTAGCCACATAGATTCAACACTTTCCAACCCTATGTCACCTCTTTCTAATGATTTGATTTCAATTTTTTTAACCAACAGAGCTACAGCACCCCCTCTGTCTACATGCCTGTCCTTTCAATACAATGTGCAACTTTGGGCTTTAAACTCCCAGATATAATCCTTTTTCAGCATGATTCAGTGATGCCTACAACATCAGACATGCAAATCTGCAACTGTGCTGCAAGTTCATCTACCTCATTTCATATAGTGCATGCATTCAAATATAACATCTCCAGTCTTGTATTCACCCTATTTTGATTTTGTCTGCCTCTTACACTGCAGCTCATTCTGTTGACTGCAATTTTGTTCTGTCAGCAGCTTCCCCTCACTTAACATTGCCTCTGTTTGTAAACTAGCTACCCCATTTTCATCTGCGTTTCCTATGATACTTCTCGCATTGAAATATACGCAGCTCAGGAAACTAGTTGCACCATGTTCAACCTTTTGATTCCAGACTTTGTCTGAGATCTTACCAACATATGCCTCACAATCGATCCACTAACTGTTCTGGCATTCTGGTTCCCATTCCCCTGCAATTCTAGATTAAATCCCACCGCGTAGCATTAACAAACTTTCCCACTAGGACATTAACCCCCTCCAGTTCAGGACTGAACCATCCTTTCTATACAGGTCCCATCTTTCCTGGAAGGGAGCTCAGTGATCCCAAAATCTTATGCTCTCTATCCTACACTAAATCTGCCTTGCCTCTTTAATTAATGCACAGATATATTCAGCATTCTCTGTACTCTACAACTTTCAGATGCAGATGTTTTGTTCTATATCGACCCTTTTCACCAAACTGCATCACATTTTATTTCTGCATAATAAACCAGCCTGTTTATATCTTGCCGCAATATATCACTATCCTTTTCACAGTTTACAAAACTTCCAATTTTTATGTCATTTGCAGGATTAGTTGTGGCCTGTACCACCCCAACTCCCACAGCCCCTGTCCACATCATTCATTAATAAAATAAAGCAAAGGCCCTGATCATTGAAAAACAGCTTTTCTCAAATCAAATTTTTAAAAACACTTCTTTCCTGAAATGAAACCACTTACCACTGCTAGTTCAGCTACGTTGATGTCTATTCTGCTAAGTGTTTAAACTTTGCTGATGTCATCTGGAACAAAAGAGCTGGTCATCAACTTCAGGAAGCAGTATGGAGTATGTCCCCATATGTATCAATGGTGCTGAGGTGGAGATGGTTGAGACCTTCAGATTCTGAGGTGTAAACATCATCCAACCACCTAGATATCATGGCCAACAAAGCGCACCGGTGCTACTACTTCCTCAGAAAGCTAAGGAAATTTGGCACGTCCCCATTGACCCTCACCAGTAAAAGCATCCTAACTAGATACATCATAGTTTGGCAATTGTTTTACTTAACGCAACAAGAAATTGAAGAGAGTTGTTGTCACAGCTTAGTCTATCATGAAAATCAGCCAGCCCCTATAAGCTCTGTCTACAATTCTCGCTGACTCCGAAAAGCATCAACTATCATCGGGGCATTCTCAGTCCTGCCTCTTTCCGTCATTCAGAGATACAAAAGCTTCAAATCAAGCACCACCCAGGCTCAAGAACAGTTTCTAACCTGCTGTTATAAGACTCCAGTTAAAGATGAACTCAACCTCACAATCTTTCTCAGTATGGCCCTTCCACTTCATTGTCTACCTGCACTGCACTTTAGCTGTAACAATAATTGTGAAACTATGTTCTGCAATGTTTCTCCTTTTGTACTACTTTGATGTATTTACATTTTGAAATTATATGTATGGATGGAGTACAAAACTATGTTTTTTTAACTGTATCTGAGCACATGTGGTAAGTATGAACTATTTCCATTTTTCATTCCCAACCATACAATCTGAAGTAGCCCCTCAACCTTACCTGTTAACTCATCAAAAAATTCTATCAATCTGAAAATGATTTGCCTATTGCATGTTAATGTTGACTTCCCTTCATGAATCCATTTGCACCATCAATTTTTCTAAGAATTTTCCCACGACTATGATTAAACTGAATGATTTGAAGCTGCTGGTCTTATCCTTATTCCCTTTTTGAAGAATGGAGTAATATTACCTAGCCTCCAGTCCTCTGGCACCACACACATATCTAAAGAGTTGTGGAAGATTTTGGTCAGTGCCTCTGAGATTTTCTCCCATACTTCCCTTAAAACGCTGAAATGCAACTCATCCAGTCCTCATAAACTAACTACTTTGAGTACAAAATCTTTTTTTAAAATGTACTTCCTTGCTATTAATTTTTGATGTAGCCTGTGTCTCAACTACCCTCTCCTTTATGTTGGTAGCACTCACTTCCTGGAGAAGACAGATTTCCTACCTTGAACGCTGACCACAGAGCCCACAAATGTTCTGATTTTATATGCTGACTGGGCCCCATTCCTGCATGGGATTGCTCCTTTCCAATTTACATGCCTTTGCAAAACTTCTGGATTCCCACTTATGTTTGGAGATAAACTTTTCTCACATGTTGTCTTTCTTATTTTATTTTTCACTAAACCTTTGATTCTTTTGTTATCAGCCTGATTCAGGTATTCACATCACTTGTCATTGGCAGCCTTTTTTTGGTCAACATTTTCCTGTTTTTTTTTCTGTCAAGGAGCTTTGCTTATTCTTCTCTTGACCCACATGAGAAAGTGGCTCAATTGCAGCCAAACCATCCCATCTTTGAAAGGTAGCACATTCCTACATATCAGTTTTCATTGTCAAATATTAGCTCTAGTTTACTTGGCCAGACCACTCTCATTCCATTGAAATTGGTTTTAGTCAAATTAATTACTTTTACCTTGGACTGTTCCTTCTATATTTCTGTGGCTAATACTGTTTCTTCTACATTGGCAGGATCAAGTATAGACTAGGTGACCATTTTGCAGAGCACCTGTGTTCTGGCCACACTCGCAAAAACAGAGAAACGCTAAGGAAATGGCAAAAAATGCCACCTTCTGTGCCACAAGGCACGAAAAGGAACAACAACAACAGCTCCATTGTGTAACATTCTGAAGAAGTGAGTGAGTCTCGAAGAAGGATCTCAGCCCAAAACGTCAACTGTTTACTCTTCCATTGCCTGACTTGCTGAGCTCCTCCAGCATTTTGTGTGTGCTGCTCTGGATTTGCAGCATCTGCAGATTTTCTTGTGTTTGTAACTTTTTCTTCACTGTTTTCTAGTTTCAGTCTATAGGACCAAAAAACAACTTCTGTCTTTGACTCCTCACTTTCCAGCACTATTAATTAATAACGCTACTCATTTCTCCTATCTTTCCTGTGGTATCCAGGTGTTTTCAGTGCCTAGTCCTGCACACGTCGAGCTAAGTTTCTGTTATTAGCAACACATCCTATTTCCACATGCCCACCTGTAGCTGTAAATAATCAATATTTATCACACTCCACATATTCACATTCATGCAGACTTAACCAAATATTGTTTTATTTCATTTCCTTTTTGACCTGTTGAGTTCCCCCAGCATTTTGTATGTGTGTTGCTCACCACCTCTCTGACCAGTTTTTCCTTCAATTTTGTTTCAACAATTTTTTCCTTTATGTGACTGTCTATTAGTTACCCTTTTGAGTCTAGTCCTATCTCAATACACCCCAATCAACAGCTTCAAAGACTGCAGATAGGCTCAGGAGAACAGGGAAGAACAAATTCTATTGATCCAAACATCATAGGATGCTTTCAGAGTGCCACATCGTGAACAGGCGGCTGGTGAAGGTAGCAGTGAGACACACTGCTGCAGCTAATCTCAGTTAAATGAAGCTTCTGCTAACAAGTAAAATCTGAAGGAATTGTAATATCAGAACTGTGATGGCAAAGGGACAACTAGCAATCAGTAACATTTATATCATCACTTTAAGTGTATTTAGACTGAAAGGACAATACCCAACTTACTATGATGAGTATAGTTTCTAACTACGCTGTAGATGCAGCAATTTCACAACATTCAGCGCACTTCAATCATAGGCCAATCAACAAATTAATGCTCTCGTGAACTTAAAAGTGAAGTGGTACATAGCAGAATGTATGAGTTCAACTGAGTGTCCGTCCCAACTCAAAAATTGCCATTCATAAATACCAGTATGCACTGCTGATCATACTGCTATTTTCATAGCAAGCTATTATAATCTCAATATCTGCAATAGTTGTCAGGCAGTGCAGGTCATTAAAATAGTTGCAACTAAAAAAAGAAACCTCCTAAGTTTCCAAAATTCTGAACTGAATAATAGGAATTTGCTTGCTCAATTAAATAGGTATCAACTTTATACCATCTGTCAGCATTATAATTTATTTGAAGATTAATTTCATTTTTTTAGCCTACCTGTAAAGTAACATCACAGCACAGTTCAAAGGACTGCATTTTGCCCTACGGCAATTGCATTTGGCTCTCATGTTAGGATTTCTTCTGCTCTCTCAGCTGGTTATGTAATGGGTGTAGAACTCCAGTGCTAAGACAGTCAAATATGGTTCAAATACCAAAAGAAAATAAAGGCAGGAGCTAAACTGCAGTAACAGCAACAGAATGTCTCATCTCTGTACAGAGTTGACAAGTTGACATATCTTATGCTTCAGTTAAGAGGGCAGGTTGGAAAGTCTTGGAGGAGGAGCATCAATTTCACCCGCACCCCGCCCCCACCTTCCACCACAAATGAAATACTGTAATACTAGAGTCAATTTAAAGACTTCAGCTGAACAATGGTTGCTGTACTAACACCGAACTTTTTATTACAATTTCTGCAGTGAGGCACTCTCGAGCTATGGTCCGATTACTTAACTGTAGCAAGCTGGTGGGGTGCAGTTCACTGAGGTTGTTAACTGTGGAGACACCAACCTGCTGCCAAGAAGGATTTGCTGTTCTGTGATACTAATGACTTCCAGATTGAGAGGCTCGACTGCTGTGATATCCCTTAACTACTACACTACAGGGTGAGTATGTATCTGTTTTTATCTTAAAACGATGTTGAAAATATTTAAAAATGCCAAGGTGTTAACAGACTTATTCCAAGATTAGTTAAATCTTATGACATATATAAATTATATCTTGGAAAAATTAAGCTAGATTTTTTTTCTGCTTTGCAAAAATAATTGTAATGATTAAGTATAACTGGATGAAGTTATTGAAAGCAATAAAAGTGCAAGATTACATTGAAAGCAGCTAACAATAAAATTGACACTCATTCCAGATTAGTTAATCTCCTGACAGATTTGTTAATGCTTTTGCAGTATTTAAGGGTGTCTTCAAAGAATCTGCGTAGATTCTGCCAAGTTGATGACAGCCACTTTTCTTGGGCAAGCTTAGAAAAGAAAAATAGAATAAAAAGTTGTGAAATTGTTTAAAACTATTTGCTGTATATACACGTGGCATTTCCTAAATTGATACATTTTACTTTTTAGAAGAAATTGCTGTGTTTTTTCTAGATACCACTTCATATTAAATTATATAGATTAACTGTGTGAAAGGTTCATTTGCACACCTGACAGTAATAGTATTAAAGGAGTTCTTAGCCCATATTGCCTCACGCATTATCCTCAATTGTGTTTTTTTTTGTGCTCTCTATGGGTACGCAAACCACATGAGACATAGTAAAGCCCTTTGGAATTCCATTCATTATCGTCACAAGGCATAGCTTTCATCTGATTTAATGTTCCATCAAACATGATTGTTCAATAGGTGAACACTTTCAATGGAAGAAAAAGTTAATGGTTTTATGGTTTCAGAGAGCTCTCCTTTTAGTCGGAAAAAAAATAAAACGCTACTAATTGAAGTACCACCGATTAGAAGTATTATTACTGTCCATTTCTCTAGGCAAGTAGAATATCATTTGCAATCTTCAGACCTGCATGCACCATGTTAACAGCAAATGGATTTTGCTGAATATACCAGGCTGTTTAATGCATATTCATGCTTCAGTGTCATGAAAGGGAAAATTGCTGCATGAATAAAATGCAACCAAAATTTCCAATCGTTTAGATTCTTTCCAACTGGCTTTAGATCTGTGAAGCATGGTAGAATTACATACTTTAGAAGCATTGACTCAAAATAAGTCAGTACATTAGCTCATATACCTGCTTTCCAAAAGATTTGGAACAGTGTCTTTGGTGAAGTGACATTATTGGATGTATTTTGCTTTGCAGTGCATGGACATTGACATTAAATTGCTTAAAGCTATGCCAATTTAGAAACCTGAGTTAATTCAAGAAAAATATTACAAACTACAGCTGGTCAAATTGATGCATTGTAATTTAGCACTTCTGTTATTATTATATGGGAAAAGGAAGTGAGATAGAAGGTGTGTGTGTGTGTGTGTGTGTGTGTGTGTGTGTGTGTGTGTGTGTGTGTGTGTGTGTGTGTGTGTGTGTGTGTGTGTGTGTGTGTGTGTGTGTGTGTGTGTGTGTGTGTGTGTGAGTGAGAGAGAGAGAGAGGCTTTAAGTATTCACGCAAGGCATCTGTTTATTTAATTCTACTGTTTGGTTGTTAAATAGTTACTTGGAGCAGACGAAAATAAAGGTAGTCATGCACTAAATACCTTTCCGTCAACCTGTATTAAAATACCTTTGATGTAATACAAGTAAAATTGATTTAATTGATAAATGTTTTGCACCATGATCATTCTTTCCAGCAAGTATTAAAACTTGAGTCAAATGTTCATATTAAATAACAGTATATAATGATAGGTCTTGATTATAAACTACCACCATGCTTTATTTGATCACATTTGTTTTCCACAAAGTACAGGTATCAGCAAACACCTTTAGAATTTTTAAATTTTTGTTTAGTATCAATATGTAATTAGATAAGATGATCTGATAAAATAAATTCTTTGACTTGAGTTTCTCCCTTTTGTTTATAATCATCACATAATAGATCTTCAATAAGGAACTAAATGAACTATTAAAAACAGATATGGCATTTTGTGAAGTATGCATAGATTTATAAACCTTTAGTAATATTATCCAGTTATAAGGAAGCTTTGTGTACATGGCACAGTCCACATTATCTCCAATAATGTGAAATGTCAGAATTAATTGTTGGTTCAATAATTTTACTAGCTGAATTCATGTTGTTGAGATTACAGGGAATTTATTCAATTCTCAGGCAAATTGTTGAAGCTTTATTCAGAAATAAAATGCTTGTCTACTGTTACATGCACTGCCTAAATAGATTAATGAGTCAAACACCCTAAGAGATCACAATTTTGATCCCTGTTCTAAGTTGGCTGATACTACTATCCTAGTACTTGCAAATGCAGCCACATCTTTTCATTGTCCGGTGACATTTGTTGTAAAAAATTGTATGCATGAACTTTTGTTAAGAACAGTGAAGAGCTTAGCTGCATCTCATTGTGATATCACTTTTTTTTTCAATAGTTAATGGCCACAAGCATCAATTTGGACACAGATATAGAAACATTTTTTCCTGTTGGTCAAGAATCATACTAATGTCACAGGTAACTATGTCTCAGATTAATCTATTACATAAAGTTTGAAGTTGAAGTGTGAAGAAATATTCAAAGGCAAATAAGATTTTCACATTCCTCAATAGGAAGAGCTTATTAAATATGAGCTAAATATAGGTTTCTTTCACTGACTTAATTTTTTTTCAAATATTAACATATAGGAACTTTTCCCACTTAATGTTTAGGACATAGGCTTACATTGCAGACATTTCTTCACTGAAGCACAGGCAATGCTAAATCTTGTCTGAAAATTTACCAATTCTGCTATAAATTGGAAGAAAAGACAATTTCATTTTATCCTAAATATTGAACTTGAACATTGATTTGCAAAATCACACTTTAATTTAAACAGCAGAGCTGTGTTGCTTGAGGTAGGATTGTGTCTAGTGGAGACTGAATTTATATCAGAACAAGCAGCAAACACAATGAAAACCTTTCAAACTTCAATCTGATCTAAAATACCAATTATATCCTTCTTTTATATCCCTTAATGATTCTTTCATAACAAGCTGTTTAGCTACCTTTTGAATTCTCTGACTCTATCTTCAGGGATAACTAGAGTGATATAGTAACAATGTGTTTAAGATAGTTACTTCTGAATTCTTTTTTACTTCCATTTACCTGAAATTAAAGAATGGTGTAAGTTAATTGAATTTGTTGTCCCTGCTTCTTTCATAATTAACGAAGACCAACATTACATTAGGTGACTCATTTTTTGGAAGGGAATTGCAGGGTAATGTTTTTTTCTGAAGTTCTAGCATCTAAAATACAATTCCTCAACCAAAAGGTTAGCTTGTTTTTTCCTTTTCAGGTGCTGACTAACTGGTATATATTTCCAGGGTTTTTCAGAAGGTATTCTACTTTGAAACTCTACCCTCCAATTTTACACCTGTGTTGTGTGCTTTAAGGACATCTCTAATTAATCAATCATTGAACTTTGAATTTGTTAAACAAAGGCACTTCACATCATCCGGAGTTTGTATACTTCACCCCCTTAACCCAGTGCTGGTTTTCAGTGTTATTGCACCCAGCTCTTCATCTACCTTCAAAGTCTGTTTATCAGCACCTCCCAAAATCTGAGTTGTATTACATATATTAGATCTTTAATCAGGGAGAAGTACTTTGAGGCTCATGTCACGTAATGAAAGCATGCTTGAGAATGTGCAGACCATGTGCCTGGTCAACCCTCTGAAACAGTGCTACTAATTGGATGTTGTGGAGCAGGAGTAAGGCAGCAAACAATCGTGACTCTTTCTTCAGATCTTACAAACAATATTCTGATGTTGAAATGCATCGATTAAAATACATGTTTTTAATAAAATGGACAGCAGGGAATGGACTGGGGTTCATTCGTTTTCTGACGGTAGAGTGGTTTAAATTATGGAGGAAAATAGGGTCTTGATTTATATTTGATTTCACCTGCTTCTCGAGCTTCAAATATTACATTTGCCTTCAAGGAAAGAAGCAGATGGCAGTTGTATATTGCAAGAAAGTTGCAACAAGGTAGCATATTTTTAAATTATATCTTGGGTAAGAATCTTGAGAACAAATGGGCTCTTAAAATTTAATAATTGCGAGGAGGAAGCTACAAAATAAGGAAAACAAAAATGGGGTATAGTCAGAATCTTTTCCCAGGATAAAATGTCGCACACTAGACTACATGCTTTTGAGTTTACAGGAGGAAATATAAGGTTGATATGAGGGAGGAGGTTTTATGTACAGAATTATATATACTTGAATTGGGTACCAGGAGTCCTAGTAGAAGCAAGTAATTTGGTGGAGTTTAAGAGGCATTTAGACATATGACTATGAATGGAATGGAGGCATATGGATGATAGAGAAGAATGTAAATTGGCATCAAGATTGGTCCAACATAATGGGCCAAATGACTTGTCCAAGTGTTGTATCCTTCTGTATTGTATGTTATAGCCACCCAAAATGCATTGGAACATATGCAACTAAGCACCATAAGCTCAAACACTAGTTTGCTCCAAGCCAAAAAGAACTTAAATAAAAAAGTTAGATACTCACAACAATCACATTTTCAAGTATTATCTCCTGCTCTAGGATCGCTGAGCTTTACATCTGGACCCAAGGTAATGATGATACCACCATAAAACCAATCTCTAGATTTGTCAATCTCCTTTCCTTCCCTTGAAATGTAATGCCAGTATTTGGACTTTAACCAAACTAAAATACTTGAGGCTCATAAACAAAAATTAAAAGTATGTCCATTAATATGCAAAATGTATGTTCTTGCCTCCCTCTGAAACAATACTATCAAAGAGGACATGGCTTTAAGGTAAGGGGAGGGAAGTTCAGGGGGATAGTAGAGGAAGGTCTTTACTCAGAGAGTGGTTGGTGCGTGGAATGCACTGCCTGAGTCAGTGGTGGAGGCAGATACACTAGTGAATTTAAGGTGGGGGGTTATATGGGAGGCAGAGTTTAAGGGTTGGCACAACATTGTGGGCCAAAGGGCCTGTACTGCGCTATGTTGTTCTATGTTCTATATTAAAGATTGTGGAGTATGATATCCATCCCTGCTGGTGCATTTGATCTTTCCTTGTGTTCCTTCTTTCTCCCTTTTCTCTTTTCATCTCAGGCACCTCATTTTTTTCACAGTTCTGTGATTCTATAGTGAGGCTAAGAGTCCCAACCTGATGTCTCCAATAAAGTCCTGACTGTTTAACTGAAAACTAGCACAAGCTAAAGTCAGAGTAGTTTTAAAAGAGTATTGCACTTTCAATTGTGCCATTCTTCAGATTAATTAAACCAAATTCATATTTGCCCTCTCAATTGGGGAAAACTCCTCGGAGCTTTGTCCAACAATTCTCCCTCAGTAAATCTCTCTCTATTTTCTAGCTCCGACATAATGAATGATTTCACCTGATAATAAACCTTCCCTGTAACTTTGTAGTCCTTGTCAAGATACCATTAGAGAGTAGTCATTACATTTCTTAAATACTAAACTCTTTATTCAGACCATTATCATATCATATACATTGCATATAAAAAATGATTCAATACAATGTTGCACACTTCAGTTTCAATTTAGATAGGGCATTAATCAGAGCAAATGACAGAGTTTTTTAAGAGATTGAATAAGTTTGATGTGTCAAGAGCATAAAATATAATTTAATACCAAAAATATGTCACAACCTTTCATAAAAATCGGAAATTTTTGCAAGTCAGGCTAAATCTGCGGGGAGACTAATAGAATTAATATTTTAGGTCAATGGCATTTCATTAGAATTTTGAGATGATAGAGGGGAATCATTCTTAATTATAATAAAGGTTATATAATCTACAGAGTCAGGAATGGTAATCTCGAATAATCAGGAAACTTCCAATGAATATTGTGAAATTGCTGGTGTTTAAACAATTCATGCACACGTAAATTAATCTGGTGAACTGGTAACCAAAATCGATGAGTATTTGATTCTCACAAATAGGAAAGCAGTTGGGCTTCAGTTGATTACCTTGTTTGGTGATTTTCATCAACCACCAATTTTGCAGAAACAGTGTGTTCCATCTCAAAGAAACAAACTTCTGCTCTTGACATCTTGCTGCTCTTGATTTACTCTTCTGCTGCTGGCCGTTTTTGCAAAGGCATTAATGGAAAATTGTGGACATATTTTCATATGAAATACAATTTTCTATCATTCTGTCAAAGGAAACAGAAGTTAAAACTTCAGATGTTGGAAAACTGAAAATCTTGGAAATTCTTAGTAGGTCAGGCAATTTCTGTGGAAAGAGAAAATATATAATGCTTCTGGTCCAGGATCCTTCATCAAACCTGATTTATGTTATCTGTTTCTCTTTCCACAGAAGAGTAATAATTGGGGATTCCATAGTTAGAGGAGCAGACAAGAGTTTCTCTGGGCATGAAAGAGGCATCTAGAGGATATGTTGCTTCTCAGGTGCCAGGGTCAGAGATGGCTCAGAGCGAGTTCGCAGCATTCCAAAAGAGGGAGAGCGAGCCGCTGGAAGTCATGGTACATATTGGTACCAGTGACATAGGTTCAGAAAAGGGGAGAGGTCCTGAAGACAGAATATAGGAAATTAGGTAGAAAGCTGAAAATTTAGAATTCCAGGGTAGTAATCTCTGGATTTCTGCCTGATTGTACAGGTAAGTGTGAGAATAAGATGACCTGGTAAATGAATAGAGTATGTGGGCTGAGAATTGGTGCGGGGGGCAGGGTTTCAGATCTCTGCATCATTGGGATCTCTTCTGGGGTACTTATGAACTGCACAAAAAGGATGACTTACAACTGAACCCAAAGGGGACCAATTGTGGGCAGGTATGCTAGAGCTGCTCTGAATGGTTGAAAGTAATTTGGCAGGGGCATGGGAACTGGAGTGATCGGACTGAAGATGTGACATTGGTATACAAGTAGATGTAGTCTGTAGTGAGACTGTGAGGAAGGACAGGTACATAATAGGGCAAAATTACAGCCAGTGGAATGAGTTGAAGTATAACATGGGGGAAAAATCAAAAAAATGTAATGAATACAGGACTGAAAGTGTTATATTTGAAAGTATGTAGTATACAGAGTGAGGTAGATTATTTTATAGTGAATTATTGGAAGGTATGAGGTCATGGTGAATGTCAAAGTAAAATCTATTATCAAAATACATACATGTGATCACATACAAATCTGAGGTTCTTTTTCCTGCTGGCATACTTAGCAAATCTAGAGAATAGTAACTGACTGAAAGAATATTATAGCTGTGGGCTTGTATCGACAGGGTAGGCAGGTAAGCAAAGGGGACAAGTGGAAATTGTCTGTTAGTAGAAATTGAAATCAAACCCTTAGAAAGAGGTGACACAGATCAGGAGGTGTAGAGTCCTTGTAGGTAGAGTTAAGAACATGCAAGAGTAAAAAGAGTGTGATAGAAGTTATATATAGGCCTCCAAATAGGATCCAAGATGTGGAATACAAATTACAAAGGGAAATTTAAAAAATACATGTAACAATGGCAATATGCCAGAAATTCTAGCGTGTCAAGGGGCAGAAGTGAGTGTAGTTCATACTACTAAGGAGAAGTTGCTTGGAAGCTGAAAAACATGATATCACCGGGACCAGATGGACTAGACTCCAGGGTTCTGAACAAGGTGTCTGAAGAGATTGTGGTGGCATTAGTAATGATCTTTCAAGAATCAATAGATTCTGGAATGGTTCAGAAGGACTGGAAAATTGCAAATATCACTCCATTTTTTATGGAGGAAAGGAGGCAGAAGAAAGGAGATTATAGGTCAGTTATACTGACGACCATGGTTGGAAAAATGTTGGAGTCTACTATTAAGGATGCAGTTTCAGGGTACTTGAAGGCATGCGATAAAACAGGCCAAAGTCAGCATATTTTCCTTAAGGGGAAATCTTTGCTGACAAATCTTTTTTGGAATATTTTTAAGGAAATAACAGGCAGGATAGATAAAGGAGAGTCAGTGGATGTTGTTTACTTGGATTTTCAGAAGGCCTTTGATAAAGGGTCACCTATAAGGCTGCTTAAGAAAATATGAGCCTATGGTATTATAGGAAAGATACAAGCAGCGATAGAGCATTGGCTGATTGGCAGAACGGGAATAAAGAGGTCTTTCTCTGGTTAGCTACAAGTGACTGGTGATTATCTTCAGGCACTGTTGTTTGCACCACTTCTTTTCATGCTATATGTCAATGATTTGGATGACCAAATTGATGGCTTTGTGGCTAAATTTACAGATGATACAAAGATATATGGAGGGGCGGGTAGCGTTGAGGAAGTAACGAGTCGGCAGAAGGACAGACAGATTGGATGAAGAAGTGGCAGGTACAATATAGTGTAGGGAAGTGTATGGTCATGCACTTTAGTAGGAAGAATAAAGGTGTGGACTATTTTCTAAACAGGGAGAAGTTTCAAATATCAGAGGTGCAAAGGTACTGGGGAGTCCTCGTCCTGGATTCCCTAAAGGTTAACTGGCAGGTAGTATGGAAGGCAAATGCAATGTTAGCATTCATTTTTGAGAGGGCTAGGATATAAAAGCAAGGATTTAATGCTGAGGAAAGATGTACTGACATTGCAGTGAGTCCAGAGGAAACTTATGAGAATGATTATTGGAATGAAAGGGTTAATTTCTGAGGTGTGTTTGATGAATCTGGGACTGTACTACCTGGAAATTAGAAGAATTAGGGGAGGCTCTCATTAAAGCCGATTGAATATTGAAAAGCTTAGACAGAGTGGATGTAGAGAGGATTTTTCCTCTTTTGAGGGACTCTATCATCTGAGGACACAGCCTCAAAATAGAGAGGACCATTTAGAACAGAAGTGAGGAGAGTTTCTCTAGCCAGAGGGTAGAAAATCTGTAGAATTCATTGCCATAGATGATTGGGAGTCAAGTCATTGAGTATATTTAAAGTGGAGAATGTAGGTTCTTGATTAGTGAAGGTGTCAAAGGTTATGGAAAGAAGGTGGGAGAATGGGTTTGAGACGGATAATAAATCAGCCATGATGGAGCAGACTCAATGGAGCGAATTAACAGATCCTGAATCTTATGGTCTTCAAGTCTAATTAATGAATTAATTGTAAGTAGAGTAATAACAAAAAGGAAGCAACAATCATAAAGTTCCCAGATAGTAGAAAAGATTGAATTAATTTTAGTTTTCTTGTTCTGATAGATATGAAAATAGGTCTGATAATTTAAATAGGGACATGAAGATTTCAGGGATGCTGTATGTTGCCTTACAGTTCCGAATACACCCTTAAACATGCATTTGAAAGGGCTTGTGGGGTAGAACTAGGAGAGATTAAAACCAGAATATGCTGGTGCCAGTTAACATATGTTTGCCTTCATGAGATTGAATGCAAATTTTAAGTAATTTTATTTTAATACAGTTTTAATTTCCTCTTTTCTCCTTTGGTATATTTCATTTTTAGTTATAATGTTCTGAGCGGAATAGCAATAAGTGAGATATTAAGTGTTCAAACAAAAGTAAAATTCTAATCAGCAATAAAGAGCTATGAACCTCAGTTGAAAAATGGTAGTCAATAGGAAACCACAGGGCAATCATAGGAAAACATTGCTTTCATTCATTGATTTTCACATGTTATTTTCCAGAGGTTTATGTCTGGTTACTGTTTTGTTATTAAAATTGCAACATTTCCCAACATTGTTGAAATGCAATTTAACCAGCTAGTGATTCATTTCCAGATCCTGGGGACTGTGGCTGTGGAAGTCTCAGAGTCTCCTTTATGCATCACATGAGCTATTATAAATCGTTGGTCATTTAACTATCAACTTTATTCATGAAATAGTTCATTGAGCCAGTCGTCATCTTTGCAGTTGCTTTCTTTATATAGCCACCCTTAGCAATTTCCTGTACACAAATGTTTTTGAAGTAGTATAAGATTAGTTATATGAAGCAATCTTTAAGAGGGTGACAACACTACACAAGCCTTTTTGTCCAAGGATCAAAATCAAACATGTTACATATTTTAAATAATGAATCCACAGATAGAAACAACATGTCTAAATAAACTCTGTAGTCTTTTTTGTGCATTATTTTAGCACAGGATCCCCAAGATACTTGTATTGATAGACTGTCCTTCCTGATCTGGTCCTAAATGACTGAAGGTCTCCAATAGGTTGTGAGGCAATGGTACTTTTGTTTGGGAAGGTTACTGGTGAATCCTCCACATCTCTATTTCTGCTTCAGTCATGAGTGTCTTCAGTGTTCTTTCCATGACAGTGCCTATTTTTCTAATATAGGATATCTTTCTCCCCACGGCTTCACTATCTGGAGTAATTTGAGTCATCAGCCCCCATGTGGCGCTGTTCTGAGATAAACCTCATCCTTACTGTTCCTCTAGCCTTTTGCAATGACAGATCACTTCTATCTGTATGCCTGTCTTCTTTTGCTGTCTTCAATTGTTCCAAATTAACTTTGTTTAGCCTGTTCAATTATCATTCTACCAGGTGTTCTGTTGCTGGGAGTGGACTTCCAGGTCTGCTCACCATCACTTGAACTGGAGGACTGCATCAGAAGTCCAACTCACATGATTTAAACTTTTGTTATAAGTCCCTTGGCAAGCTACATAGTGTTCTTTGCCTCCCTGTTACCCAGTAGATTAAGAAACTCAATAGAACATGGAATAGTTCCTCCAACTTCTTTCTACGATCAAATTACCTGCCTGGAAATCCAAAGCCTTGAGCTGCCTTATTTATTCCACCATATATTTTCTTATTACATCACACAGCTCATTTGGAACACATCCTCATGTTATCTCAAATGGAATAAACCTGAGGATTCAATGTTCTCAATCTACAATAAAAACCTAAGTTTCAATATTTTGCCAACTGGACTTCTGGTGTCATATTTCATTATCTCCCTTTTCACTCAATAAGATTTCAGAATAAGTCAGTGATTTAAACAATCAACAGGTTTGTTTTATATATATATATATATATATATATATATATATATATATACCTCCAATAAGAATAAAACTTGAGAGCTTGGCTGTGGCATGGATGATGACTCATAGAAACATACAGCACATTTTGTCTTGGTCTACCATTTAAAGAAAAAAAGTGAAAGAGTTCTCTCTCGTACTGCACGGCAGTGTTACACAGAGCAACACACTTGAAATGCTGAAAGAAACCAGTTGTTCAGGCATCCTCTAAGGAAATGAACAAACAGTCAACATTTTGGGCTGAGATCCTTCATCATGGACTGAAAAAGAAGGGGGAAGATGCCAGAATAAATTCTGACTTCTCTCCATTTCCTTCCCAGTCCTGAAGAAGGGTCTCAGCCAGAAACATCAACTGCTTATTCATTTCCACTGATGCTGCATGGCATGATGAATTTCTCCAGCATTCCATGTGTGTTGCTCAGGGTTTTCAGCATCTGCAAGGTCTCTTGAGTTAGTGTTACACAGATAATGACTTGTACCTTCAGTCCTGTATCACAGTGTTATGCAGTGAGAAACTTGTGCCACCAGTATTATCCACAATGGTTTACAGTGAGCAACCTCTGACTTCTGATACTTAATATTCGATCTATTGCAAAGGGTGCAGTGACTATGAAGCAGACCTCAAATAACTCCTCATTGCATTGCAACAGATGGAGTTGAAAATTACTGTATATCATTTTAATACCTGTTACCAGTTTTCCTTCACTTTTATGTTTACTTCAGTTGTGTGAATGGACTGTGAAGTTTAGCCAAAGGTACTTTTCTAGTTTTCTAATCCCTGTTTATTGACTGCACTTAGTGTTAAATGTGTCAGTTCAAAAGCCTTATGGCAAAGCATCAGTTCAATCCAAGAAGGCATACAATATTCATCTATGTTAAAGCTTTACCACTTTCTAACTAGGTACTTGACTATCAAAATTTGGGATTTCCTTATGTATAGTGGCATTTTTCGTTTCGTGGAATCATTTTCTATGAAAAGTAAAACTGATGAAACCTTGAATACATTTTATGAGACTAAATTCATGCTTTTTCTGAAGTTGGGAAGGTAACTCTTTCAACTACTTACAAAGTTTCTTATGTTTTTCAACAAGAGATATTGTTCATATCCTCTTTCCTCTTCATAAATACCAGTTTCTCATTATTTTGGTAATTTTCTCTGTATACTCCTGTAAGTAAAACAGTGTTAAAGCCAGAGTAATAATTAAAATTTAAATTGTAAAAGCTTTTTTTTGTCATGCTATTCCATGCTTTGATAATGTTTTCGCTAGCAAAAGCAATTTGTTTGCAAGCTTGCTCCTTCTAGAAGGGCAGGAATTTGTTTGAAAGCATGCAGTGCCCCACAATATGAACAAATCCTTATAGCCTGTGGCCTCCTGATCTCAGATCATAACAGAAATATTTCACAATACAAAAGGGGAGAAACCTATACACCAGATGGTGATAACTCATGAAATTCAATCTCTATCTTCTATACGGGTTATGTATAGTTCCATACAGGAGGCAGCATGATAGCAAAGCAGTTAGCACGTCACTTTGCAGTGATCACAGATCGGGGTTCAATTCCCGCTGCTGTCTGTAAGGAGTTAGTATGTTCTCCCCATAATTGTATGGGTATCCTCCAGGTACTCTGGTTTTCTCCCACCTTCCAAAGACAAACAAGTTAGGGTTAGTGAGTTGTGGGCATGCTATGTTGCTTCTGGAAACGACAGACAGACAGACAGCCAGACTTATTTTATTGATCCCTAGGGAAATTGGGTTTCGTGACAGTTGCACCAACCAAGAATAGTGTAGAAATATAGCAATGTAAAAACCATAAATAATTAAATAATAATAAGTAAATTATGCCAAGTGGAAATTAGTCCAGGACCAGCCTATTGGCTGCGGGTGCCTGACACCTAGCGGGAGGAGTTGTAAAGTTTGATGGCCACAGGCAGGAATAAATCCCTTTGATGCTCAGTGTTGCATCTTGTGGGCTGTCCAGCAGAACCCACACTTACTTGAATTGAAGCAAACAATGCATTTCATTGTATATTTCGATGTTTTGATATCCTGTACATGTGACAAATAAAACTAATCTTTTTTACACTGTCACAGTAACAGAATGATCTCAGAATGGTGGTATTTTTAGTTCCCTTACCCCAACGCCACTAACTATTAATTTGACATCTAGGCACAGCTAATAAACTTTGATTTTCTTCTAGCACCTAATAGCTTCCAAACTCCCATCATAGATTGAAAACATAATGGAGTCAGTTTCCTCGTTAGCACACTGAATTTCCTCATCTTCCATGGCAACGTCGAACCTTTGTCTTCTATAACATCTGATAAGGTTAATAGTATCTGGTGAATTCATACTTAAAGAAAGCCATAATTGATTAGTGTTTAACTCTCAGAAAGAGAGTAAAATGCAGTCAGACTTCCATAGTTTTATATGAGACATCAGAAGGAGCTAAAGCCTCAGTAAGAGAGCTGCTGTGGTTTTCATTATTGCTTAAAGTTAATCAAAAACACTTTCACCTCCGGCTGCCCACCAAAAACCACAAGACACCTTGTACACTGAGCTGCATGTATTCAGTGACTCGGAGAGGTCAGCATCCCCAACTCAAACACTGCTTTACAACCGGATGCCTGTCGGATTGAACACCAGGATTGCGTATCCATTTCTTCTGCTTGCTATGTCCAGAATAAGATTAGTCCTGACAGTTTTAAGTCTGTCTCCTCAAAATGCGATCAGTTTAATGGAGAATTGACATTCTGGAATAGGTCTCATATATCTTCATTTCACAAACTTGTTGATCTGTTCAAAGGAAGCTCACAGCAAATTTATTTTAAGGAATTAAATGTCCCTAGAAATATCTATCAGGGTAGAATAAATATCTATTCAGGGTAGAATAAATTCAGTCTACTGCACAAGACCGAAAGGGGCTGCAGAGAGTTGTAAATTCAGTCAGCTCCATCTTGGGTACTAGACTACAAAGTACCTAGGACATCTTCAAGGAGTGGTGTCTCAGAAAGGCAGTGTCCATTATTAAGGACCCCCAGCACCCACAGCAAGTCCTTTTCTCACTGTTACCATCAGGTAGGAGATACAGAAACATAGAAACATGGAAAATCACAGCACAATATAGGCCTTTTGGCCTACCATGCTGTGAATGATCCTGTATTTACCAATGTGGTACTCCACCTGCCAGACCTTTGCCCACTTACTTAACTTATCTATACCTCTCTGCAAACTCTTCACATCCTATGCGCAATTTGCTTTTCTTCTCAATTTAGTGTAATCAGAAACTTACATTTGCTGCACTTGGTTCCCTCTTCCACATTACTAATGTATATCATGAACAATTGTAGTCTTAGCACTGATCCCTGTGGCACTCTGCTGACCATTAACTGCCAACTCATTTACCTCAACCATCTGCCTTTTCTCTGTTAACCAGTCCTCTCTCTGTGCTAATACATTGCCCTCAACTCTATGCATTCTTATCTTATGGATAAGCCTTTCTTAAGCCACATTATCAAACATCTTCTGGAAATCCAAGTATACAATACCCACCTGTTCTTCTCTATTCACTGAGCTCACTATATTCTCAAGTAATTCCAGTAAGTTTGTCAAACAGGACCTGCCCTTCATGAATCCCATACTGCGTCTGCCTGATGAACCACTTCCAACCAAATATTTTGTTGTTTCATCCTTAATGATAGCTTCATGTATTTTCCCCAACTACAGATAGTAAGCTAACTGGCCTATAATTACCCATCTTTTACCTACGTCCATTTTTAAACAGTGACATGACATTTGCTGTCTTCCAATCACTAGGTCCAGCCCAGTTTCCAGGGAATTTTGGTAAATTATCAGAAATCCATGTACAATAACTGAAGCCATTTTCTTTCAGTACTCTGGGATGAAACCAATCAGAACCAGTGGAATTGTCACCCTTTCGGCCTAGTAGTTTGCATATCACTAACCTCTTAGCAACGGCAATTGTGTTGAGATCCTCGCCTCCCACCACATCCATAACATTCTCTTCGGCATGTTGCATACTGCAGAAAAGATTCACTAGGATAATTCCCAGAATCGAGTGCACTCCTTTCAAAGAGACATTGGATGGGGTGTGTTAATACTCATTGGAAATGCAAGGGACTGAGAGGCACCCCAGTAAGTACAGATGAAACAAACTGTTCTTTACTACTCTGAATTCTATGACTCCATTAGAAAGCTGAAAAACACTGACCCTACAATACCATTGAGATTGGGAATCCTACCTAATGTTTCTCCAAGCAGGAGACCAATACCATTTCATACAGCTACATGGGGAAGAGAATTTTTAAGCATTTGACTCTCAGTGCATTATTTGTACATCAAAGATCCTGCACATTTACAATGATATGCAAGAACCGAAACTCAAAAAACAAATCTTCAGATGCTGGAAATCTAAAATAAGAACAGAAAATTCTGGAAACACTCAGCATGACTGACCGCATCCAAGGGAAGAAAACAGAGTGAATGTTTCATGTCAAGGACCCTTCATAAGAAATGAAAAGGAGACAAAAGAAGTTTGTTAAGCTGGAAGGAGCAACAAACAATCTCAATGAGTCAAAAAGCATTTGTGGGAGAAGGGGAATTTTCAATGTTTCAGATCAAAACTCTGCACCAGAAGTTTAGATGTCTGACATTTAAAGCTGCAGAGTCGCAAGGAGAGGGCAAAGTCTCTAATAAGCCAAGTCAAG
Organism: Hypanus sabinus; assembly: GCF_030144855.1. Lineage (NCBI taxonomy): Eukaryota > Metazoa > Chordata > Chondrichthyes > Myliobatiformes > Dasyatidae > Hypanus > Hypanus sabinus. The sequence goes on from NC_082719.1 coordinate 75,276,588, forward strand.
TCAAGTCAACTTTTATTGTCATTTCGACCATAACTGCTGGTACAGTGCATAGTAAACATGAGACAACGTTTTTCAGGACCATGGTGTTACATGACACAGTACAAAAAACTAGACTGAACTATTTTAAGAAAAAACACAGAGAAAGGTACTCTAGACTACAGACCTACACTGGACTGCATAAAGTGCACAAAAACCGTGCAGGCATTACAATAAATAATAAACAGGAAAATAGGGCAAGGTGTCAAGTCCAGGCTTCGGGTATTGAGGAGTCTGATAGCTTGGGGGAAGAAACTGTTACAAAGTCTGGTTGTGAGAGCCCGAATGCTTCGGAGCCTTTTCCCAGACGGCAGGAGGGAGAAGAGATTGTATGAGGGGTGCATGGGGTCCTTCATAATGCTGTTTCCTTTGCAGATGCAGCGTGTAGTGTAAATGTCTGTGATGGATAAGATAAAACTGGGGTGACCATACACTGTAAAGTGGGGATATGCTGTAAACAAGATTATCTGGTCAATGAGTAAATGGGAGAAATTGGACAAAAGAACATAGACAGAAGAATGTGAGAGTTGCAAATGACATACTGGGTGTGCCTTACTGGGTGAGAGGGGTGGGATCTCATTGAAACATGGTGAATTTTGAAAAGCTTAAATAGAAGTGATGAGGAGCACGTTTCCATCAGTGGAGAGTCTAAGAACAAAGGGCACAGCCTCATAAAAGAAGGACATCCTTATAAAATGGAGATGATATTTTTTTTAGCCGGGGATCCGTGAATCTGAGGGATTCATTGGCACGGATGTCTGTGGAGGCCATGACATTTGATATATCAAAGCAGAAGTTGATATGTTCTTGATTAATAAAGACACAAAAGATTACTCAGGGAAAGTAGGAGAATGAGGTTGTGCAGGAAAATAAATCAGCCATGATCAAATGACGGAGAAGACTAGATGGGCTGAATAACTAAATTCTACTTGTATGTTTTATTGTCTTAAGGTCTGTACAACTGATGAAATAATTAAACTACAGTTTTATTAAGTAAGTATATAAGGTTCATATGATCTTTGGTTTTAATTTAATTTTCCTGCAAGATCCTCAAATGCTTTGATTCATCTGTGGTCTAAAAATCTGTCCATTGCAACTTTACATATGCAAAAATCAGCAACCATTGCACTCTAGACAGAGGATCCCATAGCTTGCTGAGAGAAGAAGTCCCTTCCATCACCATTGCTAGCCTGAGCATTAATCCCCCACCAAGAGAATTATCATCCCAGCAAATAATCTAGCAAAACTGTTCAGAATTTTATATATATTTGAAGAGATTACTTCTCATTTTTTTCAGTTCCAGAGAGCGTAGGTACATCAAGCTCAATGCTTTTTCAGAGCACGAGCCCTCTCTCCTGGGAATAAATACACTGGCTCTGATGGAAGTGTGTATATCCTTCCTTAAATAAGGAGACTCAAACAACACTCCATACTCCACATATGGTCTCAAAAATGCTCTGTATAGCTATAGCAAACCTTCCTGGCCTTATACTGTATCTCCCTTGCAATACTGGCCAATATTCCATTTACCCTATTTCTTGCTAACTTTCAATGTTTCCGACCTCTCGGAATATCAGCATAGAATATTCTCACAGAATTCAACTAATACCAAGCATTTCTTTACTTTCTTTGCTTCCTTATTTCTTATATTTTTGCATAGTAGGGTAATTAAGGGTTATGGGGAAAAGGCAGGTCAGTGGTGATGATTCTATGGCCAGATTCGCCATGATCTTATTGAATGACAGAACAGGGCTGATGGCCTACTCCCACTCCTATTTCTTATGTTCTTCCAAAATAGACAATCTCACATTTTCATCTTTATTTTATTCTGTCAGTTAATATTTGCCCACTCACTTAACCTGTAGACCTTTTGTATCCTTTAACAGCAGAGTTGCCAGCCCCTAGCCCCTTTATCTGTCATTAACATAGATTGTAAAAAAAAGTTGTGAACACCTCAATGGTCCCTGAGGCCTCCCACATGGTATCATTTCATTGAACTGTTTTATCCCTCCTTCTCACTATCAAACTTGCTTATATTTTCCACAGCCCCATAAGCCCTTACTTATAAAATCCATGGAATGCAGGAATCAAGAAAAACATTTTGAATACAAAAGCAGAAAACAATTTTAATTTAGCTGAGGTCTAATGCCAAAGATGATATATTGCATTATTCATTTGAATACTCATAACTGATATATCTAATATTAATTGATCTGTGTAAATATAATCCCACCAGGGTGTCTGAATTTCATAGCTTCTGCCTTAAGTTAGCTAATGTCACCAAAGACTGAGGATCTATGCATGGCCTCGGCCAAAGTTTACACTCATGAACACATGACTGATGTTGCAAATTAGATGTTGAGAGTGAAGTGGGCTGAGATAAGCCATGATATTCCCACAGACAGATGTTACAGCAGTGCTCATTGAGCATGGTTACTGTGACAAAGGGCCAGAGAGTAAACAGCATACAAGCATTCTCTTCAGGAAGTGGGAGGGAGAAATAAAGTAATCTCATGAAGTGTTCAGTATAATTTCAGCTAGCAATACTAATTGATAGCTTCAATTCATGTTCATTAACGTTTTAATTTTTTTAATAATAAGTGCAACAGCAGTAATTTAAGTGTTATACATCATCATCGCCCTCTGGTCTTCTTGCCACTTCCAAGGGTTATTCATTCCTGTCTTGATTTTGGGAGGAAATTATTGCTTATAAGTGATGCAGATTCTTGCTTCCATCAATCTACCACTTCCCCACCCTTTCAGATGTACCTGCGTATGCTTCATAAAAAACTTGTACTCATTGCTCCCTTCTTTTTACACGAGGTAGCTGCAGGCAGACAGATATAGAGAACAAGCCTTTTATTTGGGCAATGAAACTAAGTTACTTTTTTGTTTCTCATTCAGACATATGCTATGTCAGCTGTTTTGATCACTGAAGCAGATGAAAGCACCTAGCTAGAATTTTAAAACCCAAGAAGTGAGTCATTCTTCACAGGATGAAATCCAAATCCTGTTTTATTATGTTGTCAATACACTGCAGAGATTCACTTCAGCTTGTTAACATGATAGCAGACAGATGAGGTGAAATAAAAAGTACTGGTCTGTGAAAGCAAGTGAAGGGAAATTGAACAGAACTCTCAAGTTACTCAGATAAGTCTCAAACCACAAATGGAGAACCAACCAATGGCTAAAATGATGCAAGTTCCATTTGGCTTAACTGAACACTTTGACATGGTATCCAACTGTCAGCACAAAAGGGTAGATTTGCAGTTTCTTTTGTGAGCTCTCAATACAATGAACAAAGACTGCTTAAAAAGAGGGAGAGAGCAAAGGTGCACAGCAGAAAATGAAGGAAGTATTCAGCAGTTAAAGCATAAAGCCTTTAGAAGACATAAATCATTCCAACAGAAATCCTTCAGATTTCTGAACAATGAAATAGTCCATGAACTACCTCACTATTTTTGCTCTTTTTTTGCTCTACTTATTTAATTTAATTATATTGTGCATATGTAATTGCAATTTGTAGTATTTATTATTAAGTACACTGTACTACTGCTGAAAACAAATTTCATAACATATGTCAGTGATATTAAACCCTGATTCTGATTCTGAACTACAGTACTTGTCATGATCTAGTATTTGTACTTCTCTAGTAGCTCTAAATAGATGACAAGTACTACGGTTCAGAATCATAGTTTACTATAACTGACATATGTTATGAAATTTGTTGATTCAAATACCAAACAGGCATTCTTAGACATATCTGGTTTTCTGATATATAGCTTCTTTTTGTTATATTTAGTCACAAGCACTTGAGTCTTCAAGTCAACTTGTCAAACTGGCAATGCTCCCTGGAGTTTTGGATGCAGAGGAAAATTTCACTCCGTGGTTAATTTCAGTAGATCACTAGGAAATTTGATTTGCTTATGTTTCATCAGAAAATTCCAATATTTTTGAAGTCATGTATTTTGCATGTTAGTGACAGAACTATTTAATCCAAGAAAGTCACGAAAGGCAGAGTTCAAATAAGAACAGATTTTAACCCTTTATCACCCTCCCTCATTCAACACCTACTGATAATGCAATCAGGCTCCTCTCTCAGTTAAGGCCCAAAATATTTTGTGAAGCTGTATGACAGATGCATAAAATATTTTTTTCTATTTAATTTTAAATAAACAGACAGTTTTCTGTATGGAATTAGTCACTTTATACAGCTATATTTTATCATTTCACATGAAATAGAATGGGGAAAAGATTCATATTTTAAGTTTTTCAATAAAAACAGTTTCTAAGAATTAAAAATTATTCTGTTGGCAGAAGTTTACAACAACTAAAATATTCATAAATATCTCGATACTTCACGCATCTGTATATCAATTGTGCACTTTCCAGATATGGAAGCTTTGAAGAGAAAGCACAATAACACATAAAACACAAGGAAATAGGAGAAGCGCCTGTCTGATCCCTCAAGCCATTCATCATAGATGATCTTCTGCAGGACTTAACTTTTCTCCTGTGCCAGTTCCATACAGCCCTCAATTCCCTGAAAAGCTTGAGTTTGGAAGTCCTCATTTCTGGATTTACCTTCCCTAACCTTCAAGACAGGTGGGATGGCTCTAACTCAACCAGTCTATACACTGAAGGCAGAGACATGTAGCTTCACATTAGTATAATGCATATCATGAATATTTTCTTAAAATCCACATTAACTAGCTTTGAACTCCGTCACAGTTTGAGCTCCATTTGGATTATTTATAGTCCTTTCATTGACTGTTTAGAACCCTGCATCCACCATGATACATCAACTCTCACGTTCATCAAGAGAACAAATATCATAGAAACACCTTGCAGAAATAAACTTGCAATTAAATACTGCAGATAAAAGTTAACACATGTGACCTCAGATTAAGGGCCATAAATATACACTAGTCACAAATAAGATCTGTAAAATTTTTATAAGAGTTATTTTCAGTCAGAGAGTGTGAGAACGAGTAATTCAATGCCACATTAAGTTTTTAAGGGGGATTTGTACGAATTATTGAGGGACAAAGAATTAAACAGACATGTTGATTAACCTGAAATGAAGTAGACAAAATATGCATATAGGCTGACAAATGATATTCCATCAAATGGCCTGTACCGTATACTCTACCTGCACCAATGCATATACAATTAGCTTTCCTTTTATTATTCTATATATAGTTGGAAATGTCAAAGAATTACTACTCTGAAAGCTGGTGAAAATAATTAACTTATCAGCAGTGAAAGGTAAAAACTAAGTTCAAAGTTCAATATAAATTTATTATCAAAGAATGTATATGTTACCATATACATACTTCATTTTCTTGCAGTTATTTGTCGGGAAAAAGAAATACAATAGAATTTACAAAAAAACTATACGAAAACTAAAAAGACTGACAATCAAACAATGAGCAGAAGAAAATACATTGTGCAAATGGAAAAAAATTCAGACAATGAGTTGCAAAGAGTTCTTGAAAGTGAATCATTAGGTCAAAAACACAGTGATTATTTAAGTTATCCACTCCAGTACAAGACCCTGAAGGTTGTAGGATAATAACTGTTCCTGAACCTGATGGCATGGGACCTAAAGCTAGAGCCCACAGCTAAGTGAGGATGGTAAGCTATTTTTCATGGGACTGAGAGATCCAGATGCTTAACTTCTGTCAGAGTTAAAAATGAAAGAAATATTCAAGTCAACACACAATAAGAAATGCCAGAATTGATGTAAGTTTCCTTAATTTTAGAGTACAATTTTGTACGAAGTGCTTTCCATGGCTTTACCTGTGAACAGAATAAATGAGAATTTGATAGGTGGAACACTTTTATTTTTCCATGTTCTTCTTGATAAGTCCTTGAAGACAGAGGAAACTGCAGAATTTTCCACAGTGTTTGATGGTCAGTTTTTCAAGTATGCACTCCTTATGCCACTTATTCGGAGATTCTGTATGCTCTTGATTTAAAAAATCACATCATCCCAAGTGCTCTTTCTCCATTTCAGCTGTCAAGGACAAAGGATTCCTGGGAGTCAGAGGAGAGATTTCAGTTTTTTTTCTAATGGGCTTTTTTTCTTCTGTTGGCCTGGAAATCCCAGTGACGGGGTGACAGAGTTCAGAATGGATCGTCTACTCCCAGAGTGGTTGGTGTGTATGTGTGTGACCTGTCACACAGGGTAGAGTAGACTGAGTGTAATTCAGCCTTCAGTGCTTGAGATGCCACACTGAGAGAGGACGCTGTTATTGGACCACTTATCCATCCAATGAATTTTCAGACTTTTGTGGTGACAGCATTGCTGATATCTTTCGAACACCCGAAGGTGCCTACTGTAAATGGTCCATGTCTCAAAAGTCAGAGTCATACAGACCTCTGGCCCACTTTCAGAGAGCAGGGATCACTATTCCCCAAAAATAATCATGAATTTTCATCCAAGTCTTTGACCTCAAGGCTGTGCTGTTGCATTGATCAAGATGAGCATACAAGCTAAAATTCATTTTACTGGCTCTATGTTATGACAAACAGAATCACTACTTTATCCTAACTTAATCTATTTGCCATTAAAGGAGGGACAAAATACGATTGTTATTGGTTTCCTATTTCAGTGTTTAGCTACAAAGCATGACATGGATAGAGTCTGTGAGAAAGTGGGTCTGATTTTACATCTTGTTCTTCCTGGCACTGCAAAGTTAAGTGAAATCAAAATTTGAAGCAAGTCTGCTGTTCTTCCTTTAAATATACATCTGTGACTTTACTTTCAGTGGGCTGCCAACTTCTTTATCCACCACTGTTCAGCATTAAAGTTCATTCAAATGTTAAAAATACTGTAGAAGCATTCATTATTATCGCTCATGCAGGATGAATCAGGTGCACAGCCTACAATCACATGACAAGTTTACCTTCAACTCCATAGCTGTCTGACTCCTCCCATCACTTTCTTCACTCCAGGAACACTAAATCACCTGCCAAAACCTTTGACCATACCATTACTTGCCATTGCTATCCCCAACTCTGCACCAGCTCATCTGCAGTACAAATACTGGTATACCCTCCAAAACAATATCCCACGGTCTATTTTTCCTTACTGAAGTCTACGTATTTTTTTGTCAGCATGTACATCAGTATTAAAATGTTCATCATGTAGTGCAATTGGAGGTTGGCAGGTATGACGTTGTGGGCATCACTGAGTCATGGCTGAAAGAAGATCATAGTTGGGAACTCAACATCCAAGGATGCGTATTCAAAGAACAGGAAGGTTGGCAGGGAGGGTGGGGTGGCTCTGTTGGTAAAAAATGAAATCAAATCCTCACAATGAGGTGACAGGATCTGAAGATGTCAAATCCTTGTGGTGCAGATAAGAAACTGCAAGGGTAAAAATATTCTAAGGGGAGTTATATACTGGCCTCTGAACAACAGCCAGGATGTGGGATGCAAATTACAATGGGAGGTAGAAAAGGCATGTAAAAAGGACAATGTTATGATAGTCATCAGGGGGTTTAAATATGCAGGTAGATTGGGAAAATAAGGTTTTTCTGGATCTTAAGAGAGAATTTGTAGAATGTCTGTGAGATGGCTTTTTAGAGCAACTTGTGATTTAGCCCACTAGGGGAAAGGCAATTCTGGATTGGGTGTTGAGTAATTAACCAGATTTGATTAAGGTGCTTAAGGTAAAGAAACTCTTAGGAGACAGTGATCATAATATGATAGAATTCACCCTGCAGTTTGAGAGGGAGAAGCTAAAGTCAGATGTGTCAGTACTACAGCGGAATAAAGGGAATTACAGAGATGTGAGAATGGAGCTGGCTAAAGTTGATTGGAAGGGGACACTAGCAGGGATTACAGCAGAACAGCAACTAAAAATGCCGTAAGGAGAGAAAATAATGAAATATGAAACTAAGCTAGCCAATAATATAAAAGAGGATACTAAAAGTTTTTTTTGGATCCATAAAGAGTAAAAGTGAAACGTGAGTGGATATTGGACCACTGGAAAATTATGCTGGAGATGTAAAGACAGGGGGCAAAGAAATGGCAGCCAAACTTAATAAGTAGTTTGCATCATTTTTCATTGAGGAAGACACCAGCAGCATGACAGAAATTGGAGTGTCATGGGACAGAAGTAAGTATAGTTGCTATTATTAAAGAAGAGCTGCATGGGAAGCTGAAAAGCCTGAGGGTAGATAAATCATCTGAATCAGATGGACTACACCCCAGGGTTCTGAAAGAGGTAGCTGAAGAGATTGTGGAGGCATTAGTAATGATCTTACAAGAAACAATAGATTCTGGAATGGTTCCAGAAGACTGTAAAATTGCAAATGTCACTCCACTCTTTAAGAGGGGAGGGAGGCAGAAGAAAGGAAATTATAGGCCAGTTATCCTGACATCAGTGGTTGGAGTCCATTTTTAAGATTTTGGGGTACTTGGAGGCACATGATAAAATAAGCCAAAGTCAGCGTGGTTTTTTTTGAGGAAATCTTCCGTGACAAATCGGTTGTAATTCTTTGAGGAAATAACAAGCAGGATAGACAAAGAAGAGTCAGTGGATGTTATTTACTTGGGTTTTCAGAAGGTCTGACAAGGTGCCACATGCTGTTTAACAAGATAAGAGCCCATGGTATTACAATGGCCAAATTTATGGACAATATGAAGATAGGTGGAGGGGCAGGTAGTGTTGATGAAGCAGGGAGTTTGCAGAAGGACTTAAACAGATTGGGAGAAATGGCAAGGAAGTGACAGATGGAATACAGTGTCAGGAAGTGTATGGACATATACTTTGGTAGAAGAAATAAAGGGTAGACTATTTTCTAAACAGGAGAAAATGCAGAAATCAGAGGTGCAGAGGGACTTGGGAGTCACCGTGGAGGATTCCCTTAAAGTTCACTTGCAGTTTGAGTCAGTGGTAAGGAAGGTAAATGTAATGTTAACATCTATTTTGAGCAGACTAGAATATAAAAGCAAGCATGTAGTGCTGAAGCTTTATAAAGAATTAGTCAGACTGCACTTGGAGTATTGTGAGCAGTTTTGGGCCCTATATCTAATTGCTGGAATTGGAGAGGTTCCAGAGGAGGTGCATAAAAATGATCCCAGGAATAAAAGGGCTAACATATGAGGAGCTTTTGATGGCTCTGGGCCTATATTCACTGGAGTTTAGAAGAATGAGGGAGAGTCACATTGAAACCTATTGTACATTGAAAGGCCTAGATAGAATGGATACAGAAAGGATATTTACCATAGTGGGTGAGTCAAGAATGTGACGGCACAACCTCAGAATTGAGGGGCATCCATTTAGAATAGAGATGAGGAAAAATTTCTTTAGCTAGAAGGAGGAAAAGATGTGCTGTCATTGGAGAAGATCCAGAGGAGGATCAAACAATGATTCCAGGAAAGGAAGAATTAGCATTGGAGAAGTGTTAGATGGCTCTAGCCCTGAACTCACCGGAGCTAGAAGAACGAGAGTGGATTTCCTTGAAACCTATCGAATATTGAAAGCCCTATATAAAAGTGGATGTGGTGTGGACGTTTCCTATAGTGGAGAAGACTAGGATCAGAGGGCACAGAATAGAATAGAGGGACATTCATTTAGAACAGAGATGAGGAGGAATTTCTTTAGCCAAAGGTAGTGACTCTGTGGAGGCCAAGTCATTGAATATATTTAAAGTGGTGGTTGATGGGTTCTTGATTAGTCAGGGAATGACAAAATTTGGGGAGATGGCAGGAGAATAGGTTTGAGAGGGAATAATAAATCAGCCATAATGAAATGGTGGAACAAACTCGATGGGCCAAATGGCCCAATTCTGCTCCAATATCGGATGGTCTTAAAAGCTCCCCATGTCCTATGTACAACACAGTAGAGGTGGGTATTTATCTCAGGTCCACTTCTGGAGTAGAAGAGCCGGCGGCAGGCCACTACAGTGAAAAAAAAAGCTTTGACCTGTGACAGGTTGGCGCTTGGGATTGATTAGCAAGAGCAAATTAAAGGAAGGCAGAGGCAAGTGGAGCAGCCATTGTAGGTGTGGATAGAGTCAGAGCAGTGATCACGCCAGAGAAAGCAAAGGAAAGAAAAGCTCAAGGGTAAGTTTTTTCCCCTTCCCTTCTTTATACCTGTTCACCTAGGACAGTAGAAATGCCGGGTAGGAGAATGGAAAGCTCCTCTAGAGGGATGTGGGAAGCCAGGGAGACCTCCAGTGTCCCTGATAACTACAACCAAGAGAAGTGCATCCAGCTGCAGCTTTAACAATCTGCTTGAAAGAGTTGGAGCTGGAACTGGGTGAACTCTGGATTATTTGGGAGGTAAAGGGAGTGATAGACAGGATACTGGGAGGAGGAGGGAGAGCAGCCAGATGCCTTGGTACATATTGGTACCAATGACATAGAAAGGAAAAGCAAAGAGAATTTAGAGAGCAAAGCAGAAAGCTGAGAAGCAGGATCTCCAGTGTACTAATTTATGGATTGCTACCTGTGACACACACTAGAGATGGTAGAAACAGAATGATTTGACAGATCAATGTGTGGCTGAGAAGCTGGTGCAGGGGGCAGGGCTTCAGGTTCTTGGATTGTTGGGTCTCTTCTGGGGAAGGTATGACCTGTTGAAAAGGGATCGGTTTCATCTGAACCTGAGGGGGACCAATATTTTCATGCACAAGTTTTTTAGAGCTGTTGGGGAGGGATTAGACTAGTTTGGCAGAGGGGTGGGAACTGAAGTGAAGGGGATCGGGGTATGATGGATGGTAAAAACCAAAGAAAACGTGCAGTCAGGGCAAAAGATAGTAGGGCAAAATTATAGCCAGCTGGATAAGGATCAGTGCATTAGGGATGCAGAATCAAAAGGCATAGCAAATACAGTACTCAACGTGTTCTCTCTCAATGCATGGACTATAAGAAACAAGGTGGATGATCTTGTTGCACTTTTACAGATTGTTGAGTATGATGTTGCAGGCATCACTGAATTATGGCTGAAGGATGGTTGTAGTTGGGAGCTGAATATCCAAGATATTATAACGGAGGGATAGGAAGGTAGGCAGAGGGGGTGGTGTGGCTCTGTTGGTAAAGGATGGCATCAAATCAGTTGAAAGATGTGACATAGGATCAGAAAATGTTGAATCCTTGTGAGTTGAGTTAAGAAACTGCAAGGGTAAATGGACGCTGATGCCAATTATATACAGGCCTCCCAGCAGTAGCTGGGATATGGACCACAGATTACAACGGGAAATAGAAAAGGTGTGCAAAAGGCCAATGTTATGATAGTCATGGGAAATACATGCAGGTAGATTGGGAAAATCAGGTTGGTAATGAATCTTGAGAGAGTGAATTTATTGAATGCCTACAAGATGGCTTATTAAAGCAGTTTGTCATTGAGCCTACCAGGGGATCAGCTATACTGGATTGGGTGTTAGGTAATGAACTAGAGGTGATTAGGGAGCTTAAGGTAAAGAAACCCTTAGGAAACAGGGATCACAATATGATCGAGTTCAACTTGAAGTTTGATAATAAAGTCTGATGTAGCAGTATCTCAGTGGAGTAAAGGAAATTACAGTGGTTTGAGAAAGACATTGGCCAAGGTAAATTGGAAGGAGATGCTGGTGGGGATAACATCAGAGCAGCAATGGCTTGAGTTTCTGGTAAAATGTGGAAGGTGCAGGATAGCTGCATTCCAAAAAACAAAGAAATACTCAAATGGCAAAATAGTGCAATCATGATTGACAAGAGAAGTCAATGCTAACTTAAAAGCAAAAGAGAGGGCATATAACAAAGCAAAAACTAGTGGGAAGACAGAGTATTGTGAAGCTTTTGGCGCATCTAAAATAATCATGAGGAGGGAAAACTTGAAATATGAAAGCAAGCTAGCAAACAATACCAAGGTGGATAGAAAACGATCTTTCAAGTATATAAAAAATAAAACAGAGATGAGTGGACCACTAGAAAATGAGGCTGGAGAAGTAATACTGGGGGACAAGGAGATAGCAGATGAACTAAATGTGTATTTTGCATCAATCTTCACAGTGGAAGACAGTTGCAATGTTACCAGCTGTTGAAGGGGGTGAGGGATGAGAAGTGGATGCAGTTACAGTTACAAGGGAGAAGGTGCTCAAAAAGCTGAAAGACCTAAAGGTGCATAAGTCACCTGAACCAGATGAACTACACACCTTGGTTCAGAAAGAGATAGCGGTAGAAATTGTGGAGGCATTAGGAATAATCTTTCAAGAATCATTGGACTCTGGCAAGGTTTGAAAGTGTCATTCCACTCTTTAATAAAGAAGGGAGACAGCAAAAAGGAAATTATAGACCAGTTAGCCAGACCTCAGTGGTTGGGAAGATGTTGGATTCAATTGTTAAGGATGAGGTTAAGGAGTACTTGGTGACTCGGGACAAGATAGGACAAAGTCAGCATGCCTTCCTTGCTTGAGGAATCTGCTGGAATTCTTTGAGGAGATTACAAGTGGAATAGGTAATGGTGATGCAGTGGATGTTGTATATTTTGACTTTCAAAAGGCCTTTGACAAGGTGAAACAAATGAGGCTACTTACCAAGTTCAGAGTCCACAGTATAACAGGAAAACTATTAGCACGGTTAGAGCATTGGCTGATTGGTAGGAGGCAGCAAATGGGAATAAAAGGCCCCTACCAGTGACTAGTGGTGCTCCACTAGGGGTCGGTGTTGTCACCACTTCTTTTTATGCTGTCTATCAATGATTTTTATGATGGACAAAATGGTTTTTTGCCAAATTTACAGGTGATACAGAGATTGGAGGAAGAGCAGGTAGTGTTATGGAAACAAGAAGGCTGCAGAAAGATTTATTCAGATTTGGAGAATGGGTAAGAAAATGGCAAATGAAATACATGTTAGAAAATGCATGGTCATGCACTTTGGTAGAAGAAATAAATGTGCAGACTATTTTTTAAATGGGGAGAAAATCCAAAAATCTGAAATGCAAAGGGACTTGGGAGTCCTTGTGCAGACCACCCTAAAGGTTAACTGCAGGCAGAGTCAGTTGTGAGGAAGGCAAATGCATGTTAGCACTCATTTCAAGAGGTTTAAAATATAAGAGGAGGGATGTGATGCTGAGGCTTTATAAGGCACTGGTGAAGCCTCGCCTTGAGTATTGTGAACAGTTTTAAGCTCCTCATCTAAGAAAAGATGTGCTGGCATTGGAGAGGGTTCAGAGGAGGTTCACAAGAATGATTTTGGGAATGAAAGGGTTATCATATGAGGAACGTTTGATGGCTCTGGGCCTGTATTTGCTGGAATTTAGAATGATGAGGGGGGATCTTATTGAAACCTTTTGAATGTTGAAAGGCCTAGACAGAGTAGATATGGAAAGGATGTGGTTGGAGGATAATCCATTTAAAATAGAGATGTGGAGAAATTTCTTTAGCCAGAGTATGATGAATTTATGGAATTTGTTGCCACAGGCATCTGTGGAGGCCAGGTCATTGGGTATATTTAAAGCAGAGATTGATAGGTTCTTGACTGTTCATGGCATCAAAGGTTCCGGGGGGAATGTTGGGGAGTGGGGCTAAGGAGAGGAAGAAAGGATCAGCCATGATTGAATGGTGGAGCAGTCTCAATGGGCCAAATGGCCTAATTCTGCTCCACTGTCTTACGCTCTTCTGTGGGGAGGTAGTTACACCCAAGATGCAGGATACAGGGCAATGGGTGACAGTCAGAAAAGGGAAAGGAGTTAAGGAGCCAGTGCTCGGTAACCCTGTGGCCATTCCCCTCAACAACAGGCATATAATTTTAGATACTGTCAGGGGTATGACCTAGAGAGGAAAGTCACAGAGGTTAGGTCTCTGGCACTGAATCTGACTGTGCAACTTAAAAGGGAAAGGGAGAGAAGAGGCATGCTGTGGTGACAAGAGATTCATTAGTTAGGAGGACAGACAGGAGGTTTGAATGAGAATGAGATTCTTGGACGGTATGTTGCTTTCCAGCTGCCAGGGTGCAGAATATCTTGGATCGAATCCGCAGCATTCTTAAATTGCAGGGTGAATAGCCAGAAGTCATGGTCCATGTAGGTACCCATGACATGGGTAGGACAAGTGATGAGGTTATGCATAGGGAGTTCACGGAGTTAAGTGCTAAGTTAAAGGGCAGGGCCTCCAGGGTTGTGATCTCAGGATTGTTACCTGTGTCATGTACTAGTGAGGCCAGAATGAGGAAGATTATACAGTTGAATAAGTGGCTAAGGAGTTAATGTAGGAGGAAGGGCAGAAGATATTGGGATCATTGGGCCCTCTTCCAGGAAAGGTGGGATCTGTACAGAACTGATGGTTTGCTCCTGAACTGGAGGTGGGGGGGGGCTAATATCTGAGTAGGAAAGTTTGTTAATGCTGCATGGTGGGGATTAAACTGGAATTGCAAGGGGACGGGAACCAGAGTACCAGAACAGTTAGTGGAGAGGTTGTGGAGGCAGATATCGGTAAGACCTCAGACAAAGTAATGATCAAAAGGTTGATCATGGTGCGGCTTGTGTCCTGAGCTGCGTATATTTCATTGCAAGTAGTATCATAGGAAATGCAGATGATAGTGCTGAAGATGAGGTAGCTGGTTTACAAACAGAGACAATGTGTAGTGAGGGGAGGTTGTTGATAGGGCAAAATCATAGTCAACAGTATGAGTTAAAATGTAAAAGGTGGATAAGATCGAAAAGGGTGAATAGAGGACTAAAACTGTTATATTTGAATGCACACTGTAGCAGGAGAAGCACCTCTCTAGAATTCTAAAGACAGGATGACACACATGTGGCTAACAAGAGAAGTCAAAGCCAACAAAAAAGCCAAAGAGAGGGCATATAATAGTGCAAACATTAGTGGGAAGTTAGAGGATTGGGAAGCTATTAACAACCAACAAAAGGAAACTAAAAAACTCATTAAGAAGGTAAAGATGGAATACAAAAGTAAGGAAGTCAGTAATAACAATAAGAATCAAGTGTAAAAGAGTGGCAAGAATGAGATGCTGGGAAATGATGCTGGAAATGTAGTATTGGGGAAAAAGGAAAGGGCGGACAACCTGAATAAATATTATTCATCAGCCTTCACCATGAAAGACACTAGCAGTATGATGGAAGTTACAGGTATCAAGGTGTCAAGTATGAAGTCACCATTAATAGAGAGAAGGTTCATGGGAAACTGAAAGGTCTGAAGGTAGACAAGTCACCTGGACCAGATGGTGTACATCCTAGTGTTCCGAAAGAGGTGGCTGAAGAGATCATGGAGGCATTAATAATAATCTTTCAAGAATCACTAGGTTCTAGAATGGTTCTGAAAAACTGGAAAATTCTAAATTCACACCACTCTTCAAGAAGGGAGAGAGCCAAAAGGAAGGAAAATAAAGGCCAGTCAGTCTGAGCTCAGTGGCTGGAAAGATGTTGGAGTTGATTATCAAGGATGAGGTCTCAGGGTACTTGGAGGCACATGATAATAAAGGCTGTGGGCAACATGGTTTCCTCAAGGGAAACTCTTGCCTGACAAATCTGTTGGAATTCTTTGAAGGAGTAACAAGCAGGTTAGACAAAGGAGAATGGGTTGATTCTGGGTTGTTGAACTTTCAGAAGTCCTTTGTCAAAGTGCCACACATGAGGCTGCTAAACAAACTTTGATCTGTGGTATTTCAGGAAAGAATTTTGCATAGATAAAGCAGTGACTGATGGGCAGGAGGAAAATAGTGGAAATAAAGGGAACCTTTTCTGATTGGCTGCCAGTGACTAATGGTATTCCTCTGGGGTCTGTGTCAGTACTTGTCAATAATTTTGATGATGGAATTGAAGATGGGTGGAGGGGCAGGTAATTTTTGAGGAAATGGAGAGGGTACAGAAAGATTAGACAGATTAGAAGAATGGGCAAAGAAATGACAAATAGAATACAATGTCGGGAAGTGTATGTCATGCACTTTGGTAGAAGAAATGAAAAGATTGTCTATTTTCTAAATGGAGAGAAAATACTAAAAACTGAGGCACAAAGGGACATGGGAGTCCTTGTTCAGGATTCCCTAAAGGTTAATTTGTAGGTTGAGTCTGTGAGTAAGGAAGGCAAATGTGATATCATTCATTTCAAGAGGACTAGAATATTAAAGCAAGGACAAAATGTTGAGACTTTATAAAGTACTGGTGAGGCCTCCCTTGGAGTGTTGTGATCAACCTTGGGTCCCTTATCTTAGGAAGGATGTGCTGAAACTGGAGAGAGATCAAGGGAAGTTCACAAAAATGATTCCAGGATTGAATGGCTTGTCATATGGAGAGCGTCTGATGGTTCTGTGCCTGTATTCACTAGAATTCAGAAGAATGAGGGGTGACCTCATGGAAATCTATAGAATGGTGAAAAGCATTGATAGACAGACAGACAGACATACTTTATTGATCCCAAGGAAAATTGGGTTTTGTTACAGTCGCACCAACCAAAAATAGTGTAGAAATATAGCAATCTAAAACCATAAATAATTAAAAAATAATAAGTAAATTATGCCAAGTGGAAATAAGTCCAGGACCAGCCTATTGGCTCAGGGTGTCTGACACTCCGAGGGAGGAGTTGTAAAGTTTGATGGCCATGGGAAGGAATGACTTCCTTTGACGCTCAGTGTTACATCTCGGTGGAATGAGTCTCTGGCTGAATGTACTCCTGTGCCTAACCAGTACATTATGGAGTGGATGGGAGACATTGTCCAAGATGGCATGCAACTTGGACAGCATCCTCTTTTCAGACACCACCGTCAGAGAGTCCAGTTCCACCCCCACAACATCACTGGCCTTACAAATGAGTTTGTTGATTCTGTTGGTGTCTGCTACCCCCAGCCTGCTGCCCCAGCACACAACAGCAAAGAGTGGATGTGCAGAGGATGTTTCCTGTGATGGGAGATTCTAAGACCAGAGGACAGCCCCTCAGAATAGAGGGGCATCCTTTTAGAACAGAGATGGCAAGAATTTTCTTTAGCAAGAGAGTAGTGAATCTGTGAAATCCATTGCCACAAGCAGCTGTGGAGGCCAAGTATTTATGTATATTTAAGGCAGAGGTTGATAGATTCTTAATTGGTCAGGGCATGAAGGGAGATGGGGGGAAGGCAGGACATTGGGGTTGAGAGGAAAATTGGATCAGCCATGATGAAATAGAGGAGCAGACTAGATGGGTAAAATAGCCTCATTCTGTTCCTTTTTTTATGCCCTTATGGTCTTATAACTGTCTAGTAAGGTATTACTTCCTTAATGAATGAATTTTGTGCGAGGAGTAACCAGAAGCTGATATCACCATTTCAATTTGTCTACTTAATACAACTGCCAACAAGAATTAAGAAACATACATTATCCAATCACAAGTTGTTTTCTTCCCTGAAGAAGGAGTGATTTTTTTTTAATATAACAAGCCAACAGCTTCAAATGACTACATTTTACTGGAGGAAGCCAGTGCGAAGCATGGCAATCAGTGAGATTTAACATTAATAATAAAATAAATATTTTAAAGTCTATTAATATTTTAACAATTAAAGTAACAAAGAAAATTAGAAACATAAAAATGTCAAGGAATGATTAAAATCATTAAACTCAGGCAAAATAATTTTAAGGATCATCTCTTGTGTCCTAAACCCACCCTCAATAAATTTCACTGAAATCATCGGGATTTTGGATCCTTTGTGAAATCTTATTTGATAATATTGATTTTTAAAATCAGCACAACTAGGCCTTGTCACTTCTCTCACTGAGAAATCTAGCAGTAAGCCAGACTCATGGATTTGGTTTTCCAAATCTGTATTTAGTCTTGGACTACCATGTTTGACAGGACAGAAATCTGAGACTGTCCCCAGTTAAATGGCTGAATATAGGGAATAATGTGAAACACTAACAACAGCCACCAATGTATTGCCCATCGATATCATTATTGCTCTTTGGCCTTTTTTTTATTAGAGATTTACATAATAGTCATTTAAATTCTCTAACATCCAAGGGGGGATTTGGCTCATGTCTCTAAGTCAATAATTCAGCTCACATGATTTAAAGACCTGGCACCGTATGGATTCGTGAGGATGTACTGTACATGTAAAAGTTCAAGTACAAGTTCAAATTTATTGTCATTTGACTGCACAACCAAATATACCTGTGGATCACTGTGCACCCACAAACCACATCTCACACACAGTTCATAAAACAAAAGATTACCATAACTAAGCTAATAAAATATAATTCAAAGTGCATGCAGTGTACAACACAAGTAAACAGTAAACAGCCTGCTGTCCGAGTGATGGGACTTCAGTGGTTAGTATCACAGTCTGGCAGTCCTAGCCCTGATGCTTCTGTACCTACTTCCTGATGGTAATGGGTCAAAGTGACTGTGGGATGGATGGTAGGGATCCTCAACAATGATTTGGGCCCTTACATCTCCAACATTCCTAGTAAGTATCACAAATATAGGGGAGGAAGACCTCAGTGATCATCTTGGTGATTTGTACCATCCCCTGTAGGGTCTTATGCCTTTACTTGCACACCACACAGTGACACAACCAGACAGCACACTCCCGAAGGTGGTCCTGAAGAAAGTTGTTAGCTCAAATACTATCTATAAATATGCTGATGATACAACCATTGTTAGTAGAATCTCAGATGTAGATGAAAGGGCGTACAGGAGCAAAATAGACCAGCTAGTTGAGTGGTGTTACAGCAACAACCTTGTGCACAATGTCAGTAAGACCAAAGAGCTGACTGTGGACTTCAGAAAGGGTAAGATGAGGGAACACAAACTATTCCTCATAGAGAGATCAGAAGTGGAGAAGGTGAGCAATTCCATTTCCTGGGTGTCAAAATCTCTGAAGATCTAATGCAGCTATAAAGAAGGCAAGATAGTGGCTGTATTTCATTAGGAGTTTGAAGGGATTTGGTTTATCAACTATAACACTCTAAAACTTCTATAGATGTACTGTGGAGAGCATTCCAACACTGCTGGGATTTTCTAGTGCCATTGTTTAGAAATGTTCTGTTACTTTACTGATGCTGAGAGTATTTGTATACTAAAAATGTGTAATCAATTTGCCATGAAATTCAATCAAAACATCTGGGCTTCTATACAGCTGAAGTGTTGTAGAATGCCATAATATGACTTTATGTTTGGATTAGGGTTTTGCTGAGATAAGATATTCTTGACCCAAACTCAAAATTGTAGAAACTCTATCACTTTTATTGTGAACTATAATTAATTACAGGGCGTGCATAGTGCAACATCTGCATCTGATGAATTTCAACCCAAAGAACTTGATTCATTCTCTTTATGCAATTACTTTAGTACCAGTGTCAAATGCACAGTGGATCAGCCAACACAGCAACCTTTAATTTTACATTTTGTGACAGTTTGGAATTGAGGAACAATGTTTAAATCTAATTTTCAAATGTGTCCATTTTCATTATTTACTGAGTTCAAAATCAGCACTTGGTCTTTATCATACAAAATTATAATTCTTAATTAGTTGAGCTAATTAGGAATTACAAATTAGTAAGAGATGATTCTCAAATCCCCACGTATTTAAGAATTTTGGTTTTGGAAAAGTCTCCACTTGAAGCACTGTCTAAGTGTTTTTTTTCTTTTGATAATTGACATCAGGCTAATTTTGAGGCCAGTTCAAAAGGGAAGCAAATATTTGACATTGAGGTACCATTTCTACCTTTGAAAGAAAAAGTGCAAGGTTTCAGTGAAAGATCTGCAAAGTTTCCTAAAATTTCAAGCATTTACTCTGAATACAAATAGCATTAGCAATTGGTTTAAGTTTGTAGTTGCTAAAAAAAACATGGTTTGCTATTATCCAGTTTTTCAGTCTCCATTCAAAACTTCCCTCTGATACAGAACCATTAGCACAAGTTAGAACAGCCTTTAGAATCATGCTGTTTTCATACTCATGGAACAATGATTACAAATCCAGAATTTTGAATGGTGGTCATGTGGAAAATGAGAAATGGATGAAAAAAATCAAGGGTATACTATCACAAACAAGAGAAAATTTGCTGATGCTGGAAATCCAAAGAACACACACAAGATGCTGGAGGAACTCAGCGGGCCAGGACTCCTACTGAAGGGTTTCAGCCTGAAACGTCAACTGTACTTTTTCCTCCGGAATTTTGTGTGTATTGCAAGGGCATATCATGCTTTCATTAGTAACCAACATAACTGCTAACGTACTGTAACCTCTTCTGGATGCTTCTGAATAAAATCTGAGATATGAACTCTTAGTATTTTTGCACATCAGAATAGTAATGCACATCCAGCTATATAGATGCCCAGCCACTTAAAGTACAAATGACAAGCTTTTTTTAATATTTCAATAGGATAATTTGTACACTACAAGAAAAGCAGTGAGTATTCCACTGGTGTGAAACTCATGACCAGAAGGGAGAGTTGTTGTACCGTTGTCAATGGAAAATGTTTACAGCATAAGCTTTCACAATTTGACTTCCTTTCAAGTGTATTGCAGGGCAAATCATGTACAGTACTGAAAGCAGGATTCCTGCCCATCTTACCTTTGTGAACAAGGGGCATTTGCCGTACGCAGGTTACATTTATTTCAGTATTGGTCATAAAAACTGAAAAGAAGCTGCTTAATAAAAAGATTTGAAAAGAAAGAAAAGAAGAAGCTTATACATATGGCCAAAAAGAACAGCCAAAGTGTACCTTTGCTGTACGGAACATAAAGCCTTGCACTTATTATTGATTGATTTATTTGGAGACACAGCACAGGCTCTGCTGGCTCAACAAGCTTGCATCACATGATTACATCCATGTGACCAATTAACCTACTAACACATTCGTCTTTGGAAGGTGGGAGCAAGCCAGAGCACCCAAAGGAAATGTATGTGGTCTCGGGGGAGAATGTACAAATTCCTTATAGACAACAATAGAATTGAAGCCAGCTCACTGGTTTTTTGACAGCATTACACTAACCGCCATGCTACTGTTCCACCCCAGAGTATGGCATTATTATATATGTTCTTTGATGAAAGCTGAGCATTAACAAAAGGTCTGGAAAATCATTGAAAGGACCATACAGCCAAGGAATTCTCAGTAACGTCGTCACAAAACTGAGTGGTTTAGTGTCTTGCTTAGTGGTCAAGGTGGGATGCGTCTGTTAGTTCACAGAGAGTTAATTCTTTAGTGAAGAATGTTATTGTCTGAACTTAGATAGCAGAATGACAGAGTCCGCGGCCTCTCTGCTGGAGTTTTCAGGCTCCTTTTCTGTCTCCTGTGACTCTTTCACAAAAGAGAGTGCCGCTACCTCTGCCCTGAATTGCAACAACGTTCCCCATTTAACCAGAACACATAAAAGCAGTAGCAGATCTGGGGCTCTCTAATCAGATCATAGATAGCGTATGTACTTTATATGTACACTTACACGCATGTGCATTATAAAAGGCTGAGAAATAAATTAATTAAGTCTTAATCGCTACCTGGCTAAATACACCAACGTTTGTTACAATGACTCTATGAACATTCAACAATTAAAAGGTGTGGTATTTTAAGGAAAAATAATAAAAGTTAAATGCAACCCTTAACTTTGAAACTTTATATTGACGACAAATCTTTTTTCAAAGAGGGCAGCAAAACAATTAATAATGGAGTCTATTAAGATCTGATTGTTGCCACTAAGAGGGAGGTAGAATTTCAAGCCTTTGAAGTAACAGAGCCTGAATCAGGCCTCATTACAGAGATATAATCTGCATTCATACATTTATGTTAGGAGCTGAATCTATTGGGTAAGATTGAATTCTGTTACATAGTGCATCTTTGCTCTGGAACTTTTCTCAGGCTTTCTCAATTTAATCCTGAGGTAACTCAGTAATACAATGCACTAGGACACTGAGGGATGCTTCACTAATGGTGAAAGACAGGAAGATGTCTACAACTTTTCAATGACTCATGATGTGTACTATAGGCAACATAATAAAGTGATTAGGAACAGATTTTTCTATGTGTTCGGGCACATGCTGTTTAAATACAAATTCATATTTTTAAGATCAAAATATTTCTATTGCTACAAAGTGCATGAGCTTGAAGGGAGAATGTATTCAACATATGACTCATGTTAACAGTTACAATCTGTTCATTAAGGTTTATATAATCCTGTAAATATAAAGAAGCTCTAAGTTAGAATACCTTATACTGTATGATTTAAAAAAGGGATTAAAAGGCAGTGACTAGAAGAAGTGTGAATGTTTCATTTATGGAAGCTAAGTATAAATGATTTATAAAATTAGGGCTTCCTTCAAAGTTAGCAGAGGTTAAAATAGAAATTAATAGTATCTGTCTGCTCTTCCTGACCAGTATATAATCTGGTTTGCAGGACTCTGCGACTGGTCTCTTTTACAGGAACAGTCAGAAAGCAGCAAGCTCCAGGTGGCTCTCAAGTATTTTGCTGCCAAAAAAGCCCACGCTGGAAAGTCCAAAGGGGCTCCCTAGAGGGAGTTGGGTTTAGCCCGGAAGAGAGTGAGATTAGTAAAGCATGATTATACAACCCATGCTGGTGGCCGGCTGTCAGAGGGAAGAGGAACAGTAACGGCAATTAGCAAGACTGAAAGCTCCAGAAGGCTTACAATCAGTGATCTGCATAGTTCCCTCAGAAGAATTTTCTTCCAGTACATGGTTTCAGATGTCCACTGCTGCCTGACCAATAACTGGCTGACGCACCACTGTGGTAAGCACATCCCAGTTCAGTGTGGTAATCACTAACATTTTTCACTGGTTTTTGACCTGTTTAACCATAACGCAAAACACTTCTGTCTTATTCAAAGCTACCAGCTTCCCTTGATCTGTCCGGTATCCTCAACAGATCTGAACTAACTTTGTGTGCCATTGTCAGAGGAAAGCGAAGTTATTTCAGGACTCGATTCATCTTTCTGGAGTTACTTTATCAACTAATATTCAGAAAAGGACATTCACAGAAATTATCCTTACATGACTAATGAAATAATAATAAAAGCACCAAAGGGATATTTGAGGAGCACAGTAATTCTACAAAGCGTGGAAAGAAGTACAGGAAATCCAACACTGGATATGATTTATCACCTGAAGTATGGATATTGATGAATTTCATTCAAAGGATAACAGAGGTCAAACAGAGAAGACCAGTAACAAACTATCAACCTGCAGCTTAAGTGTCCTTGGTATTCCAGTATGTTTCTTTTTATGAGACTATTTCTAGCGCCAAGAGCTTCAGTACAATGTGGAAATGGATACTGACAAAGGGTGCCTCAGCCTTTACACACCTGGCTTATGTCTTTCTCCTCTTCCTGCTCTGTTCTTCGTCTGTTGCCTGCAATGACATCAGCAGAGATATGCTGTCTCCGAATATCACAAGCTCTTCGTACAGCCTGGGAAGGCATGTGCGCAGCTACAAGTACCTGGAAGGAGATGTGCGGTGGAGGAAGCTGTTCTCTTTCACCAAATACTTTCTCAAGATCGATAGGAATGGCAAAGTCGGCGGAACAAAGAAGGAAAATTCTCCCTTCAGTGAGTATGGAAAGGTTTATTCATTTTCTTTCAGATAGTAGAAAGTTATAATATTTACTTCTGTTTGGTTTCTTTTAAAATACTGGAATAATTGATTTTTACTTAACCAGCGATAATGCTGCTTTATAATTATCAGCTCATTCCATGCACCCAGAGAAGCTGTAAAATACAAGTGGCTGCCTGTATTGTCAATTTTTGCATAATTGTTGTATAACGGTTTTCTTTTATGCCTGTTAATATTACACGAGGGACCTCTAAATTGAAATGCAAGCCTCAGAGTAATCACTGAGTGCCATTGAAGCCATTTTATATAACTCTGAAAATATTACATCCTTTACAAGTTTTAACAACAGTGCCTGGTTCTGTTTCTGATTTCTTTTTCCGCATGTTGCTTTGAGTGATTGCAGTTAAAGAGGCAAAGTTAAGGCACCACTACAGCTATTTATCTTCTCTGATGCCTTCTTGTTGGTAACTTGATACTATTCCATGCCTGTATTGTCTGTAACATATGTGGCAATTTGTGGCTCTTAGTGGTATTCTGTAAATTTATAAATCATTGTCATATTCCTCTGTCACATTTTACACTTGTAAGCATTATCATCAGTAAATTACATCTCAATACAGAATTATTTTGAAAATAAGTTTCCTCTAAATGGTTAAGTATGAAAGATTTAATTTAAGTTCTACTGGAGTAAATTGAGGCTTTCAACCAGTTAATGGAAGTTTTTTTATTTCAACACAACATCTGACATTATGAGTGTCAATATTTTGGGATCTTGCCTCTGCGTTACAATAGTTATCTTGAATGTGTAGACTAGAATAAATTAATTATAGTCTTCCTGGTCCTGCCTGTCCATATTTATTTTTTTCCAAGAGTGTGCAAGTCTTGATGCTGTGTTCTGAAATTTATTAAGTGTGTGATATTGTATTAGATATAAAGCAGGCTCAAGAAAAACCTACTAATGAAACTGGGCAACGAGTAAAATATATAGAAAAAGAAAATGCACATTAGATTGACAACAGCTTTTGCTCATAAATGAATTGATACTTTAAGCATCAGTAAATAATGCTAAATGGATGAAGTGTTATTCTTTTGCAACCAATAAAAAAGAGCAGATTTCAAGGTCATTAAATATTTCTTCAGTTACTATTCATTGGCAGAAGATATTAAATCTGGAGAATGTGAACAATCCATTTAGTTTATCCAGCTCACATTGCTGTTTGCCAACATTTTGCACTTGTGACCCTTACAAGCAATTTTATTTGTTTCCTGCAGCAACATAACTTTGTGTCCTTCCAGTCACTAATCAAAAACGTGTCTACGTCTTTCGTCAGTGATTCACTCACCACATTTAGTGGTAACTTGCTCTATTAAACTGTGACTCTTGACTTTGAATAAACCACCTCTTCAATCATGTTTAGTGGTTTCCTACGTCTGTAATGTTATACTAATAATCATTTATGAAACAATGGTTATTGGGGCATAAATGAAATATTAGAATTTGAATTCATATCCGTATACCATAAAGACATTTTTATTGTAGAATAAACAACAATGTAGTAATAAAATCTGAACGTACTTGTGATTATCATAAAATGCTTCCATCTGCTTGATCTCAAGTATTGTTCATTTTTCATGAATGCTAAAGAATTCTGTCAAGTACTTCTAAGGTGTTTAAAATATATGCCTCTTCAAACCCCAGAAGGCTGAATGAATTGCATAAAATTGTCAGATAAGTGAATTGGGAATTGATTGATTGACATCATCTTTGCTTCCTGAATGTTAAATTGTCTGACATAACCTGAAGCAGTTCTCACTTTCTGTGTTTTCATCTCTGTGAACAACATATAATAAACAAGCAAAATGCTGGACAAAGGAATAACATATGACATTTACAGCACTGACATGACTATTGGGCTAGAACATTAATCTTATGTCTTTGATGTTATCATAACGCTCTGTAATTACAAGGGAACAAAGCCTTGTCACTACTAGGACAACCCTTCTACCTGTTGTTGTGTTATGGTTTCCAATTATGTCCTATGTTGAATAGTATGTTTGTCTATTCTCTACAGAATAGGTAATAAATGTCATTTGGTTGTGATATTATATCCCTTTTTGAACAAAGGTGCAATGCTGACTTTTTAATCTTAACTGCATTAGGACCATTTAGAAATCAGACAGATATTACTCTGTTTCAATTGAATATAGATCCCGTATGCATAACAACTATTAGTATATTTGTTATTTGACTCAATTGTAGCTGCAATGTTTATGTATGGTATAGGACAACCTAAATTCAGAAAGTTGTATTACACATTGGAAGAGATACCTAGTCATGATTTGTCATAAGCTAAGCACTGTAACATCGTTTATTTTTTAAACTGACTGCCATACTGAAAGAATGAAGCTACCATGAAGCAATATACTGTATCCAAATGTTTGGCTCAGCTGATGAAAAATGGTTTAAAGGATATTGTAGAATTAGCAACAACTCTTTGAATAGTGGACTTCAATGGACTTCACTCGCCTCAAGACGTATGGAGTATGGGTCTGTTGCTGGGACTGGAACTTCCCTCGACATTAAAGGTAAGAAAAGCCAAAAGAATACTTCTCTCTGACCTAGCTCAGTTACTTCCTACTGAATAATTAAAAGCAACAACATTTCACTAAATGCTGAACATCAAGTTAGGTGTTTAGCTCTGGACTGTTGTAAGAATACTTGCCTCTATATTAATTCCATTTTAAAAGTCAAATCTGGAGAATCAGGCACAGGCCACTTGTCAACTCACTGGCTTTATTGTAGTTAATAGATGAATTATGGTATGTTTCAACATATCACATCTTTGGCATAAACCACTATAAAAGGACAGAAATAAAAATTAATAAGTAGACAGTCAAAATGTGAGTAAAGTGGAGAAAGAGATATGGTAAAATATTAGAAAAAGCAGAGCAAAGCTCTTTACAAAACAGTTCCATTTTCAGATCTATTCCAGTCAAGTAGCAATAAAATAATCACTGATGTAAAAGCCTCTTCTACATCAAAAGGAAGATGAAGTGGATTAAAGAGTAAAATTAATGATGGATCAAAATAAAACAAAATGACTCTGAGACATGTAAAGATACAAAAAAAATGGTTCTGGAAGAAATGCAGTTATTGTCTGAATTTCTTGAACTCGTTGAATGAAAAAGATGAGGTGATATTCCATGAGTTGACATTGAGCTTTGTGGTAATAGCCAAGAGGCCAAGATGGAAAAGTCAGGGTGGGAGTGGACCAGAGAATTAAAGTGACAGGTGCCCAGAAGCTCGGGCTCTAGTTTTCATTCAGAGAGAAGGAGTTCTGCAAAGCATTCATGCAACCTCCTTTTGATTCTAGTTTTAGAGGAGACAGCAAAAATAGTAGTGAATACAGAACACTAAATTGAAAAATGAAAGAAGTAAATTGGTATTTCAGCTGGCAGGAGTGTTTGAGACCCTGGGAGAATCCTTCCATATGATTCCAGAATCATACCAACAATCTCTCACTTTCACATGGTATAGTTTTTGCTTCCTTCCTACTACCTCGAGGAAGGTAAGGTCCATTAGTAACACTATTGTTCATTCTGTCAAGTCTTTACAGGACATGTACTACTGACCAGTACTATACAGATGTGTCAACACTGTTACTAACATTGGTAATCAGGTAGACAGAGGAACAGGGCAGTATGCTCTAAAACCAACAGGAACCTCTTCCATCATAATAATTCCTGACTGACCTGCTGAGTTATGGTAGCCAAAGCCTTGCTTGCATTTTGCATTAAATGTGCTCTGAATGTGAAGTCACCACCATTATTTCAGGCAATTAAAACTCACACTAAAGCAATGCAACATAGACACAGACCCCTTGGTTCTATGAGTCTATGCCTATCAAGGTGCCACCCAGCTAGTCACAATTTTTTGTGTTCAGGCCATATCTCTCCGAGACCATATACCTGTAAGTTCTGTTATGTCTTACCTGATTAGGAGTGTTATTTTAGTTCTAATTACCAGATTCAGTGTTTAATTGCAAGTTCACAGCTGTTGTTGATTTCTCATTACAGCATTGTTAAGGAATTAGCTTTTGTCACCAGGTTGGCTGTTGCTTGTATATTCATTAATTCATCAGAAGCACTTGTTGGAAGTCAAAGGAATTTCGATCAATATTTGAATCTGTCTTTCATTTGAACACTGAGAAGTATTGTCTCTCTATTTTTACTATTCTGCCCTGGCTCAAGAGCTTTCCCCATTTTCTTAAGCTAGACAAATGGTTAACTCCAGTCCTGGTGTAGATGTAGTTGAAGGCAGCTTTGCAACTTAACCACACTTGTCCTAAAACAGGGTGACAAAAAAGGTTTTACCCTCTGGTAAACTTTTGGTCATGAAACCATTATAGTAGAGAAGGAGCAGGTGTGAAAATTCAGTATTTCTCAGCATTCTATCAAAAAGCACATTCAATTATTGATTGAAGTTCCTTTGACTTCGACAAGAGCTTCTGATGAGTTAATGAATGTACAAGTGATTATATAATGGGCAACCTGACGACGAAAGTTTATTGCTTAACAACACCATAGAGTAATCAACAACAGCTGTGAACATACAATTAAGCAATGAGATTTAGTAATCAGGAATAAAATAATGATCCAAATCAGGAAAACATAACAAGTACAAATACTGTGTACCTATCCAATTGCTTCTTAAGTGATAGTATTCTACCCTTCTCAACCACCTCCTCTGGCAGTTCATTCTGTATACTCTGCTGAAATGGACCCCTCCAGTCCATTTTAAACCTTTGCCTTTCACTAACCCTATGCCTCCCA
This sequence comes from Hypanus sabinus, assembly GCF_030144855.1. Classification (NCBI taxonomy): domain Eukaryota; kingdom Metazoa; phylum Chordata; class Chondrichthyes; order Myliobatiformes; family Dasyatidae; genus Hypanus; species Hypanus sabinus. The sequence goes on from NC_082719.1 coordinate 75,304,938, forward strand.
TAATTTTTAACAAATCTATAAGGCTATCTCTCATTCCCCTATGTTCCAAGGAATAAAGACTGGCCATCCTCTCCCTATAGTTTGGGTCCTCCAATCCTCAAAATATCTTTGTAAATCTTTTCTGTGCTATTTGCAGTTTAATCACACTTCTCCTATAGTAAGTGATGAAAAAGGTTTTACCTTCTGGTTAGCTTTGAGTTCCCAAAAAGGCAGAACTCTCTCTAAAAATGTCATTTTAATTTGTTCTGAAGTTACCTCTGCAAAGCCAAGACACTTTGGCACAGTTCCTTCTTTTCCTCATGCTTCCGTAAACACCATTAAGAATTATTTTCTGTGTTAAAAGTTGAATAAGTGACACATTATTAAGGGATTATGTCTAATTATGTTACATCTTCCTCTGCTGTTTTATGATATTCTTTCAGGTTTAGTGGGGATGGCCTTTAACACTTTGATCATGCACTTCCTTACTCAATCTTGCAGATATCCAGCTGGCATTGCATTTAGGGTTGATGAAGGTACATTTGTAACAATCTCTTAATTGCATTTCTTATGTTAATGAGAGGAAAGGCGCTCTGTTTCAACAGCTAATGCACTCTGCAGTGGAATATTATAAATCCAGCTCTGAAATAGCAATTAAGTTGTTTCTGAAAAGTAAATAATTCTTGAAACTGACTAACACAGAGCGATTTCTAGAAAAAAAATGTCAAATTAAATATATATGTAATTTTTAAATACAGAACAATGTGACTGGGTTTGGTTGTTTAAGATTACCAGGATAATGCATATCATGATATAATCTGAACTGACAGTAAATGATTAGTAACCAGCTGCAGATGATCAATAAACCTGCAGTGATCATTTTCTTTTCAATAAGGATGTCAAAATACATCAGCTACAAAGAGCTGTGCTGGCCAGTCAAAACTCAGGAAGCCTCAGGCAACCAAAAGGAAAATGAAATAAAGTACCCCCTACATCTCCTGTATGTCAATTATAATAAAGAACAGATAAACAGGAGTGATTTCCAGCAACAACCCTGAATTGGAGCTTTTGATATTTTGACAGACCTCATTATGACTATGCTCAGTACTCATTCCTGATATACATTCATACTGTGTATGATATCAAAAACATATTTATAGCACATAGAATTTGTGTTAATTAAAATGATTATGTGTTTTATATATTTATATATATGCTGTCAAAGCTATCTGACAAAGAAATTTATTAAGTTACCCTCCCTCCCATCTGTGCTATGTTAATTATATTTTTGAACATAACCATTCAAAATCTAAAAGCAGAGCTCAGATGTCCGTTCCACACTACTTGCCAGCACTAGGTCTGTATTGTTCCATGCACTGTCCTTTTATGCATGGATATTAAATGTAGAGATTGTATCTGATTTCATCATCACTACTGGCTGTGATTTCCAGGTATCAGTCTGTTTGAAAACCTTTCCCATCAAATCCCCTTAAACCCCCTCTCACCTTAAACCTAGGCCCTCTTGTCTTTCATAGCCCTGCAGTGGGAAGACCCTGATTATCTATCCTATCAAAGCCTCTTATAACGTTATGTCCTTCCATCATTATCTACGTTGATCCCTTAGCCTCCAACAGTCCAGAAAAAGAAAGCCCAACCTATCCAATCTTTCCCCATAATTAAAATCCACCAAATCAGACAATTTAAAGTTAAAATTTTATTTTGAACTTTTTGGAATCTGGTAAATCATCTCTGCACTCTCCCTGCATCCAGAACTGCACACAATACACCAAATCAGTCTGACTTAGTGCCTTGTGAAGTTGTAACATTAATCCTAACTTTTATATTTTCTGTGCTCCGATCTATGAAAGCAAGTATGTTACATGCTGTCTTCAGCAATCTATCTAGCAGTGTAGCCATTTTCAAGGAACTACAGATTTGATCCTCAAAGACCTGACATTCATTAACATAATGCCCTAATGTGATTTCCCAAAATGTCAGGATTAAATTCTATCTGCCAGCACTCTGCCCAACTTTCCATCTGAATTCTTTCCTACTGCAGACTTAGACGACCTTCCTCACTATCCACAATACCACTAACATTTGTGCCAACTGCAAACTTAACATTCATGCCTCCTATGTTCACATCCAAGTTGTTAACAATGAGCGCAGCAGCACTTCTCCCCAGGGCATACCGCTGATCAAAAAATTCCAATCAGAAAGACATCCTTCCACCATTTTCCTCTGCATCTTGTCTATTTTGATCAAATTAACTAGCCTACCTTAGATCCCAAGTGTTTTAACCCTCCAGACCAGCCCACCAAATGTGGCACCCTATCAAATGCTTACTTAAGTTAATATCTACCCCTGCCTTCATCAGTCTTCATAATTACCTCCTCAAAAAGCACAATCAAGTAGTGAGACTAGTTTTCTCCCGTAGAAAGCAATACTGAGTATTCCTGATCAGCTCCTGCCTTTCCAAATGTGTGTCAATTTTATCCTTTAGGATTCCTCCAACAATTTCCTTAGGACTGATGTAAAACTTACCAGTCTGTCATTACCTGGTAAATTTCTACTGCTCTTCCTAAATAATGGAACAGTATAGCTCTCCTCTGGTCTTCTGGTTTCTTACTGTGGCCAATGAAGATGCACAAATCTACATCAGAGCCTTAGCAATTGTCTCCATTGCAACCTGCGATAGATCTCCCCAAGCCCAAGGACTATCAAAGCTAACACATCCCATGACAGCTAACAGCTCCTTCTTCTTAATACTGACCTACTGATTTCCTCATCTGATTACCTTTCACATCCTTCTCCCTGGTGCACACAGATTAGTAGCTTTCAAACTCCAAAACTCAAAGTAAATTTATTATCAAAGTACATATATGTGACCTTGAGATACATTACCTTGCAGGCGTTCACTCACTGACCTTAGCTAGCTCTACACATAGAGTGCTCTTATAGTAATTAAAAGCACCTACACTTTCCCTTGCTACCCTCTCGCTCCTGATATATTTATAGCCTGTCCAACCAATTTCTTTCTTTAAGTTCTCTCCTTCACAAATTCAGATTCTGCTGCAATAGCATTTTCTAATCAATGTGATTCTTAACTATAGAGGGATTTACGTTAGATTATGATTCAGATTCAGATTTATTCATCATTGGTACATTGAATCATACAGTGAAATGCGCCATTTGCATTAACAACCAACACAACTAAGTATGTGCGGGGCAGGGAAGCGGACTGCAAGTATCGCTAGACGTTCCAGCGGCAACATAGCATACCCAGAATGCTTAGTGAAACAACACAAAACACAACAAGCATAAAATAACAAAAGCAAAACAAGCCCATCACACACACACACACACACACACACACACACACACACACACACTTCTAAGTTCATTCCTAGCATGAAGGGGTTTGAAGTATGAAGAAAAGGTTAAGCATCTCTGGTCTTTGTTCATTGGATGACAGACCTCTTGGCCTCTAGTGTCCAGTAGACTATGGGATGAGGAATTTCAGAGTTGTATATTTTGATAACAAATGACCTTTGAACCTTTGAACAAAGGGAATAACTTCACTTAACTTCACTTGTTCCATCATTGAACTGTTCTCACAACCAATGGACTCACTTTGAAGGACTATTCATCTCATTTTCTATATACGTATTTATTGTTATTTATTTATTATTTTTATTTATTTATTTTGCACTTTTGTTAATTGTCCGTTGGGCGGTCTTTTACTGATTCTGTTATAGTTATTATTCTATAGATTTATTAAGTATGCCCACGAGAAAACAAATCTGATGGTTGTAGATGGTGATAAATTAAATTTGAACTTTGAACTTTGGAAAGAAGATTATTAAATCACTGAAAATATATTAGTAGCTAAAATTAACATACTAAAATAATTTTAACAAGTTACTTACCTTTTCCTTTGCCTCCTGATTTGAAGTGCTCTAATCTCTATTGAAATCAATGAATTGTATGTCAGATCTGGCAGGGGATCTGAGGGGCATTTCCTCTAATATAAATTCTGATAAATCTTCTCAAGGTTGGCTGCACTGCCTCAGTAATGCAAGCCTAGATGGGAACAGTTAGCAGATTCAGCTTTTCATATGTTTAGCAAGACCTGGATTTCTGCATTCGACAGTGAATGTGCAGAAATTTGGGACTTGCAGGTTTTGAATTGAAGGGTTCTGAATAGCCAGCAAAATCCAATTACTTGCATTGTAACTGCAGTGACACAACACTTAGATTGCTTTACAAAGTTGCAGTTATGTCTGTTAAAGGGCTCTGATCATATTAGTGCAGGGTAAATGAGATCAGAAGTACATATTACACTACAATCTTTTTAACTTTCTCAGCATTTGCTATTAAAAATAATCCGTAATGATGATTACTTAAAGCCATTCCTGTTTTTGTTACTGTAGTAGGAAGAAAGGTAATGTCGTTCTAAAAGCCATAATGTCATAAATCAGCAAATGAGCTACAAGAATATTCTTTACAGCAGGTTGCTAGGATATTAATATTACATATCAAAATATCTTTCTCAATCATATTTGTTAAATAATTTGTGCTTGTACAATATTGTTGCTTATTTTCTACAATACATTCTGTGTTATCAAATTACATGATAGTATAGACATTAATGAAATTCAAATTAACTATTGCCCTTCACTTTTATTTGATGTATATGGCCAGTTTTATAACACTGTCTCCTACTGATTATACACATTCTGATCAATAGCTGTTACTGTACTAGTTAAAATCTATCCAGTAGATCGCAATGCCCTTGGGTCTCATGCATAAGGATAACGTATCTTTGATATATTTACTTAAATGGTAATTTCCTTAACATAATTAGATATAAAGAATAAATTGGTGAGACGTTATGCCTAGAATTTATATTGTTTTCTGTTTTCTCAATTGTGATTCACAAATGTCATTAGATATATCAATGTATTTTTATATGCCTTAAGCATTCTCTGCCACCATATATCTGTGAGGCAAATGTATTTTGGAAAACATTCATTCAATATTTGCCTGCACTGTGTGTCAACTACTGTCATACCAAGGTTTTCTGCTGGGTTTAGCTCATGTAGTTCATTTACTTGCATTATTTTCATCATATTGCAATGACAAATTCATTTAATTGAATATCCTGTGATGTAATGATAAACACTTCAGATTCAGATTCAGATTCAATTTATTGTCATTTAGAAACCACAATGCAATGCAGTTAAAAACGAGACAAAGTTCCTCCAGAATGATATCACAAAAGCATATGACAAAACAGACTACACTAGAAAATCCACATGACGTTTGGCAATCCCCAATCCAAAGTCCGGAGAGGCTGCTGCATATTAATATCACGCTACTGTCTTAGTGCGTTCCCCGGAAAGGAGCTCCAAAGCCACCAGACAAAACAAGACCAAAAACTAAAGCTACAAGACCTGCACAAAACCACATAGTTACAATATATAGTTGTAACAGTGCAAACAATAGCATAATTGGTAAAAATAAACAGACTATGGGCACAGTAAAAATAGTCCAAAGATGTTAAAGAACTATAAGTTCAAAAGAAATTACCACACAATTTCCACAAGTCCCCAGGGTCCTGACAGACTCGCCATCCCATGCCGGCGGCGGAAGGGAATACCCCTGCTATGGACTTCCATGGTGCCGCCCAGCTCAGCCTCGCAGATGCAGCACACACTGAAAGCGACCTGACCGCAGCGGACTCCGAATCCGTCGAACCTCCAAGCCGACGACCATCCCCTCCGGCACAGCTTCTCCGAGATCCATCCTCTGCCAAGCATATTAAGATGACCCCGCCAACGGCCATCGGCAATGTGACCCCAAGGACTGGGGGCCTGTTCTTCCCAGCAGAGTCCCGGACCTCACAGCAGCAGCAGCAACGAAGAAGGTCTTCCTCCATGCTCCCACGTCCGTTTTCAATCAATTATGATTGTGCACAGCACCCACTTCACAAATAACAGATAATCAGTTCCGGAGTGGCCGCTGCAAGCTGCATCGCGCTGCCATCTTGGAAACCAACTTGAGACAATATCAAACCTGGAAAATTAACCAATATTTGGTAAACTATTTTTTAAGAATTTTTCAATATTTAGAGCATATATTTTCTGGATTAATTTCACCAGATCCAACCAGCTGAAGTCACAGTCTGGCAAACTGTTCATTCTCTAGACAATTTTCATTGAATTTTGTCAGCAGTTACCAATATTTTTTTCTAAATAGCAGAACATCCAAAGAATACTGACATGTTGATTTATAGGTTTATTTTTGTCACATGTACCAAGGACTCTTCATCTCACGTTCTCCATAGTTATTTATTTATTTATTTATTTATTTATTTATTTATCTATCTATCTATCTATCTATTTATTTATTTATTTATTTATTCGTTTATTTATTTATCTATTTGTTTATTTATTTATTTATTTATTGTTGTTGTTGTTACTTTTCATTTTGTATTTGCACAGTTTGTTGTCTTTGCACATTGGTTCTTTGTTCATCTTGTATGTAGTTTTTCATTAAGTCTTTTGTGTTTTTTTGTATTTAATGTGAACGTCCACAAGGCAATGGATATCGAGGTAGTATATAATGACAGATATGTACTTTAATAATGAATTTACTTTGAACTTTGAAGACAGAGTGAAATGCTTTTCATGTGTACTGTTCATTCAGATTAAATAATTACACAGTGCATTGAGCTAGAATAAGCTAGAACTATAATATTGTAAAATGAAGTATAAAACAAACAAAAAAATTGTTTTGTACAGGTAAGCGATAAAGTGCAAAATCATAATGAGGTAGAGTTTGAGGTCAGGGTTCCATCTTTTATACAAGAGATGTGTTTGCCGAGTCTGATAGTAGCAGTATAAAAGTCGAACTTGAGCCTGGTGGTACATTCTTTCAGGCTTATGAATGTTCTGCCCACTGGGAGAGTGGAGAAGACAGAATGTCCAGGGTGGGTTGGTTATGCTGGCTGCTTTACTGAGGCAATGAGAAGTGTAGACAGAGTCCAAAAAAGAAAGACAGGTTCCTGGGATGTGTTGAGATGTTTCCACACCTCTCTGAGTTGCTTGTATTAATGTGCAGAGCAGTTGCCATGCCATCTAGACAGAATATTTTCTATGAGGCATCAATAAAAATAGTGAGAGTTGATGGGGACATGCCGAATTTCTTTAGCCTTCTGAGGAAAGGTGTTGGTAAGCTTTGTTGATCATGGCATCAAGGTGTTTGGCCTAGGACATACTATTGGTGATGCTTACAACTAGGAACTTGAAGATCTCCACCCTCTCAACTTAACATTGTTGGTTAGACAGGAGGAGGTGCCATGCCAGGCCATGGCTTTCTGAAGCCAATGATCTGCTCTTTTCATTTGTTGACATTGATGGAAAGGCTATTGACATGACACCATATCACTAAGCTCTATCTGCTGCCTGTACTCCAACTCACCATTATGTAAGGTACAGCCCACTATTGTGGTATCATCTGAAAACTTGTAATGGAGTTATGGCAGAATCTGGCCATGCAGTCAGAAGTGTACAGGGAGCAGAGTAATGGGCTGAGGACACAACCTTGTGGAGAATGTGTCTTTAGGATTTTTGTGGCAGGAGATGTTGCTGCCTATCCTTACTAATTGTGGCTTGTTGGTTAGTTAGTCAAGGATCCAGTTGCAGAGGGAAGCATTAACTCCCAGGATCTGGAGTTTGCTGATGAGTTTGCTTGGAATTGTAGTATTGACACCAAAACTATAGTCAATAAACAATAGTCTGAGATTGGTTTTTCATTGTCGAAATTCCTCCAGGGATGAGTGTAAGGGCCAGGGGGTCAGTGTACACTGTAGACAAGAAGCATTGGGTTGAAGTTGTCTAGAAGCTGGAGTTGATGCATGTCTCTCAAAGCATTTCATAATGGTAGATATTAGAACCACTAGGTGGTAGTCATTTAGCAGTCCTCTCAAAGCACTTCTTAATGCTAGATGTTAGAACCTCTGGTCAGTAGTCATTAAGGCATGCTATTTTGTTTTCTTGGGTACTGGGATGATTGTGGTCTTCTTAGTGCAGGAGGGAACAACAGCCTGGAGCAGGGAGGGGTTAAAAATGTCTGCAATACTTCTGCCAGAAGATCCACATAGAATCTAAGGACACGGGCAAGATACCTTCTGGGCTCAATGGTTTCCATAGGTTGACCCTCTGGAATATTGATCTTATGTCCACGATGGGGAATGTAGATTCAGGCACACTGGAGACTGTTAGGGTGGGTGGTGATGTACCCATTCGCTTCTGTTTAAAACATGCGTGGTATGTTAGCAGAGATAACATAGCAGCAGAGATTTCTGGTAGCAGCAGAGATACCGAGGAGCAGATTGGGAGGCAGATTTTGGAAATGTGCAAAAATAACAGGGTTGTTATCATGGGTGACTTTAACTTCCCTAATATTGATTGGCACTTGATTAGTTCCAAGGGTTTAGATGGGGCAGAGTTTGTTAAGTGTGTCCAGGATGGATTCCTGTCACAGTATGTTGACAGGCTGACTGGGGGAATGCCATACTAGATCTAGTATTAGGTAATGAACCGGGTCAGGTCACAGATCTATCAGTGGGTGAGCATCTGGGGGACAGTGATCACCACTCCCTGACCTTTAGCATTATCATGGAAAAGGATAGAATCAGAGAGGATAGGAAAAATTTTAATTGGGGAAGGGCAAATTATGAGGCTATAAGGCTAGAACTTGTGGTTGTAAATTGGGATGATGTTTTGCAGGGAAATGTACTATGGACATGTGGTCAATGTTTAAGGATCTCTTGCAGGATGTTAGGGATAAATTTGTCCCGGTGCGCAAGATAAAGAATGGTAGGGTGAAGGAACCATGGGTGACAAGTGAAATGGAAAATCCAGTCAGGTGGAAGAAGGCAGCATACATGAGGTTTAGGAAGCAAGGATCAGATGGGTCTATTCAGAAATATAGGGTAGCAAGGAAGGAGCTTAAGAAGGGGCTGAGAAGAGCAAGAAGGGGGCATGAGAAGGCCTTAGTGAGTAGGGTAAAGGAAAACCCCAAGGCATTCTTCAATTATGTGAAGAACAAAAGGATGACAGGAGTGAAGGTAGGACCGATTAGAGATAAAAGTGGGAAGATGTGCCTGGAGGCTGTGGAAGTGAGCGAGGTCCTCAATGAATATTTCTCTTCGGTATTCACCACTGAGAGGGAACTTGATGACGGTGAGGACAATATGAGTGAGGTTGATGTTCTGGAACATGTTGATATTAAGGGAAAGGAAGTGTTGGAGTTGTTAAAATACATTAGGACGGATAAGTCCCCGGGGCCTGATGGAATATTCCCCAGGCTGCTCCCCGAGGCAAGGGAAGAGATTGCTGAACCTCTGGCTAGGATCTTTATGTCCTCGTTGTCCACGGGAATGGTACCGGAAGATTGGAGGGAGGCGAATGTTGTCCCCTTGTTCAAAAAAGGTAGTAGGGATAGTCCAGGTAATTATAGACCAATGAGCCTTACGTCTGTGGTGGGAAAGCTGTTGGAAAAGATTCTTAGAGATAGGATCTATAGGCATTTAGAGAATCATGGTCTGATCAGGGACAGACAGCATGGCTTTGTGAAGGGCAGCTCATGCCTAACAAGCCTGATAGAGTTCTTTGAGGAGGTGACCAGGCATATAGATGAGGGTAGTGCAGTGGATGTGATCTACATGGATTTTAGTAAGGCATTTGACAAGGTTCCACACGGTAGGCTTATTCAGTAAGTCAGAAGGCATGGGATCCAGGGAAGTTTAGCCAGGTGGAATCAGAATTGGCTTGCCTGCAGAAGGCAGAGGGTTGTGGTGGAGGGAGTACATTCAGATTGGAGGGTTGTGACTAGTGGTGTCCCACAAGGATCTGTTCTGGGACCTCTACTTTTTGTGATTTTTATTAACGACCTGGATGTGGGGGTAGGAGGGTGGATTGGCAAGTTTGCAGATGACACAAAGGTTGGTGGTGTTGCATATAGTGTAGAGGATTGTCAAAGATTGCAGAGAGACATTGAAAGGATGCAGAAGTGGGCTGAGAAGTGGCAGATGGAGTTCAACCCGGAGAACTGTGAGGTGGTACGCTTTGGAAGGACAAACTCCAAGGCAGAGTACAAAGTAAATGGCAGGATACTTGGTAGTGAGGGTACGTGTCCACAGATCCCTAAAAGTTGCCTCACAGGTAGATAGGGTAGTTAAGAAAGCTTATGGGGTGTTAGCTTTCATAAGTTGAGGGATAGAGTTTAAGAGATGTGATGTAATGATGCAGCTCTATAAAACTCTAATTAGACCACACTTGGAGTACTGTGTCCAGTTCTGGTCGCCTCAGTATAGGAAGGATGTGGAAGCATTGGAAAGGGTACAGAGGAGACTTACCAGGATGCTGCCTGGTTTTTAGAGAGTATAGATTATGATCAGAGATTAAGGGAGCTAGGGCTTTACTCTTTGGAGAGAAGGAGGATGAGAGGAGAGATGATAGAGGTGTACAAGATATTAAGAGGAATAGACAGAGTGGACAGCCAGCGCCTCTTCCCCAGGGCACCACTGCTCAGTACAAGAGGACATGGCTTTAAGGTAAGGGGAGGGAAGTTCAAGGGGGATATTAGAGGAAGGTTTTTCACTCAGAGAGTGGTTGGTGGTTTGAGGGTCGGCACAACATTGTGGGCCAAAGGGCCTGTAATGTGCTGTACTATTCTATGTTCTATGTTCTATGTGTAAAGATCAGCATGAAGGGATGTGCTGTTGTCGGCAATGCTGCCCAATTTTGTTTTGTAACCTGTTATAGTATGTAAGCCAATAAGTTTACATGAATATCTCTAATTACAGAGGTCCAAGCCTTTTCAAAATTACAATCTTCTGCAAATATTTACCTTTGCTAATTGTTGCTTTTATAGATAAATTAATATTTTAATCTACATTCAACCCAAGGTCAGTGAGAAATAATTTATCACATGATAATTCTGTATTTAGTAGTTCAGATTGCAATTACTTATGTGGGAGAGCAGATCAGAGTTGCACTGACATTCATAGCGAATTCTGAAAAAAATATAAGATCATAATGGACAGAATTTAGCAGAAGAAAAATGACACTTAAGACAGTACTCTGACAACAGTTTGCTCAAGCTGTTAGAATGCAGAGATTTGCAGAGATAAATTGAGTTTCTGTCAGGATCTCTGCTGAACCTACCTGAGCTTCGCGTTCATGAGAAAAGTTAATTTTTTGAACTTTTGGTAAATGCCCCCCAACTCTCCATTCCCCCATTCCTGTTTCCATCTCTCACCTTATCATGTTACCTGCCCAGCACCTCCTTTTGGTGCTCCTCCCCCTTCCCTTTCTTCCACTTACCCTCTCCTATCAGGTGCCCCCTTCTCCATCCCTTTACCTCTTTCACCCATCAACTATCACCTACCACCTTGTAATTCTTCCTCCCCTCCCCCCACCGCCTGAGCCCAAAATATCGACTGGTCACTCTTTTTCATAGACGCTGCCGACCTGCTGAGTTCCTTCAGCATATTCTGATGAACTGCTTAGGCATAGTTTTTCTATTCATTTCTACAGAAGAAAATAGTTTTGACGGATTAAGATAAAAGCTGTTATTAGTTTTGAAGATTTTTATTTATTTCTGTATACCAGAAAAAAATTAAGAATATTCAGATTGCCAGAGGAGGTGGTGGAGGCAGGAATTGTGTGTTGTTCTGTCTAAGAACAGTACAACTTTACATGAAGACACTCCAAGGCCTATGGTGTGTTGGTTTTGTATTGGAGGAGGATTGGAGTAAGAGATCTTGTCATATTTGTACAAGGGCAGTTTTGATCATATACCTAATGAATGATAAACTACCTTTAGAGATGTGGTAACCATGGCTCAGTAGGCTGTAACTTGACGTAAGAGGCTGATGTGTTCAGCTGGCAGTCTGCTCATGGAAGGGTGAACTCTATGAAGCATGAGAGGTTCATATCACTGGCAGATTCGTGATTAGCCAATCAGCAACGTGGAACTGAGCAGTGATTTCTTAAAATTAAGGAGTTTTGATTCTTGAATGCTCAGCTCTGAATGTGGGCTAGTTATCCCTACTCAAGGCTGACTGATAGATTTTAAGGCCCTAAAGGTATCAAGGGACGATGGGGTTCAGCAAGATAAGATGTTTCTCCACAAGCTATAAATTGCCCTCGATGCAATAATGATGAGAGCACAGGCAAATAACTTTGCACTGATTCCAATACAAGTTTAGGCTTCCAGAACAAAATTGTGCACAGAACTTCTGCCTGGTCTCATTCATGTCCCATGCACTCATATCAAATCATCCCTACTTTTATATACCATACATCTTGCACTGAAGGCCAGCGTTCCATTCGTATTCCTGACCATTTCCTTTATTGTATTTATGCCTTACATGGAAACAATCCCAGATTCTTTTGTGCCACATTTTTTTCTCATTTATTTAAATAACAATTTAGTTTCTCATTCGTCCTTCCAAAGCCAATAACATCACGTTGCCCCTCATTATATTCCTATTACCAACTTCATCCACACTCACGTAATCTGTTTTTGAGATATCCTCACAAGTTGCTCACCTGCTTATGTCTGCATCATCAGAAAACCTGATTACAGTACACTCACATCCTTTCATCCAAGTACTGGATTGTAATTCAAAAATCGGAGGTACAAAGATTTGTGTGTCCTCGTGTAGAATTCCCTGAAGGTTAATTTGCTTATTGGGTCAGTGGTAAGTAAGGCAAGTACAATTTTAACCTTCGTTTTGAAAACATAGGACTGTAAAAACAAAGATGTAATGCTGAGGCTTTATAAGGCATTGGGCAGTCTGCATATGGAGTATTGTGAGCAGTTTTAGGCACCTATCTAAGAAAAGATGTGCTGGCATTAGAGAGCGTACAGAGGACATTCACAAGTATGATTTCAGGCATCAAAGGGTTAATGTACCAAGAATATTTAATGGCTTTTGGCCGATACTCACTGGAGTTTAGAAGAATGGAGGTCAGGGGGAAATGTCATTGAAACCTATTAAATATTGAAAAGCCTTGGAGAAGATATTTCCTACAGTGGGAGAGTCTAGGACAAGAGGGCACATCCTCAGAATAGAGGGTTATCCATTTAGAACAGAGGTGAGGACATTTTTCTTTAGCTAAAGACTGGTGAATTTGTGGAATTCATTGCCTCAGATGGCCATGCAAGCCATGTCATTGGGTATATATAAAGCGGAAGTTGGTAGGTTCTTGATTAATCAGGGTGTCAAAGGTTATGGGGAGAAGGCAGGGGAAAGGGGGTGAGAGGGATAATAAATAAGCTATAGTGGAATGATGGAGCAGGCTCAATAGGCTAAATGGCCTAATTCTGCTCTTGTTTTACAGTCTTATGGTCTTATTCTCATTTTGCCTATTTCTTCTGATTGCTGATGGGACAAAGCAGAGGTTTTTCATTTATTCTTCCATGGGTACAGACATTACTGACAATGCCAGTACCTGTTGCTCATCCTAATTATCCCTGAAATATGTGTCAACCACAATGGTGGGTCTGGAGTCATACACAAGCTATATTTGTTAAGGTCAGCAGATTTTCTCCTTAAGTTCATTGGTGAAGCAGATGAGTTTTTAACAGCAGTTCAATAGCTTTGTGATCGTTGATGATAGCATTTGTTAAAAAAAAGGAAAATTACAGATTCACTCAATTACCTTAATTTAAATTCACTACCTGTGATGGTGGGAATCAAACTCGCGTCTCTAGATCTCAGACCACTATAATAACTACAATGCTCAGCTATGCTGCAATCCCCTCATCAATCAATGATGCGTGTCAAGCCTCTAATATTAGAGAAGTACTGACATAATGTTCTTTTCTCTCACCGGGCACTAAAAGGCAATTTGTAAAAGAAAATATTCACTTTACAGCTGTTGAAGATATAACACAGGCAAAGTGGAAAATACCCAGCTGATTCCAGTTCAGCTTCAGGTCATCTGGCATAACAGAAATGTGGCAATTGAAGTAACACAGAATGTGCAGTTTTTAGTCAAAGCTATATAGCGTTGCAGCTACATTTTTACTTAACCCTTTAAACTTCATCAAATTGAAATATTCTTTCCACCAATTTCTCAACGATTTTAATTAAGACCCATTAGATCAGTTTTGAAAGCTGAGATGCAGCACATTTCACTCTTTTCATGTTACTGCAGCACACTAAGCTCCCACCAATGCTCATTTCAGTCTCACTGAGTCACATTAAATCCCTTCACATCACACCAGTGTACTTAGTAAGAGGAGGATTTTCCCATAGGGGGTTGTTGCATATTAAATATTTCAGTAATATTGAGTAATATTGTTTGATTTAGCATTCTTATTCTTTTGAATAATTCATTATAGGTTATATGTAAGAGTATGTGAATGGCATACATCATCTCGGTACCACATTATACGTGCATGTCTCGCTGAAGTAAAGAACAAATCTAGGCATGTTATCTCTGGGCCCCTTTCATTTTATTTCAAATAGTTTTTATGTTTTGGAGTTACAATACATAACAATGATAATGAGTAAGTTTCAAATAAACCTGAAACGACTACTTACCTGTTGAAGCGCAGCGAGACTTCAAATTTTAAAAAATAGTACAGCAAGGCATATGAGTTTTTAAAAAAGAGCACTGCAAGAAATGGTGGAGTTTTTAAAAAGGCAGAAAATGTCATGGGTTTAAAAGCAATGAGTCCCAGGTGATAATTATCATAACTTTTTTAAAACGCAGAAATGGTTGGCTTCATCAGAAAGATAGGTATGTTCAAATGCATAAGCAATAACTAGACAATGTATACTGAGTGAATTGAGCAGTTTCTGAAGGAAAGAAAATAGCCAATGAGAAGCAAGTGCCAGTTTCGTTGAGTGCATTGTGTTTAAAGGCATGCAGTTTGCTTAGAAGTTTAACCAAAGCAGACAAAATGAGTTTGCTGATATTGTTAAAGTAATGCAACCCATTGTTGATTGCAGAACGTATAAGTGGAATCAAAAGGAAGAGGAGTCCATTTTAGCATACATGGCTGAATTGAAGAAGTTGTCCATGCATTGCCAGTGGAATTGTGGGCTTAATGATACACTGAGAGATTGATTAGTTTGGGGAATCCTACAAGAAAGGATTTAAAAATGGCTCCTAACTGAAGGACACCTCGTATTTAAAAGAGCAGTTGAAATTGCAATATCAATGGAAACAGCAGACAGAGGCCCACATTAGCTGCAGTCAGGAATGAAAGTGAGCATGAACAAAATTGCAATATCTAAACAGAAACCAGCCTGGTCAATCAAATTGTGTTACTGTTGTTGGAGTGGCTCACATACACCAGACCAATGCAGATTTAAAGGCAATACTTCAAGTCAAGTCAAGTCAAGTCAACTTTTATTGTCATTTCGACCATAACTGCTGGTACAGTGCATAGTAAACATGAGACAACGTTTTTCAGGACCATGGTGTTACATGACACAGTACAAAAAACTAGACCGAACTACATAATAAAAAAAAACACAGAGTAAGCTACACTAGACTACAGACCTACACTGGACTGCATAAAGTGCACAAAAACAGTGCAGGTATTACAATAAATAATAAACAGGACAGTAGGGCAAGGTGTCAGTCCAGGCTTCGGGTATTGAGGATATTGTACTTGCAGATAATGCGAGAAAGTAAGACACATACAAAGAGAATGTCAGGCAGATAAAAATACATGAGCTGCACGGGGAAAAGA
Source organism: Hypanus sabinus (assembly GCF_030144855.1). NCBI lineage: Eukaryota > Metazoa > Chordata > Chondrichthyes > Myliobatiformes > Dasyatidae > Hypanus > Hypanus sabinus. The sequence continues at coordinate 75,320,706 of NC_082719.1, forward strand.
AAAAGATAAAAAGTAAAGTTGCAGTTACAAAAAGGCACTAATCTGTGTGCTATTGATGAAAAATCTGATAATGATGAGAGTGACACAGACTGGATAGCCTTGAGATTTATAATGTTAAAAACTAACAATGGACAAGCAACATGTCTTATACCAAAAGTAAAGAGCAAACTAATAAAAATGGAATTGGACTGTTTCAGTAATTCCACAAAATGAGTTTGAACAGCATTTCAAAGATATTGAACTAAAGCCTGCAGACATCCAACTAAGAACTTATGCTGGAGAAAAAAAAGTAAGTCCTAAGGAATGACAATAGTGAAATGCAACAACCAACAAGCCACATTTGACTTGCATGTGGTAAAAACAGGAGGGGCAGAATTGAAGGGACTTTATTGACAGAGGCAACTACAACTTCTTCGGAGATCAATCCACCATTTGCATGCTACATCCCCTACAATAAAGACAACTGAAAGCAAATTAAGAAAGATACTGGGGATAATACCACAGCAGGGTTCAAAGATGACATTGGAAAACTCAAACATATCAAAGATAAAATAGTGTTAAATGCCACACCCAAGTTTTGCAAGGCCTTTTCAGTTCCATATACCATTTATGGTAAAGTAGCCAGTGAGATAGATCGTGTGGAAGCAGATGGAATACTTTCCAAAGTTGAGTGGAGCCCGGCAGTAATGCTGGTGCTCCCAATGAGCAATAAGGATGGATCTGTCAGGGTCTGTGGTGATTTTAAGATCACAATCAACACATTACTACAAATAGATCAATACCCTTTTCCCAATATACAGGATATCTTTGCAAAACTTACTGAGAGGGAAACACTTCAGCAAAGTGGACTTAGCTGAGGCCTACCTACAGACGTCCAAACTGTTTCTCACAATAAAGAAACATCTACAAAATAACAAGACAGTTAAAAAGATTAGAAGATTATGGGCTCAGAGCACAACACAAATCTGAATTCTTCAAATCAAATCAAGCATCACTTATGTGATAACACCATTGAGTCACGTATGGTGAGAAAATTCAAGCAGAGATGGATGCCCCAAGGCCAAAAGATGTGTCATAGTTATGATCCTTTTTATGATTTGTCAATTACTATAATAGGTTCCTGCCAAACCTGGCTACTGTTCTCCACCCTTTGAACTCATTACTGCAGATAGGGAAGAAATGACAATGGACGATGCAGTATGAGTTGGCTTCCAAAAAGATAAAGGAAATGGATTTGTCAGAAACTGTGCTCACACATTATGGTCTACGTTGTCTAGCTTGCCGGTGATGCTTTGCCTTAAGATATGGGCATGGTCATGCGACATGAGTGATGGAAGTGAACACTCCTTTGGTCTTTGCATCACCATCCCTTATTGCTGCAGAGAAAAACTATACACAGATAGACAGAGAGGACTTTACTCTGGGGTTTGGTGTATAGAATGTTTCAACCAGTACTTGTATGGGAGAGAGTTTACTCTCATTACTGATCATCAACCACTAGTGTCCATTTTCAACACACAGAAGGGTGTTCCACTAACAGCAGCAACACAACTGCAGAGATGGGCTCTGTTTCTTGGAGGACACAATTGCAAGATCATATTCAAAATGATGACTAGTGATGGAAGTGCTGATGGAGCATCTTGGAGAAGGGAGAAGCAAGGTGTCGAGTTCTGTCAGAACCACGTCCTGAAGTCCCAGAGTCAACAACCAACATGGAGGAGGCAGCAGAAACTGAGATTGCTTCACAGGCATAAGTTAGAAGTCTTACCTGTCAAGCAGAGAACTTCCTCTTGTCAGGAAAGACGATATTCCACAAGAGTAAGAAAGCCTTCACAGAGATTAAATCCTTAGGCCTGAATGGGATCATTTAAAAGTTACTATGCTGTGGATGTCTATATAGTAGATATATATATGTGTATGTATGTGTGTGTGTGTATATATATATATATAGGTATTCATACTATAATGAGTTGGAGCTTGTATACAGTCTTCATATATAAGTTGAGATACATTTGGTATTGAGTTGGAGTTCATAGCTGAACAGGGGGGAGTGTAGTGTATTTAAAATTTTAGTAATATTTGAGTAATATTGTAATTATATAGTTTGATTAAGCATTCTTGTTCATTTAAATAATTCATTACAGGCTACATGTAAAAATACATGGATGGCCTATGTCATATGTGAACACCTCGCTAAAGTAAGGAAAGAAACTAGACATGTTATCTTTAGTGTTTATGTTTTGGACTTACAAAACATAACATAGTTGCTAAGTTAAGAAGTTTCACGTCACATGCAAGTGATAATAAACCTGATTCTGATTCTGAGATGTCTAAAACTGGTGCGTATTGGTTCACAGGATGGCATAGAAGATTTAGACAGTATCTGAGTAAAATGTTTTTCACCCTGAAAATGGTTGCAAACTGGAATGTATTTCCTTGGAAGGTGCTGGCCGATTCAACATTCAAGTATCTAGTCAAGCATATCAATCAGGAAGGCACAGATGTCTGTGGACTAAGTGCTCAGATGAGTACTTAAAGGTCAGAATGCACAAGATGGGTCAAAGGGCCTCTTTCAGTGCCAAACACTTCTATGACTCTGCAATCTTGTGATTTTTTTTTAAAAATTATCTGATTTGTTCATTTCTGAGTATTTTGAAATTCTCGTTACCATTTTCATGAGAATTAGTTTAAAGGCACAACCATTGTTAGTGTATTACAAGCTATAAGAAGGATTTCAATGGGTATGTTTAATTTTAACTTAGTTTTTGAAGTCATTGTAATACTTCAGTTCAGAAAAACATGAGTTACTGTAGGTCTAACTTGAAAATGCAACATAAATAATTCTCTGTGAGCCAAGACACAAAGCTAGACTATTACTGTGGGTGTAGAACAGGCGAGTTTGTAGAAATTCCAAAAGTTTTTACTTGCTGTTTTATTTTCAGCTTTTATATTTCTTTTGGATTGCAATATTTTTGATGAATATGTGGTACTCAAAAGCATTATATTTTAAAGAAATGATTAGTAAGTAATGCTTGCATCTGTTTACATAAGCCCTTGTTCTTTTTGCTGTGTTCTATTCATTTCAAGTAGAGGTTAATGCTGCCAGGTCAGTGTGTGAAATTGTAGCTCCTCATAGTTTTTGACATTCCACATATTGACCTGGCTTTTCTTTTTGAAGAAGGTCCAGTCTTCACAGATCATATGTCACACGGCACTAAAATTGTCAGAATCCCACAGCAGGCTTGTGGTGGCGTGTTACTTGTCTTTAAAAAACACTGGCTGACCTACTCAAATCTAATGAGGGCCAGGCAACAGCCAATAACACTAGCTCCAGCTGAGAGAAGTGGCCCTTAAAAAATGCATTGTATTTTAGATTATGTTTTGTAAAATGGAAAGTGAGTACTTAGTCCCATTACTCAGGTATTAAAATCATATTAAAAATAAATCCAAGGTGATTGTTACTAAATGTGGCCTCTCCATCTGGGTATTTTCAAATTCTCACTCGTGCCTTTCAACAGATTGATCTGCTAAATGTGCTCAGTTCATAGATGGAGAAATTGGAGAAATCATTTGAGTTGCCAGATTCGAATGATTCAGTGAAGAAACAGAATTGATAGAGGAGTTTATTGGTTATAAACTTAAGAGATGCTGCAGATGCTGAAAATATTGAGCAACACACAATATGCTGTGGGAACGTAGTCAGCCAGGCAGCATTTATGAAGCGGAATAAACAGCCGACGTTTCAAGCTGAGACACTTCAGCAGGACATGGAAGAACGGGAACAGAAGCCAGAATAAGAAGGTGGGTAAGTACAAGCTGGCAATTGATAGGTAAGACCAAGAGAGGGAGAAGGTGGTGGGGCAGTGATGAAGGAAACAGCTGGGGAGTGAAAGGTGGAAGAGGTAAAGATCTGAAGAAGGATCTCATAGCAGAGGACAGTAGACCATTGAAGAAAGGGAAGGAGGAAAGGAAATTGATGAACAGTTGGAGAAGAGAAGAAATGAGAGGGTAATTAGGATGGGAAAAAGAAAAAGAGAGAAGGAAAAGGGAGAGTAATTACCAGAAGTTAGATAAATTAATGTCCGTGCCATCAGGTTTAAAGATATCTGTCACATGTACTTTGAAGCATTGAAATATGCTGTAAAATGTGTCATCTTGCATTAACGACAAACACAGTCCAAGGATGTGCTGTGGGTAACCCGCAAATATTGCCATAATTCCAGTGCCAACATATCATACCCACAACTTACTAACCCTAACCTATATGTCTTTAGAATGCAAGAGGAAATGAAGCAAACCCATGTGGTCATGGGGAGAATATACAAACCCTTACAGACAGCAGCAGGAATTGAACCCCAATCTTCCATCACTGGCGGAGTAAAGTGTTACATGAAGCACTGAGCTCTGGCGCTGCCTATGCTGGAGGCTACCTAGATGGAAAATGAGCTGTTGCTCCTCCAACCTGAATATGACCTCATCGTGTCAGTAGATGAGGCCATGGATAGACATGTCAGAAAGGAAGAGAGAAGACAAACTGGAATTCATAGCTGCCAGGGGATCCTGCTTTTTGCAATGGAGTGAATGGCTTTCTGTTCCTTGAGCTAAAAGGAGGTGTATGCCATTTTTCCTATGACTTACAAACAGGTGAAATATCAGAATTTTTTAAAGTCAGAAATATTAAACTAAAAAAAAAAGGGATTTATAAAATCAAGGTACCCCAATGTTTCTCTTGAACGCAAGAAGAACTTGAATTTCAGCCATGAAGAAATTCCACATCTCTATATTAAATATTATCACAGATGTCATGGGTCTGTGGATGTTCCTGAGAAATAGTGGTGAGTATTGTGTAACGATATGAATTACGAGTTGTGAAGTGTCTCTGAACAAACCCTATAGATGCTCTGAAGCTGAGTGATGCATTCTTTGCTTTGTACTTTGGAATCTGCATGTAGATTGTAGTTGTGTGTAAAATTGCTACCACAATATATATAGCTGCAAGCTGGGTCTTGATGACCGAACACATTTGTTGTAATTAATTTAATTTAAGGAATTATTGTAATGATATTTTACACATTATAGCTTAATAACCATCTCACATATCATGTTGCACTTACATGGTTAGGTCATGAATCACTCAACTTATCAAATCATTTAAACTAATGTTTTAGGCATGAAAATAATCCTTAAAGTAATTTTAATATTTTAGAGCAAACCTAAGTGAAAGAATAACAAGCATAAAACATTACAGCATTGATGAAGCATTTTATCAGATTAAAATTTCTCAAATTGCCCACATGCAAAATAGTATTTTTAAGGTTACTGAAGCTCCTTACTGTATGTGGAAAGCTCATTCGAGATAATAAGCTAGAGGTTCAACATTAAAACAAAGAGCAACTGACCCTTTCAATAAATGTCAGTAGTATTTAGCGTCAAGTTATGCAAGTTATCTTTGACAATGATGGAAGGAAAATGTGATAGAAATTTCCATCAAAAATTTATATAAAAAACTGCATCAATCTATCCACAACTTCAGAATTTAAAAATCATCACAAGTTTTTTCACTGTGCACTGAGGGCATATTTGAACTTTCGTGAAACCCTAAAAAATTGCATGATCTTAAGAGAACTTAAAGCACATTTGGGTCTTGGTTTAGGCCTCTGCAAGCCTGGTACTCTAATGCTAATGGCATGCTGGCTTTTATAACAAGAGGAATTGAGTACAGGAGTAAAGAGGTCCTTCTGCAGCTGTACAGGGCCCTGGTGAGACCTCACCTGGAGTATTGTGTGTGGTTTTGGTCTCCAAATTTGGGGAAGGACATTCTTGCTATTGAGGGAGTGCAGTGTAGGTTCACAAGGTTAATTCCCAGAATGACGGGACTGTCATATGTTGAAAGATTGGAGCGACTGGGCTTGTATACACTGGAATTTAGAAGGATGAGAGGGGATCTGATTGAAACATATAAGATTATTAAGGGATTGGACACGCTGGAGGCAGGAAGCATGTTCCCGCTGAAGGGTGAGTCCAGAACTAGAGGCCACAGTTTAAGAATAAGGGGTAGGCCATTTAGAACAGAGATGCGGAAAAACTTTTTCACCCAGAGAGTGGTGGATATGTGGAATGCTCTGCCCCAGAAGGCAGTGGAGGCCAAGTCTCTGTATGCATTCAAGAGAGAGTTAGATAGAGCTCTTATAGATAGCGGGGTCAAGGGATATGGGGAGAGGGCAGGAACAGGGTACTGATTGTGTATGATCAGCCATGAACACAGTGAATGGCGGTGCTGGCTTGAAGGGCTGAATGGCCTACTCCTGCACCTATTGTCTATTGTCTATTGGTACATCTTGAATTATTCATATAGTACAGGCAAAGTGGCTTGCAAGTTGCAAATTTCTTCTGAAGTAACTATTAGCATTGAATCATGCAGTTCAATCTCAGAATGCTTTAAATAATTTGGAATACCAGTTGACCATTTCTAAAGATAAAGATATAAAAGATTAAATTCATTTGGCACATATGCATCAAAACATTGAAACATACCGTGAAATGCAGCATTTGTATCAACAAACAACACAGCACAAATATGTGCTAGGGGTAACCCATAAGTGTCATCACACTTCCAGCGTCAAAATAGTGTGTCCACAACTCAATAACCCTTACTAATCTGTTTTCCCTTGGAAAGAGGAAGGAAACTGGAGCACCCAGAGGAAGCCCACATGGCCACAAGGAGAACTTACAAAGTTTGAAATTAAATCCCAATCACTGACAATGTAGAGTATTATGCTAGCTGCTATGCAACTGTACCATCCATGGAATTTTTCCATTCCATTGAAGAAATACCTCTGTTGAGATGGGTTCTCCACTATTATCAATATTAATGATTACAGCATTTAATTATATGTAGACATCAGTTTCAGAGTGAATAAAAATAAATGCCGAATTGAGATCAAACATCAGCTCCTTCCACTTCACAAACAGTAAACTTCAGAAATAATCTGCAAAAAATACTTACAACTTTAGGAATTTAGAAACATAGAAAAACAACCGCACTATACAGGCCCTTCGGCCTGCAATGCTGTGCTGAACATGTACTTACTTTAGAAATTACCTCGGGTTACCCATACCCTCTATTTTTCTAAGCTCCATGTACCTATTCAGGTGTCTTTGAAAAGACCCTATCGTATCCGCCTCCACCACCATCACCGGCAGCCCATTCAACGTACTCACTTACCCCTGACATCTCCTCTGTACCATCTTCCAAGCACCTTAAAACTGTGCCCTCTTGTGATAGCCATTTCATACCTGGGAAAAAGCCACTGACTATCTACATGATCAATGCCTCTCATCATCTTATACACCTCTATCAGGTCACCTCTCATCCTCCATCGCTCCAAGGAGAAAAGGCCACATTCACTCAACCTATTTTCGTAAGGCATGCTCCCCATTCCAGGCAAGATCCTTGTAAATCTCCTCTGTACTCTTTCTATGGCTTCCATATCCTTCCTGTAGTGAGGCGACCAGAACTGAGCACAGTACTCCAAGTGGGGTCTGACCAGGGTCCTTTATAGCTGTAACGTTACCTCTCGGCTCTTAAACTCAATCCCACGTTTGATGAAGGCCAATGCATGTAACACTTTCTTAACCACAGAGTCAACCTGCATAGCAGCTTTGAGTGTCCTATGGACTCAGACCCCAAGATCCCTCTAATCCTCCACACTGCCAAGAGTTTTACCATTGATACTATGTTCTGCTGTCATATTTGACCTACCAAAATGAACCACCTCACACTTTTATTTCTAATGATTTTTACATTTGAAATAGGAATACTGCAAGGATATGTGGCAACCAGGATGTTCACAAAAACATTCAAGAAAATCAATGTGGTTAACAGTCAGGTGACATGCTTTTTGTTAATACTGTTTGAGGCTGCTTGCTCTTCTTCAAACAATGCCATTGAATATTTTCATTTTGATTGAGCAGTGAGGCAATGCTTAACACTTCATCTGTAAGAAGCACTTCCATCATTTCATTGAAAAGCAAGTACTTGGTTATGCTAGAAACCAGAAATCTGTAGATGTGAACTTCCCACTATTCAGGACATTTACAAAGACAGGTGTGTAAAAAGGGCCCGAAGGATCATTGGAGACCCGAGTTATCCCAACCACAAACTAACCCAGCTGCTACCATCTGAGAAAGGTTACCGCAGCATTAAAGCCAGGACCAACAGGCTCCAGGACAGCTTCCTCCACCAGGCCGCCAGACTGCTTAATTCATGCTGACATAACTGTATTTCTATGTTATATTGACTATCCTGTTGTACATACTCTTTACTATAAAGTTCCATAAATTGCACATTGCACATTTAGATGGAGACATAACATAAAGATTTTTACTCCGCATGTATATGAAGGATATAAGTAATGAAGTCAATTCAATTCAATAATGCCTAACGTCCGGGATGTGACTTGCCAGTTGCAAGATGGATGCAAACAAACCTGCCAGCTTCATAGCTATTCACTTTGAAAGACCATTATTTTCCGCTGGTTTCTGGCTCCACTTGAGCCTTGCACCTCATCACCATGTTACACGCGCAACCTTCTACAGAGTGAGCAAATATCCTTATGAGAACAGGATGCTGTCCACTGCTGCCTAGGAGTGTGCAGCTGAAAGAATTATTACCTGTTTGTAAATCTTATGCAGCTTTTGAACACAATTCACATGGATCAATAGGAATGGCTTATTCTTTGCCAGTTCAATAATGATGTGCCACTTTCTTTTATTTTTAGTGGGTCAGAGTATAATTAATAACGTTTTACTTCCTTCCTCCTGCTGATCTTGTGATACGTCTGCTCTTTGCCTTAGGCTACCAAGTGCCACAATCCCTATGGGACAGGCACCATGATTCAACATGTGCAAGAAAAGGTGACCTGCCCAGAAATTGTGCTCCCTTTCCTTAATGATTTTGGGCCAGGTTCATTTGTAAAGCTGAGTTCTTAAAAATCATCCTATCTGTGAAAATGATGGATAAGGAATCGAGCAATACATTTGAAGGAATAATATCCTGCTAAACAGTAAATATTAGAGAAATAAATCCTATAACCATATGATAATTTCTAATTCATATTCCTAATAAATAATAGGAAATCTTTTGTAATAAGCACCATACATAACTAATTACAAATGAAGTCAAAGTAAACATGATGATTTCATGGTGTCTCCTCTCCTTTGATCTTTTTTCAGCTAAATAACTGCAGAGATTCAAAATGTTTATTTCCGAGTTTGGTCAATTGTCAGTGAAATGACATAGTATTAAAGACAAAAAGACCAATTCATGACCTTTGCAATATCAGATCACTTCATCTGGTTTCCATCAGGAACAGTTTAATTAAATACTTCAATCTTGTTTTTGTCTGCCTTGGTAATAGGTCTCTTATGTTGTGTGGAAAATATGGCTTGTTGACAAACTCACACTAAAAAGACTTAAAGTTTAATTGTGCTTGAAAGGCACCAATTTTATCTGCCTCAAATAGAATGCAAGCTTAACAATCTGAGGGAAATAATCAAATGTTTTAGTCAACATCAACATCTGAATACTACTTTTCATAGTGATTAAATCCACTGGAGCTGATAGGCAGAGGGGCTCTGATGGCACAAAGATATATTTCCATAAAATTATTTACAAAATGATAGAAGATGCTGGAAATACATGAGAGATTCACTAATAGGAGAAAAAAGAAGAAACATTTTAAATCCATCTTATACAGTTCCTGATTTAATATTTGTTGATACAAACAGATTAAAAAAATGAATGGAAACAGAATTGAAGTCAAGCATGTTCTTAGACGGGAGGAATTAGAAAACAAAATAGAAAACGTTGGAAACACTCAACACATCAGCCAGAATCTGTAGCAATACAAACAGTTAAAAATTCAGGTCCAACACCTGTCAATGTTTTGGATAAGCGAGAAACAAATTGGTTTAGGGAGAAGAGAAAGTGAAAGAGGAGGCAGGTGGAGCAAAGGCAATGGATCTAATGCTATGAGATCACGTAGAAATGAAACTTATTTTCTGTTGAATGCTTTGCTAATGTTTAGGTTGTGGGACACGTTCAGTGGGTCAGACTATATATAAGGAAGTCCTGAGGCAAAATGATGACAAGCAAAGATGGGTGGTCTTGATACAAAAAGAGAGAAAGAGTGAGATATTAAAAGCCAGACAATTCAATACTGAGTCCTTCAGATCACAATGTCCCCAGACAGAAGAGGAAGTACATTCTTCTCAACAAGCTTACGCTAAGCCTCATTGGGAGACTACAGACTGAAACATCAAAATCACAGTGGGCTGAGAGGGATTATATATGGCCAGGTGAGAGCCATCCATAATGTGTTTTAGGATATCATTGGCAAGAGCTTAGAGTATACTATTTTTCTATTTTATGGACCTACTGTATGCTGTGCGATTGCGGGATGAATATTACACAGTGCAAAGCATGAGAAAATTTGCTTCATTTCTAAACCTGAAAATGAAGGGTGTATGTAAGTAACACAACAAAAATCTAGAAATTGTTCCATTATAGACACCAAGGTCATTTTACTAAGCAGAATGGCAATGAAATCTAAATATTTTGAAAATATTAAACAAAAGAGAACTATTGGTTGTAAGTTATTCAAAATGACTGGATTCAATTCAACCACAGAAGTTATGAAAAAAAGCTCTGGTAACATGGATAATCTCCAGAGAAACTATAGCAATGGATTACCTACTAGGTGGCTGCTCTGTTTCCAAGTTGCATGTCAAAGGTTACCAGAATTAGACAAGCCATTAGACTACAAAGGGATTTTTAGTACAGCAATCCAAGAGAAATGTGCACTTCCTTGTGTGAAACAACCAATGTAATATTGGCAGCTGTAACTGAAACAATATGAAGCCCAGGCAGAGTTGCTGTCAGCAAACTTTGACTTAAAATATAAATTGACATGTCTTACCATCAGGAAATCAGTCTTATGAGTTCTGTTGATGTGCTTGGGTTGAGAATGCCCACAAAGACATTAGGTATAAACTTACTGAGCTATAGATGAGGCTTTATCAGGAATGGCCATCAATTTCTTGTTCATTGGTCACTTCAGCTATGACTTGTACACTCAGATTAAAGTACACAAAATATTGATGAGCACACTTGGTCTCTTGATGCATTGCTGGAGCAATTTCTGAGTCATGGGCAAAGCCTGATGCACTTTGGATCTGATCAGTTACATCGAGCTATCCCACTTATTGATTGGGGTTGCTACCTTGACTAAGAATAAAAGAGCAAATTCACGATTTGTTTATGTTTAATTTTGTAGCTTGAATTAATTTATGGCACTTCATAATGCTCATTTGCAAATTCATATATTTTGCTTTAATTTAATCAGAGGCATTGGAAAATAGGCAAACGGCTTTAAAATCAAGATAAAGATTAGCTTTGGTTGTCAAATGTATGTGAAAACATACAGTGAAATGCAACTTTTTATCAATAACCAACACAGTCCAAGGATGTGTTGAGGGCAGACTGCAAATGTTACCATGCTTCTGGTGCCAACATCACATGCCCATAAATTACAAACCCTAGTCTATACTTCTTTGGAACATTGGAGGAAACTGAAGCATGCAGAGGAAACTCACACAGTCATGGGGAGCACAAACTCCTTACAGACTGTGGAGGGAATTGAACCTCATGGCATAATCTGCGTTTTATCATGCTTTGCACCTTGGACAGTTTAAGATTACCAGAGCTCTTGTATAGGTCAGGTTTAAATACAACTCCTCTCTTGTTTTGCTGTTGTTGTTTTGTTGCTTGTTGCACTTGGTTAGCTGTGTTGTTCTGCCAAGATTGGTGGGCATGCTATTTTGGCACCGGTACATGTGATGATTCTTGCTGGCTGCCCACAGCACACCCTCAGGTGTTGTCTGTTAAAGCAAATGTCACATTTCACTGCTTGTTATGATGTTCAGTTGATAAATAAACTTGAATCTTGAATCTTGAATCCTTCCTCTGATGGGTTCCTCTGGTAGATCACCCCTTTTCTGCTCCTGGTCACTCTGGAGATCCAAACAGACCACAATGTAGATTGTTCAGTTATTCATTGTGGTTACTTTTGTTTCTATATATGTGTGCAAGGAGTTCTCAGCTTTTAGTTTGCATTCTAAAATTGCACCAATTTCTCAACTATCCCATGAATCCCATGACTTAGTGGCCAATTAATTCACAAATGATGAATTCGTCTCTTCATATGAAATTTTTCAAGGTGACAGGTTCGGTGACATCTTTCCCCAAAGGTACAATTTATTTGTTAGCCTATGTGCTGCCAGAAGATCCTTCCAACCTTATTGGCTTATGAATTACAATAGCTAAGATGTTCATATACTTTGGATCTGTTCTTAAAATCATTAAGTATTTTTGCAATTATTCTTCCAGCATAAAGTCACCAGTTGGGCTTACATAATCCATCTGCCCAAGCATGTGTTACTAACATGTCAGCATTTTGTACAAGTAAATATATAGTACAGTGAAATAGCCAGGATTTCTTTTGTTTATCATACAGAATCTCCATGGTTATTACATCCGCAAATAATTTTAAAACAAGCAAGGAAATTGTGTAGTAAAAAAAAATGCAGTATCTTTTATTGGCTTAATTTTAAGGTCAATGCAAATAAAATAAGAACAGATGTAAATTCCAGGCTGATATGTTACCTAGTTTAGACTTCTGCCCAATGACAAAAGTAGTCATTGTCACAGTAAATAACATAAGAATACACTGTATTTCCATCTTATAGAGAACTCTAAAAGTAAGAGGAGAGAGACTCTCTCTTTGATTGGGAAATGCAAATAACAGTGATGAATTTCTTTACATTTGGTTATTTTTTTAAGGTTTAGACAGATCCCAGAACTAGAGGACAAGTTCCTTCTAGTCTGGTTCTGCAAGTTACAGTCATGCTCACAGTGGGGCGTGCAGACTTTTGATCGCATAATTTGCACCAGACAGGAACCATCGTAGTTTTGTTGCCAAAGCCAAGGACCGAAAATGGGCATGGCATGCAGTCAGGCTCAGGAGCTGGTGAGTATACATGTGTGTTTCTCTGTGAGGAAGTGTGCCAGATGGAGACTGCGCATGTGTTCATCTTTATATGTGAGCGTTAAGGCATTGATGTCCAAGCAGCAGAGTCTGGTCTCCAGATGTGTCCATTCCCTGGATGCTCAGTGAAAACCTTACTCTGTGAAGCCTGTGTGGTAGCCAGTGCACTACAGCTACCCCACATTATAAGAAACCACACACAGGCAACTCCCACTCCTTCTTCTACTCAAATCACCCTTAATCTTGAGGGATTGAAGAAGGAAGGAGAAAGAGCTTGATGGGGTTGGTGGGTGTACGGGTAGTTAGGGAAATAGTATGTTCCTTCGGCAACAAGCAGTCTGCTAGTGGAACTCAACAGGTCAAGCAGCATCTGTAGGACAAAAGGAATTGTCAATGTTTCAGGTTGAAACGTATATCGGGAAAGGATTACCTGACATCAGACTCCAGCATCTTCAGCCTCTGGTGTCTCTGAGGCTTCTTCTTCTGTTTAACCAAGGCTTCCTCATTCTCCTGTTGTGACACTTCTGGTCCTCAAAGTCTTCCCAGATGTACCTTTCTTCATCCAAGCATTTATAGGCCAACAGTTGCCATTATCTACTGAAAATGTGATACCTTTCATAGGAGATTTTTGAGATTGTCCATGAAGTACTTTTTTATGCGGCTGGAAATCCCGTATTGTGATGCAACTTAGAGCAGAGTTTGGTGTCAGGCATGTAGATTAAGTAATCCACACACTTGGAATAGTTGTGTTAAATACTTAATCTTTAGGATGGTGACTTGAGGGAAACTATTGGTTTTCCTACTCTGCCAATAGATTTAGAGGATTTACCAAAGGTAGCCATGATGATACTTCTCCAGTGCACTAGATCCTACTGCAGGTTGAGGATGCCTTCAGAAGGGCTGAGATTGTTGTGTCTCAGTTAACTAAGAGCTTCATATCCTGTTAGAAGTGATGGCCTTGAATCTTTGCTTCCTCAGTCAGCTGAAGTCTGTGCTAGTGTACTGGGAATAAGGTAAATATTAGTATCAATATCTGTCTTCACTGACTCTAGAGATGGAAAGAAATCCATGTTTTCCAGTCCTGACGAAGGGTCTCGACCCGAAAGGTTGACTGCTTCTTTCAATGGATGCTGCCCGACCTGCTGAGTTCATCCAGCTTTTTTGTATGTCCATGTTTTCTAGATTCTTGGTATCCAGAAATATCTGATTGGTATAGGGTATTGTTATATAGCAGCATCAGAATAGTAAAGACCCTTTGCCACCCAGGTATTCCATGTGAGGCCATTCCTTTCATTTGCTTCAATTAATATGGCAATGAGTGGTAACTTGGAACTAACACAAAGTGCTGGGGAATCTTAGCAGGTCATACAGTATCCATGGAAATTAATAAATAGTCGATGTTTTGGGTCGAGACCCTTCTTCAAGGTGCATCTGGTAAGACTTTAAGAACCACAGAAGTCTACAATAAGGAGGCTTAGAGTAACTTGGAGCTCATTCTCTGAATCCGCAGATATGTAAATGTTGTCAGAAATCATGGATTTGATGTGGAGAAGGTTGAACTGTTTCGTACCAGCCAGTTAGTGCAGTGAAGGTAATTGACAGAAGAGCTTGTTTGACCCCAGTCTCGATCCAGATAGCATCCAAGGTAGATGTGCTGATTAGGATCATGTCTTGTGTGACATAGTATAGCATAGAAAGAATGGTTGTGAATTTATAAGGATATCCACATTTGTGAGGGATTCACCAATATTCTTTCTTGGTTATGAAATCAAAGTCTTGTGATACCACTAAGGCTGCTCCTAATATTTTTCTTGGATTCTTCATGAATAAAGACCATGCACATTGTCTCTACTACAAGGTGACTGAATCTGTATTGCAATTTTAGGAGGAGCTCTTTAGCCAGTGGGAGGAAGCTTTGAGGAGGACTTCCACGTGAATTTTCCTGAAGCTGATAGCATGGTCAGACTTGTCCCCTTTTCTTGAAAATAGTCACAGTATGCCATTTGTGAGACCCTGATATGCCATTATCTTCTCAGATAAAGGAGATGCAATTATGGTATTATGCCAAAAGTATTTCTCTGACATGGCTACCTCAGGAAGCCGAAAGGAAGGAGGGAAGCTCTCTGCTTCTTATTTCTATCTGTTTCTTCACAACAAAGTTTCTTTTTCAACTGTGGGATGGTCTCACCATACCGTTACATTGGTTACCTGTGGAATGAAGTCAAGAATATTCATGTCAAGCACAAAGTCTTGTTTGAGAACATTTTTGGTGTTGCATCCAGCAGGTATTGATTGCATCTCTGCCCTGTCATAAATTTATGATAATTAAAGAAGTGCAGACTGAAATAAGTTTAAAAATAATACATAGACATTTTATCCCCAGAATAAAGGGCACATTCTGTCCCACAGTGGTTAAGTGCTTGTCTTCATGCACCTTTATTTACCCTTGTCTGCAGGATGCCATGGTAGCAGAGTGGTTAGTGTGACACTATCACCGGTTGGGGTGTTCTGGAGTTTGTAGTTCAATTCTGGCGTATAAAGTAAGATCCCCCCCCCCCCGCTCCCCCCCCCCGTTCGAATGTGTGGGTTTTCCTCAGGTGCTCTGGTTTTCTCCCACTGTCCAAAGACATACCAGGTAGGTTCACTGGTCAGCGTAAGTTGTCTCGTGATTCAGTTAAGGTTAATCAGGAGTGTCTGGCATTGCTGGGATGCACGGCTCAAAGATCCAGAAGAGCCAACTGTGTGCTGTACTGCAAACATTAGATAAATAAACAAAACTGAGCCACTTACTAAAGAGACTTGAAAGTGCAATGGTTGCACATTCTCAGAAGAGCCATTTCTGTCTTCAAACCGAAGCAAAAATAAAAACAAGTGAGGCTGAGAACTTTTTCGCAGACTAACTAGCATCAGTGGAGAATAAAAAGCACAGAGCCTAGGGAAGGAACCTGAATCCCAGATACTTATTTACATTGCTACGATAATGTAGATAGATAGGAACCACGGAAAAAACTTTAAGTTAATTGTACAGCTTATATTACTGGAATTTTCAAATCGTCCAATAGAAAAGGGAGTGTTCGATAATCTTATTACATTACCTTCTAAATGTGGGATGCATCCCATATAATCTATATTCCATTATCTGGATCTCTGTCCTATCATAAATTTATGCTAATCAAAGAAGGTGGAGTCAGAAATAAGTTTAAGAATAATACATAGACATTTACCATGCTTACCATGCTGTTGATTTCTTCATGCATAAAGTGATCTTCATGCATCCATGACTATAAGTAACTGAATGCTTTCGGAAAAGTGTTGAATTTAAACTCAGGGCATTTCAACTTCCACAACTCCTGCACTTGCAGAGGCTGGAACTCAGAGCCTATTTATGCCACAGCAAGGCACCCCAAGAGATTCTTGCTACCAGCAACAGCCAACTAAACCTTCATTACTGTGAGCAAATGCCCTTTCTATAAAATAGAGCAAGGTGGGGTAAACAAATTGTGAATATGTAGAAGTCTCACTTGACCAAGCTGGTAGCTGTAGAAGTGCACTGAGATTTCTTAATCCTGATAGGTTGATTTGCTAATTTATTTTTGACAAACCTATTTTCAGCACCACGTATCAATCTTCAATACACTTAAATATATCAAAATCAGAATCAGGTGCAATATCACTGGCATGCAATATGCGGTGGAATCTGTTATTTTGTACCAACAGTACCTTGAAAAGTAGTGAGGTAGTGTACATGGGTTTGTTCTCATTTCAGAGATTTGATGGCTGACAGGAAGAAGCTGTTCCTGAAATGCTGAGTGTGTGTCTTCACTCTCCTGCACTTCCTCCTTAATGGTAGCAATAAGAAGAGAGCATGTCCAAGGTGATGGGATACCTTAATAATGGATGCCACAATTCTGAGGCATCACCTTTTGAAGATGTCCTTGATGTTGGGGAGGTTAGTGCCCATGACGATGTTTTCCTCAATTTTTTTCCTTCATACCAGATGGTGATTCAACCAGTTAGAATGCTCTCCATGATACATCTGTAGAAATTTACAAATGTCTTTGGTGGCATACCAAATTTCCTAAAACTCCTAATGAACTATAGCCATTGTTGTACCTTCTTTGCAATTACATCAATATGTTGGGCAATATCAATAGAGCATCAGAGATGTTGACACCAAGAAATCTGAAACACCTTACCATTTCCAATGCTGATCATTATACAAGGACTGTGTATGTTCCCTTGACTTTCCCGTCCTGAAGTCCGCAATCAATTCCTTGGTTTTACTGATGCTGAGTGCAAGGTTGTTGTTACAACATCACTCAACCAGCTGATCTATCTCTCTCCTGTGAGCCTTCTTGTCACCATCTGAAATTCTGCCAACATGTTGTGTCGTCGGCAAATTTATAGATGGCATTTGAGCTATGCCTAGATACGCATTGCAGATGTAGAGAGTGTAGAGCAGTGGGCTAAGCACGCATTCTTCTTGGTGAGCAGGCGTTGATTGTCAGTGAGGTGGATTGCTATTTCCAATGGGCTCTATGCAGAATTAAGCAGAATAATTCTCTTGCAGAACTATTTGTTAAAAACCATTTTTCAAAGACTGCTAGATAGCAAAAGTTTGGGCAAGAGCTTATGCTTCACCAAGCAGGCATGAGTATAAATTTGGAGAAGGAAAGCAAGTATGATCTGGGGAATAATTTGCAGTTAGTTCACCAATAGGAAGTATAATTTATGTAATAATTAGTAGAATGCTGTGCTTGCATCTTGCTTCACTAATTTAGTGTTAACTCTGCTGACAAAAGAAAAGAACTCGCATTACGTGGTGATTTTTTATGATTTCAGGATACACAAAGAACATTATAGTTTTATTAAAGTGAGATATTTTCTCAACTCAATCCATTGAAAGATTAATAAATATGCTGTACCACCATCACCTATACTAATGTGCCTGTGATTTTCTACTCTGCTTTTCTGACTTCCAATAAATCATGGCTAGAACTTCCCTTCAATTACATCAAGGAATACAAGTTTCGATTGTCTTCATTTCCTTCCTACCTGACACTGAGCTGAGTTTCTAACAACGTATTCTCTCCATATCCTAAACTTGTCCACATACTTCCATCTCCATTATTCTGCTTGGTCACCTGCTAGAAAATACTTCTTTTGTTAAAGGTAGACCTGATCACAATCGTTTTTTTTGATCAGCCTTTTATCATGTGGCGTTTCCAGGCCCTCACATGTTATGAGGCCAGAAGGTCAAACCTGTGA
Source organism: Hypanus sabinus (assembly GCF_030144855.1). NCBI lineage: Eukaryota > Metazoa > Chordata > Chondrichthyes > Myliobatiformes > Dasyatidae > Hypanus > Hypanus sabinus. The sequence goes on from NC_082719.1 coordinate 75,339,080, forward strand.
CTAGAGAGCCCTGGAGTCGAGGATAGATACCCAGAGGTTGGCAGTGTCCGAGAACCAAAACTGAAGATAGAAGTCCAGAACTTTATGAGTCTAGAGGTAGAAAGCCCAAAAGATTGAAGGACAAAGTTATCAAGACTGGAGGTAGGGAGTTAGCCTGAGCCAAAGTCTAGAGTTTGGAGACCCTATGTCTGAAATTCCAGGAGTCTAGGCCAAAGGCTGAACTCTTGGGGCCCAGAGTCTAAGAGATTGAGAGAACATGACCCAGAAGTGGCTTGTACTGGGGTTGGAGATCTGTGTGCATTAGGGGGTGGAGAAGAGGGAAAGGGGCTTGCTTTGATGTTATCTTGTTTTATTTTATTGTTGCTGCTGCTTGTGTTGTTCCATGTTGCGTTGTTACTGTGTTGAACATTGTGGACATGTTGTGTTGGCAACAGAATTGGGCACATCCTTGGTTGTTAACACAAACAACACATTTCACTGTACTTTTCAATTTACATACAATAAATAAATATGATTCTAATTCAGGATTAAATTTATGAAAACCCTGCTCTCTATATCCTGACTATCCTACATCCCACTCCTGCCTAATTTTTTTGGAAATTCATTCTTTTATTCCATGTATCTCGAATCCTCAGCCTAAACTTTCCTACCTTACAGTTCTGAGCTCTTGAACTACTTCAGCTGAGTGTTATGATTTTTCTACATTCCATTACTGACTCTCATATTTTCAGCTCAATTGGATCTTTTCAGTACAAGCCCTCCATGAGGTTCTGCGGACACTGCAGTGGAATCTTCAAAGGATTCAAAGGTACATTTACTGTCAGAGAGATGTATACAATATACATCCTGAAATTCTTTTTCTTCTCAACCATCCATGAAAACAGAGGAGTGCCCCCAGAGAATGAATGACAGTTAAATGTTGAAACCACAACGCTCCCCCCCCCAGCTCCCCCTCCCTCCCACATGTAACCGGCAGCAAACAACAATCCCCTCCCCCCACTGCCAAAAAAAAATGCCTGCCACCGAGCTCTCAAGTGTGAGCAAAGCAACAGTAAAGACACAGACTTGCAGTTACCCCAAAGACTACAAAGACTCACCTGGCATTCAACATCTCACAGGCTCTCTCTCTCCCCTGATAAGAGAGAAAGAGGTGTTTCTGTTTTCACCGTGTAAACAGAGTGGGTGAGTAGAGGAAGATCTAGAGGATTAAAGCAGAGGGAATGACACAGGAGGGGATCTCCCAGCTCTGGAATTTCGTCACTCTCAGGATCAGTTTCTGCTGGGTAGCTAGAATGTCAGGAGAGGAGAGCAGTGGTGGATCTGAGACCCTCCTGAGGTAGGAACTGTAATATACACTATTACTTCCCTGCATAACATCCCGCCAATTCCACCTACACAAATATTACAACTCCTTCAGGCCCCCTTTCCTAGCTGGGATACCCTGGTGGAGTCATTGGTAGAAATGTCTGGCACTGGCATCATACTGCTTATACCATAAAGGTGATAACAATGTGCTTGAGCCCCAGGATATCACCTACTTGTGAGAGATGCTCTCTATTTAGAAAACACCTTATCATAGAGATATCAGTAACATTTATTCCTGTCCTTAGAGTCACCCACAAGAACAGAGTCCTGTTATTTTTTTAGTTGCTTTGAAGAATAAATCCTATTGTATGTGTATAGTGGTTTAATGCTACAATATTCAGACAAGCCCAGTGTGATCTCATTTTACAACACAAAATCATCTTGTGAAAATAAAATAGTCCTGTAGGATGTTGTCTGCAACAAAATCACATGTGACCGTGAGGTGATTAACTTTCATTTAGTACTGGAGACTCAAATCCAGGGCCAAGGTGGTACAAAGGATCCGGTTAATGTTATTATTATCAAGCCTATCATTTCTGCCTCCTTCATGTAAAGATTAACATGACTTGCACATTAAGGTAAGCAATTGTGCCTTAGAATTAGATCAAATGACTCTGTGATCCCTTTTTCACAACTTGTGCTTTAGTATTAAAAGATAATTGTGGTAGGAAAATTTCTTTGGTGTCATTATTCCAAAATGATATGGGTTGATTCTCATTTTGAATTAAAGAAATAAGGAGATGTTAATATGTCATGGAAGGTAGTAGTTTGTGAAGATGAAGTCTAAATAATAAGTACTTGGTGGGAACTTTATTAGATACACTTGTATAGCTGTTCGCTAATGCAAATATCTAATCAGCTAACCAGGTAGCAGCAGCTCAGTACATAAAAACATGCAGACATGGTCAAGAGGTTCCATGGTTGTTCAGATCAAAGATTAATTTGGAATTATTGTTGGTGCCAGACAGGGTGGTTTGAATATTTCAATAAATGCTGATGTGGGTTTTCATACACAATGGTCTCTAGAGTTTACAGAGAATGGTGAAAAAAAAAACCCAAAAAAAGACATCCAGTGACAGTTCAATGTGTGGAAACACCCTGCCAGTGAGAGTGGTTGGAGGAGAGTGGCCAGGTAGGTTCACATTGATAGGAAAGCAACAGTGACTCAAATAAAATTATGTTACAAGAGTATTGGGCAAAAGCGCATCTCTGAGTTCATAGCTTTTCGAACCTTTAAGTGGATGGGCTAAAGCTGCGGAAGACCACTCCGAGTTCCACTCCTGTACCTAATAAAGTAGCCACTGCGTGAAGATCAAACAGACAAGTGGATTAGGTTTAATGAATGTTGTCATAGATGGATTCTTCTCAGTATGGTCCAACTTACACATGGTAAATATTAAAGGTAATGTGCAGCAGAGCCAGTTTTTAAAAAGTGGTGAAATAACTAAAGGGCAAATGGCTTAATTTCAAAAGCCAGAACAAGAAACAAAAAGTAATGCCTTTCATCTGATCTGTGTTTGGTCATTTATTTTCCTCCAAGACTTCATTCAATGATTCGCGTCTCAAGCAGAAGGTACATGCAGCCGACAATTCAGATCTCTTCGCAGCAATCACAAACACGTCTACAAAACACTTCACCTACATCACTGAAGGGCTCTACATTCAGCAGGAGAGGTTGTCTTCATATAAAAAAGTGATGGTGTGGATTGTTAACTTTTCATATCTGTTTTTTCCCGAATCCTTCTTAAAGAGATGAATGTCCTGCACTATACTGCTGCCACAAAACAAAATATTTCATGATGTATTTCAGTGAAAATAAACCTGATTGGGATATTGATTGTGATGTTGCAGCAATGGTTTGACACAGTGGGTGTTTTACTGTATGTTGCCAATGTGTATTACCCCTAACCCTAACAGGCAACAGAATCTGAGCAGAACTATTTCTACCCCAATCCCAACATTTACATTTTTCAAATGCTGGTTCGAAATTTGTCTACCCGAAAATTAAATGTGGAATCTGTTGGCTTCTCCTATAAGTCAGATTCCAACATTACCAGAGCCAAATAGTTATTTTAAGTCTGGTCGAAGAGACCAAATGATTGCAATGTGGATGCAAAAGACATTCTGGCTTCTGTCCTCTTCCTTTCCCGCCCTATTGAAGGACCTCGGCCTGAAATGTCAACTGTTTATTCACTTCCATAGATGCTTCTTGGGGTGGCATGGTGGAGATACATCTCTACCAAAGGAAGAGTAAAGAGCTCCTTTCCTCCACTGGCCTTCAGATCACCTTTAGGCAAGGTGCAGCACCTGCTTATCCCCTCAGTCAGGGTCACGTGAAGCCATGGGAGGAGGTAGTGAATGCTCTTATGAGCAGCTGGTGCATATCATAAGTCCTTGTTATGTGACCACTGATGCTAGGCTGATGATCTCTGAAGTATACAGATAATGGATGGGATCACCCGTCTTGTAAAAAAAAACTGCCCAGAGGAAGGCAATAGCAAACCACTTCTGTAGAAAAGTTTTCCAAGAACAACCACGGTCAAGGAAAGACCAGGATCGCCCATGTCATACGATATGGCACATAATAACCGAATGAGATGCTTCCTGACCTGCTGAGTTCCTTCAGCACTTTGTGTATATTGCAATAATTTGAGATGCATTAGCAGTGTGGTGCATCCCCTTTCTCTCCTCGTAAGTGCCTTCACTGCACATCCCAAGCACATGAATGACAAATCCACACCTAACTCTTCATCTACTTAATTACCTGGTTATCTCCAAGCTATCTAACTTTAACAAGTATTTCTGAATGACTCCCTGGCCGGGAACACTACCATGGAATGTCACTGCATCCCCAGTCCATCTTAAAAGATGCCCATGGCTCAGTGACTGCAGTTTTTCCTCTGACAAGAAGGTTTGGGTTCAATTTCCACTGGAGTATTTGACTAGAGTTGTCTCATAAGCTTAGGACTAAAAGCGTATGGCATGTTTAGAGCTGCCATCTTTTAGCTGAGATATTACCCAAGGGTCCATATGATGTTAGTTATCGGATGCCTTCCCTGGGTGGAATGAAAGATCCCAGAGCATTTTGAAGAAGAATTCCCCTCCTGTAATATTATTCAACAAAGCAAGCTGGTCAGAATTACACCCAGTGGCTATTCTATTCGGTACAGGAGTGTAAACCAACGTGATCTACCATTGCTGTAGCTGATCCACTTTGAGGTTTGACATGTTGCGCATTCAGAACCACTGTTGCAATGTATGGTTACTCAATTTACTGTCACCTTCCTGTCGGCTTGATCCAGTCTGTCCATTCTCTAACCTCTCTCATTAACAAAACATTTTTGCACACAGAACTGCCATTCACTGGATTTAAAAAAAATTTTGCACCATTCTTTGTCCACTCTGTCACTGTCATTGGTTCAATCAAAGATGTTAACTAATCAGCATATGGGAGGGAAATTGAAAACCTGGCTGAGTGGTGCAACAACTTCTTACTTAATGTCAGCAAGACATTGGGCCGATTATTGACTTAATGAGGAGGAACTCAGAGGCCCATGAGCCAGTACTCGTCAGGGGATCAGAGGTGGAGAGTATCAGCAACTTTAAATTCCTTGGTGATATCATTTCAGAGTACCTGTCTGGGGCTTAGCAGGTATGTGCCATTATGAAGCAAGCACAACAGTGTCTTCTACTTCCTTAGAAGTTTGGAAAGATTCAACATGATATCTAAAACTTTGACAAACTTCTATAGATGTGTGGTAGGGAGTATATTCACTGGCTGTTTCACTGACTGTTACGGAAACACTAATGCCCTTCGACATAAGATCCTACAAAAAGTAGTGGGTATGGCCCAGTCCATCGTGGACAAAGCACTCCCACTATTGAGCACAAATACACTGAGTGTTATCACAGGAAAGCAGCATCTACCATCAAGGACCCCCACCATCCGGCCATGCTCACTTCTCGCTGCTGTGATCAGGAAGAAAGTATAGGATTCACAGCACTCACACCACCAGGTTCAGGAACAATTATTGCCCCCTCAGTCATCAGGCTCTTGAACTCAACTTCACTCACCCCATCACTGAACTATTCACATAATTTATGGACTCACCTTCAAGGACCCTTCATCTCATGTTCTTGATATTTATTGCTTATTTATTTATTATCATTTTTTTTCTTTTATATTTGCACAGTTTTTTGCCTCTTGCACATTGGTGTTTGGCCGTCAGATGCAGTCATTCATTAATTCTATTATGGTATGTGGATTTTCTGAAAATTCTTGCAAGCAAACAAATCTCAAGGTATAATTCAGTGACATATATGTACTTAGATAATAAATTTAGTTTGACTTGGACCTTTGAACTCTAGACACTCTTATGCATGAAAATCCCAGGAGATCCACAGTTTCCAACTCTCAAACTACCCCACCTGGCACAAACAATCATTCCACGGTTAAAGTCATTTAGATCACATTCCTTCCACATTCCGATGTTTGGTCTGCACAACAACTGAACCTCTTGACCATGTCTGCGTGCTTTTATGCATTGAGTTGCTGCCACATGGTTGGCTGATTAGATACTTGCTTTAACGAGCAGGTGTATCTAAAAAAAAGTGGCCATCCTACTTGTTGTCTGTGAGTGCATATTGTGTGCAAAGTGGATGCCAGGTTTCTACATTACAACTGTGATTGTAATTATAAAATTATAAATTTGTGAAGGCCTCTATTATTACAGGAGTTCCTTTCATTAGTAAATCCATTCTGATCCAGTAAGTTTTTCATATATATTGCCCTACTATAATCTACTAACAAAATTTGACGCAATTTCACAGGAAAAGTATAGGGCTGGTTAGAATGGTATATGCTAAGGAGCATTTTAATGTTAAAGGGAGCATTTGGAAGGACTCCTGAAACTTGGTCTGTTCATGTCTTCAACTAGGATATCAAGATTGCTGTCTGTAAAATGGATTTCAAAATACCAGGTCCTTGCTGCTGTTCTTATCCATAATTCTTATTAGGTTGCACAATGTTTTCCATCAGTGCTCAGTCAGAGATTACCTCCCCTTCAAAAAATCTAGTTGTAACATTAACAAGCATCGGGTCATATCATTTGTTGAGTGGGATTCTCAAAGTGTAAACATTGTTAAGATTGCCTTTTAAGCAACTGAATCTATGCTTACTCAGACATTCTGTGCAAGTGGGACCAAAAACAAAATAATACAAGTCTACAACACAATCACGTTGTAGCTCACATTTTCATGCTCAATTACATTTCTAAGTTGGGCATTTTAAATGCAAAGCATGAAGAGGAAATGTGCATAAAAGTTCAGAGGAATATAGAGACAGAGCAAGGTCTGAATTATTTTAAAAAGGGCAAAAGCACTGCTGAAGTGGGAGACAAAGGACGAGCTGATTTGGAAACATCAAGCAGTCAGTTGGAACCACACTATCTGAGCCACTCTGGAGGTCCCAAGACCACACATGTTGGGAACAATTAACTACAGTTCCATCCCAAATGACCATAAGAATATTTTTATGGCAAACAGTAAAGTTCAATTAAGCAAGAGTTATTATCACAAATAATAATAGAAAATGCTAAAAAATATTCAGTAAATCAGGCAGCATCAGTGAAGAGACTAACCAAGTTCAGTAAGGCAGGAAAAAGGAACTGTCTCTCACCACAGATACCTCCTGACTTGTTCAGTATTCATTGTTTTCATTTGACATTAGCAATTTCTAGACCATTTATGCTTACATAATATTTCACCTGTGCCAGTGTGAGTTGTTCAGGAGATCATCTTTAGTAATGGCTGAGACCTCTTTCTTCTGGAGTGATAGGGATTGTGAAAGCCAGATTGGTTTGAGAGTCCAACACTGGGATGAGAGCTGGGATCAGCAGGAGGTAGAAAAGGTCAGCCCTTGGCAAACACACGGGAGAAAAGGCAAAAGGAATATCGCAATGCACAATTAGTGATTGTGATCACCATTCTGAACTTTCTTCTTCTCATATTTCCCACTGCTGATTGAACTGGTTCACTCGGGTTCACTTATACAAAATATCGTGAAACTTGCTTTTCTTAAATCCAGAGTGCTTGTCTTCCATTCACTCTATTAATATTTCAGACACAATGCCATTGGATTATATATTCCGATGGCCCATTCAGTGGCAGGAGCAGACCATAGTGATGAGGTTTCTCACAGGTTGGCAATGCTTGTTTAAAAGTGCAGAAGGAACAAGCAGTGCGGCCGTTGTTGAAAGCAGGACAGTGGTGAAAGTAGGAGTGGCCGTCTTTGGTTCAAAGGAGGCGTTGTCTCTGGGTAAATTTCTGTTAAGGTTCTCCTTTGTTTTTCTCTCTTACTGTACCCAGTGTAGTAAGTGGCTGTTGTGTGTCATTCATGTCAGATACTGGAATCCTGGGAGATCCAGAGTCTCCCAGGATTCTGCATCTACGTGAAGTGCATCCAGCTCCTTGAAGACCGTGTTAGGGATGTGTAGCAGCAGCTGGATGACCTGCGGCTTGTACAGTAGAATGTGGAGATAATCAATCAGAGTTACAGGGAAAGTAGTCACCCCTAAGTTGCAGGAGGCGGTAGTTGGGTGACTGTCGGGAGAAATGGAAATGAGAAGAAGCAGCTAAAGTAGAGCATCCCTGTGGCCAGTCTCCTCAAAAATAAGTATACCAGTTTGAATTCTGTAGTTGGGGATGACCTCCCAGCGGAATGCCATGGAGACCGGGTTTCTGGCACTGAGCAAAGGTCTGTGGTGCAGAAGGAAAAGAAGGAGAAGAGGGGACTGGCAGGGATAGGGGGCTTAATAGTCAGGGGAACAGACAGCAAATTCTGTGGATGTAAATGGCACATGCAGATGGTATGTTGCCTCCCAGGTGCCAGGGTCAGGGATGTCTCAGATCACATCCACAACATTGTGGAGAGGGAGGGAGAGCAGCCAGATATCTTGGTACATATTGGTACCAATGACATAGGAAGGAAGAGCAAAGAGGTCCTGAAAAGCGAATTTAGAGAGCGAGGTAGAAAGCTGAGAAGCAGGACCTCCTGGGTAGTAATTTCTGGATTGCTGCCTGTGCCACACGTCTGTGAGGGTAGAAACAGGATGGTTTGGCAAATTAATGTGTGGCTGAGAAACTGGTGCAGGGGGTAGGGCTTCGGATTCTTGAATCTTTGGGGTCTCTTCTGGTGGAGATTTGACCTGTTCAAAAGTGACAGGTTGCACCTGAACCCAAGGTGAACCAATATTCTTGTGGGCAAGTTTATTAGGGTAGTTTAAACTAATTTGGCAGGGGAGTGGGAACCGGTGTGAAGGGAGTCAGGATAGGACAGATGGTAAAAAAAATCAAAGTTGGCGCAGTCAGACTGTCAAGGAGGATAGGCAGATGATAGGAGATAATTGCAGCCAGCAGGGTGAGTATCAGTGCATTAGCAATGCAGAATCAAAAAGCGTAGCAAATACAGAACTCAAGTGTTATATCTCAATGCACGCAGTATAAGAAATAAGGTCAAAGATCTTGTTGCATTATTACGAATGTCAGGGATGATGTTGTGGCCATCACTGAATTGTGGCTAAAGGATGGTTGTATTTGGGAGCCAAATGTCCAATGTTGCATGTTGTATCAGAGGGATAGGAAGGTCAGCAGAGGGGGTGGTGTGGCTCTGCTGGTAAAGAAAGGCATCAAATCAGTAGAAAAATGTGACACAGGATCAGAGATATTGAATCCTTTTTGGTTGAGTTAAGAAACTGTAAGAGTAAAAGGACCCTGATGGCAGTTATATACAGGCCTCCCAACAGTAGCTGGGATGTGGACCACAGATTACAGGAAGTAGAAAAGGCATGTTAAAAGGAAAATGTTATGATAGTCATACGAGATTTCAACATGCAAGTCAATTGAGAAAATTAAGTGGCAATGGATCTCAAGAGAGTAAGTTTGTTGAATGCCTATGAGATGGCTTTTTAGAGCAGTTTGTCATTGAGCCTACTAGGGTGTCAGCTATACTGGATTGAAAGGAACCAAAGGCGATTAGGGAGCTTAAGGTAAAATAACCCTTAGGAATCAGTGATCACAATATGATTGAGTTCAACTTGAAATTTGATAGGGAGAAAGTAAAGTCAGACATAGCAGTATTTCAGTGGAGTAAAAAAAAATTGCAGTGATCTAAGAGAGGAGTTGGCCAAAGTAAATTGGAAGGAGATGCTGGCAGGGATGACCGCAGAGCAGCAAAGGTGCGAGGTCCTGGGAAAAATGAGGAAGATGCAGCATGTTAGAATATTTTGAGGATGTGACTAGACACATTGATGAATTTAGAGCCATAGATGTAGTGTATATGGATTTTAGCAAGGTATTAGATAAGGTGCCATTTGCAAGGCTTATTGAGAAATTAAGGAGGCATGGGATCCAAGGGGATATTGCTTTGTGGATCCGTAACTGTCTTGCCCACAGAAGGCAAAGCATGGTTGTAGACAGGTCATATTCTGCATGGAGGTCTGTGACCAGTGGTGTGTCTCAGGGATCTGTTCTGGGACCCTTACTGTTTGTGATTTTTATAAATGACCTGGATGAGGAAGTGGAGAGACAAGTTAGTAAATTTCTGATGACACAAAGATTGGGGATGTTGTGGATAGTGTGGAGGGCTGTCAAAGGTTACAACGGGACATTGATAGGATGCAAAACTGGGCTGAGAAGTGGCAGATGGAGTTTAACCCAGATAAGTGTGACATAGTTCATTTTGGTAGGTCAAATATGATGGCAGAATATTGCATTAACAGTAGAACTCTTGGCAGTGTGGAGGATCAGAGGGATCTTGGGGTCCGAGTCCATAGGACACTCAAAGCTGCTATGCAGGTTGACGCTGTGGTTAAGAAGGCATACAGTGCATTTGCCTTTATCAATCATAGGATTGAGTTTAAGAGCTGAGAAGTAATTTTGCAGCTATATAGGACCCAGGTCACACCCCACTTGAAGTACTGTGCTCAGTTCTGGTCTCCTCACTACAGGAAAGATGTGGAAACCATAGATAGGGTGCAGAGGAGATTTACAAGGTGGTTGACTGGATTGGGGAGCATGCCTCATGAGAATAGGTTGAGTGAACTCTGCCTTTTCTCCTTGGAGCAATGGAGGATGAGGGGTGACCTGATAGGGTATACAAGATAATGAGAGGCATCGATCATGTGGATAGTCAGAAGCTTTTTCCTATGACTGAAATGGCTAGCATGAGAGAGCATAGTTTTAAGGTGCTTGGAGGTAGGTATAGAAGAGATGTCAGGGGTAAGTTTTTTATGCAGAGAGTGGCAAGTGCGTGGAATGGGCTGCCAGCGGCAGTGGTGGAGGTGGGTATGGTAGGGTCTTTTAAGAGACTGCTGGATTGATCTTAAAAAAATAGGCTATGGGTAAGCCTAGGTAGTTCTAAGATTTGTGGGCTGAAGGGCCTGTACTTTGCTGTAGGTTTTCTATGTTTTCTACATTTTCTATAGACCAGTTAGCTTGACCTCAGTGGTTGGGAAGATATTAGAGTCAATTGTTAAGGATGAGGTTATGTAATACTTGGAGACGCAGGACAAGATAGGATAATGTCAGTAACGTTTCCTCAAGGGAAAATCTTTCTAACCAGACCTGTTGGAAATCTTTGAGGAGATTATACATAGGATAGATAAAGGGGATGTAGTGGATGTTGTATATTTGGACTTTCAGAAGGCCGTTGATAGGTGCCACACATGAGGCCATTTACCAACTTAAGAGCCCATGGTGTTATAGGAAAGTTACTAGCTTTGGCTGATTGGTAGGAGGCAGCAAATGGAAATAAAAGGATCCTTTTCTGGTTGGCTGCCAGTGACTAGTGGTGTTCTGCAAGGGTCGGTGTTGGGACTGCTTCTTTATATGCTGTATATAAATGATATAGTTAATGGAATAGATTGCTTGCTGGGTGTATTTAAGGCAAATCTTGATATGTTCTAGATTGGACATGGCATCAAATGTTACGGGGAGAAGGTTGGGGAGTGGGTTTGAGGAGGGGAAAAATGATCAGCCATGATTTAATGGCAGAGCAGACTGGCCTAATTCAGCTCCTATATCGTATGGTCTTGTACGTTTATTGGAACTTTATTGGGGGCTGCTTTTCTTTATTAACTGATGCATAGGATAGAAGAACAAGGTGATAATGCTGGAATTATATTCAGTCCTAGTTAGACTATAGTTCTGGTGCCCAAACTAAAAGAGGAATGTCATTGGACTGGGGAGGTGAGATTACAAGGAAGTTGTTAAAACTGGGACATTTTAGCAAAGAGGAACAATTGCATAGGCTGGAATTGTTTTTGGAACAGATGTGGCTTAAGGAACTCTTTGATGAGATGTGAGAAATCACGAGAGTTAAAAAATAGAGGGAATAAGAAAGACCCATTTCCTTTAGCTGAGTGGTCAAAAACCAGAGAACTTTCATGTGAAGTAATTATTAAAAGATAACAGGGAAAATGGTGACAAATGCTTTCACTCAGATGATGTTAAGGTCTCTAGAACTCAGTACCTGAAAAGACGCTGCAGGCAAGACATGTCATTGTATTTAAAATATTCTTGATAATTTACTTGAAGCTTCTGGGTTACAGAGCAAGTGTGAGACAATGTATTTATAATGAATGGATCTCTTTTAAAAACATAGAAATATTGGACTGGACATCATCCTTCAATAATTTGTCACAAATTCTCTGCCTCTCTTTTGTTATTTATCCAGTTCATTTCCAAGAATTGAGTCAGGAATGTTTCAATGTTTGTTTGGCTACAAACACACAAAAATATCAGAAGCTTCCCTCAACCAAATAGGCATGATTAGATACAGCAGGAGAGGAAAAATCACCTGCAATTGTCATGATTTGTAGCTATGTAGTGAACAGAAACAGGTCAACTTAACAAAGAACAGTGATTTATCAAAGGTAGTAAAGACAGGGTCAAACCATCTGTGGGTAAACTTTTATGTAGCAGACAAAAATGTATACTAATGGTTTGTATTGTTAATGTTTTACATGTGTTGTATTGCAGGAAGATGGTGTGACTGAAAGCAGGCAGTAGCGTAGCCAGTAGCACTGGAATGTCTCCATTATAGATTCTACATGAAATCTCCAGCTGCTTTACAGCTTTCTAATACAGTAGCATGCCATAAAATACGTGTTAGGAGGTTTCACTGTACAACCATCCATTCGATTCAGGTAATAAATACTTTTTAATATATCCCCTATCAGTTAAATAGCTCTGGCTGCACATACTTGTAATTAACCCTTTGGAAGCTGGTGATCCAACACATTTCCTTACACTCAATCCTCATTAACGGCACTACAATAATGTAGAATGGCTTTCCATGAGCATTGATGATTCATACTTCTTTGGTTAAAGTAGCACAGGAGGAAAAGCTCTAAATATGAATGATGTTCACAAACAAAGAGAAAAAATGTGCATTCCTGGAAATACACTTTAAATTTCCTCATTAAGTGGTGACAGAATTTAATGTCTCAAGTGTGTATCGGTTACTCAGCTTCTACTACATCTGGTTTTCCCATCAAACTAATGTTTTCTTTATCTACACTAATGTCTCTAATGCTTAGTACCACTACAAAGGCAAATGACCAGGCTAGTGTACAAGAACAATTTCAACTTCAAATAAAGTAGACCTTGAAACTAAGGTTTGTTTTTCTTGGGTAACACAGCTATTTCATTGAGATTTCTGTTTACTAGAAATTTATATAATGCAAAAACTTTTAATGTTCATCCTTGAAAGGTTCCACCTGATGTTCTACTTTGTAAAGCTTGAATGTTGGTACAGTCATTGGTTTACTTACAAATTTTGCACCCACCTGCCGTAGATTCCTGACCTACCTAGATCCTGCTTTTCCCCAGCAATAGGTAGATTTAGTGTCAGAGAAACGTATACAATATATATCCTGAAATTTATTTCCTTTGCAAACATCCACAAAAACAGAGGAGTGCCCCAAAGAATGGAAGAGTTAAATGTTAGAACCCCAAAGCCCCTCAACTCCCTCCTCCCACACACAAGCAGCAGAAAAGTGATGACACCCCCCCACAAAGATTAATCAATCAATTTGACATCTCTCTCTCTCTCTCTCTCTCTCTCTCTCTCTCTCTCTCTCTCACAAAACAACTCACTGATTTATGGTGTTAAAAGTCTGTTGCATCCCTTTTTCCTGGCTCTGAGCTCAGAGATCTTGGCTCTCTGGGTACACAGCCAGCTCACTGATTTTGATCTACCATCTTCTCCCACAACACATCAGGCAGGGACACCGGCCTTGAACCCGCCTGCCTCCAGAGCCACGAAAATCCAGCACCCTGAAGGTGCACTAGTCGAAAAGTGGCAGGTAGTGAGGCCCTGAGAGTGGGTCCCATTCCTGCAAAGAACCGATGTCAGCGTGTAACTCCAGGTCAGGGTCTTCAAATGAACCCTGAAAAGGTAAAAAAAAAGATGTTAAAGATAGAAAGAGAGCTGTTTCCGAAGATGCAAGCAAAGGAGTCGCAGTTAGGTGCCATAATACTAAGTTCTGCCCTCCGTAATGCAGGCCAATCACAGAGCACATAGACTACGTTCAGAGCACCAGCCTTGCTCTCATTGCATTGGTTCCCATGGTCTGTGAATCCTTAGTATCAGAATCAAGTTCAGGTTCATTATCACTGACATACACAGAGGCCACTTTATTACGTACGAGAGCTCTTCTGCCACTTCAAAATTCAACCTGTTGTGCACACAGAGATGCACGTCTACATGCCTCTATTGAAATGTGTGGTTATTTAAATTATTATTGCCTTCCTGTCAGCTTGAACCAGTCTGGACATTGTCCTCTGACCTCTCACATTAATAAGATATTTTTGACCACAGAACTACCAGTCAACAGATGTCTTTTTTTTTTGTTTTTCACACTGATATCTGTAAACTCTAGAAAGCTCTTAGTAATCCCAGAAGATCAATTGTTTACTGAGATACTTCAACCATCCTGTCAGGCACTAACTTGCATTCCACAGTCAAAGACATTTAGATCACATTTCTTCCCCATTCAGATGTTTGGTCTGAATAAGAACTGAACCTTTTAACCACGTCTGCATGCTTTTATGCATTGAGTTGCTGCCACATGATTGTCTGATTAGAGATTTTCATTAAGGAGCAGGGGTACAGGTGTATCTAATAAAGCGGCCACTGATTGTATGTCATGAAATTTGTTGCATTATGGGAGCAGTACAGTGTGATTGTACATATAGAAATTACTTTAAGTTACAATAAGAAAATTGTAAAAAGATAAATAAATAGTGCAAAAAAGGCAGCAAGATAGTGAGGTAGTGTTACAGGTTTATGAACTGGTTAGAAATCTGATGATGGAGGAGAAGAAGCCGTTACTAAAATATTAAGCGTGGACCTTAAGGTTCTCATATCTCCTCCCTGATGGGATGGATCTCCTCCCAAGAGGTCATGTCTCAGATGATGACGTTCCCCAGTGATGGATGCCATCTTCAAGAAGCACTACCTTTTGAAGATGTCCTTGATGTTGGAGAGGCTAGCAGCTTCATTGGAGTTGGCTCAGTCTACAACCGTCTACAGTTTTGTTTTTGATCCTGTGCATTGGAGCTTCCATACCAGACCCTCGTACAACCAGTCAGAATGCTCTCCATGGTACAATTGTAAAAATTTGCTGGAGTACCGTATTTGGTTACATACCAGACTCTGCAAACACCTAATGAAGTATAGCTGCTGGTGAGCCTCTTCGAGCTTGCATCAGTACGTTGGGCCCAGGATAGATCCTCCAAGATGTTGGCATCCAGGAATTTGAAGCTGCTCACCTGTTCTACTGCTGACCTCTCGGTGGGGACTGGTGTGTGTTCTATCAACTTCCTGACATATTGCCAGCAGGAATCATAACAGGCATTAAATTTATCTCTTGATTTTCAGTGGGGTTACATATTCTTTTAGGTCACAATATCAGTATCATGCCACCTTAGTATCCACAAATCAGAGAAGTGTTCTTTAATATGAAAGCCAAGCTCAGGTGGTGAGCTTCCATGATACTTTCATATATTATTATACACTGGCGTAGTGAGCTCCACCAGTTTTACATCTCAAAGTAATTTATTCCAGATGTTGTCATGGTCTATTTATTTGAAGAAAGTGCCTTCATTAGGTTTTTATATCATTTAAGAAAAAAGGAAAGTCTTTGGATCTTTGAATCTTTGACTTGTTGAGTAATCAGTCAATGCCTCAAGTTAACATCTCATCAAAAAGTTAGTGTTGCTGATAATGCAAAATTGCTTGAGCATTGCACTAAAGTGTTAGTCTGAATCATTCACCCAAGCACTTCTCAGGCTATAATAACCAAAACCTTGTTTGCCTTCATGTAGGACGTTGAAACGTTTTTTTCCAAGTCCAGCAACTTAATTGAAAACTGCTTGCCCTATAAATTCTTGTATCCATTTAGTCCTTCAGTGTGGTACTCTGATTAGGTATGGTGCATCCTTCAGATATAACTAAGCCAATTGTCATCCAAGTCAAGTTTTAGTTTTAGTTTAACTTTCCTTTTCAAGTTGCAGACTGATTCTGCTCCACCATTCAAAGAAGGGATTGTTGACTTCAGAAAGGGAAGGTTGAGGGAGCACACACCAGTCCTCATTGAAGGCTCAGCACAGGAAAGGGAGAGCAGTTTCAAGTTCCTGGGTGTCAACATCTCTGAAGGTCTATCTTGGGCCTGACATATTGATACAAATATGAAGAAGGTACGTCATCAATTATATTTCATTTGGAATTTGAGGAGATTTGGCACGCTACCAAGGACACTATCAAATTTCTACAGATGCATTTGGAGAGTATTCTAACTGGTTGCATCACCATCTGATATGGAGGGGCCACTGTACAGGATCATAAAAAGCTGCAGGAAGTTGTAAATTCAGCCAGCTCCATCATGAAAACTAGTCTCACCACCATCGAAGACATCTTCAAAAGGTGATCACTTAAAATGGTGGCATCCACCATCAAGAACCCCCATCACTCAGGACATGGTCTCTTCTCATTACTACATTCAAAGAGGATGAACAACACGTACAAACAAGCTGGAGGAACTCAGCAGATCGGGCAACATCCGTTGAAACGAGCAGTCAACGTCTCGGGCCTTCGTCTGGATAGCATCTGCAGTGTACTTTGTGAGTCCTGACGCAGGGTCTCGGCCCAAAACATTGACGGCTCATTTCAACGGATGCTGCCCGACCTGCTGAGTTCCTCCAGCTTATTTGATTTGACCACAGCATCTGCAGTGTACTTTGTGTTTAGAGAGGACGTACAGGAGCCTGAAGACACACATTCAATGTTTTAGGAACAGCTCCTTGCCCTCTGTCACCTGATTTCTAAACAGACAGTGAAGCAACCCACAAGTATATTATTTTTGCTCTCTTTTTGCATTACTTATTTAATTTAATTATATATATATATATAGTAATTTATAGTATTATTAGCTTTTGCATTGTACTGCAGCTGCAAAATACCAAATTTCATGACATATGCCAATGATATTAAACATGATTCTGATTCTGGAAATTATTGCAGATGCAGCCTTCCCCAGGTCCTTTTTCCTCATGCTATAGCAACAAATTTTGATTCTCTTACTGAATAAAAATCTATCCTTTGAACAAATTAAAGGACTCAACCTTTGACTTCCATGACATTCTGGGACAAGGATTTCCAAAGACTCATACCATTTTGAGAGAAGAAATTCCTCCCCTTCTTATTCTTGAGTGCCTCCTTTCTGAGACTATACTGTTTGACCCACAGCTTACTCAAAAGTGCAAACAACTCCCGGTACTTCTCTGCCAAGCCCCTCAATAATCTTACATGACCAATGAAACCATCTTCCATCTTTCTAAACTCTATTGAGAACAGAATCAAACCACTCAACCTTTCCATATAAAACTTTCCATGTATGTAGAGGCATAATATACCATACATGATCTTCCTCCAATTGTTGATTTATTTATTTATTTATTTATTTATTTACAGTACGTGGGCCTTGCCAGCTAAGCCAGCATTTATTGCCCATCCCTAGTAGTGATGTATCTGTCCTTTAATAAGTAGACCTAAACTAGATACAATACTCTAGTACCTTGTACATTTGTGATAAGACTTCCGACTACTTGCTGCACCAATGCGGTAGCTTTCTGGGTTTGTGTACATGGACTCATAAATTCCTTTGTGCTGTAACTTTCTGTTCTTTATCCATATAAATATTTTTATTACACTTCATTCTAAAGTGAGCAAACCACTTTTTCACACAAAGTCGATGGGTCAACTTTTTTACCCGTCACTCAACCAATCATAAGACCATAAAAAAAGGAGCAGAATTAGGCCAATAACTCCTGGTAAAATATTTGAATCCTCAAGGGTGTATTTGTTTCCCTCCTCTCCACACTTTTATATCATCTGAAAATTGGTCTACAGTATTCTTGCTTCTTAAACTGCCTCAGTTGCAGTACTGAATCTGGAGAGACCCCATTAGTCACAGATTACCAACTAGAGACTTATGCCATTATCCCTCTTCAACACGGGTGATGCCAACAGGGTCAATAAACTGATTGGAAAGGCTGGCTCTGTTATAAGAGTCCAACTGGACACACTGGGGCTGTGGTAGAACAAAAGACCCTATAGAAACTCCTGACAATTCTGGCACCCTCTGCATGCCACCTTGGCTGAACAGAGGAACACTTTTAGTAATAGACTAAGACAACTGCTCTGCTCAAAGTGTGCTATATGAGGCCATTCTTACCCTTGGCCATTAGGCTCTACAATGAGTCAACCTATAGCAGGGGTAGTGATGACCCCCCTCCTGTTAGACTGTGTGTGATAACAATGTTCATTTTATCTTCTCTTCTAATATTTGTATATTAGTATATATGTGCAGTTGTAATGCTAGGGTGACACTGTAATTTCCTTTGGAATCAATAAAGTCTCTACCTCTATCTCTATCTCTATCTATTCATTGTTTACTGCTGTTAGTTACTTTTCTGTCATGCAAGGATATTATCTCCAAAACCATTCGTTCTTAAATTGCAAAGTAAAGTTTTGTGTGATACCTCGTCGATTGCCCTTTTAAAATCCAAATGCATTATATCTACTAGCTCTGCTCTATCCACTTTGAACAATGATTCATCAAAAAAAATCTACTACTAACTTGATTAAGTACATTGTTACTTTTCATGGAGCCATGAAAGTAGGATGATTGGCACGTGAATGTTTGGCTGAGTAACTGCTGCAGGGGTTCAGATGTATAGATGATTGGGATCTCCTCTGATGTGACCTGTACAGAAGGGATTGGTTGCACCTGAACCGAAGGGGGGTCTAAAATCCTTGAGGGTAGGTTGGCTAGAGATGTTGGAGTGAGTTTAATTTAATTTGGCAGTGGGGTGGGAACCAGAGTGATGAAGATGAGCTGGTTGGTTTGCAAGCAGAGGCAGTGTGTAGTGAGACTCCGAGCAAGGAGGGACTGATGGTGGGGCAGGGTTGCAGGCAGCAGGATGGGTTGTGGCAAGCAGGGCAGACAAAATCAAAAAAGTAAATACAGGACTAAAGGTGTTATACTTGAATGTGTACAGAATACGGTATAAGGTTGATGAATTTGTCACACGGTTACAGATTGGCATGTACGATGTTACAGGCATCACTGAATCATAGATGAAAGAAGATTAAAGCTGGGAGCTTAATGTCCAAGGGTAAACATTGTATCGAAAGGATAGGCAAGAAGGCAAAATGGGTGGCATGGCTCTGTAGGTAAAAAATGAAATTAAATCATAAGAAAGAGCCGACATTGGGCTGGAAGGGGTAAAGCTAAGGAATTGCAAGAGTAAAAAGACCCTGATGGGAGTTAAATACCTACAGACCCCCAAACAGTAGTAAGGATGTGCTCTACAAATTAATGTGCAATGGAAGTTAGAAAATGCATGCTAAAAGGGCAATGTTACAATAGTCATGGAAGATTTCAATATGCAGATAGATTGGGAAAATCAGGTTGGTGTGTGTTTCCAGGAGGGGGAATTTCTAGAGTGCTGACAAGATGGCGTTTTTGAGAAGCTCATGCTTGTGCCCACCAGAGGATCAGCTACTCTGGATTGGATGTTGTGCGATGAAGTGGAATTGATTAGAGATCAATTAGAGATTAGAGATTAAAAGAACTCTTAAGGGAAAGTCATAACAATATGATTGAATTCACCCTGAAATTTGAGAAGGAGAAGCTAAAGTCAGATGTATCAGGATTACAGTGAAGTAAAGGAATTCCAGGGGCATGAGAGAGGAGCTGGCAGGAATTACTTGGAGAAGAACATTGGCAGGGATGTCGGCAGAGCAGCAATGGCTGGAATTTCTGGAAGCAATTTGGAAGGCACAGGGTATACACATTCCAAAGAGGAAGAAGTATTCTAAAAGCAAGATAATACAACCGTGGCTAACAAGGGAAGTCAAAGCCAAAATAAGTGCCAAAGAGAGGAAATATAATAGAGAAAAAAATGAATGGGAAGTTGGAAGATTGAGAAGCTTTTAATTACTTTCAGAACGCAACAAAAATGTCATCAGGAAGGTAAAGATAGAATATGAAAGTATGCCATCCAATAATATTTGAGGATACCAAAAGTTCCTTCAGGTACATAAAGTGTAAAAGAGAGGTGAGACTAGATATCAGACTGCTGGAAAATGATGCTGGAGACATAGTAATGGGGGACAACAAAATGAAGAATGAACTGAATAAGTATTTTGCATCAGTATTCACTATGGAAGGCACCAGCAGTATGGTGGAAGTTCCAGCGGTTAGGGGTAATGAAATGTGTGAAGTTACCATAACTAGAGAGAAGGTTGTTGGGAAAATGAAGGATTTTAAGGTAGTTAAGACACCTGAACAAGATGGTATACACACGAGGGTGGCTGAAGAGATTGTGGAGGAATTAATAATGATCTTTCAAGAATCTCTAGATTCTTGAATGGTTCTGGAAGACTGGAAAATTGTCACTCCACTCTTCAAGAAGAAGAGAGGCACGGTAGGGAAATTGTTAGCCAGTTAGTCAGACCTCAGCAGTTGGGAAGATGTTGGAGTCAATTGTTAAGGATGTGGTTTTAGGGTACTTGAAGGTACATGATACAGCATGGTTTCCTTAAGAGAAAATCTTACTTGACAAATCTATCAGAATTCTTTGAAGAAATAAGAGTACAATAGACAAAGGAGAACTGCTTGCTGTTGTTTACATGGATTTTCAAAATGCCTTTGACAAGGTGCCACACACGAGGCTGCTTAACAAGCTACAAGGCCATGGTATTACAGGAAAGATTCTAACATGAGTAAGGCAGTGGCTGATTGGCAGGAGGCAAAGAGTTGGAATAAAGGGAGCCTTTTCTTATTGGTTGCCAGTGACTAGCAGTGTTCCACGGGGTTTGTGTTGGAACCGATTCTTCTTACGCCATATGTCAATGATTTGGATGATGGAATTGATGGCTTTACTGCAAAATTTGCAGATGATATGAAGATAGGTGGAGAGACAGGAGAATTTAAGGAAATAGGGAGGCTACAGAAGGACTTAGATTAGGAGAGTGGATAAAGAAGTAGCAGATTGAATACAGTGTCAGGAAGTGTATGGTTATGTACTTTGGTAGAAGAAGTGAAATGGTTCACTATTTCTAAATGGAGAGAAAATACAAAAATCTGAGGGGCGATTTGATTTGGGTGTCCTTGTGTAGGATTTCCTAATGATTAAGTTGCAGGTTGAGTCTGTGGTGGGGAAGGCAAGTGCAGTCTTAACATTCATTTCAAGAGGATCAGAATATAAAAGCAAGGACATAATGCTGAGACTTTATAAAGCACTGGTGAGGGCTCACTTGGAATATAGTGAGCAGTTTTGGGCCTCTTAGCTTAGAAAGGATGTGCTGAAACTGGAGAAGGTTCACAAGAATAACTCCAGTTTTAAATACCTTGTCATGTGAAGAGTGTTTGATGGCTCCAGGTCTGTATTCACTGGAATTTAGGATAATAAGGGGTGACCTAATTGAAACCTATCGAATGGTGAAAGGCCTTAGTAGGCTATATGTGGAGAGGATGTTTCTTATGGTGAGAGTGTCTAAGACCAGAGGACACAGCCTCAGAATAGAGGGATGTCTTTTAGAATGAAGAAGAGGAAGAATTTCTTTAACCAGAAATGGTAAATCTATAGTATTCGTTGCCACAAGCAGTTGTGAAGAAGTATTTAAGCATATTTAAGGAAAAGGTTGAAAGATTCTTGGTTGGTCAGGGCATGAAGAAATATGGGGAGAAGACAGGACATTTGGGCTGAGAGGGAAAATGGATCAGCCATGATGAAATGGCGGAGCAGATTCGATAAACCAAATGGCCTAACTTTATTCTTAGATCTTATAATCTTATGATGATTTTGCTCGATCACATTGTGACTTTACAAATGTTCTTCTATAAGCTTCTTAATAATGAATTCTAACACCATTCCAATAATGTACTTTAGACGGATCTGCCTGTGGTTTCCAGCTTCCTTGGCTAATGATTGTTGATCCATCATGCTTCTAAAAGCTCTGCTCACTTTATTTGTTGTCACTGTTTTTTGCCTCCCTCCAACCCATTCCTTAGTAACAAGATGATCATAATCAAAGCATTCCAGTCTTAATGAAGGGTCTTGACCTGAAACATTGACTGTTTATTCCCATCCATAGATGGGCCTGACCTGCTGAGCTCTGCCAGCACACTGTGTATATTACTCTAGATTTCCAGCAGTACTTCTTGTGTCTATTCATTAGCCTTGTAACCATCAGTTTTAGGATCTTAAGGTATATACCATTCAGCACAGAGACTTATTAGCCCTGTTACTTTGCCTAATATAAAAGAGATGAATGATGCAAACTATTCATTTAATCCCTCTGCCACTTCCTTGGTCTCCATACCTAGTTTCTATTATCGAAGTATGTTTATCATATATAACCTTGAGATACATCTTCTTGTAACTTTGTTTAGTGGCTGCCTGTCAGAAGGTGAATCTCAAGGTTGCAAATGTTATACATACTTTGGTAATAAATGTACTTTGATCTTTACCTCCTTGCCCAGTGTTCTCTCTCACTTCTCTGAAAGACTACTACTAATTAGTAGTGTTTTTATATTTCTCAATGGTTTTACCTTGTAGTTTATATACTAATTCTACATTATTTTTGTTAGTCATTCTTTGCTAAATTAATGGAAATTTGTGCCTATCACTAACTTTAGCACCCAATATATTTTCTCCTTCAACTAATGTTCTCCTTAATTTGCCTGGTTAGCTATAGTCAAAGAGGTACATTCCTGTGGGGAGACACAAAATATCTACTTAAGTATCTTCTACAACTTATCTATTTATTTATTTACTTATTTACCCAATATATTTCAGCTGGTTCTTTCCTTACTCCTTTCTAATTCCCCTTACTTAAGAATTGTAATCAAGTGAGGTGACCTGATAGAGGTGTACAAGATGATGAGAGGCATTGATCGTGTGGAGAGTCAGAGGCTTTTTCCAAGGGCTGAAATGGTTGCCACAAGAGGACACAGGTTTAAGGTGCTGGGGAGTAGGTACAGAGGAGATGTCAGGGGTAAGTTTTTTACTCAGAGAGTGGTGAGTACGTGGAATGGGCTGCCAGCAACGGCGGTGGAGGCGGATGCGATAGGGTCGTTTAAAAGACTTTTAGATAGGTACATGGAGCTTAGAAAATTAGAGGGCTATAGGTAAGCCTAGTAATTTCTAGGGACATGTTCTGCACAACCTTGTGGGCTGAAGGACCTGTATTGTGTTGTAGGTTTTCTAAGTTTCTACATTTCTAAGTTTATTATCACTGCCTTATAAAATTAAAACTATTTTGTAACAGCAGTATGGTGTAAACACATAAAACTACTATAAATTGCAAATTAAGAGTTTCCTGATCAGTCAGGGCATCAAGGGATGTGGCAAGAAGTCAGTGGGATCTGATGGAATGGTGGAGCAGAGTCAATCGCCTGATCCTGCTGCTATGTCTTGTGGTCTAAATTAAATAGTGTAAAACAGAAATAATGAAGCAGTGTTTATGGATTCATGGATTGTTTAGAAATCTGAATGGCAGATGGAAAGGAATTGTTATCGAATCATTGAGTGTGGTCCCTCTGATTCCTGCTTCTCTCTGATGGCAATAATGAGAAGAGGAATGTCCTGGATGATAAGGGTTCTTTATGATAGATGTAGCCTTCTTGAGCCTTTTGAATGTGAAGATGTCCTCAATGGCAGGGCGTGTTGTGCCCATGATGGACCTGACAGAGTCTGCAGAACTATGAAGCTCTTGCAATCACATGCATTGGAGCCTCCATTACCAGATGGTGATGTCACCAGTCACAATATTCTCCGCTGTACACCTAGAATGTAGTCTTTGATGACGTACCAAATCTTCTCAAACTCCTAATGAAGTACAGCCTCTACAAGTCTTCGCGATGGCATCAATGAGCTGGGCCCGGGACAGACAGATTATCTATGATATTGACATCCAGGAAATACCCACGTTATTTGGTCAGAAATAAAAACAACGAAAAATATGTACCTGACCAAGAATAACCTCAACCTGCTCATTAAAGAAGATCAGATAAATAATATAAAATTTAGAATCACAGAGAAAGTTTTGTAAAAATATTTATCTTAAATTAAAGCTTGGGGTCAAGATACCTTTCTTAGTATTTGGGATGAGATCACCAGTAAACACCAATAATTCAGTTTGCCAGTAACTCAGAGATGATCAACATATATTGATGACAGGGGCATGATGTTTCCTCAAAACCATAAAACTATGAAAACCACAGACTACTTTTAATTTTGAAAATGTCTTCGATTAAATTAAAACTTTGGCAAGGAGCTCGTATGACTTAATTAGGTCTGTTAAAGTAGCTCAGGTTTTATTTCAATCAGAACACAAGAGAAGATTACGTCATCAAAGCCAAGAGAGGAAATGTGATAGGAAATTAGCTTTTGTCGTACAATGGGGTTTAAAAATCTAATTTTTAATGAGATTCTATTTGATAACAATGTTACAAAGTAAAGTTAAATCTTCCTTTCACACTCATTAAAAACTACTTGTGGTCCTGATTTTTAGAAAATGAAATGCATCCTGTGTGTTTTTGAACACATGTTTGCCATTTCTCTCTCTGTGTGTATTTTGTGGGAAAAGCCAGTGCGGCTTCAAAAGTCATTAATAAAAAACAAGAACAAGCGGGTTAAATATTTAGCTTCTTGTCAGAGTCAGACATATGCCCATGAAAGCAAATTACACCTTGAAATATCGTAAGGGGGTGATTCACATAACTTTAAATAATAGTTACATAATATAAAATATAAGGTGAAAAATATATACCGTGTGGTAACACCATATGCATCAACTAACCACTAGGAATATCAATATGAAATCTATGTCTGAAGCACCCATTGAGCTGCTCCTTTTAAAATACTTGCGGGCCAGGAAGAGCAAGAATGTATGTCTCAGGGAGCCAGAGCACCCAGAGGAAACCCATACAGTCACAGGGAGAAATTCAACAGGTTGACAGACATATACAATGAAAGGAAGGGAGAAAGTGAAACAAAAATAAATTAACCACAAACTTACAAGAAAGCAAGCCTTGCTTTCTCTTAAAATCAGTGAAAGCTTAAAAGTAAAGGAACATGGAATCTTTTAAAGACAGTTACAGGTGAAACTAGGGGTAAACATATTTGTTATAAACATAAGAAATTCTGCAGATGTTGAAAATCATAAACAACACACACAGAATGCTGGAAGAACTCAGCAGATCTGGCAGCATCTACAGAAATGATTAAACAGTCGACATTTCAGGCCGAGACCCTTCTTCAGGACTGGAAATGACAGCAGAGCACATCAAAATAAAAAGGTGGGGAGAGGGGAAGGAGGATATTTAGAAGATTGATTTCACATGGAAATTTGAGAAGCATAAGCTATTCAGATATATCATATTATAGTGGAGAAAAGGGAATTACAGACGTATGAGACAGGAAATGTCTAGGATTGATTAGAAAAGAACACTGACAGGGAAGACGGCAGAGCAGCAAATGCCTGGAATTTCTGGAAGCAATTTGGAAGGCACAGGATATATACATCCCAAAAAGGAAGAAGTACTCTAAAGGCAAGAAGACACAACCATGGCTAACAAGAGAAGTCAAAGCATCATAAAAGCTAAAGAGAGGGCATATAATAGAGCAAAAATTAGTAGGAAGTTAGAGAATTAGGAAGTTTTTAAAAATCATCAGAAGGCAATTTAAAAGTCATTAAGAAGATAAAGAAGGAATACAAAAATAAGCTAGCTATTTACTTTTAAAAGGCTACTAAAAGTTTCTTACAGTACTTACAGTGTAAAAGAGAGGTGAAGGTAGATATCAGACTGCTGGAAAACGATGCTGGAGAGGTCGTAATGGGGGACAAGGAAATGGTGGATGGACTAAGTAAGTATTTTGCATCAGTCCTCACTGCAGAAGACAGTAGCAGTAGGGCAGAAGTTGCAGATGTCAGGAGTCATGAACTGTGTGAAGTCTTTTTGGGAAACCGAAGGGTGTTAAGGTAGTTAAGTCTCCCGGACCAGATGGTCTACACCCAGAATTCTGAATGAGATGGCTGAAGAGATTGTGGAGACGTTAATAGTGATCTTTCAAGAATCAGAAGATTCTGGAATGGTTCCAGAAGACTGAAAAATTGTCACTCCACTCTTCAAGAAGGGAGAGAGACAGAAGGAAGGAAATTATAGGCCAGTTAGTCTGACCTCAGTGGTTGGGAAGATGGTGGAATTGATTGTTAAGGATGTGATTTTGGGGTACTTTGAGACACATGGTAAATAGGCAGTAGTCAACATGCTTTCCTTAAGGAAAATTCTTGCTTGACAAATGTGTCAGAATTCTTTGAAGAAATAATAAGAAGAATAGACAAAGGAGAATTGGTTGATGTTATATACTTGGATTTTCAGAAGGCCTTTGACAAAGTGCAACACAAAAGGCTGCTAAACGAGCAACAAACCCATGGTAATAGAGGAAAGATTCCAGCATGGATAAAGCAGAGACTGATTGGCAGGATGCAAAGGACAGGAATAAAGGAAGCCTTTTCTGATTGGCTGCTGGAGAATAATGGTGTCCCACAGAGGTCTGTGTTGGGATCGATAATATTTATATGCCAATGATTTAGATGATGGAACTGATGGTGTTTTTTGCAAAGTTTGCAGACAAAGCACAAATAGGTGAAGAGGCAGGTAGTTTTGAGGAAGTAGAGAGGCAACAGAAGGACTAAGACAGATTAGGAGAACGGGCAAAGATGTGGCAGATGGAATAAAGTATGGGGAAGTATATGGCCATGCACTTTGGTAGAAGAAATGAAAGGGTTAACTATTTTATAAATGGAGAAAAAATACAAAAAACTGAGGTGCAAAAGGACTTGAGAGTTTGTGTGCACGATTCTCTGAAGGTTAATGTGCAGGTTGAGTCGGTGGTGAGGAAGGCAAATGCAATGTTGGCATTCATTTCAAGAAGACTAGAATTTAAAAGCAAGGATGTAATGTTGAGACTTCATAAAGCACTGGTGAGGCCTCACTAGAATTCAGAAGAATGAGGAGTGTCCTCATCAAAACCTATTGTGTAATGAAAGGCATTGATAGAGTGGATGTAGAGAGTCGTCTAAGACCGGAGGACACAGACTCCGAATACAGGGGCATCCTTTAGAATGACGAGGGAATTGCTTTAGCTGGAATCTCTGGAATTTGTTGCCACAGGCAGCTGTGGAGGCTAAATCATTATGTTTATTTAAGGTACAGGTTGATAGGGCATAAAGAGGTACAGGGGGAAGGCAGGAGATTGAGGCTGAGAGGGAAAATGGATAAGCCATGATGAAAAGGCAATGCAGAATGGCCTAATTCTGCTCCTATATCTTATTGTCTCATGGTCTAAGGTGAAGCCATGTGGGTGGGAAAGGTAAAGGACTAAAAAGGAAAGAATCTAATTGGAGAGGAAGAGTGGACCATAGGAGAAAGGGATGGAGGAATGGACCCATGGGCAGCTGCCAAAGTGGGGAATAGAATAATAGGAGGGGAGGGAATCTTCTTTTTACCAGAAAGAGATATCAATATTCATACCATCAGGTTGGAGGCTAGCCAGTCAGAATATAAGTTGTTGCTCCTTCACATTGACAGTGACTTGTTCGTGGCACAAGAGCAGGCCATGGACTGATATTTCAGGACAGGAAAGGGAATTAAAACTTTTAGCCACTGGGAAGTTCTGCTTTTGGCAGATAGAGCGGCGGTGCTCGGTCAAACAGCCCCACAGTTTATGACGGGTCTCACCAGTGTAGAGGAGACGGCATCAGGAGTACTGGACACCGGCAGAGTCACAGGTGAAGTGTTGCCTCACTTACTTGTTATGTGAGTTTTCACAATGGAGGAAGATGGACAAACGAAGTTAAAAATAACGTCGACAAAATATGTTTAAAAGATAATTAATGAAGATTACATTGAGAGTTAAGCCAGAGAACACCCCAGATGGATTCTATCCCAGGAGATTAAGAAACTAAGTCAGCAAGTACAAGATCCATAAGTTTCCTATGATCTCTTGTGCCTTTTAATCAGAAAATTATAAATGTCTTCATTACTTAAAAATGAAGGAAGAATCAAGTAATTCCAACACATGCTGCACAGTCATCTCCGTTCTCAGTTCATTTTCTATATTATGTTTAATCTCTTGCGCAGAACTATTTCAATAAAAAAGCTGGAAGTCTTTATAAACTTTGTGGTAGCAACCTCCTCAAAAATTACGAAGGTTATTTGTGTAGAAGTCACTTGAATCTCTCGTCAGAAAGTCAGACTGTGCACTTAAAATACAAGCCGTCAAATCAAATTTCCATGCATCAATCAGTGTGAGGAACAGATCATGTCTGACTGAAACAGCCCATGTAGTTGGATTTTAATACTTTTAAGTCAATGCAAAATGCATAATAAATGTCTTCTTGCCAAAATGGCTACACCACAGCATCAATATCTATAAGAGAGATCAAATATTAGGATGTTTTAAATGGATTCAGGTATCATATAGTATAACTGGAGATTATACTAATAGAAGATTTTATCAGTAGACCCATTGTAATTTTTTCTTTCTTTCTGTGTTTTTCTTATATTAATTAAGGATACATATAAAATAAACATTTTTTTCCTGGTTTCAACAAAAGTAGTAAAGGTAAAAAGAAGATGAGATAAATGAAAGACTAATAAAAACAGTAAAAATAAAATGAACTTCCAGCTTCTGGTCAATGTAGAAAAATGTGTATTTCTGTTTGAAACACACACAAAATTTTGGAGGAATTCAGCAGGCTAGGCAGCATTTATGGAAAAAAAATACAGTTGACATTTCAGGCTGAGATGTTGACTGTACCTTTTTCCATCTGTGCTGTCTGGCCTGTTGTGTTATTCCAGTACTTTGTGTGTGTTGCTTGGATTTCCAGCATCTGCAAATTTCCTCTTGTTCATATTTCTCTTTGAACCAAATTTTGCAATTAAAAATTATATTACCTTTATTATTCATTCTATGAGTAGCATTCTACTTAAAGGTTTTGTAGTGTTTGTACTCAAATGTGATAGCACGCTCTCTCTCGCTCTCCCTCTCTTCTCTCTCACTGATGCAACAGACATATTAAAATGGCACAAAGTCAGGATACTGCAGAATTTCTGGAGATGATGGTATATACTACCAAATGGCCTTAAAGGTGAAATGGGAATGAAAAAAAGAAACTGGAAGATAACAATATGATACCAGGCAGGCTGTATCTTTGAATTGTACTCCCATATTCCCTCCAGGAAAGAATGTATCCTGCTGCAAGGATAGACAACATTCCACACAGAGGGTGCAATGAAAGACAAAGAAATAGGAGAAGTGTGGAAAATTATGATCGCACCTTCTCTCTTTGGTTCTATTTGGCACTGGAGGGTTAATTAAATCTCATGTTGACACATGAAAGTGTGATACAGCAGCCACTATAGGGTACAGTTCATTGAACAAAAGTCAGACCACCCCCACCATTCATAACAAAAGGCCAGTGTAGAGACCAGCTGAGACAAGATCAAAGGTGCTAGTCACCATCATTCCCAGTCAATGCAAAGTCAACATAAATACCACTTTAAAAAGAAGCTCCTTCCTTTATTCTTGAGCAAACTGTGAAGCAATTTAAAAGACATGTCAATCAGAAGCTAAAATCAGAGAACCATACTGAGGCTATAACTGAGTTCCCAGCAACTGAATGCTACATCCAAGGGTGAGGAGAACCTATTGAATGCGGCTGAACTTACTTCATATTGATGACGGTTTTGAAAGCTCTGCATAGTTTAACCCCTTCTCTGTATACTTCTCTAAGGTTCTTCAACCTTACAAACCTACAGGGTATCAGGACCTTTCTAATTCTGATCATTCCCTCACTTAATTGGTTCACCTTTAGTCTTCAACTGTCAAGACCCAAACTCTCCGATTGCCTGTTCTCTTTCCCTCATTCAAGAAGTTCCTTAAAATCTGCAGCTCTAACAAGATTTTGGTCAACTGCCCCATATTGTCTCATGCGCCTTAACAATAAATTTTGGTTGATAAGAATCCTGTGTAGTGCCTTGAGCTGTTTTTCTACTTTAAGGTAACTATATTATAGATGTTTTCATATTCATTTCGTGGGGGGAACTTTATTGGAATTCAAACACCAAATTTTCATTAGTTTTATTGCTGAGGCACATAAATTGGCATAAACATTTAAAACAAGGAACAGGCACCACAAAAGACTGCAGATGTTGGAATCTTGAGCAACACCCAAAGAGCGCTGGAGGAACTCAGCGGATCAGACAGCTTCTACGGAGGGTCTCAATCTGAAACGTCTACCGTCCATTTCCCTCTATTGATGCTGCCTGGATCCATTGAGCACCTCAGCTTTTTATGTGTTATTAACAAATAGACTGTTGATCATTAAATGTCTTGCAAGTTATTTGAACACTATATAAATTTTGCTTCTAATTCAATTCATTTGAAGTGTTTGTGGCAAAAACCTTTGTTCACATTCAATAATTTACCATTTGAAATTTGCTTGTAATCATAGCAATGTTTGCATTTAAATGAACATTTAGTTGTGTGAAGTTCGAGAGAGGTAGAGTGTTTAAATTCAGATTTGCTTTAATATTGTTCCCATTAGGAAATGGATCAAAAATCAAAAGGCACTGATTTTTAATTATTGTGAAGCACACAGCAGGTCAGGAAGTATCTGTGCAAAAAAAATTTGTACATTCATAAATTTTGGCAACACACACAACATAAATGCTGGAGGGACTCAGCAGGCCAGGCAGCATCTATAGAAAAAAGTAAAGCCGACATCTCAGCCCGAGACCCTTTGACAGGTCTGGAGGATATTTTACATATTTTCATAAATTCTACTTTCATAAATTTTAACAGTTTTGCTTTCCATAGGTGTTCATGACCTGCTGAGAATTCCCAGAATTTTTTTAAAATTTCCTCTACAATATAAAAGTTATTGACTCAAAGTAAACATTTTGAGTACTTGTGATATACAGTAGATACAATGCCTTGAAGTGAAAATTGTAAATGTGGTTTCAGAAAGAGAATTAGTTGAATATTTAAAGCTAAAAACATTACAGGGTGATGGGGAAAGAGCAGAGAATGATGCTGACTCCATTGCTTTACACAGAACTGACAGCACAGCTCAAAACAAAGGTCCCACAGGTCATTGAACCCACAGAATCAATCGGTGAAGTGACCTCTTCTGTATCAATTCAATGATTCCACTAGCTTAACCAATCTCTCTCAGTGAGCACAACTGTTAAATTGCATTATTCTCATTTTCAGTTATGTAGTCAGACAACAATGATTTTGCAAAATGGAATGCCTAGAGATTCTAGAAAACTTTTGTTTTGGAAGACTTCTTTTGTGCCAAACAGAATTAGTCTGTAGTCACAGGAAATGTACCACAATTTCCTGATTTATGGTCCCTGCAGGGTATGCACTAGGAGTAGTGATGATCAAACCTTTGATACCTTTGATAGGATATGGTACAGTGGGGGTAAAGTAGTGCTGGTTGTCTAGACAAAATATTTTTCTCTTGACCTATGATAGAATCAGAGCCTTTTCCCACCATGTCTTGTGCCAACCTGTTCACAGTAATCCTACATTAGGCCATTTCTTTGTTATCCTCACATTTTCATCAACTACCCAACCGCACACACCCCACCCTCCCCCCCCCAACCAATTCTGCAAATCATCCACACACTACAGCCAATTTACTGCAACGTGGGAGAGATGAGATGTCACACTGAAATCATTGTTGCTGAAGTGTAGTCAAAGCTTCGTAGGCAGACACAGCAGCCAGATTGAATCAGTATTTTGGAGATATTTGCACTTAACCTGTTTTGGTAGCATTGACTGAAAATGAATGTTAGCAAGATATAGGGAAAGTTCCCTATTTTCTGTTTCAGATAGAACCCTGGTATCTTCAGTTCACTTGAATAAGCAGGACAGACATCATTTTAACATATTAAATAAAATACACCACATTCTAATATGCAGTACTCCTTTAGAATTGTACCCAGATGTGTCATTGTCCAGGAATGGACTTAGAGCGGCTGATTTTGATTCAGAAGACACAGTGTTTGCAGTGAGTGAAGAGGGCACTGGTCAATTTTCATCTAAATCTGTGCTACCACTTTATGTAGCTGTAGAAACCTAAGGGTTTAGCAGTTGTACAGAGATAGTTTCAACGAAGGGGTTAATACAACAGCACCTCCCAAGTACACAAGGAATAGCATTTGGAAAGGGAAAGGGGGAAGGTGCGTGGTAACACATAAGATATAGGAACAGAATTAGGCCATTTGGTCCATCAAGTCTGCTCCACCATTCCATCATGGCTGATTTATTATTTCTCTCAACTCCATACTTCTGCCTATTTCCCTTAATGTTTGATGCCCTTACTAATCAAGAAAATATCAACTTCCACTTTAAATATACACAATGACTTGGCCTCCGCAGCCGTATGCGGCAATGAATTTTACAGATTTACCACCCTCTGGCTAAGGATATTCCTTCTCATCTCCGTTCTAAAGGGACATCCATCTATTCTGAGGCTGTGATCTCTAGTCCAAGACTTCCCTACTATAGGGAACATCACCTCTATCTAGGCCTTTCAATATTCGATGAAGCCCTCCTCCCCATTTTTCTAAATTCCAGCAAGTACAGGCCCAGAGCCATCAAACACTCCTTCTACACTAACACTTCCATTCCCAGTGTCATTGTCGTGAACCTCCTCTGTACCCTCTACAATGTAAGAATATAACTTCATAGATAACGGGTCCAAAACTGCTCACAATACTTCAAGTAAAGTCAAACCAATGCCTTAGAAAATCTCCACATTACATCCTTGCTTCTATACTCTAGTCCTCTTGAAATGGATGCAAACATCTCTCCTAAACTTATACTACAAGTTTTTTCACAGGTGCTGGCCAAAATCCAACAACTCTTCATGCAATAGTGCTGTACTTCAAAAAAGCAGTTCTTTACTATACTGGCAAAGGGATCAATGTGTTAACTTAGCACCCCATAGCCCAAAAATGAATTTTAAAAAGATATTAGAGGAAGAAAAAACACCTGCAGCTATCTCTGGTGACATGACATCAGCTCTCTTCACTTGCATACTTCTACCTGTACAATGCAGTCACCTAAACTTTTCCAGAAATGATAAGTGCTCAAATTTCTTGGAGGATGTGGGGGATAGGTGGGTCAAATAACTGTAGTGAAGAGCTCTAAGGACTCCTACGATCATAGGAGTGGTTCAGATTGTCAGCCAGGCACTCCTCATAAAGCAATTCTATATCATTGTTGTTTGAATCAAGGTGTTATAAATCATAGAAACGGAAACTTGAGCCCAACCTGTCCATGCCACAGCAGTGATTACCCAGTTGCCATCATTTAGCCCTTATCCCTCTAAATCTTTGCTATCCATATACCTGCCAAAATGTCAATTGAGTATTGCAATTCTTCCCACCATTTCCTCTAGCAGTTCATTCCATGAACCCACAACGCTCTGTGGGAAAGATTTATTACTCAGGTCCCCTTTAAGTATTTCCCCTCTCACTTCAAATCTATGCCTTCCAGTTTTAGACTTCTTCACCCTGGGAAAAAGCTTGTGACCATCAACTTCATCTATCTCCTTCAAGATTTTTATAAACTTCTGTAAGATCACACTTCATCCTCCTCGCTCCAGAGAAAACACTATCCACTATCCACTATCTCTTATAACTCCAGATTCCCAATCCTGACAACACCCTTGTGAATCTTCTCTGAACCCTTTCTAGTTTAATCACATTCTTCTTATACACAGCAAACAAAACTGCACACAATGCTCCAAGTACAGGCTCGACAGTATCCTGTGCAGATGTAATATAATGCCCCAAGTCTGCTGTAAGGATATAAGAACGAGAAGCAGGAGTGTCCATCTGGCCCTTGGTCCATCTCCTCCCTGTGTCTTGGCTGCTCTTCCAGCTTAGCTCCATGTTCCTGCACTTTAACTAATGTCGCTTGATACCTACAGAAATCTGAAAGTTCAAGTTCAACGACTAGTCCCTACTGCCTTCTGGGGTTAAAGAATTTCAAAGGTTCAACATTCTATGAGTGCAGACATTTCTCCTCATTTCAGTCTTTTCCTTTTCCCAAGGCTCAACAATTTTCACAGGAGATCCTAGATGGGCCAAAGGATCTTCACCTTCCTGTGGTTGTTAGTTTGTTAGTAGAGTATATTACATATTTTACAAATTTAAACTCTTCCGATTAAAGTGTAAAAGTTATGAAAAGCATATGCATTTTCTAATGTAATATAGTTAATTACAATTCTGCATAATACTCTCTGCAAGCTCTAGTCAAACAACTCTAGGGCAGTGGAAGGAAAAATTATTTAATCAGACCCTTGCATCTTAACAGGAAAATTATGAAGTTTGCATTCTATTCAACAATGTGAACATATATGAAAATGTTTTTCTTCACTCCCTCTATTTTCCTCAGCGTTGACCTCCATAAGTTATCATTCTGTCTATTTTTAAAAAGATTAGTTTCCACGAAGGGCAGCAACCAATAGGTTAGAATAATATTGTTTTCTCTGAGAGTTTGAAATTCCTCTGTTTTCTGCCCTTCGTTGCCTCCCTGCTTTCCTCGCTCAGATGTTCCTCTGTAGCCTGCCAGGAAAAGATAAATGGTAAAAGCTGCTATTAGCCCAGCTGATAATGTCAAATGAAAAGAACAGGGAAACCAGAGTTTCACTTAGTGCCACAACTTCTGTCACGCTGCTCCACTGATCTGCACTAGAATGTGCCAAGCACACGGGCCTCAGTAATGTTTACTAGTGGCTCACACCATGCATAGAAAGCCGGAATTAAAGAGCCAAAGTAAGGAAACAATCCACATTCATTTACAGCCCTTGCTTGCTTCATTTGTGGGTGAAGAGTTTAATGATAAATTACCCTTATCTCTGCCGGCATATTCACAAATGGAAATTTGGCACAATGGCTGGAAACTTCACATATCCACCTCACATTGCACTTTTACAAAATTTGTCTTAGCTGCTGGAACCATTATTCTCTCTAGTCAGTCAGCTCTGCTAACAATATTTTCTTATATGATCCACATGTTTAAAAAGATGTGGAAGTATCTTAAAGATATGTGTTACAAAATCCTGAACATAACTGTTCTCAATTTTTATATTATATAAAATAATTATTCATATATTTTTTAAAAAATTGGCATACTCTTCACTTCAGAGTGCCCTAGGTCTGTGTGCTGAGCCCACTGCTATAGACTCCGCTCACACGTGACTGCATGGCCAGACACCCAATTAATCACACTGTCAAGTTCACCGACGACACGACAGCGATAGGGCTCATCACCAACAATGATGAGAAGGCCTACAGAGAGGAGTTGGAAGAGCTCAAGGCCTGATGCCAAGCAAATAACCTCTTCCTCAATGACAACAAGACAAAGAGACAGTTATAGACTTACGGCACCACTCACACCCCTCTTAACATCGGCGAGCAATTTCAAACTCCTTGAAGTGCATATCTTCCACAACCTCTCATGGTCCCAGAACATGTCCTACACAGTCAAGGAAGCTCATCATTGACTCTGCTTTCTGAAGAGGCTGAAGAGGGCTGGACAATGCACATCAATATTCATGGCCTTCTACGGATACGCAGTAGAGAGCATCTAACATGCAGAATCACTGCATGGTACGGAAGCAGCACTGCACAGGGCTCGACAATGGACGGGCAGTCAAATCTGCCCAACACATCATTGGCACCAGCCTACCCGCCATCAAGGACACATATACAGAAAGCTGCCAGGGAAAGGCCAGCAATAAATTAACCATATAACCATGTAACAATCACAGCACGGAAACAGGCCATCTTGGCCCTCCTAGTCCGTGCCGAACCCTTAATCTCACCTAGTCCCACCTACCCGCACTCAGCCCATAACCCTCCACTCCTTTCCTGTCCATATACCTATCCAATTTTACCTTAAATGACACAACTGAACTGGCCTCTACTACTTCTACAGGAAGCTCATTCCACACAGCTATCACTCTTTGAGTAAAGAAATACCCCCTCGTGTTTCCCTTAAACTTCTGCCCCCTAACTCTCAAATCATGTCCTCTAGTTTGAATCTCCCCTACTCTCAATGGAAACAGCCTGTTCACGTCAACTCTATCTATCCCTCTCAAAATTTTAAATACCTCGATCAAATCCCCCCTCAACCTTCTACGCTCCAATGAATAGAGACCTAACTTGTTCAACCTTTCTCTATAACTTAATTGCTAAAACCCAGGTAACATCCTAGTAAATCGTCTCTGCACTCTCTCTAATTTATTGATATCTTTCCTATAATTCGGTGACCAGAACTGCACACAATATTCCAAATTTGGCCTTACCAATGCCTTGTACAACTTTAGCATTACATCCCAACTTCTGTACTCAATGCTTTGATTTATAAAGGCCAGCGTTCCAAAAGCCCTCTTCACCACCCTATCTACATGAGACTCCACTTTCAGGGAACTATGCACAGTTATTCCTAGATCTCTCTGTTCCTCTGCATTCCTCAATGCCCTACCATTTACTCTGTATGTTCTATTTGGATTATTCCTGCCAAAATGTAGAACCTCACACTTCTCAGCATTAAACTCCATCTGCCAATGTTCAGCCCATTCTTCTAACCGGCATAAATCTCCCTGCAAGCTTTGAAAATCCACCTCATTATCCACAACACCTCCTACCTTAGTATCATCGGCATACTTACTAATCCAATTTACCACCCCATCATCCAGATCATTTATGTATATTACAAACAACATTGGGCCCAAAACAGATCCCTGAGGCACCCCGCTAGTCACCGGCCTCCATCCCGATAAACAATTATCCACCACTACTCTCTGGCATCTCCCATCTAGCCACTGTTGAATCCATTTTATTACTCCAGCATTAATACCTAACGACTGAACCTTCTTAACTAACCTTCCATGTGGAACTTTGTCAAAGGCTTTGCTGAAGTCCATATAGACTAGATCCACTGCCTTACCCTCGTCAACATTCCTCGTAACTTCTTCAAAAAATTCAATAAGGTTTGTCAAACATGACCTTCCACGCACAAATCCATGCTGGCTACTTCTAATCAGATCCCGTCTATCCAGATAATTATAAATACTATCTCTAAGAATACTTTCCATTAATTTACCCACCACTGATGTCAAACTGACAGGTCTATAATTGCTAGGCTTCCTTCTAGAACCCTTTTTAAACAATGGAACCACATGAGCAATACGCCAATCCTCCGGCACAATCCCCGTTTCTAAGGACATATTAAAGATCTCCGTCAGAGCTCCTGCTATTTCTACACAAACTTCCCTCAAGGTCCTGGGGAATATCCTGTCAGGACCCGGAGATTTATCCACTTTTAAATTTCTTAAAAGCGCCAGTACCTCCACCTCTTTAATTGTCATAGGTTCCATAACTTCCTTACTTGTTTCCCACACCTTAGACAATTCAATATCCTTCTCCTTAGTGAATACCGAAGAGAAGAAATCATTCAAAATCTCTCCCATCTCCTTCGGTTCCACACATAGCTGCCCACTCTGATTCTCTAAGGGGCCAATTTTATCCCTCACTATCCTCTTGCTTTTAATATAACTGTAGAATTGAAGGATCCTACCCACCCTGCTCATGGACTGTTTGTCCCACTGCCATCAGTGAGGAGGATATCAATGCTAGGACCACCAGACTCAAAAACAGCTACTTCCCCAAGCAATAAGGCTGATCAATACCTCCACACACTAACCGACCCCTCCACACCCCCAGCCACCACTATTTTATCATTTCCCATACAGACACTCCCGTACCTAGTGTCACTTTATGAACATACAAACAATCCACATGCCTAAGCCAACTTATGTATTGATATTTGTTGTGTTTTTTTTTACTATTCTACTGAGATTTTTTTGTACTGCACAGAACCTGGAGTAACAATTATTTCATTCTCCTTTACACTCGTGTACTAGAAATGACATTAAACAATCTCGAATCTTTTAGCCTACCTCTTTGCGCCATATCTATTTATCTTAACACTGTTGATAAGTTGTGGCAAATTTGGTCTGGTAAGGCTCCTGTTAAGCACCTTGCTTTGCCACATTAAAGTGCTATTCAATTTTTGTAGTATATCATACACAAATACAAATACTTTATTGTCACCAAACAATTGATACTAGAGAGTACAATCATCACAGTGATATTTGTTTCTGCGCTTCGCGCTCCCTGAAGTATAAATATATGGGATCTTGTAATCACAACAGAATAATACCTAACTCATTCTCCAAAGAAAATGCTAAATTCTACCACTTCAAACAGTTAACATTATAACTGACAATCCTTTTCATATCATTTTTGAACATATATATTTGT
Organism: Hypanus sabinus; assembly: GCF_030144855.1. Taxonomy (NCBI): domain Eukaryota; kingdom Metazoa; phylum Chordata; class Chondrichthyes; order Myliobatiformes; family Dasyatidae; genus Hypanus; species Hypanus sabinus. The sequence continues at coordinate 75,377,497 of NC_082719.1, forward strand.
AAACTATCTTATTTTTGATCTAACTATATCTTGCCTTTAGGAAATGGCGTATTCATTTTTCTTCCATATAACCACAAGCAGGTGGTTATAGAATTTCTTTCAAAATCTACCTTCATCTGTTCTTCAAAGTAGTAACAAAATCCCCGTCATTTTTGTTGTGTGGAAGAATCATATGAAAAGGGAACAATGCAGTTGCTGAACCATTGATAAAAAAGAGGTACTTCGGTCACCTGTGTACGCTCTCTGCTAAATATGACTGCAGAGGTAAATAGCAAAGCTTTGTTTTCAATTTCAAAAGGTATTTGGATCTATGTCACAGTGAAATTGCCTTATGTATTTTTCTGTTCTGAGTGCAGTCAAATAAAAAGGGAGAAAGGGGTGAAATTTGACAGTTTAAAAACCACATCAAAGTTTTGCAACAAAGCACCCTGTACAAATGCTTCAAAATGCTCTGAATTGCATCTGATTTTCCAGTCTGAGGTATCAGAAATAGCGTATTACTCCCCGAAGAGGTCAGGAGAAGAGATTTTTTTACTCTCAGATGTGAGATGTGCTTGCATTCTCAGGAATTACTTGGCACTGAGGACTTTTCATGCTGCCCTCTTTGTTTCCTGAAGACTGCTTACCTTTGATCGCAAAGGATTTAAAAATCTCTCAGCATCTTTAGTCATCTCATTTCATCTTCCTTCTCTTCTGTGCTTGTGTTCTTGAACCTGAGGGTTGGGAGGGGGAAGCTATTAACTTACATCTCCAAAGATAGTGGGGAACCTGATACATTTGGAAAGGCAGAAGCCCTGCAAAATAACTCTTTACTCTCTCTTAACCATTTCTAATATTGTTACACTACATTAATGAATAAATTATTAAGCAGCTACTACAAACATGTTACCATATAATGTATAATTAGATTTAATCATCTTTGTTTTTATATTGAATACTACCTGACGCTGATGTCTATCAGCGATGTCAAATATGTAAATATTCTATCCAATGCAAAAGGACAATGACTGCAAAGCATTATACTACATGTTCCTTTACTAATGTTGTATATGTACCCAGAAAGAATTGTTTTATTTTTTATATCATACTAAAAACTCTTATAAATTGGCATTGGTTAATTCCAGGTGTTTATTACACTGTTTTCTTAGCATTCTCTAACACTTCTAAAAGAAGATAGAAATATGATCCTTAAAGATACTGAGATAATAGTTGAGAAGCTCTAGCCAATTAATTTGAATAGAGAGATAAGCTATTGAACTCCTGATTGCACTGTAACTTTTGAATGTACTGCTTACCTCAGACTTTATAGGAATATGATAAAAGGAGTAACACAACATTTGCCTTATACAACATCGCCAGTGATGATAATTACAGTGAGACAATACAGTCAATATGTATTTCATAAAGTCATAAGATATCAATAGAAACAGAAATGAATGCTGCAGCATGGGCATTATGTGGATTGTAAATATTGCATGCATTCATTCTGTAAGCAGTGTTACCATATAATTAGAAAAATATCTACATCTATGACATGGTTAGGAAAGGCAGAGTATGATTAAAATGACACCTGGTAGATGAAAAGTCACAAATATCTATCGAGTTTGCTGTCTGCCATCTTGGTGATCACATGATCCAACAAGAAAGATCTTTTTCTCTAATTATAGCAATCTAATACAGACTAAATAACAAGGCAAGGAATACTCACTCCAGTAATGAAATCTTTAGGAGCCACAGTTCTTATATTTCACTCACTATATATATCTATATACACACACACAGATAGGTAAATGGCACTTTTTCCATGTTTATCTATTTAGAGACACTTTTGACAACAGGAGGTCTGACTGGAGATCTTCAGATTTAGTATCAGGGCAAAAGCAGCAGCTGCCACCTAGATGACTATTTCTGTACTAATAAGTACATCATTGGCATTAAATGTGATAAGCAAAAATAAAAATATAGAAATCATGTTCTAGACAAAACACTCTAGCCTATTCCCAATTCAGAGCAACGTATTATGTGGGCCTCACATGAAGGGTCATGGGCTGAAACATCAACATTTTATTTTTTTTTACAGATGCTGCCTGACCGGCTGAACCCTTACAGCATTTTGTATGTGGCGCGTTGGATTTCCAGCATCTGCAGAATCTCTTTTGTTTACTGTACACAGCTCTTTTTGCTGTAGCAATGTGCTGCAATGTCACTTGTGTGGCTACAATCTGGAAGGTGGATCATGGGTCAGGCAGTATCTGGGAAGAGAAAGGTATAAGTCAATGATTGGAAAAGCCACATCAGGGCCCCACCCGAGACTTGACACAAGGTCTCGACCTGAAACATTGACTTCCACCTTTTTGTTTCCATGAATGTTGCTTGATGCACTGAGCTCTTAAAGCGTCTAGTTAGAAGCTAGAATCTCTGGCCCACAATGTTGGACTCCAAGATCAATCTAACCCTTCTCTCCCACGTAAACCTCCACGTTTCTTTTTCGTTGTAGACTCTAGCGCCTGGAGTCTCTTTAGTCCTCTTTCTTGTTGTGTTAACATGAACATTTTTAATGATCTGCAAGGAGATCCTGTCCCAGATGGGATGAGTTAATGCCACTGCCTGGGCCAACAAGAGGAGCCATCTGTGATTGCTGCCTGTGAGTGTGCTACACGAGAGGCATGATAGTTCTCAAGTGGCAGGGGCGCATGGTTTTCACAACCCATTGGAATGAATACTGATTTTTTCAAATTTATGTAACTTCCCCACTTTTTTTACCCTTTTCATTCCTCTACCCCTTTTCACCTTTTCATCCTCCTGTCCTGCAATTTTTGTCCCTTTTCCCATCATCCTGAATCCTCTTTCACCCATCTTCACCCTTGCTTCTCTCGCTCTATCCATGCAGTGCACTTACAGAGCACCCCCCCCCCCATGTGGTTCTAATTGTCATTCACCTCCCCTTTACCAATAGTCATCTCACCTCCTTTATTTATCCCAACCTAGCTCTGGCAGTGCTTTGTATTCCAGTTTATCTCACTTCAGCAGCTGTCTCTTATCTTCACCATCCCCTCTCACCATCTTTTATTTCCTTTTTCCTCTCTCTCTATTTCTCACAACAACATCATGCAAATGTCATAGACTTCCAACTCCACTCTGCTCATCTCTCCTACCTGACATTATCAACCTGTCATCTCGCACCCCTCTTCAGTCCATCTATTGCTTTGGAATCCTCTCTCACCGCTTCTCCTCTCCACTCACCTCTCCTACTTTCAGTCTTGGTGCGGGATTTTTACCCAAAATGTTGACAATTTCTTTTTTCCCACAGATGCTGTTCAGCCCACTGAGTTCCTCCAGCAGAATGCTTCTTCTCTTTCATGTGTTTCTGCAACCTCTGTCTTCTCAGTGATGCGATATGTAGCAATATTGCTTACTGTGCTAAGTGCCTGAGGTCTCATTGACTGTACTGGTCCTTTGTCGTTCTCGGACTCCGTGTGAAAAACACCACTGCCTTGCCTTTACAGTGAGAGCTTCTGCAATATTTCACCAGTATTTGTAGGTTAAACAGTTTGGTGTTAGTGCTTTGTCCAGCGCATGTTCAGTTAACTAAAGCTGTACAAATTTCGGTCACAAGTACCTTACCCATCCATGATACCACCTATTCCTCCAAGAAGGAGTTTTGTCCAATGTTGCTGCAGCCAGATGTTGACCTTTGAGGTTTAAATCAGCAGAACTTCAACCCAGGTAAGAATTAACTTGCCAAGGTAGTTTCATACTGGAAATCTGTTGGCAACAGGCATTCAGGCCAGCATCCCAGTGTACTTCAGAGGTGTGGGGGTTGGGGGGGGCGGATGAGATGGTTTTAATAACCGGCTGATGACAACTGGGCAACAAGTGATGGGTAGAGAGGTGTGAGTGTCTGGAACTAGTTGGTGGTCGCGGTAAAAGGTACGATGAAAAGCAGGACACAGAAGGCAGCAGGCACTCCCGACCCTAACACCAACAAGTACTGACCCAGCCCCCACTTTAATTCCACCGACAACTAGCTGGCCAAATCTCGGACCCTGGATGGGAGTTAACGCCAGAGCCAGCTGGGGTCACAGTTAAACCAGCCATGTCCTTTCTCATGAGCTCGGTAGGATCCTTCCTGCTCCTCCTAGGTCCCTGACTAAGTAATTAGTACTTCCTACACCATTTTGCAAGTAGTTTTCAGAGGTCACAAGACCACCAGTTAAAATTGTCCTTGTGAGCACCCAGCAGGAAATGAAAAATTAATATTGAGGCCATATGTTTCAAGCATATGTTTTTGGAGGTTTTTGAAGCAAGGGAAAAGGTGTACATTTTATATAGCATAGCCCACTGAGCTAACATACACATGATTTCATCTGGTGGTTTTAATTAGAAGTGTTACAGTGACAGCTACGTGTAAACAGAAGTCAGGGTCCTGTTAGAATGGTCACTTTGTAGATGTGGTCACTGCAAGTTGTGATAAAACATAGGTGTAGACAAGAGAGGGGGTTCGGAATGAATGAATGAACGAATAAATAAATAAATAGATAGATAGATAGATAGATAGATAGACAGATAGATAGATAAATAGCTAGACAGATAAATAAATAAAGTAGAAGATCTTTTGGCAAACCTACAAATATCCTATAATGTCTCAGAGGATGTGAAGTAAAAAGTACGGAAGTAACTTAGTAGCACCATCATGTCGTATGTTTCATGGAAGCCTAATGAGTTATTACTGTTCTTGACCTGACCATCTGCTTGGATAAGTTTTATTGCATTATTTTTCAGTCCAAGGTTATGAAGGGAGGATGCAAGCAAGTAATAATATATGAAGGTAATTAAGGGTAGTGTAATCTCTTTTATTGCCTTTTCCCATTAAATCCACCTAATTTTGCTCTCACCAAACATTATCATCATCTGCCCTAGTGTATGTCTTTAGTTGACTCAGTTCATTATTGCAATGGATAGTGGGGTGAAAGGAGCAATCGCTCATAGTAACCAGCTTGCTGTCTGAACTTAGTGAGTGTAAAGTCAAGTTTAATTATATCGTAGGGTCTAAAGCCTTGACCCCATCTCCCTCTTGAGTTTTAGGTAGATGACTTGTGGGGAGTAACACAATGCACATGTTGTGACAGGAAGCAGCTGCTTCAGCTCTAGCTGCTCTGCTGTATGAGCTTTACAAGAAACTGTAAAACACCTTGTCAGGAGGTTCTATGGAGAAGTATGGCTATAAAGGTGTCCATTTAGAGAGCACCTGACTACGTGGAGATACAAATGCTAAATCTACAAATACAATAAACATTCATTTCAACTGACAAGAGACTTTGCAGTTGTTTGAGATATTGACAAAGAGATCTTCTGCAGCAAATTGACTCTTTGCCATACTTGGCCAGAAAATGTTCTCTTAGACGATCTGTAAGTGGAAGTAGATGGTAAGATCAGTAAGGTAATCACATTGACTAAGCCACATTGTGAAACAGACAGTCGGTAACATATTTAATCATTAGTAGGTGCCAGTATACTGTGAATGACAGACATCCCCAAGGTTCCTACATCTTGCATTTTTTGCCATTAATTCAACCAGCTTTCTCACAAAATGGCAAACAGTGAATTGGGTCTTGATGATTTAATCTCCTTCCTTAGACACAGGGGGCTTGATGTTCCCACAAGCACGCCACATTTATCCTACAGGCAAACAAAAAGAGCACCTTACCCCTATTTTGTAACTAGATACAAAAGTTGAAAATGGACTCTGAGACCTAATAGAACAGGTGTACTCTTAGAACACATATGTTTCATTGTAATCTGAGATTTCTGAAAATAATACATTCCCTGTGGATTCCTCAATTTCCTTTATTACTAAGAATAATGATGACCAAGTGGCTTGAGGTCAAAACCTATACCTTAACTATCCAGTCACAACACAGCAGAGTTCTTACTCTTGCCTAACTTTAAAATGAAAAATCAAAGTACGATGAGCATTTTGCTTCAAAGGACAACTCATTGTACTTGGGTCTGGCTCTGATTTCAGGCATGCAGAAAACAATATATCGCCCTTTATCGTCCTTTTGCTATTTTTAAGTTATAGATGTTTTCCTTACCCAGTTGCAGAAAGAGCTACAGTGCTGTGCAAAAGTCTTAGGCACATGTTTAAAAAATTCTGTAAAACAAAGATGATGTCAAAATTATTTGAAATGAAAAATTTACTATAAAGAGCAGTAAACAGTTAAAAAGACTGAATCAATTTAATATTTGGTGTGACCACCCTTTGCCTTTAAAACTGCATCTGCTCTCTTAGGTACACTGTCATGCAGTTTTATAAGAAAGTCAACTGGTAGGTTGTTCCAGGCATCTTGGAGAACTTGCCATAGTTCTTCTGCAACTTTGGCTTTCTCACTTGTTTCTGTCTCTCCAGGTCATTGCAGACAGCCTCGATGATTTTGAGATCAGGGCTCTGTGGAGGCCATTACATCTAAAACTCTATTAAAAATCTTGAGTGCCTAAGACTTTTGCACCGTACTGTAGGTTTATGAATATTGGGTAGGAAGAACAACAGATATGCTAGTGATGCCTACTTGGTCAAATAGCCTGATAATCTTCAATCTTTAGATTTATGCATAAGAACCTGTAGGTTGGCAGAGATACTGGAAATAGTCACAGAGGGCCTCTTTTAAGTAGCACATTGTACTCATATCAGAACAAAATGTTTCCTATAAGGAATCTTTAATTGGTATGGAAATGATGATCTGGATTAGTCTGATTTCCAGACTATAATTCTCATTAATCAGGACAGTCATACTAAGCAGGACAATGACTATGCAGTGTAATTCCTGTACTAAGATCAAGCTGAATATTTATGATGCTATTTATGATTTGTATTTCACATATCAATCTCTATTTATAAAGGGCTTTGGTCCAATTTGTTGTTAATCATGTTTCAGGATCAAACTGATTCACAAATGTTTCTACAGTAAGGTATTCACCCAGGAACAATGTGTTAAAACATATTTACTTTAAAGAGCAGTTTGGAAGAGAACCTCATTCTGGGTCAAAGCGTTCCCCCACTTTGCCCCTTCGCGTTACAGTGTAGAGGTCTGGAATGTTCAGCTCAGTGAGTGTAGCCCTGGGTTTATTGTGGGGGATCAATCCAACTTCCCGGCCCATTGGCCTGTCAACTTTCAGCACTAAGTTTGATTCATAGAGATTGTTCATTAAATGTGATGCATTTATCAGGATCTTACTGATTAATACGGGAAATGGTTGTGTTGTCATGTAATTAATATATGAAGGTCAGTTTGATTCACAAAGGGCCATCTTTTGAGATATATGTAATTAACGTATCAGGTTCAAGTAGATTCACACAGGCTTTGTCCAGAATCAGACTGATGAAAGGCAGCATGTTCTAATGACTGTGCAGTTTAAATATCAGAATTAGTAGTCACACCAGATTTTATATTAAGTATTGTTCAATTTACATATGAGTTTCACAGTAATTCACAAGTGAATTACTATGAGTTGTACCTAATAACAATACAGGTTCAGAGCTTCTCATGTGAGAAATAACCAATTTTTGTATAATTCACAAATGGAGTGTAATGTTGATAGAGCGGCTCTGTCACAAGTAATTTCTCCTCTCCCCTAATAACCCGTAACTTTCATTATCCCTGTCTGGCAGTGCTGACATTATGCTTATTGAGCGCACAAGCTCGGCCAACGCTGAGCATGGACATTTCTGTTTGTACTTGCACACTCCAGGACAGTGGCATTCTGTGACGCATCCTGTCTGTTGTTGCTTCCAGTTTCAGGGAGGGAACCCGACAGATGGGTGGGGTGTCCAACAAAAAGGTGCCTGTTTGTGGAGGCTCAGTAGAAGAGCTTCATTTTGGAGGGTGGGGAGAGTTCTGGCCCCCGGAAAATGGTTAGTTGTTGATAGATATTGATGCGCGGTGAGGTGATTTACATATCAGAATCAGACTGATTAACGGAGATGATCTGACTCATGTATGGCTCATGTGTCAGAATTTGACAAGTTCATGTCAAGGTCATGATGTAAATCATGTGTCCGGAGCAGACTGAGTTATGACTAATTTTTCTACATCAGAAATCTTTGCCTAGGGAACTGATTGGTGCATCAAGAAGATGACACATAATGTGGTATGTTTGTATTGCTTAATTTGTGTGTTTTACATGTATCGAGATCATACTGATTTGCTCTGAACTAGTGTAAGCAGAGTGGAGTCTATGTAAGTGATCAGATAAAGGAAGAGTGAACAATTCGGAATGGTGTTCGCTTTATAAGTCAGACTGCTAATTCACATGGGAAATGTCTTGTTTCATTTTCATATATTGGATTGGTCCCTTTCACTCGTATTTCACCAGAAGGAAATCAGGTTTTCATCTGGCTTGGTATTATTAATGTTTCAGAATCAAAAGGATTCACGTTTGTTCTGATTAATAAGAAAATCATGTGTCACAGTGTCACAAGCTCAAGAGGAGAAGATTCCAGTTGGAGTACAGATCAGATCACACTGATTAACTCTGCTGATATGCACTAACTCATTTTATGACTTCATTAAAGCAGGAGATGCTGACAGTTTTCAGCATTTTTTTGTTTTGATTTACAAAGGTTTTGTTTAAATTGGTACATAATTAATACATGGGGATCATATTGATTCTCAAGTAAAATGTTCTGGTTAGTGTATAATTCAAATCTCAGCATCAGAGGCATGAGAGGGGAATGGGTCAAAGTGATTCATTGAAGGTGGCATCACAGGTGGATAGGTTCATAAAGAAAGCTTTTGGCACATTGACTTTCAGCGATCAAAGCACTGAGTACAGGAGTTGGGATATTATGTTGAGGTGTATAAGATCTTGGTAAAACCTAATTTGAAGTATTGTGTGCAGATTTGGTCACATACCTACAGGAAAGGTGTAAACAACATTGAAAAACTACAGAGAAAATTTACAAGGATGTTGCTGGGACTGGAGAACCTGAGTTAGAAGGAAAGATTGAATAAGTTAGGACTTTATTCTTTGGAATGTAGAAGTTTGAGGGGAGATTTAACAGAGGTTCTGTGTACAAAATTATGATGAGTATAGATTGGGTAAATGCAAGTAGGCTTTATTCACTGAAGTTGGGTGGGACTACAACTAGAGATCACAGGTTAATGTTGAAAGGTGAAAAATTTCATGGGAACATGAAAGGAAACTTCTTCACTCAGAGGGTCGTGAGAGAGTAGAACGAAATGCTAGCAGAAGGGGTGCATGTCAGCTCAGTGCTTAAGAGAAGTTTGGATAGCACATGAATGGTAGGGGTAGGGAGGGCAACAGTTCCAATGTAGGTCGATGGGAGTCGGCAGTTCAAATGATTCAGCAAGGAGTAGTTGAGCTAAAGGTCCTGTTTCTGTGCTGTACTACCCTATGACTCAATGACTCTATGATTGAAAGGGGACACTGGCATGGATGATGGTAGAGCAGTAATGGTTGGGTTTTCTGGAAGTAAGTCAGAAGACATGGGATTGTTCATCCCAAAGAAGAAATGTTCTAAAGAGGATGAGGCAACTGTGCCTGACAAGGAAAACCAAAAACAGCATAAAAGCAACAAAATTTATACAATATAGCAAAAATTAGTGGGAAGCTACATCGTTGTGAAGTATTTTTTTTAAATCAACAGAAGGCAAATAAAAGGCAATAAGTAGAGAAAAGATAAAGTATGAGGATAAGCCAGCCAATCATACAAAAGAGTAAAATTAAAGTTTTTCCCAGTTATATAGAATAAAAGAGAGCCAAGAGTGCACAACTGACCACTGGAAAATGACATGGGGAAAAAATGGCAGATAAACAGAATAACTATTTTGTGTCAGTCTTCACTATGAACAACACCAGCAACATATCGAAAAGTCAAGGGAGTCCGGGGGCAGGAGTGACTTTATTGACTGTTACAAAGGAGAAGATACTTGGGGGCTGAAAGGTCTGAAGGTATGGTCACCAGGACCAGGTGGACTGCACCCCATGATGTTAACAGCAAGTTTTACAACGTAATCCCGTGATATTAAATGTGATTCTGAGGCAAAGCAAAGAAAATTACAGCCTGAGTCAGGATGAACAACTGCTCCTCTCTCCCCATTATCCACAGCAAGGCTGTGTGCTCAGCCCACTGCTGTACTCACTGCTCACACTCAACTGCATGGCCAAGCACCCAAGGAGTTACATTGTCAAGTCTGCTGATGACACCACAGTGTTGGGGCTCATCACCAACGTCAATGAGACAGCCAACAGAGAGGAAATGAAAGAACTCGAGGTCAGGCTCCAGATGTATAAATACTTCATTACTATCAACAAGACAAAGGAGGTGGTTACCGACTTCAGGGAAACTCACACCACTCAAATCTCTCTCTTTTTACATCTGCGGCGCAGCACTGAAAACTGTGATCAGTTCGAAACTCCTGGGAGTGCGCATCTCGTACAGACTCTCATGGTCTCGGAACACACAATCCTACACAATCAAGAAAGCTCACCGATTCCTCGGCTTTCTGAGGAGGCTGAGGAGAGCTGGAGTTTGCACATCTGTACTCACAACCTTCTGTAGGTATGCAGTGGAGAGCACCTTAACAAGTTGTATTGCTGCATGGTATGGAAACTGCTCTGCATCAGACAGGAGCACTCTACAACGTATAGTCAATATTGCCCAACATGTCATCAAAACCAGCCTACCAACCATCAAGGACATATATACAGAAAGGTGCCAGAAAAAGTCCAGCAATATCATGAAGGATCCCACCAACCCTGCTCTTAGACTGTTTGTCCCACTCTCATTAGGGAGGAGACTATGTAGCATCCACACCAGACCACCAGACTCAAAAGCAGTTACCTTTCCCAAGCAGTAAGGCTGATCAACACCTCCACCACTAACCCACCACTAACATCATTTCCTGTCAGTCACCTTATGTACAGATAATCCTGCACCGTGTCACTTTATATACATACAATCAATCTTGTGTATTTATATTCATTATGTTTTTTTATTCTGTTAGAAATATAGAAACGTAGAAAACCTACGGCACAATACAGGCCCTTCAGCCCACAAAGTTGTGCTGACCATGTCCCTACCTTAGAAATTACCTAGGGTTACCCATGTACCTGTCCAGGAGTCTCTTAAAAGACCCTATCTATCCACCTCCACCCCCATCACCAGCAGCCCATTCCACGCACTCACCACTCTCTGCGTGAATTACTTACCCCTGACATCTCCTCTGTACCTTCTTCCAAGCACCTTAAAACTGTGCCCTTTCTTACTAGCCATTTCAGTCCTGGGAAAAAGCCTCTGACTATCCATATGATCAATGCCTCTCAACATCTTGTACACTTCTATCAGGTCACCGCTCATTCTCCGTCGCTCCAGGGAGAAAAGGCTGAGTTAACTCAACCTATTTTCATAAGGCATGCTCCCCAATCCAGGCAACATCCTTGTAAATCTCCTCTGCACACTTTCTATGGTTTCCACATCCTTCCTGTAGTGAGGCGACCAGAACTGAGCACAGTACACCAACAGTACTTCACATCCTCTGACCAGGGTCCAATATAGCTGTAAACATTACCTCTCGGCTCCTAAACTCAGTCCCATGGTTGATGAAGGCCAATGCACCATATGCCTTCTTAACTTATTGTGTTTTTTTCTGCTGTGTTGGATCTGGATTAGCAATCATTTCACTCTTCTTTACACCTGTGTACTAAAAGTGACCTTAAACAATCTGGATATCTTGAAATCTTAAAATCTTGACTTCAGTGGTTGGCAAGATTTTAGCATCCATTATTAAAGATGATGTTTTTAGGTACATGGAGTCACAGAATAAAATAGGCTGAAGTCAGCATGGTTTTCTTCAGGCGAAACCTTGCATGACAAATTTGTTGGAATTCTTTAAGGAAATAACAGGCAGGAAAGACAAAGGAGTGTCAGCAAATTTTGTCTATTTACATTTTCAGATAGCCTTTGATAAGGTACCACATATGAGGTTGCTAAGAAAGTTAAGGTTCAACGGTATTACAGGGAAGTTACTAGAATTGAAGAAGGCAGCCTGACTGGGAGGAGGTAAAGAGTGCGAGTAAAAAGGCCTACCCTGGTTGGCTGCCAGTGACTGTAATTATTCAACAGGGGTCAGTGTTGTGTCTGCCTCTTTTCACGTTATATAATCAGAGGTGGAGAGGGTCAGCAACTTTAAATTCCTCAGTGTTATTAGTTTGGAGGACCTGCCCTGCACCCAGCATTTAAGTGCAATTATGAAGAAAGCACAGCAGGACCTCTGCTTCTTTAAGAGTTCATGAAAATTTGGACATCCAAAACTTTGACAAACTGCTATAGATGTGTAATAGAAAGTGTATTGACTGACTGCATCACCTCCTGATATGGAAATACCAATGCCCTTGAATGGAAAATCCTACAAGAAGTACTGGATATGTCCCAATTCATCAGAGATAAAGCTCTCCCCACCACTGAGCACATCTACATGAAGCATTGTCACAGGAAAGTCCATCATCAGGGATCCTCACCATCCAGGACCATCTCTTCTCTCTGCTACCATCAGGAAGAAGGTACAGGATCCTCAGGACTCTCACCACCAGGTTCAGGAACAGTTATTACCCCTCAACCATCAGGCTCATGAACCAAAAGGGATGACTTCACTCAACTTCTCTTGCCTCATCATTAAAAAGCACTCACAACCTATGGACTCACTTTCAAGGACACTGAGACTCAACTTCTCGATATTTATCGCTTTATTATTATTATTATTATTATTATTATTATTATTATTATTATTATATTTTTCTTTTTATGTACTTGCACAGTTTGTTGTCTTTTGCTCACTGGTTGAACGTCCAGGTTGTTGTAGTCTTTCATTGACTGTTATAGTTATTATTCTATAGTTTTGTTGCGTATGCCCGTAACAAAATGGATCTCAGGGTTGTATATGATGACATAAGACGATAAGATATTGGAACAGTGTTAGGCCATTTGCTCCACCATTTCATCATGGTTGATCCAATTTTCCTTTCACCCCCTATCTCCAGCCTTCTCCCCATGTCCCTTGATGCCCTGACCAATCAAGGATCTATCAACCTCTGCTTTAAATATATATAAAAACACGACCTCCACAGCTGTCCGTGGCAAAGGATTCCACAGATTCACCATTCTCTGGTTAAATAAACTCCTCTTCATCTCCGTTCTAAAAGAATGCCCTTCTATTTTGAAGCTGTGTCTTCTAGTCTTTGGAAACATCCTCTTCACATCCACTGGTCGAAATAGAACAAGCCTTGAGATTGAAATAGAACAGGCCTGTGTGCTGGACAATGTGGTGATTAAGGAAGAAGTGTTGGATTTTCATAAAAACATCAAGATTGATAAGTCCCCAGGGCCAGACGTGATATACCATAAGTTGCTATGGGAAGTGAGAGAAAAGATTGCTGGAGCAGTAGCTATGATCTTTCAATCCTCTTTGGCTGCAGGGGAGACGCCGGAGAATTGGAGAATGACAAATGTAGCTCCCTTGTTTAAAAAAGGTAATAAGGAGAATCCTGGGAACTATAGACCAGTGAGTCTTACATCGGTGGACTGCAAACTATTGGAAAGGTTTCTTAAAGATAGGATCTATGAGAATTTGGACAAGTACAGTCTACTCAAGGATAGTCAACATGGCTTTGTGAAGGGAAGGTTGTGCTTCATGAGCCTAATTGAGTTTTTTGAAGATGTAACAAAAGAAATTGATGAGGGTAGGGCAGTGGATGTGGTCTACATGGACTTTAGCAAAGCATTTGACAAGGTCCCTCATGAGAGACTCATCCAGAAAGTCATGAGGCATGGGATCGGAGGAGCCTTGGCTGTTCGGATAAAAAATTGGTTTACAGGAAGAAAGCAGAGGGTAGTAGTGGAAGGAAAGTATTCTGCCTGGAGGTCGGTGACCAGTGGAGTGTGCAAAGATCTGTCCTGGGTCCCCTGCTCTTTGTGATTTTTATAAATGATATGGATGAAGAGGCGGAGGGATAAGTGAGTAGGTTTGCGGATGACACGAAGATTGGAGGAGTTGTGGATGGAGGTGTAGGTTGTCAAAGGTTACAAGAGGATACAGACAGGATGCAGAGTTGAGCAGAAAAGTGGCAGATGGAGTTCAATCTGGATAAGTGTGAGGTGATGCATTTTGGAAGGAAAAACCAGAAGGCTGAGTACATGGTTAATGGTTGGTTACTTAAGAGTGTGGATGAGCAAAGGGACCTTGGGGTTCAAATCCATACATCCCTCAAGGTCTTTGCACAAGTTGATAGGATAGTTAAGGAGGCCTATGGGATGCTAGGCTTCATTAATAGGGGGACTGAGTTCAAGAGTAGAGAGGTCATGTTGCAACTCTACGAATCTCTGGAGAGACCACACTTAGAGTGTTGTGTTCAGGTCTGGTCACTTCATTACAGGAAGGATGTGGAAGCTACAGAGAGGGTGCAGAGGAAATTTACCAGGATGTTGCCTGGATTGGAAAACAAGTCTTATGAGGCAAGGTTAGCAGAGCTGGGACTTTTCTCTTTGGAGCATAGAAGGATGAGAGGGGACTTGATAGAGGTCTACAAGATTATGAGAGGCATAGATAGGGTGGATAGACAGTACCTGTTTCCCAGGGCACGAATAGCAAACACCAGAGGGCATATGTACAAAGTTAAGGGAGGAAAGCTTAGGGGAGACATCAGGGGTAAGTTTTTTACACAGAGGGTTGTGAGTGCCTGGAATGACTTGCCAGGGATGGTGGCAGAGGCTAAAACATTAGGGGTACTTAAGAGCCTCTTGGACAGGCACATGGATGAAAGGAAAATAGAGGGTTATGGGTTAGTGTGGGTTTAGTACTTTTTTGTTACGTAATATATGGATCAGCACAACATCGAGGGCTGAAGGGCCTGTACTGTGCTGTAGTATTCTAGTGTCTCGTGTCTAGTGTATCTATCAAGAGCTTTCACCATTCGATAGGTTTCAATGAGGTCAACCCTCATTTTTCTGAATTTTAGTGAATGCAGTCCCAGAGCCATCAAATGCTCTTTATCTGACCAGCCATTCAATTATGGAATCATTTTCATAAACATCCTTTGAACTCTCTCCAGTTTCAGAACATCCTTTCAAAGATAAAGGACCCAAAACTTCTCATGATACTCCAAGTGAGACCTCACCGGTGCTTTATAAAGTCTCAACATTACATCCTTGATTTTATATCTTAATCCTCTTGAAGTGAACGCTAACATTGCATTTGCCTTCTTTATCACAGTCTCAACCTGCAAATTAACCTTTAGCAAATCCTGCACAAGGACTCCCAAGTCTCTTTGTGCCTCAGTCTTTTGTATTTTCTCTCCATTTAGAAAATAGTCAACCCTTTCATTTCTTTAACCATATATGTTCTTCGATAATAAATTTACTTTGAACTTTGATCTGGATGACAGAGTTCATTAGCTTTGTGGCCAAGTTTGCAGATGATACCCAGATAGGTAGAGAGACAAAGAGTGTTGAGCATGCAAGAAGTCTGCAGAAGGACTTGGACAGATTAAGGTGATGGGCAAAGAAGTGGCAGGTGGAATACATTGTAGGGAAGTGTATGGTCATGCACTTTAGTAGAAGGAATAAATGTGTAGACTGTTTTCTAAATAGGGAGCAAATTCAGAAATCAATGGTGCAAAGAAACTTGGAATTCCCTAAAGGTTATATTGCAGGTTGTCTTGGTGGTAACAATGGCAACTACAATGTAAGCATTCATTTCAAGAGGACTAGCATATAAAAACAACAATTGATGCAAAGGCTTTATAATCAGAATCAGGGTTTTTATCAATGGCGTATGTCACGAAATTTATTGTTACCATTGGTTAGAACGTATTTGGAGAAATATGAACAGTTTTGGGGGCCATGTCTAAGAAAGTGTGTGCTGGCATTGAAGAGGATCTAAAGGAAGTTTAGGAGAAAAATCCCAGAAATGAAATAATGTTTGATAGCTCTGGCCTTGTACTCACAGGAATTTAGAAGAATGAGGGGGAATTTCATTGAAGCTTGCCAAA
Source organism: Hypanus sabinus (assembly GCF_030144855.1). NCBI lineage: Eukaryota > Metazoa > Chordata > Chondrichthyes > Myliobatiformes > Dasyatidae > Hypanus > Hypanus sabinus. The sequence continues at coordinate 75,393,562 of NC_082719.1, forward strand.
TATTGAAAGGCCTAAGTAGAATGAACATGAGGAGGATGTTTCAAATAATGGTAGAGTCTAGAACCAGAGGGCAGAACCTCAGAATAGAAGGATGTCCTTTTACAGCAGAGTTAAGAAGAAATGCCTTTAGCTTGTAGGTGGTGAAGTTGATAGATTCTCTATTAATAAGGGCATCAAAGTTTACAGGAAGAAGTTAGAACGAGGTTGAGAGGGAAAGTAAATCAGCCATGATGCAATGGTGGAACAGACTTGATGGGCCAAATGGCTTAATTCTGCTCCTATGTCTTATGGTCTTACAAGACTGAAGTACGCAGGAAATCATTCTGTATAGCATGTAGCTCATGTTTCAAACTCAGTTAAGTTCACAGAGTTTGAACTTAACTGACTATTGTAATCCATGTATCAGGATCAAGGTAAATCCCAAGAAGTGTTGACCTGCATGTTATATCACTCATCTTTCAAGATCAGAATAAGTTACATGAATGATCTTCTGAAGGCTTTGTCAATCTTCCATCTAGATCAAAATGATATACACAGGGGATGTTTTAATTAATGTGTAATTCCTATGAAAGAATCAGTTTGATTAATGGAGGTTACGTTCTGATTCCTGAGTGATGCATTTATCACACAGGGATGGATTAAAGAGAAAATTAGATGCTTAGTGCGTGGATCATGTATCAGCATTAGATCTGCTCACTTAGGAATATTTCAGATAATGTGTATTTCAGGTATGAGGTCTATACTTATTTTCACAGAGTTGTTTCAATAGGTCTGCCACAATAAAGCAGATACAACCTGCCTCACAAGCTTCTGCAAAAGTTCCTTGACCTGAATGGATAACTGTCACTCAACAGAAACTGCCTTCTGTGCTGACTATTTCTACGATTATCTGTTTCGATTCAGATAGTGTTTCCGTGTGTAATTCAGAGTGTTTCAGGCTGATGCATGATGTTCTCCTTCACATATGAGGATCAGAAAGATTCACAGATGAATACTCTGATTGGTTTATATTTCATATTTGAGAATCAGACTGAGTCAAATCCTTCGGCAGATAGAACTGAAACGTTAACTCTGTTTTTCTTTCCACAGATGCGTCCTGGCCCGCTGAGTATTTCCATTATCTGTTTTGATTCACACGGGTTTTTGTTCTGATTAGTGTGTAATTCATGTATCAGGATCAGACTGATTGCAAAGGTAAGTACTGATTAGTGTGAACTTTATGTATCAGGATAAATTTTGTTCCTAAATATCTTTTCCCCCATTAGTACCTAATGCACTTTTCAGGATATTGCATATTCACCGTAGGAATGTTCTAATTAGAATGCAAGTTTCTGTTTCACACGGAGGATATCCTGATTGAAATATAATTGAAGCATCAGGAATCCACCTGATTCTACACTTAAATGTCACCATGCTTCATGTCCACTGCCCGCTCATAATTATCAATTTCCTCCTTCCCACTAATTCGATCTCCACAACCACATTAGGCATAAGTCACTCAATGGACCTAGTTGAACCTAAAGATTGATCCCACAATATAAAGTAACCCATACTGTCAAAGGTGCTCAAATTAATAGAGATATTTAAGAAAAGACAAAATAGATATAAATAAAAAAGAAAAGAAATTACTAAAAATTCAATAAATGTATATAAACACATTTAGCAGATGTAAATTAGAAACATTCATATTAATTGAATGTAAAGCAAAATCAGTATATCATTATAGATCATACCCAGTCTCTGTAGGGTGTCCAAAACTAGAGGGGATAGATTTAAGGTGAGAAAGAGGAGGCTTAAAGGGTAAATGAATCACCAAATGATTTGTATCTGGAATGAGTGGCCAATGGAGGTGGTAGAGGCAGGAGTAGTATTAGATTTAAAAGGCATCTTGACAGGTACTTGGAATGAGCAAGGCATAGATAGATACGGAATTAATGTAGACAAGTGTATCTATGGATAAGCATAATGGTAGGTATATACATGGTGGACCAAAGAGCCTGTTTCTGTGCTTGTACGATTCTATGACTGTGAAGGCCGGATATGAAGTTAGCAGTGAGATTAGCAGTGGAGAAGAAAGTTCATTGCATTGATGTCTCACATCCAGCTCATTCTGTATTTCTCTGTTGCATTGAAATATATGAAGTCTTGCCAGATTTGACAGGTTGGGTGTGAGATGATATTTTGTCTCACCTGAGTTTTCAAGAACTAGGGACATTAGACTAAAAATAAGGATGGGTCATTCAGAACAGAGATGAGAAGAGATTACTTTATCTTCAGGACTATGAATCTTTGGAATTTTATTTCCCAAAAAATGTTCAGTTACTGAGTTTATTTGAAAACGAGATCAACGAGCCTTTGGGTATTAAGAGGTTCAAGGGAGACGGATTTAGTGCATGAAAGAAGCTATAACCTTAATGAAGACAGAGGAGGCATGAGAAGCTGAATGGGCTATCCCGGTTTCATTTCTTATGTTTGCAGTGATGCACAAATCTGGAAGTCAAGGCCACACAGAGAACAATGGAAAATGATTAGACAGCAGGTCCATAAGGAATATTAGAGCCTAATCTCACCCATTAGCTTCGGTTCTTTCAGTATGTAATTCAACAATTAAGTAGAGAACGAGGAGTAATGCGCTGACTACTCAGTAAATGATGTATCAAAATCCAATATATTCACATGCTGAATATTCCAAATAATGCAATGTTCAAAATTCAGACTGATTCACACAAAGACTTCTCTGATTAATGCATAACTGGTGTTCACGATCTGACTGATTCACATGGACAATGCACGCAATAATGAGTAATTCATAAATCAGGATTGGATTTAGTTTGATTCAGATTTCAGGTCCAGGCTGACTCATATGCTTCTAAAGATGGATGACTGACCTAAAGCATTACTTCTATTTGCTTTTGGCAGACTGACACCTATTAGTATTTTCTGATTTGATTCACTGTTTGAATCAATGTGTAATGGATGTATCGAGATCATACTGATTAACATAGAGAATATGCTGATTAGTTCAGATTCATTTATCACAATCTTGGTGATATTCAGAGGGAATTTTCTGATTAGCAAATAAATCTCACATCAAAACCAGACTATTTCAGTGACTATTTCAATGTGTGTGAAATTCACATATAGGCATCTCACAGTTTTACTGGGCATTCTCATTTACATATCAGGATCAGAGTATTGTGTACTCGTCCACCGATCTAAAATGTTAACTTTGTTTCTCTGCCCAGGGATGCTGTTTGTCTTGTTATCTATTTCTAGCATTTTCTGTTTTAATTCAGACAAATTTTATTTCTGATCAGCGTATAACTAATTTATCAAGATCAAAAAGCATCATATGACAATTAGTATATATTTCAGAAAGGAATACAGATTCACAAAGAGTTGTGTTTTGATTCATATATTGTTGATGTATTAGGATTGTACAACCTGAATAGTGTCTATTTTATATGCCAAGCTGGTTCAAAGGGGAAATAACCCGAATAGTATACAATCTATGAATGATTCACACAGGCTTACGTTCTGGTTTCACTGTAAGTATGTTTCAAGATCAGTCTAATTCACACCAGGACTTTATAATTCACATCTCAAATGTGAACTAATTACTCAAGGTTACATTGTAACTAGTGTGAAATTAATCAATTAGTATCTGATTCACATGTAGAAAGACCCCAGTTCTTGTATCAACAGTTTTGATATGTCTGTCAAGAGATTCAAATAAGGAATATCCTGATTTGTGCATAATTCCTCTACCAGAATCTGGTTCACAGACAGAATAATTTGATTAGTTGTAAGTCATGTATCAGATCGGTCTGATTCACACAGGGACTGTATTGATTATTCGGAATCTTCAATACCAAGAGCAAATATACCAGTGTATTCTGACAAGTATGCGATTCATATCCAGAAATAATTTTGACTCATTTTGCATATTTTCTGATAAGTGCATAATTCATATATGAAGAACAGAATGGTTCACATGACAAATGATTTGTGTTTAGATGTTACATTAGCATCAGACTGATTGGATGTTTTGATAGGCGCCTAATTCCAGTATTGAGTCACCTGAGTTATGAGCACTTTATATGTCTGATCAATCTCATTCACAAGAGGAGTGTTCTGATCAGTGTGTAATATCTGTCTCGGGGTCAAATGGAATCTCAGTGGAAATATTATATCTCGTATGTCAACCATATAGGAAAAGCAGACTAAATCAAACAGTTTTGCACTGATTAGTGTGCAGATCACACAGGAGATGATCTAGCTTTTGTGTTATTCTGACATCAGGTCAGACTGATTCACAAGGGGTTGTTATGACTTATGTTTGAATTATGAATTATGTAGAGAGGTCTACATAAACAATGATTTGATTGGGATTGGAAGGTACCTTGGACAGAAAAATTTGATCACTATGTAAATCATTTATCATTATCACATAGGGAAGTATGAGTCGTGTACCTGGATAAGATGCACTCGCGTATGCTAACAGGAATCATCAGAATCATTCAGCCTTTACTTATTCCACCTATCACCTCCCAGTTTCTTACTTCATCACTCTCCCCCACCCACCTGGCTTCACCTATGACCATTTATCTTCTACTCCTTCCCCTCCACCCACCTTATTCCGGTATCTTCCCCTTTCCTTTCTAGTCCTGATAAAGGGTCTCAGCATAAAAAGTTGACGGTTTATTCATTTTCATAGCTGCTGCCTGGCCTGCTGAGCTCCTACAGCATTGCGTGTGTGGGTTGTTGTGGATTTCCAGCGTCTGAAAAATCTCGTCCTTAGTATCTGAATAATGTGGATTCCTGCATCAAGAGCAGTCTAGTTCACACCAGATTATGTACTGCTTTAAGTGAATTATTCACATATAAGGCTCTGACTTAATCACAGGAGCGATGCTAAGTATATTGTCCGTGTATCGGGATTAATCTCAGTCAAGTGTTGTTTTCAAGTGGCAAGTATTCTGATTACTGAGTAACCCCCCCATATCATGAAAGGCTCACTAATGCACGGTTTTGATCTGAAATATCAACACTTACTTCGCTCTCCTTCCCCCCACCCGCCACCACACAGATGCTGCTTAGCTCTCTGAGTCCTGTCAGTAAATTTTTTTGTTACAGATTCCAGATTCTGCTTCTCCTGTCTCCAACTCACAAAGTGTTATTTACAGATTAGTGAGAACATCTCGTAACAAGGTCAGTCTCATTGCTTGTTTCGTTTTTAATTCATAATTCAGGCCAGACTGATTCCCATGGGACATGGAATAGATAATGTGTGATATATCCAACAGAACAGAAAGATTCGCATCAAACTTCAAAGTTCAAAGTAAAATTTATTATCAGAATACATATATGTCACAACATGCAACCCTGAGATTCTCCTTCTGCAGGCATACTAGCAAATCTGTAGAATAGTAACTGTAAACAGGATCAATACACAACAAACTATGCAAATGCAAATATAAATAAATAACAAGCATGAAATAACAAGAGAAAGTTTCCTTAAAGTGAGAAGTAGAATGAGTGTAGTTTTCCCCTTTTGTTCAAGAGCCTGATGGTTGAGGGATAGTAACTTGAACCTGGTGGCGTGAGTCCTGAGGCTCTTGTGACTTCTACCTGATGACAGCAGCAAGAAAAGAGAAGGGGAAAGAGGCCTGGGAATATATGCATAGGGAATGATGCATCAATTGCAAAATCCTTATATCGAAATCAGAGTGAACTACAGATTAAATAAACTGTTTAGTTTATAAGTGATAGCTTACATGAATCTGATCCATGTAGACATTTCCAAACTGGTAAATAAATCATGCTTCAGGATCGGATGCGTTCATGTGGAATGAAGTGACTAACGTATAGTTCCATTATTTGAGATCAGACTGATTTCACAGGAGGATTATTCTGATTAGCATGGATCTCCATATCAAAAGCAGACTAATTTAATAAAACAGGCTATCCTGCTGTCTCATTTTCATGCTATTTATTTACTTATTCCATCGATCGGGGATGTTCATCAGGAGTGCTGTGTATGCAGGTCACTTAGTATTATCAAGAGTCCCACCCATCCATCCAGCATCCTCTTTGGCAGGACACTACGATGCATATAAATAAGAATGGTCAGGGTGAGAAACAGTTTCTTCCCACAGGCCATTGCGCTTCTGAACTCCCTGTCACATCCCGTTCAAAGTGTCACCAGATAATCTGTTCTGTATCTTACAATACTTACTTTATGCACTTGCTTATACCTGTAATTCGTCTGTAGATATTATCCTAACTTTCATAAGTTATTGTGTGTTGCATGTGTGCTATGTGTACTACTGTGCTTTACAGCCAAGTTTGGAGAAAAGTTGTCTCGTTTGATGGTATATATGTCTCTAGTTAAATGACAATAAACTTGACTTATTATTTATAGTAACTTAGAGTAATTTTTGTCTTGCACTGTACTATTGTCGCAAAACAACAAATTTCACGACATATATCTGTGATAATAAACCGGATTCTGACTCTGATTTTCAAGGAGTTATGTTCATATAAGAATTTGTTTCATGCATTGTCAATTTTACATCAGAGCTGCTCAGGTTAGTGTGTGAATTATGTATGAGAATCAGACTGAATCACACACGGTGCGATCTGATTCGTGAGTAATTTAGTGTATCACGAATAGATGGTTCCTAATGATAAATGATCAGATTAGTACGTCATTCATATCCAACATCAGACATGTGTGGAACATCTTAATCAGTGTATAAATCAGATATTAAGTTCACATTAATTCACTTGAGGGATGTTCTGATTATTGTTCATGAATAGTAATTGGGATCAGCCTGGTTCTCAAAGGAATCAGTCAGGATAGTGAGTAATTCATGAATCAGTGTCAGATTGCTTTTAGTGGGGAGAATTCTGATTATTATATGATTCACCTAGAAGAATTACAGAAATCCATTGCAAAATAGTTTGATTAGTGTGAAATCACATATCATGCTTCACTTTATGCATCAGGTTTGACTAGATTCACACATCCCATTAGTGAGTAAATCATATACTTGGATCAGTCAGATTCACTGGCAGAACATTCTGATTAGTGGCTGTTTGTGTACTGTAATTAAACTGACTTGCACAAGAATTATTCTGATTAGTGTGTGATTCATAAATCAAGATTGGACCGATTCATATGCAGGGTAGCTTGATTTGTAAATAAATCGATAGAATACCGGGATCTGATTATTTCAAATCAACAAAGACTTGATTAATGACTGATTTACTTGAGGAATGTCATGATTATTTTGTGTATAAGAAGTGGCCTCATTTGTATAGGAACTATCCTGTTTATTGCATAACTGAAGTGTGATGATCAGATTCTCACTAGTGTATAATTCTTGTATCAGGGTGGGACTGATTCACTTGATCGTTTATTCTGTAAAAGACATCAGCATCAGACTGATTAATTATTCTAATTAGTGTGTAAATCATCTATCAAGAACACACTAATTCAAATGAGGATTGTTGTGATATATACAGTATATATAATAGATATACTGTACATATATATATTGTATGTGCATTGGAATCAAGTTGACTCATACTAAAGGGGAAGAAAAATTTTGAACTGAACTCAAAATAATTCTGCTGTCACAATAGGATTTGTACTCTCATTCTCTGGATTATTAGTGCAGACATATAAAATGTCTATCTCGTAGCCTCCTTCTCCTTAGGCAATACCTCATGGTCACAACTAATTAGATATTCATTTGTAAAATTTCTGCAGCCATTCAGATGGCAAGATTTAAGGTAAGTATATAATTCATGTACCAAAATCAATTTTGTTCACAAGGGGAATGTTCCAATTAATGTATAATTCATACAAGAACAAATAGCTTCTCATGTGGAATGTCTAGATGAGCATGTAATTTATGTCTCAGACTTTATTCTAAATTATGTATAATTCAGTAGAGGGAGGTTTACTGTACTTGGAGAAGGTAACCATTTTTATTTAGTTTCTCTCCTGGTATCAGTGTTCACTCTGAAATTATAACTGTATTAATTCAATGATATCATCTGCGAGGTCACAATTGTTTGGTTTTCTCCCCCAGTGAGCTGAAGAGATTCAATAGGTACATCCAAGGTAGGGAGATTTTTAGTCTGTGGGGGGTTGTCAAAGCCTATTTTCTGTTTGACTGATATCAGCTTTTTATTGTGAGCATTTCATTCTTCTGCTGCCACGATGTGATTTGCGCTCTCGTCCTCAGGATTATTTGTGCAGACATCTGAACTGTCTATCCAGTAGCCTCCACTCCATAGTCAATACCTAATGATCATGAGTGGTTTACCTGCAGTCTAGTTCTTTGGATTCTGAGGTGGCTGCTAGTATCTACAGGGCATGTTGAGGGCCTCTTCCACCATTTCAACCAGGTTTCCATGTGTTCCAATATAGATACTTGAGGTTCTTAATGCCATCCCAAAGCTTCCCTTTTCATTTTGAGTGGTAATGGGGCTCAGATTCTCACAAGCTGAACGGGACCTTACACTTCTTAAAAGAGGCTTTGAAAGCATCCTTGGATCATTTACTCTGTACTTCTGACAACCCTTTGCTGTGACGGGCTCAGAACAAAATACCTGTTTCAAGACTTCGGTGTTCGGAATATCGATGACATAGCGTGTTGATCAGAGCAGGCTGAGTGAAATTAGTGTCTCAGGGCTGAGGTGATGGCCTGGAAGAGATAACTGACATCAGGTTGTTACCGTGCTTTTGTTATTTGCAGAGAGAGTGTTGGTAATACCTCTCAAATGACTTGAAATGCCTGCCCTAAATGATCCGACCTCCAGCGGCATTCAGAAGGGTGAAGGTAATTACTGCCCAGCAGATCATGTTTTGTTCAAGCTTGTGGTCTTTATCTTCAAGCACTCTTTTACTCAGAGATCTAAAGGCTGTGCTGGTCCAGTGCAGTGGTGAATTGTGTCATGAATGCCTGCCCAAGCTTTTGAAAATAAACCATCTTTTCCATGTTCTTCTTGCAGATTTTTATTGTCAAGGAATGATGTTGTGTGTTGAGGAATGGAATTTGTGGAGAGACTTTGTCTTTTTGTTTTATGTGAAGTCTATACTCTCGTGCTTCAAGTAATATATCAGTGACAGTCAGAGCTCATCTTCCAAACATCTGCATAAACAAGTGTCATTTTAGTGACATAATTGCTTCATTTATTGCTCAATAGGAAATCCATTGAGCAAATAGAAATGGCAATATATTTCTATAATTTTTCATCAGTTAAAAAGCCATTCTTAGAATCAAAGCACCAGAGATAGTGATTTTAGTAAATAATTGACCTATTCATTTTTCAATAGGAATTCCATTGAGCAATAGGAATATCAACACATTTTGACAATTTTACATGATAAAAGGCCACTCCCAAAGTCAAAACATCAGAGATAGTGATTTTTATTGCCCGTGCCTATTTGTTTTAATCTAAGGAATGAATTTACAAAACTAACCTTTTCAAAACTAACCTTTTAACTAACCTTTTCTAACTAAAACTCAGCACATCACTTTACTGGTTCCTCTTTTTCTCTCTCCAATAACAGAAGGTTTGCCAAGGACATTTTCATTAAAAAAAATTGGGTTAGGTTCTGAGTGGTAAGTGAAAGATGCATAGTAGATACAATATGTGGAAATTTTTTCAAACAAGGTTGACCTCATAACCTACCTAATAATGAAACACACTCGTAGGTGGGTGAAATATCTATTGTAGACACCTGTCACATATAATGCAATATTTATAAAGCACATAAAATTGAACAGGGTAAAAAATTTAATTGAGCAATTACTTTTTAAAATCATTGAAGTAGGAGTAATCCATCAATGTACAATTAACTGACAAACTTGTTAAAGCATTAAATCTACATTGTATAAATGAATTATTATTCACATTAGTCGACAAGAATCAGGTGTTACAGGAGTTAAAGTTGAAGTGACCCTTACTCCTACAGTTCTGCTTCACAGCAGCATTGGAATCAAGCGCCTGTCTCAGATGATCTGATTGTGTGGATTGAAGCTCAAGCCCTCTTCATTCAGGAAAGCTTCTGCAGCAGAACCTACACTCAGTCGAAGCTGAAGGAGCAGAAACAGAGGCTATCCAAAGTGAAAAATAAAATTGCATTTGTCTTGAAACTATTCTGATTTTACACCGATACAGTCTGGCAAAATGCCTTTCGATCAGACAGAGCAAACTCACTACTTCTATTTGGCCAGCTATGAATTTGGGCTAGCATCTGTTACTCAATCTAGCCATTTATTCGGTCATCTGACTATTAAAACAGCATTTTAGATTCTCTATTCCACTGTTGTTTATTGTACTTTAACTTGTACTTTCGTTATCTTCTGAATACAATGAAATATGATGTGCCGGCTTTCTTTGCTACGCGAGAAACTGCTCCTACTCCCTTTTTTCTTGTGTTCTTGCATTTTGTCAACTTCTGGAGTGCACATAACTATTATGGAACATCGATCAGATCAGAGTCTCTATCTTTGGCAATGATGTCTGTACTGAGTGTGATCTTAAAATGACAATGATGACCAGTTATGATAAGAAAGTGATATCTCCCTCCTCCAAAGCGACAAAATAGATGGTTAAAATTATAATAATTAACTTGATACTATGCTTGATTAAAAATGAGCAACTCTTATGTTGAAGTTAAATATAATTATTAATAGCTCAAAGATAACAGATTAAAACAAGCCCACAGTAGTTCTTGCACACAGAAGTGGAGCATGCGATGTGTATATCTCTTTAAGCCCCAAGGAGTCACAAGATAATCTGAGAAATCATTAGCTAAAATTGCTACCACCTACCATTTGTTGTTTCCCATGACTTCTGCTGAATTTTACCATTTGCCTGCAGTTGGTTGCAATTGTTATGAAATATGAATGCATCAACAAAGAAAATTACTTTGTCACTGCAGAATTCAGTTTCTTATCAGTCTGCATTCTATGTGTCAACAAATACGCAAGACCACAAATTAAGTTCATTAATCAATAATCCAGAACAAAACAAAACAATATGCAAGCAGGTTTGGAGGCTCCAAAAATTGGGTCCTTTTTCCGTTTTGATTTCAATTGATAATGTTTCTAAAATATTATTTCATCACGGCACGAAGTGGACATGTATGTAAGTCAGATGACAAACAGTATGTTTGCTTTAATGCGAGCAGTCACAAGTAAAAAAGCAAGAAGTGATTGCAGTAGCACAGGGCTGAAATGTTTGAAAAAATGCGAAAAACGGTTTTATTGTTAATTCACACTTTTGATACATGTACAGACGATGTCACTTTAAACAGAAAATCGTACCTGGTTACAGTTTTTACTTTCTGGGACGTCACATGAGGGTGCCTGCTTTGAAACAATGTAAAGAACTAGCAGTCTGTAGCAGAAGATTGAAGGCTAACCACATTTATCTGCCTTGTAAATAAATTATTGCCAGATATAAAATAAAAACAAAATTTGCCGGAAACACTCAGCATGTCACAAGTTTCTGTGGAAGAACAAATTAAGTTGATATTTCAGGTCAAAATTCCTTCATCATTATCTCTCCCGGTCCTGACAAAGAATCCAACTTGAAGAATCAGCTCAACTTCTATTTCTACAGATGCTGCCTGACATACTGTGTGTTTCCAGCATTTCTGTTTTTTTTTTCAGATTTCTGTATTTTTTTTATTCTTTTACTTCTTTTGTATACACTTACATTGTCTTAATTGACCTATGAAAATCTTAAAAATTGGTGACAAGGAGAGCAGCAGACTTAATATATCAGCATATACAAACAAGCTAGAGTAACTCAGCAGGTCAGGCAGCATCCTTCTTCAGGGTATCGGCCCAAAACGTTGACTGCTCGTTTCCATCGATGCTGCCCGACCTGCTGAGTTCCTCCAGCTTGGTTGTACGTGTTGATCAGACCACAGCATCTGCAGTGTACTTTGTGTTTAATATATCAGTGTTTAATAATGGAGCATGCCCCAGGATATTACCATTGAAGAATCTTGGTTCTTACCAAGGAAGAATCTGGTTGCCCAAATGAATAATACTGGGAGCCTCAGCATGTGTGACCAAGCTAAAAACCATTGAGCTCACATTCCAAACTATGCATGTGTCGTAAATATCATGGAGATTGAAAGAGAAGATGAAATTGTTAGAACTCATATCATGAAGAATTGCAAGCATAAGAAAGTAGTTTGGTTTAGACTGGATCAAAAGCAAAGCGAATTAACTTGTGCATTATCTGGAAGATTAAACCAAAGTTTCTAGAAATAACTGTAATTTTTAATTTTGAGTCAAAACCCAGAAGTACGTTGAGATAATTAGTGAGTTCATTTTTTATTTCAATTGTCATTTTAAATTGATAGATAATTTTGCAAAAACTAAATCATTGATTGTGTAATTCAATAAACTGTTAATTGTCAAGAGCAAAGAAAATCATCTAGCTTTGGATGATGAGTTCAGGAAATTGCATGAAGCATCTTCATTTGTAATGAAAAGTAAAATATCTTAATTTAAAGGTTGTTGACATTGTAAACATTAAGAGCCTTCAGCAATGCATAAAAAGAGTGAAAGAAAATATAACACAACTAACTTTATAGCTAGGTGTTGGTTCAGTGTTCCACGTGATTCCAGATCTTACAATCTTGCTCAGAACACTGCAACAACTGTTGAAGAAATATAAAAAATGGATGTAGAGCAAAGAGCCACAAAGTGCATATGTTGAAGGCTGAGAAATTGAAGACAGTTTTATCGATACTATCAGAGGCATGAATTGAAGATGATGAGTGATGCAGTATTGTGTTGTAGATACAGTAATATACCACAGGATGAATAATGAGCAAGAGAAAAGAACATAAATTTTGCTTCTCACATCATCAGCAAGAGCAAGATCACTTTGCAGCTTTGAGAAGGAAGCATGTGATATGTTCCATCGGTTGTTTTACCCAAGAAAGTTACCATTCAACCCCATACATCACAGTGGCATTTTGGATGTAACGAGGTGCATCAAACAAGCAGAAAGAAGAGAATTTGATGAACTTCATATGGAATACACAGGAATAGTCATTAGTACACTCTGGCACTAAGTCTGGCTTACACCTGAACTGGAGGGTAACTAATATCCTAGCAAGAAGGTTTGCTAGTGCCACACAGGGAGGAGGGGGAAGGGTTAAATTAGAGCTGCATGAGATAGGAACTAGTGCACTAGAACAGATAGAGGAGTGTTTGTGGAGAATGGTGTTCTTACGCCTACATACAAAGTCAAGAATCAAAAGGTTGAGCAAGATGGGACTAATATTCTGAGCAAACACGAGGAAATCTGCAGATGTTGGAAATTCAAACAACACACACAAAACGTTGGTGGAACACAGCAGGCCAGCTGAGTATATTTAAATACACAGAAGATTTTAACGCATGAAATTATGGCGTTGTTACCATTAGTGAGACTTGGTTACTGGAGCAGGACTGGGAGCTCAATGTCCCATGGCTCCATTGTTTTAGATGTGATACAACGGGAGGGATTACAGGGGGAGCGGTGGCAATACTAGTCAGTGCTCAGTCAGGACAGACTGGAAAGCTCATCTAGTGAGGCTTTATGGGTGCAACTGAGGAATAAGAAAAAGTATGACCACGTTAATATTATAGACTACCCAACAGTCTGTGGGATTTAGAGGAGCACATTTGTAGAGAGATTACAGACTGTTGCAAGACACATAAGGCTGTGATAGCAGGTGATTCTAACTTTTCACATATTGACTGGAGCACCCATACTGTTAAAGGGCTGGATAGAAAAGAGTTGGTCAGATGGATTCAGGAAAGATGGTACATAGAAGTCCCACTGAGGGTGTGCAATACTTGATCTCCTGTCAGGGAATGAGTCAGAGCAGGTCCTTGAGGTGAGGTTCTAAGTTGGAGAAAGGCCAATTTTGATGTTATCAGGAAGGATTTGGTAAGAGTGACTTGGGACAAGTTGTTTTCTGGCAAAGGTAAGTGAAATTTTGAGAGTACAGAGTTTGCAGGCTTCTGTCAAAATAAAAGAGAAAGCTGATGGATTTAGGGACCTTAGTTTTCAAGAGATACAGTATTGAGGCCCTGGTCAACAAAAAGAAGGAGGTGCATAGAAGATGTAGGAAGGCAGAAACAAATGAAACACTCCAGTTCTGTCAGCTAGGGACAACAATCTCTGGCTCCGCCAAACACGTGAGATTGAGGTGCAAGCCCATCCTGAAACCCCATTTGTGAGGATGCTGCCTGATTCGTTAACCTGTTACAAATAAGTACCATGAAATAACAGACAGTATACGCATGCAATTAAATGATTTAGCATTATAATTCTTAATGCGACTAAAGGGTTAGTAAGAAAAAACAAAAAAAAAGAAAAGAGCCCATTTTAATGAAGCAGTCTAACGTGCACAAGTTGGAGCTCACGGTTTCCCCTTCGCTGATCCTCCTTCGTTCTCCTCGGGCTTCGTTGGATCATGGCCCCACTACGATCTCTTCTCTCTGGCATTTTCTCCCTTCACCTCCCACCAAACAAAAGACCCAGCTCACCTCGGTGCCAGGCACACAACACAAAAAACACACTCCCTTCATTGGACGGCTCACATTCCAAAGCACCCGTTATCTCTCACCACAACCCAAACACTGCTTCTACAGAAAGACCATTACATTAGCAGTCAAACCTTTCCCAGGGTGTTACACAAATGTGGTACTTGAAAAATATAAGAAATGCATCTGAACACTTAAGAAGGAAATCAGCAGGGCTAAAAGATGACATGAGTTTGCCCTAGCAGACAGGGGAAGGAGAATCCTAAGGGCTAAGACAGATTTATTAAAAGCAAAAATAGCAAGGGACAAAATTGGTCCTATGGAAGATCAGAGTGGTTATCTACTGTATGTGTGGAACTGAAAGAGATGGGGGAGATCTTAAATAGATTGTTTGCATCTGAATTTGCTTGGGAGATGGACACAGTGTCTATGGATGTGAGGCAATGCAGCAGCAAGGTTATGGACCCTATAAAGGTTACAGAAAAGGAGATATTTGTTATCTCGAGGCAAATCAGGATGAATAAATCCCCAGGGCCTGACAATATGCTCCCTCACACATTGTGGGAGCGTAATGTAAAAATAAAAGGGGCCCTAGCATAGATATTTAAAACACTCCTAGCTACTGGAGAGCTATCAGCTAATGTTGTTCTATTGTTCAAGAAAGGCTCAAAGAATAAGCCAGGAATTTATAGGCCAGTAAGCTTGATATCAGTTGTTGGAAAGTTATTCTAAGGGAATGAATATATAGAAGTATTTGGATAGACAGGGGCTAATTAACGATTGTCAACGTGGCTTCGTGCATGGAAACCAATCTTATGGAGTTTTTTGAGTAAGTTTCCAGAAATGTTGATGAAGGCAAGGCAGTGTATGTTGTCTATATGGACTTTAGCAAGGTGCTTGAGAAGGTCCTGCATGGGAGGTTGGTGAAGAAGGTTCAGTTGCTTGGCATGCAAGACAAGGTAGTAAATTGGATTAGTCTTTGGCTTCATGGAAGAAGCCAGAGAATGGCTGTAGATCATTGGCTTTCTGACTGGAGGTCTCTGAGTAGCGGAGTGCCACAGGAATTGGTGCTGGGTTCGTTGTTGCTTGTCATCTATATCAACAATCTGGATGATAATGTGGTAAACAGGATTAGCAGATTTGCAGATGACACCAAGATTGGAAGACCATCAAAACTTGCAATAGGATCTGAACCAACTGGAACAAAGGGTTGAAAAATGGCAGATAGAATTTAATGCAGACAAGAGCAAGGCATTTCATTTTGGGAAGACCAGTCAGGGTAGGTCTTACGTGATGACCGGTAAAACAAAGGGATCTAAGAAAACAGATCCATAATGCCTTGAAAGTGGTGTGAATGGTAGATAGGGTTGTAAAGAAAGTTTTTGGCACATTGGCCTTCATAAGTCAATGTATTGAGTACAAGAGTTGGGATGCTATGCTGAAATTGTATAAGGCACTGGTGAGCCCTAATTTAGTGTATCGTGTGTAGTTTTGGTCACCTACCTACATGAATGATGGAAATAAGATTGAAAGATTGCAGAGAATATTTACAAGGATTTTGCTGGGTCTTAAGGACCTGAGCTATAGGGAGAAGTTGAATCGGTTAGGACTTTATTCCCTAGAACTAGAAGATTGTTGGGAGATAGGGTAAATGCATCAGGCTTTTTCCACTGACGTTGGGTGAGACTACAACCAAAAGCTATAGGTTCAAGTGGAGTGAGAATACAGAATGAGCTGACAGCACAAGTGATTGTTGTGGGGTTGATTTCAACATCCAAAAGAAATTTTGATAGCTAGATGGATGGAAGGGGTATGAAGGTCAGTGTGCAGGCCATTTGGACTTGGCAGATTAACGGTTTGGCGCAGACTAGATGAGCCGAATGGCCTGTTTCTGTACTCTAGTATTCTATGTCTCTATGATAGCAGTCATGGTAAGCCTTTTCTACCGGCCTTGTATCGATCAAATCTTTGTTCAACAATTTAAGTATTAAGAACATATAGTAATTGGAATAATCCTTCATAAATGGTTTTGCAATCACAGACTAGACATTTTCAGAAAGCAGATGTACTATAGACTTCTGTGCAAAATTAAATTTTATCATACTAGCCAATGGTCTGTCAAAGTAGAAAGAACATGGATTCCTGAACCACTGCTGAACAGACTATTTTTAGTCCATATCTGTCCAAACTATATTGAGTCCAAATTTGCTCTTTCGGACTTACCTAAAGAGTTTTTCTCTGACAATGTCCCATATTTGCCCTTTGGGAAACTTTCTGGAATAAAATTGTATCAAATATAATTCCTTGATATTATCTGACTTCAAGTGAATCAGCTGAAGTTTCAGTCAAATTGTGAAGGAAGCTGCCAAGAGGCAAGTGTTACAAGGGCACTTAAAACATTTCAAGAATTCTTGTGTTTAATGAATATCACTTGGCCTATTTCTTGAGAAAGTACAAAACAACCCTGAACATCATCACAAGTTCACACTAGTAGAACTCATAATGAAATTGTGAATAAGCAGTGTTTTGAAACTCTAACTTAAGAGTTAAGCAACATTGCCTTTGCAGAAGTATCCAAGAAAGAACACATTTTTAAGCAAAATGAGTGTGTTCGTGTTCTTAGTGCATTTACTAAGGTGAGCTCACACAGAGATTTGTAGAACCAAGTGACATTTGTTGAAATTAGTGATAAAAATCTGAAAATTTAATTCAGATCAAATGATCTCTGTTAAAGATGAACCAAGTCTGAATTTTGAACCATTCGATAAAGAGATTGTTTGTGAGTTGGATCTATTGGAGGTTTGAGACTGTGAGTAACAGATCACAGCAAGTCCCAAAAAGAAACGGAACATTTGAGTTCAAAGCTCCAAAGTTGATTCAACACCGAAACTTGTAAGAAGATCAGGAAAATAATGAAAATGTGTTACTAGATGAAACTTATAGTTGTCTTTCATTAAATATACATTTTCATTGCTTTTTATCTGCTTTTTTTAAAACAAGGGAAACCGTGTGTATTTCATGCAAGCAACATGAAATTTTTCTAAATTTGGATATAGAATTTGATTGTCATCCTATTGTATAGTCATATGGCATTCCTGCTTATCAAATAATGCAACAGATTTACAGACATGTTGACTGTTTATTCCCTTCCATAGATGCTGCCTGACCTGCTGCATTTTGTGTTTGCTACTCTGGATTTCCAGCATCTGCGGAATTTTTCTGTTTAAAACTAAATATGTCTTTGTTTAGTATGCTGACTTGAAAGAAAACTACTTCTTTGGACATTTATTTAATCTGCTTCAGTATATTTTAAGGAAATTAAAACTATGAATGAAATAATGCCAACCAAAATTGATTTCCAGGACATCCTGAACTGCCGTTGTTATTTCTATGGAGCGCATGTGCCTCAGGTGCAAAGTGATATTGTTACAGTTATTTTTCAGATTTTTTCCATATTTGAATAAGTAATTAATAAACTACTTGCTCTGAAATACCACTCCTCCACTATAGTCAGTATGGTAACAAATCATTTGTGTTTTGTTTCAGGTATACTGAAAATTACTTCTGTGGAAGTCGGGGTTGTGGCTATTAAAGCAATTAACAGCAATTATTATTTGGCTATGGACAAGAAAGGAAAGATCTATGGCTCAGTAAGTATTCTTTAAAAGTATTTCAATTATAAAGTATTTAAGAGAGATTACTGTGATTAATGGCTTCATTATCTACAGATTATAATGAGGTCAATAATTGACTTAGTTTTTAAATAAGACAAAACCTAAATCACAGAACATAACAACTGTCGGATTACTGCTGGTTTGGTTGGATTGATTAGATTAGGTTTAATTGAACTAATTGCTTGAAAAATTACTGTGTTAACTTTAGCCCTCTTGTGGCTTCAGGGGTACTCTATGATCTAAATAAGCCTTTCCTCTGTTTAATGCATTGAATTTTTTTTAAACTATTCGGTTTTTATCCCCTATTTGTCCTGAAAATGCCAGCTCATACTCAGTTATAGATCCATTGGGTGCAACCTCCTCTTTCTCCAAGGGGACATTCTTCATATTTGACCTCAGAACTTCAGAAATGCACCCCAAACTAATTGAATTTGCCTTCAGAGCAACAGTTTGGAGTAGTAATCACATTTGATTCACCCCTCCTTCTAGGCCAGATGATTGAAAGTCATTTGTAGAGTGTAGAACAATTGAAGCAGAATGGTAGTTACCCTAATTCTTAATTTGAAAATAATGCAAAATCATATACTGATTATGCAAGCAGAATAAAAATGATTAAAATAATACTTCAGTACTGTGGACACTGCAGTTGTAACCTGAATTATGTATGTTTGTTGACTTAAATTATCAAATCAATTTTAACCACTATTATCATAGGTTTAGGTGTTGAGCTATTAAGTGCTCACTTACTTTGAGATGGTTCTTTGCAAGAGATTCCATGCCCATTTGTTATCTATCTAAGAATCACAGTACAGCCCTTTCAATATAATTCTAGTCATACAACAACACCAAAGCTATTAATAAATTTAAAAACTGGCTCGGTGTGCCCCCTTGTATAGCCAGTTGTCAAAGCTATCAAAACCTTTGAAACTTTCTTAATGGAAAAGCCTAAAACTATTAGGCATTCTTCATACAGTAAAAATATTCTTTTCCCTTCTGAAATAAGCACCAAAACAATTGAAATACTTAAACAGACTAGTTTATTGAAACGTATAAATGACCCAGTACACACATTGTCCCCTTGCATCAGTTCCTTTTGAATGAAATTAAATGCTCTGATCCTGTGTTGGTTCCAACCTGGCTCAAGTTCAGAAGGAAAATTCCTTAGCACAAGGGCTGAGGAATTTATGTAGTTTGCAAAGCCATACCAAACACTCATCAAGAACTTAATTATTTCTGTATTTTCATGGTGTCTCAAACCTCCTGACACTAATATGGAGAAATGCAAGGTTGCCCACATGAAAATTCTGGCATTTTAAAGAAAACCAGAGCCAATTTCTTTTGTCTGTAAGATGGTAGTGGTCTGCGCTTGAGATTTTTTGCTTAAAACAACTCGAACTGTCAAACATGAGCAAAATAATCCAGATTCTGTAAATGCGAACATTGTGAAAAGATTCAACAGGTCAGGCAACAACTTGTGAGAAAGAAAAACAGATTGATCTTTTCAGGCTTGTGCATTTCATGACCTGCAATTTTAACTCTGTTTCTCTCTCCGTAGATATTGTCTAACTTGCCAAAAAATGTTTAGCATTTTCTATCTTCATAATTATAATTATGTGTGACTGGAAATACTTAAATCCATTAAAAAACTTAAGAAGTGGCAATTCGAAGAGGAGATCTGGAGAAATATATTTAAAAGGCTTTTCAAATCTATTTAATTTAAAGGGAGTCCTGGAGTCAGTAGTGGAAATTTACATTCAAGAGGACCATGTGATCACTCCAATTCATCAAATGTAATGTCACTTAAACCAAAAAGTTTGTTCTTATTGAACTGCTGCTGAGCAACCTCAAATGGGTTAGGGCAGACTATTGAGCTTCCAGTCGTGCCCCTTCTGCAAACAAGTCTCACTAATTTCTACAATGTCAGAATCAGGCATTGATCCATCTCCTGAGCCCATCCACCTTTCCTAAGATAGTCCTTGCATTGAAATATACGCAGCTCAGGACACTAGTCGCACCATGCTCAACCTTTTGATTCCAGACTTTGTCTGAGGTCTTACGAACATCTGCCTCCACTAATTGTTCTGGCTCTCTGGTTCACATCCCCCTGTAACTCTACTTTACACCAAGCCTTATAGGTGATGAGCTACAATGGGCCCAGCACCATTCCCTACAGCACTCCACTAGTCACAGGCCTCCATTCTGAGAGGCAGCCATCTACCACCACTCTCTGGTTTCTCCCACAAAGCCAATGTCCAATCCAATTTACTACCTCATCTTGAATGCCAGGGGATTGAACCTTCTCAACCAACCTCCCATGTGGACAGCATCCACTGTTTTGCCTTCATCAGCTTCCCTCGTAACTTCCTTGAAAAGCTCTATAAGATTGGTTAGACATGACCTATCATGCAGGCAAGGTTATCAGAGACACTGGAGGTCTCCCTGCCTTCCCACATCCCACAAGAGGACCATTCTGCTATCCATGTAATGGTTTTAACACTGTTAAAAAGCTATGATGAAAATAGTTCAACTATTACCTGTATGTCTGAAATAAATGCCATGTATTTGTATTCATTCATGCAGCTCGCTCTCGAAGTCTTGGCAATACAACTGTAATAGCTGAATTATTCTATCTAATACACGTTCTCCTCTGATTGCTATTCCCATTAAATGATGTTGTCAGATCGTGACCCCGGTCACACTCTATTTAACATGATTAACCCTCCCTGTGGAGTAGAACTTGAAAGACCACCTCTGGCAATGAATTTGCAGTCTGAGAGCAATTTATCCACAAGATCATTCTGAAGAAATTAATGTCATACGAGTCTTCAAGAGTCAAATTAATGTTATTTCATTTTCTTTTCATTTAACTTTATATCTTACAGTTATTTTATTAATATTTTAATCCATTTTTATGAGCAACAGTAGTCAGTCAAGAAATAATGTATTTCAACTTGACTTTTTAAGATGGTTAAAATGATCAAGCTATCCTAAAGTTAGTCATTGCTTTATGAGACACGCAAACATGATGTAATGCAAAGGCATTTGCTTTCGTGCATTTACTATTTGTTAGAGACGATTCACAGTGGGAAGCATTGCCAAAAATGAAAAGGAACATGAGATAAAAATTAGGTTATAGGACCATGTTCAAATTTTGTCAAGCTTGAATGAGATGTTCCAATGTTTCAGGACCTGGTAAGAAAACAAGAGATGCATGTATATGGACTGATGAATCCTGACTGAAAGAATGGAAAAATACAAGAAGTTAACTCGTATGTTATTAGTCAATGGAGAAAGAGAGGAAGTTCAAACAATTAATTTAGGATAGGAATTTCCCCACATATCTCCATCAAAAATCTCATCTCCATTCAATTTAGTAGATAACTGGTAAAACTACAGCTAGTCAAAGCAGGTAGAGTCTAACCACAGAACATAAGATAAGATTTCCTGATCATCTGGCCCTAAATAATTTTACCTGAAATAAATCGCATGAGCAATCATTTTGAGTGAAACCATCCATTCGCAAATCAGTCTGCACACTTTTAGTCAAGGTAATTGGTTTATTATTGTCACTTACTGAGATACAGTGAAAATCTTTTGTTTGCATTCCATCCAGATCATTCCATACATAAATACATCAGGGTAGTACAAAAGGAAAAAAAAATGAATACAGAATATTGTGTTATAGCTACAGAGAAAGTGCGATGCAGGTGGATAAATAGAATAAAAGGGCCACGGTGAGTTACACTGAGAGGTTAAAGGCTTATTTTTATTGTTCAGACGTCAATTCTGTCATCTTTCAAAAAATTATCTACTGCTTCTTTAAACTCCAGCATAGAGAATTCTAGCGGTTCATCACCCTCTGTGAGAAGAACTCCCCATGTACCTCAGTTTTAACTGCGTCACATCATTTGAGATTCTCCCACTCGAGGAAATATCTCAATCTCTATCCTCTCTAGCCCCAGCAGGATATTATGTCTTTCGATATCCCTTACTCTCATGAACTCCAAAGAATATCACTCTAATTTCCTTTACTATTCATGATAGAATGGCCCGGAGTCAAGTCAAATCAAGTCTAGTTTATTGGCCTATGTGAAAGTACGGTAAGGTACAGGTGCGATGAAAAATGTGCTTGTATTTCAGGCACATAGATCCAGACAAAACACAGAAATTATGTATACACTCAGTCATTACTTTATTAGGTACACCTGTACACCTCATTATTACAAATATCTGATCAGCCAATTATGTGGCAGCAACTCAATTCATAAAAGCACACTAACATGGTCAGGAGATTCACTTGTCGTTCAAACCAAGCTTCAACATGGGAAAGAAATCTGATATATGGTATGTGGAATGATTGTCGGTGCTAGATGGGGTGGTTAGAGTATCTCAAATTGCTGATCCCCTGGAATTCTCATTTAAAACAGTCTATAGAATTTACTGAGTATGGTCCAAAAAAACAAAACACGTCCAGTGAGCAGCAGCTCTGTGGGTGAAGACACTTTATTAATGAGAGAGGCAAATGTCCAGCCTGCTTCAAGCTGACAGTAACTCAAATAACCATGCATTACAACAGTAGTGTGCAGAAGAGCATATTTGAATGCACAGCATGTTGAAACTTCAAGTGCATGGGCTATAGCAGCAGAAGACCGCAAACATATACTCAGTGGCCACTTTTACTAGGGGCCTCCTGTGACTAATAAAGTGGCTTCTGAGTGTAAATTATACAAGACAGAGAAGGAGAATAAGACTGCAATAAGTCTTCAGTGCAGAATTAAAACATGAGGCAAGTCCATGGTGGTGCAAGAAGTGGCATATTGGGTTCTGTTGTAGAGGTAGGATTGGGGTTGTGCACGTCATTTCAAGAATCTGATGGTTTTTGGAAAGTAATTGTTCCTGTATCTTGTGGTATGGGACTCCTCTCTTCTGGACCTCCTACCATGGTAGCAGTAAGAAGACAGGATACTGTGGTTGGTGGGGATCCCTATTAATCAAAACTCTCCAACTTATCACTGTCATCAGCCAACCTACCATCAAGGACGTATAAAGAAACATGCCAGAAAAGGCCAGCAATATCATGAAGGATCCCACCCACCCTGCTCTTGAACTATTTGCCCCACTACCAGCAGGAAGCTACGTAGCATCCACACTAGGACCAACAGACACAAAAACAGTTACTTCCCCAATCAGTAAGGCTGATCAAGATCTCCACACCCCAACCACCACTACTTTATCATTTCCTGTCAGGGTCGCCTTGTGTACAGACACTCCCGTATCTAGTGTCATCTTATGTCCATAGTCAATCTGTGTATACAAGCTATCTATTGTGTTTTTTGTGCTGCATTGGATCTGGAGTAGCAATTACTATATTTCATTCTCTTTTGCACTTGTCTACTGAAAATCTTGAATCTTGAGGCAGCACTTCAGTGGAGATGAGAGTTCTGACTGAGTTGGCTGCTGCTCAATGGAATTACTACCCCAGGCCATGATGTAACCAGTCAGGATATCTTGAAGAGAGTATTTTTACAAATTTGTAAGAGTCTGCCATAACAATCTGTTTAACATAGAACATAGAACAGCAAAGGCCCTTGGCCCATGATGTTGTATTGACACTTTAACATACTCTAAGTTCAATCTAACCCTTCCCTCCCACATAGCTTTGTATTTTTTC
Source organism: Hypanus sabinus (assembly GCF_030144855.1). Taxonomy (NCBI): domain Eukaryota; kingdom Metazoa; phylum Chordata; class Chondrichthyes; order Myliobatiformes; family Dasyatidae; genus Hypanus; species Hypanus sabinus. Next base: position 75,417,492 of record NC_082719.1, read on the forward strand.
TATCATCCATGTGCCTATCTAAAATGTCCCTAATATTATCATAATGCCCCATCACCATCCCTAACAGTGCATTCCATGTGCTTACCACTCCCTGTTAAAAAAACTACCTCCGACATCCTCTCCTACACTTTCCTCCAAACACCTTAAAGTTATGTTCTTCTTATATTTGCCGTTTATGCCCTGAGAAAATGTCTTTATCTATGCCTCATCACCATCATTATGTGCCATGTGACGTGATTGTTCTTGGCAAATTTTTCAGCAGAAGTGATTTGCCATTGACTTCTTCTGGGCAGTGTCTTCACAGATGAATCCAGCCATTATTAATACTCTTCAGTAATTGCCTGGGGTCAGTGGTCACATAACCAGGACTTGTGATATGCACCAATTGCTCATATGACCACCCACCACCTGCTCCCATGGTTTCATGTAACCCTGATGGGGGGGCACTAAGCAGGTGTTACACCTTGCCCAAAGGTGATCTTCATGCCTATGGTGGAAAGGAGCACCTTACACCTCCTTTGATTGCGACATATCTCCACCCCGTCACTTATGTCATCTAGTACGCCTTCTAAAAATAATCTATATTCAATTTCTCCATTGACTTTATATCATTTCTTCTATAAGAGGACCAAAAATATGCAGAGTATTCTGAATGTAACCTTCTGTACTTCCCACAGCAGCAGTCTTTCTCCATTTAGATAGCAGATGGATAATGGTGTTTGAACAACCAAGCTGTAAAGTTAAAACAACACACACAAAATGCTGGTGGAACACAGCAGGCCAGGCAGCATCTATAAGGAGAAGCACTGTCAACGTTTCGGGCCGAGACCCTTCATCAGGACTAGCCTGGCCTGCTGTGTTCCACCAGCATTTTGTGTGTGTTGTTTGAATTTCCAGCATCTGCAGATTTCCTCGTGTTAGCTGTAAAGTTAATTTATTACAATACCATAAACCTCTAGGACTTTAAATTGATACAGGTATATATTTATTTATCTGTAACTTGCTTTACTGACATTGACGAATATGATCCAGATCTTAATTTGAAAAAGTATTCTGATAAGATGCAAAATTCATCATCACTAAAGCACAGATAATAAAGTGAAGATTTATGCTTGCAACTGCTTGTTTTTTGTTTTGCAGAAAGATTTTAACATTGACTGCAAACTTAAAGAAAGGATAGAAGAGAATGGTTACAACACCTATGCTTCCATGAAATGGAAATACAATGAACAGCAAATGTTTGTGGCCTTGAATGGAAAAGGGGCTCCACGGAGAGGACGCAAAACAAGACGGAAACACCCATCAGCCCATTTTCTGCCAATAGTGGTGAGGCAGGAAGTCTCTATCATATCAGACTAGAATCAGCGAAGATGCAGCCAGCACCACATTAATGAGTCCTGGTCTTAATTCAACACTGCATTTCTTTCCTTGCATCGCATGACTCTATTAAAGTGTTGAAGTCTTAATGAAGAACATTATCGGCGCACAGGCAGTAAACTCTCAGACATCTGCTTGTAAAACTTGGAACAAGCCTTTGATATTCAAATGATCGTTACTGGCACAAGGGGTTTCCATGCCAGTAAAGAATGAAGCAAATTGATGAGAACTTATTTCATTGGCAGCCAATGTCAAAATGCCTTGTGATGTAACTTGAGGCACGAGAGACAATCCAGTTATACAATGTTGAATGATCTTCGTGAGAAGATGTTATTTATGGAGTCCTAACCCATATCAAAGACATTTGCTCACCCAAGCATGATTATCCATTGAATGGTTAAACACGCATTTATCTGGAAGCACTTTGGATCAGATGTGAGAAGAACAGTTTTTGTACTGCACTTCAGTGCAACAGACAGGACCCAACAAATACAGGAGATATTAATCTGCTCTAACAAAATGAGTCTTGATTTGCTCTTCAGTTTATCAATTCTAAGCTTAATGTGTAAACTGTTTCTTTACAAAGCCTGTAAAACTTCATGAAATATATTGTTGTAAGATTAAACTTGGTATTGAACCTTGATTGAAAATAATCTCTAGAAAACAAATACAGTACTTTATAATTAAATTAGTATTAAGATTAGGGCACAGTATATTAATCTTAAAATGTCCTCAACTGTTTGTTCAAAACTAGATTCATTTTGATGGAGCAACCTAAAGAAAAATGCCAGTATACATCCATTTTTCATTGTAACACACTGAGTTGCATTAAGCTCCTATTGCAGTGTGAGTAGAAAACACTAGTAGTTAAATTGTATTTTGTTCTAAATACTTCTAAAGATATTTCTATTAAGATTAATATTGATGCTGCATTCTCTTCATACTTGGTTGTTGTAAAATAGTTTGTTTATTTTGTTGTTCGGGAATAGTATTTTTGGTATGAAGAAAAGTTTTTGGCAAGATGGACTGTAGATTTCTTCCCAAATTTAACCCCTTTATTGCTGGTATTTCATTATTATTTAACTTGTACCATTCCTGGCGTTTCTGTCCAACACATCAGGCGTCTAAACTGTTACTTGATCACTAACTGTACAAAAGATGTTTTCTATGTTGCATAGTGAAAATCATTTGTCCACATTACTGTTTTTTAATAAAGCTGATTGTCTCCAAAACGTGGATCAGTGTATCTAAGTTATGGACTCAGGGTCATGCAGTCTAGTAACAGACCCTTCAGCCCAACTCACTTCTGTCTGCCACTCCTGAGCTAAATCGCATTTGCCTGCATTGGGCCTATTTATCCCTAAATCTTTACTATCGCTGTAGCAATGCAAATGTAAATGTTATAATTTTACCTGCCTCTACACTTGCTTTGACAGTTTGTTCTACATACTCACCCTTGTGTTAAAACCTGTCCACTCAGGTCCCATTGAAATCTTTCTGCTCTCACCCTAAACGTAGAAACGTAGAAAACTTACAGTGCAATACAGGCGCTTTGGCCCACAGTTGTGCCAAACATGTCCTTACCTTAGAAATTATGTGGGGTTACCCATAGCCCTCTATTTTTCTAAGCTCCATGTACCTGTCCAGGATTCTCTTAAAAGACCCTATCATATCCACCTCCATCACTGTCACCAGCAGCCCATTCCACACACTCACCACTCTCTGCGTAAAAAAATTTACTCCTGACATCCCCTCTGTACCTACTTCCAAGTACCTTAAAACTGTCACCTCTCATGCTAGCCATTTCAGCCCTGGAAAGAAGCCTCTGACTATGCACATGATCAATGCTTCTCATCATCTTAAACACCTCTATCAGGTCACCTCTCATCCTCCATTGCTCCAAGGAAAAAAGGCTGAAACCTATGTCTTCTATTTTTAGACCAGAAAAAAAGACTGTGAAAATCTATTGCATCTAACTCTTTTGTGATTTTATAAACTTTTATAATGTCATCTCTCAGCCTTTTTCACTGTAAGGTAAATAGTTTCAGGCTATCTAATTTCTCCGTATAACTCAAGATGTCTACTCCCGCCAATATCCTTGTGAGTTGTTTCTGCACCCTCTCAGTAGCTTAATCGGAATCAGGTTTATTATCACCGGCACGTGACATGAAATTTGTTAACTTAGCAGCAGCGGTTCAACTTAATACAGAATCTAGCAGAGAAAATAATAAATAAATACATAAATAGATAAATAAATAAATATTAAGATTGATAATAATAAATAAACAAGTAAATTGATTACATATATTCAATAGATTTTTAAAAATGCAAAATCAGAAATACTGCATGTTAAAAAAAAGTGAGGTAGTATCCAAAGGTTCAATGTCCATTTAGGTATTGGATGGCAGAAGGAAAGAAGCGATTCCTGAATTGCCTGAAGCCTTCAGGCTTCTGTACCTCCTACCTGATGGAAACAGTGAGAAAAGCGCATGCCCTGGGTGCTGGCAGTCCTTATTAATGGAAGCTGCCTTTCTGAGGCAACGCTCCCTAAAAATGTCCTGGGTATTTTGTAGGCCAGTGCCCAAGATGGAGCTGATTAGATTTACAACCTTCTGCAGCTTCTTTTGGTCCTGTGCAGTAGCCTCCCCATACCAGACAGTGATGCAGCCTGTCAGAATACTCTCCACGGTACAACTATAGAAGTTTTTGAGTGTATTTGTTGACAAGCCAAATCTCTTCAAACTCCTAATAAAGTATAGCCGCTGTCTTGCTCTTCTTTGTAACTACATCGATATATTGGGATCCAGGTTAGAACCTCAAAGATCTTGACACTCAGGAACTTGAAGCTGCTCACTCTCTCCACTTCTGATCCCTCTATGAGGATTGGTATGTGTTCCTTCGTCTTATCCTTCCTGAAGTCCACAATCAGCTCTTTCATCTTCCTGACGTTGAGTGCCAGGTTGTTGCTGCAGCACCACTCCACTAGTTGGCATATCTCACTCCTGTATGCCCTCTCGTCACCACCTGAGATTCTACCAACAATGGTTGTATCATCAGCAAATTTATAGATGGTATTTGAGCTGTGCCTTTATAGCAGGGCAACCAGGATGGCACACAATGTTCCACGTGCATTCGTACCCACGTCATGTACAGCTGTTATATGTCCCAGCTCTGGTCATTGTTTTCCACTTAGATGAAGGCAAATATGCCAGATGCTTTCATCACTGCTGTTAATTTTTGTAACTTCAAAATCTAATCGAAAGAAAAACACAAGAGCCAGGAAACTTATCTACTTTCTTTTTCTTTAGTGAGATGCGCACATATGACGTGGTGGCACAATGATGTAGTGGCATAATGGCACATACCATTCATGTACTTCTACATATAACCCATAATGAATTAGGTAAGTAATTATATAAACAAGAAGTGCTTAATCAGACAATATTACTCAGATGTAATGGAGTTAATCCACTTATAAGGCAACCCTTGTCAGGGGGAAGTTTATTCTAGTGCTGGTAAAAATGGGCAAATTAGAATTTCTGCTGCACATTCCAGCTATGTTGGGTTGCCATGTAGACCTGAGACACTGTGCTGTCTTTTCTAGTGTCCCATTGAATCATCTCTGCTATCTTTGCAAAACAAAGGACAGGCTAACCCCTATTGACATCAATGAATCTGGGGTTGGGAGGGTGAACAGCAGGTTCCTTGGCATACATATCACTGCACAGCAGCACCTCTTTCACTTCAGGTGGTTGAAGAAGTTTGGTATGGGCCCCCAAATCCTTTCTACAGGGGTGCAACTGAGAGCATCCTGACTGGCTGCATCTTTACCTGGTATGGGAATGGTACTTCCCTCAATGGCAGGATATTGCAGAGAGTAGTGTGGACAGCCTCGCGCATCTGCAGGTGTAAACTTCCCACTATTCAGGACGTTTACAGAGACAGGTGTGTAAAAAAGGGTCCGAAGGATCATTGGGGTCCCTAGTCACCCCAACCACTAACTGTTCCAGCTGCTACCATCCGGGAAACAATACCGCAGCATAAAAGCCAGGACCAACAGACTCCAGGACAACTTCTTCCACCAGGCCACCAGACTGCTTAATTCATGCTAATACAATTGTATTTCTATGTTATATTGACTGTCCTGTCGCACATACTATTTATTATAAATTACTATAAATTGCACATTGCACATTTAGACAGAGACGTAATGTAAAGAATTTTACTCCTCATGTATATGCATGATGTAAGTAATAAAGTCAATTGAATTCCATTCATTGGTCCTGCTGCTGTTAGTGGAACAGCCTTCTGTGGATGGAAAATGGACACTGGTGGTTGATGATCAGTAATGAGGGTAAACTCTCTCCCATACAAGTACTGATTGAAACATTCTATACCCCAAACCAGACCGAAGGCCCCTCTGTCAATCTCTGTGTAGTTTTTCTCTGGAGTGGTAAAAGAACATGATGTAAAGACTATGGGGTGTTTACTTCCTCCGCTCATAACATGTGACATGAGTGCGCCTATACCATAAGGCAAAGCATCACAGGAAAGCTTCATTGGACAATGTAGATCATACGGTATGAAAAACATTTGCAACTACCATTTCTTTCGCCTTTTGAGAGCCACCTCACACTGCTTTGTCCATTGCCATTTCTTCGCAATCACTAGTAATGAGTTCAGTGGAGGAGCACATTAGACAAGCTTGGCAACAACCTGTTATAGTAACTGACAAATCTTAAAAAGGGCTGCAACTGTGACACATTCATTATCCCTGGGGGATCCACCACTGCTAGAATTTTCTCAGCACTCTTGTGTAATCCTTATGCATCAAGAGTGTGACCACAGATGCTTGATTTAAAGAATTCACACTTGATTCCATTATCTTCTAATCCTTTTAACACTGTTGGGATTTTGGAGATGTTTCTTGCCATCCTCTCTGGTAACAATGATGTCATCCAGGTAACACTGGATGGCTGGGAGGCCTTGTGTCTCCTTTCTGCTAGAGTGCAGGTGGAGATGTTACACCAAAAATAAACTTACTGTAGCAGTCGAGCCCTTTGTGAGAGTTTATGGTGAGAAACTCTTTAGACTCTTTTTTCTATCGCCAGGCCTCAACTAAGTCCACTTTGCTGAATTGTTCCCCTCTAGGAAGGTTTGCAAAGATATCCTCTATCCTGGACAGAAGATATTGATATTTTTTTAGTACAGGGTTGATGGTGACCTTGAAATCACTACATATCATGACAGACACATCCTTCATGGCTATTGGGACCACTGGCATTGTCCATTGGTTCCACTTAGCCTTGGAAAGAATTCCTTTAGCCTCCATGCAATTTAGCTCACTGACTACTTTATCAAGGATGGTATAAGGAAACTTATGTTAGTTTTCACATTGTAAATCTCAAGACTACTCGTCCTGTGTTTCTCTCTTTATTATCAGAGTTTTCATCAACAGCACACAAATTATTGTTTTATTGAAACTGAAAATTTACATTTTATCTTTTTCTCTTCCCTCTGCAGTTTTTTTGTCTGCCCAACATGCTCTTTGCATGTGTCCAACTTAGTTGTATTTTCAGCAAGTTTCGCCTTTAAACCTGCACTGGTCTGATGTATGTGAGGCCCTGGAACAACAGCAACACAATTTATTTGGCCATGCAGGTTTGTTTATACGTGGCAATTTTGTTCACATTCAGTTTCATTCCTGACTGCAACTCAGTTGCTGCTCTGGCTGCTGTTTCCATTGATACAGCAATTTCAACTGCTCTTTTATTTGTGAGTTCTGCTTCAGTTAGGAGCCATTTTTGAATGATTTCTTGTAAAATTTTAGAAACTAAATGATCTCTCAGTGCATCATTAAATTCATCACTAAACTGAAAATGTCTTCAGTTCACGTAAGATGAAATGGACTCCCCTTCCTTTTGACTCCACTTATGAAACCTAATGCATTCTCCAATCAATAATGTTTTCTGTTCTAATTGTTCCTGCAATACATTCACAATATCAGCAAAGTTTATTTTGGCTGGTTTGTTTTTCCACCAATTACACTCAGCCGTACTAGCACTTGTTTCATATTGGCTATTCCATTTGCTTTAAAATATTACTCAATTTGTTCAGTATAGATCATCCAGTTATCTGTTGAATGCATCCATCTTTCTGATGTAGCCAGCCATTTCTGCATTTTTATTTATTATTATTATCACCTGATTCACACCTTTTATGAACCCATGAATTTCATCCTTTTTTAAACTCAAATGTCTTTCTTTCCTCCTAATGAAAAGAAACGTGCAGTACTTTTTTTACTCAAACATCTTGCTGCACTTTATCAGGTAGGCAGTTGTCTCCCGTTCATTTAGAAACTTATTCATCACCATAGTTATAATTTGTAACTCTAAAAACTAATCAAAATAAAAACACAGGAGCCAGGAAACCTCTCTACTTTGTTTTACTTTCCTTTTCTTTAGTGATGCATGTACTTATGATGTGGCAGGGTAATGACACATACCATTCAAGTACTTTTACATATAACATAAATGGAATTATGTAAAAGAAGGATGCTTAATCAATGGGTGATTGATAAGTTCCTGGCCCAAGGTAGAAGAAGTCAATTTTAGAAAACCCAGCACATTTATTTTTCAACATAGTCCCCTCCTACATTTACACACTTAGTCCAGCGGTCATAGAGCATACGGATCTTGGACCTCCAGAAAGTGTCCTCAGCAGGGGTAATTGATAAGTTTGTGGCCTAAGGTAGAAGGAGGTGGGTTATACAGCTCTCATTACATGCACATGCAGTTCAACTCTTTGAGTGATTATGCAGAAAGTTTGAAGTTAATAACTCATCTCCTTCTACCTAAGGCCACGAACTTATCAATCAACCCTGCTGTGGGGAGGTCCAAGATCCATATGCTCCACGACCGCTGGGCTAAGTGTGTATATGTAGGAGGGGACTATGTTGAAAAATAAATGTGTTAGGTTTTCTAAAATTGACTTCTTCTACCTTGGGCCACGAACTTATCAATCATCCCTCGTATTTACAATATTACCCAAATAACACTGTAATATTACATATACTACAACTACACAAATGAGCTGTTTCACCACATTCAGGAAAAATGTACTTGTAGGTTTTATACTGAATTTGAAAACACGAGAACTCACAAGAACTGCTATTGTCTTATTCTCAATCTTCTCTTCGGACACTCTGAGATGACAGCAAAGACCTGCTTTACAGATAAGTTCCACAAATATTGACAATGCTTCAGTTTCTTACCTGAGTAACATGGGGATCTGGACAGCAACTGGTTGATTACTCATCAGTGGAGTACTGATCGTAGTTGAAAATAATCACCTATTTTTTTCTACTGTCTAATATAAGACAGTTAACCATTGTGGATGTTAGTCTAACCACATTATATTTTTAACCACAGGTATCACAATGTAATTGCTATTAATTGCCACTGGTCAGTCTTTACTATTATTGTAAACTCTGAGAAGCAGCTATTAAAAAAATGCTGCCTATGTGCTTCCCTGCCGAAAAGCCAATAAAAGTGATTTTATTAAATATTACATCAACATTCATTAGATTCAACCTATGAGGACATGCTTATTTAGTATCATGTTGATGATCCAATCTCTAAATGATTTATTTTTGTAAAGTGGTTAGCTTATTTTTGTTAGAAACATAGACTTGTTATGATCAGCACGGAGTCCGCTTGGCAGTTACAGACAGCAGTGATCCACCATTGTTTCCTCACAGCCCAGAGACACAGGGTGCTGTCTATCCGGAATTTTCCCCAGGTGCTCCAGTTCCTTCCTACGTGTGAAAAATGTGCTAGGTGGTAGGTTAATTGTTCATTGTAACTTGCCCCTAATACGAATGCCTACTATGAGATTCAGGAAAGGGATGAGTAAGAGGCAAGGTAATGGGAATATAAGTGGAAGAGGAGGATTGGTGTAAATGAGTGCTTCATGATTAGTGTGGATGCAGTCAGCCAAAGGCTCCGCTTCCATGCTGTATGACCTTAAAATTCTAGGAAATGCAATCCAGAGAGTCCAGTTTCCCAGCTCTTTCCTCCTGGACTTAAAGCTTTTACTCCCTGTTAACTACTCAATTTCCTTTCGAAAGCTACAACTCAGTGTCCTTTCACTGCCCTTCAGGCAGTGAGTTCTTGATCATGACACATCTCTGTATGTTAAAGCTGTTTTGCATGTCACACCTGGTTCCTTTACCAGTCACCTTAAATCAGATCCTCAACTTTTGCCTATGGATTATTGACTTTGTCTAGGTCCTTGATAATACAGAGCACCTCTTTCAAATCAGTTCTAATCCTTCTTTGCAAAAAGGAGAGTAGTCTTCAGTCTGAAGTCCCTCATCCTTGTGAACATTCTGATAGGCTGCATCACTGTCTGGTATGGAGGGGCTACCGCACAAGACCAAAAGAAGCTGCAGAAGGTTGTAAATCTAATCAGCTCCATCTTGGGTACTAGTCTACAAAGTACCCAGGACACAGGGAGTGGTGTCTCAGAAAGGCAGCATCCATTATTAAGGACCTCCAGCACTCAGGGTATGCCCTTTTCTCACTGTTACCATCAGCTAGGAGGTACAGAAGCCTGAAGGCACACACTCAGTGATTCAGAAACAGCTTCTTCCCCTCTGATTCCTAAATGGACATTGAACCCTTGGACACTGCCTCATTTTTTTAATATACAGTATTTCCATTTTTTGCATTCTTTTAAATCTATTCAATATATGTATACTGTAATTGATCTACTTATTTATTTATTTTCTCTTCTGTATTAGGTATTGCATTGAATTGCTGCTGCTAAGTTAACAAATTTCATGTCACATGCTGGTGATAATAAACCTGATTCTGATTCTAAATCTTTCTTGCACTCTCTCAGAGCCCTTCAGATGCTATGTAAGTTGTGCAACCAAAATGTGATGCAGTAATCTAGTTGCAGCCAATCCAGTGCTTTACAGAAGTTCAACTTCACCGTCTTGTCCTTGTAGTCTATGGCTCAATGACTCAGGGATTCTCTGCTCCTTTTTAATAGTCGTCTCAAGCTGTAGTGCCACTTTCAGGAGCAACAGACATTCTACTAGAAGGACCCAGTTGGTCGTGCAGCACTTTTTGTTTTTGTCATTAAACCTAGGTGTCATTAGAATTTATGCTTTACATTTCCTTCCATCCTTCTAACTTAAGAAATGTTTCATTTTGCACTACATTGTGCAAATTTGTTGATAAGCTAATTATGTGCCACTGTTCTAAATACATACACAAAATCAAGCGCATTGCATTCACCAGTCACTTCTACTTCCTCATTGAAAAACCAACCAAGTTAACATGATGAAGACACAAGAATTGGCAGAAGCTGGAAATAGAGCAGACAACAAACTATAGGAGGAACTCAGTGGGTCAAGCATAATCTGTGGAGACAAAGCGATACATAATGCTTTGATCATCAACTTTGAATCCTTTCAATACAAAACTTATTGGATTTTGGAACAACATATGAACAGAATATCATAAAATGAGATCAACTCTTGGCAACAATTCTCTATAACCCTCTGACATTTGCATATATTATTCGTTAACAATAAAGGATATCCTCCAATATCAAATTGCTTATTGAATATAAAGACTGGAGGATAAGTGAAGAATAATGTGTTGGATTAAAAACTAAAATTGTTATTTTTCTTGTAGTTTAGCATTTTTATACTTGCTTAGATTTTTATAATCACCTGTTCATGTGTCATTGTTCAGTGAATACTCAGTAATTGTAGAACAGCTAATTCTGTATTTTCCAGAAGTTTCTCTGCAGCACGTGTCATGCCATTGAACCTGATATTTATTAAGTTATTCCTAACTGTGGAAGTTAGGTTATTCCTAACTAGATTCATCGAAGCTAGTTTTTTTTTAGTATAAGATGGCCACAAATTCTTTGTTCTTTTTTTCTTTATCCATTCTCTGTTCTCTCCCTTCCTCTCAGTACATTAGGTTGGTTACTGTTATGTCTTTGTTATGAACACCTAATAAAATAGCTATAAAACACAAAATTTATGCCTCATGTTTGACTTCTGAAGAGCCTTCTGGATCACATCTCCAAATCCCACAACTGATTTTCACCATGGGAGAGATCTTACTGATTAAAAGGTGGTGGTGGCAAAACCATGATACATTTAAAAGGAACTTGGATAGTCACTGGTACACCACAACATCAGCACCACAGCTGGAAGCCTTCTGGCTTATTACTGGATTCAGTTTGTCTCCACAACTCAAAAGGACTATTAAGCTGGACTAGAATCTAGAATCATGCAGTCAGATTGGAAACAAGACTACTGACCCAATTTCTCCATGCTGACCAAGTTATCGAAGTGAGCTAGGCTCATTTGGTCTGTATTCCTGTAAACCTTTCCTATTCACCTACCTATACAAATATGTTTTAACCATTGTAATTGTACCTGCCTTTAACATTTCCCCTGGCATCTCATTCCATGTACTCACTAAATGTCTCCTAAAACTTATGCCCTCTCGTTTCCTCTTCCTAGGGAAGAGACTGGCTATTTACCTTAACTATGATTTTATGTAACCCTATAATTTATAACCTCAGCCTCTTACATTCCAGGAAATAAAACTCACAGCCTATCTATCCTCTTCTTATAAGTCTAATCTTCTAATTCCAGTAACATCCTCATAGTAATCTCTGCTATTTAATGACAACCTTCCTTCAGCAAGGTGACCAGAACTGTACATTGTACTCCAAAGGTGGTCTTCCAACATCCTGTATGGCTATGACAGGGGCTCCCAATCTTTTTTATGCCATGGGCCCCTACCATTAACTGAGAGGTCAGTGGACCCCAGGTTAGGAACCATTGTGTGTAACATGATGTTCCAACTCCTATGCTCAGTATCCTGACTGATAAAGGACCTTCTTCACTACCCTGTAATATTTGTAATGGCAGTATGTCCTTCCTTAATTGCAGCACATCATACTTATCTGAATTAAAATCCATCTTCCATTCCTTAGCCCACCACCCCAGTTGATCAAGATTCCATTCTAATCTTAGATAACTTTCTTCACTTCCTACTGTACCTCCATTATAGTTGGTAAGATTGCAATAGACACCAATTTTAGTGTCATCTGCAATTTCACTAACCAGGCCGTATGCAAATTGTTAAAATGAAAGACAAACAACTACGGACCCAGCAGCAATCCCTGCAACACTCTGCTGCTACAAGGCCTCTAATATGAGAAACAATCTTCTATCACTACTCTCTGACTCCTATTGTCAAGCCAATTTTATTCAAAGTTCAAAATTCTAAGTAAATTTATTTTCTAAGTACATATCTGCTGCCATATAATACACTAGCATTCATTTTTTTCTGGGCATTCAGGGTAAAACAAAAAAATACAATAGAATCAATACAAAACTACACACAAATTGAATTGAATTGAATTGACTTTATTATTTACATCTTTCATATACATGAGGAGTAAAAATCTTTACATTACATCTCCATTCAAATGTGCAATTATAGTAACTTATAATAAATATTATGTAAAATAGGATAGTCAATATAACATAGAAATACAGTTACATCAGCATGAATTAAGCAGTTGACAGCCTAGTGGAAGAAGCTGTCTGGAGTCTTTTGGTCCTGGCTTTTATGCTGCAGTACCGTTTCCCAGATGGTCGCAGCTGGAACAGTTTGTGGTTGGGGTGACTCAGGTTGCTAATTATCCTTAAGGCCTGTTTTACAAACCTGTCTTTCTAAATGTCCTGAATCATGAGAAGTTCACATCTACAGATGCACTGAGCTGTCCACACCACTCTCTGCAGAGTCCTGCGATTGAGGGAAGTACAGTTCCCATACCAGGCAATGATGCATCCAGTCAGAATGCTCTCAATCATGCCCCTGTAGAAAGCTCTTAGAATTTGGGGGGCCCACACCAAACTTCAACCGTCTGAGATGAAAGAGGCACTGTTGTGCCTTTTTCACCACATAGCTGGTATGTACAGATCACGTAAGACTGACCAACAACCAATGTGCAAAAGATGACAAACTGTGCAAATACAGAAGAAAACAAATAATTAATAGACAGATAGATAAATAAATAAATAAATGGAAGTCACAGGAGAGAGCATTAATGGAACAGATTTGGGTAAGGCTGATATTTTTTGGCTATGCAGGCACAGTAAGTGTCAGTGTCAGAGGCCTAAATTAAAGGAAGTTTGGATCAAGTGGAACAGTGATAGAGTGGGAAGGCTGGGCAAAGCCGCAGTTAAAAGGAGGCAAGCCTTGTGTTCTGTAGAGTAGTCAGGATGGAATGTTCCTCCTGTCAGAGGTGGAAGTTCAGGATACCTGACTGTTTCCCTAATGACTGTATCAAGGGAAAGTGCACTTAACTTCAGTGCTTGACTGACCAGGTCAAGGAGTTGGATGTACTCAGGATCATTTAGGTGGCTGAAGATATTATAGATGAGACTTTTGAAGAGGTGGTCACACCCACAGTACGGGCTTTGGAGAGTAGATGGGTGACCACCAGGAGAGATAAAGGGATTAAGAAGTCAGTGCAGGGTTCCCCTGCAGCCATTCCCCTCAGCAACAAGTATACCTTGTTGGATACTGCTTGAGGGCTGACCCATCAGAATACAGCAGCAGTTGTCAGGCTGGTGACACTGTGGCTAGCTCTGAGGCTCAACAGGGAAAGGTATAGATAGACAGTGCTGTAGTTATAGGGGTCTTGATAGTCAGTTGGACAGAAAGGAGGTTCTGTGGCCGCAAGAGAGACAGCAGGATGGGTTGGGTTTTTTTTTTGCCTCCCTGGTGCTGGGTCCAGGATATATCAGAGCAGCTGCAGGATATTCTCAAGAGGGAGAGCAAGCAGCTGGAGGACATGGTACATATTGTCACCCATGACACGGGCAGAAAAGGGGAAGAGATTCTACGCAGTGAGTATATAGAGTTAGGAAAGAGGCTGAAGAGAAGGACCTCCAAAGTAGTAATCTCCAGATTATTCCCTGTGCCACGGGCTAGTGAAGAAGGAATAGGGCAATAGCATTGGTGAAGGATGTTTCCCATGGTTAGGGAGTCTTGGACAAGAGGGCATGGTCTCAGGATTGAGGGGCGTCCATTTAAAACAGAGATGCAGAGAAACTTCTTTAGCCAGAGGGTGGAATTTGTTAACACAGTCAGCTGTGGAGACCAGGTTGTTGAGAGCATTTAAGGTGGAGGTTGATATGTTCCTGATTGGCCATGGCATCAAAGATTACAGGAGAAGGTCAGGGAGTGGGGTGGAGGAAGGGAAAAAGGATCAGCTATGATTCAATGGCAGAACAGGCTCAGTGGGACAAATGGTTTAATTGAACTCCTATGCCTTAAGGTGCAGGGGACAGGGTTTCAAGGTCTTGGATTATTGCAACCTTTTCTGGGGAAGGTCTGTATGAGAGGGACAGGTTCCACCTGAACTGGAGGTGAACCAATATGCTGATCAAGAGGTTTGCAAATGCTACTTGGAAGAGTTTAAACCAGTTTTGCAAGGGTTGGGAACCAGAGCCCAGGCCAGTAAGGGAAGATAGATATCAGGGAAAGTATTGAAAGCCAAAATCAAAATAACAGGTATGATGTGTCAGATTGCTTGAAGTGTGTATATTTTAATTCTAGGAGTATTATAGCTAAGGGTGATGAAATTAGATCAAGGATCTGTACATGGAACTACAATGTTGTAGCCATTACTGAAACTTAAAAGAATAAGGGGTAGGCCATTTAGAAAGGATTTCACCCAGAGAGTTGTGGATCTACTCAGTTGTGCCTCAGAAGGCAGTGGAGGTAAGTTCTCTGGATACTTTCAGGAAAGAGTTAGATAGAGCTCTTAAAGATAGCAGAGTCAAGGGATATGGGGAGAAGACAGGAACGGAGTACTGATTGTAGGTGATCAGCCATGATCACATTGAATGGCGATGCTGGCTCAAAGGGCCGAATGGCCTACTCCTGCACCTATTGTCTATTAAGTTTGAGAGAGGGACAGGAGTGGGTGATTAATGTACCATGTTTTCAAAGTTTTACAAAAGATAGAGGTGGAAGTAAAAGGGAGTGATGGAAATTGCACTACTAATCAGAGACAATATCAGAACTACACTCAGGAAAGACATAATGAAAGGGTCAGACATTGAGTCCGTTTGGGTAGAACTCAGGAATAGGAAGTCTGCAATAACGCTGATGGGATTTGACTAGAGTTCCCACAATAGCCATAGGGACATTGAGGATCAGATTAAAGAAATGTGTAAAAATGAATAGGGTTGTTGTCATGGGGGTTTCAACTTCCCTAATATAAATCTGGACCTTTTTGTGTGAGGGGCTTAGGGAGGGCAGAATTTGTTAAGTGTGTCCAGGAAAGTTTCTTAAATCAATATGTGGACTGTCCAACAAGAGGAGGGCCCGTACTGGACCTGGTGTTGGGTCGTGAGTCTGGCCAGAAGACAGACCTTTCAGTGGTGAGCAGATAGGGAACAGCGACCACAACTTCCTAACGTCCAGGATAGCTATAGATACGGATAGGTATAGTCTTTGCAGGAGAGTTAAATTGGAGCAAGACAAATTGCAACAGCATTAGGCAAGAACTAAGAAGTGTTAATTGGGAACACTCTTTTTCTGGCAAGCCCACATCAGACATGTGGAGGGTGTTTAAAGATAAATTGCAGAGTACTGTAAAGTTCCTGCTAAAGAGAAGAACACGGATGGAAAGATAAGAGAACCTTGGATGTTCAGAGAGGTGATAAGACCAAAACACCATAAGACATAGGAGCAGAATTAGGCCATTCAGCCTATCGAGTTTGCTGCGCCATTCCATCATGGCTGATCCCAGATCCCACTCAATCCCATATACTTGCCTTCTCACCATATCCTTTGATGCCCTGACTGATCAGGAAACTATCAACTTCTGCCTTAAATATACCCACGGACTTGACCTGCACCACAGTCTGTGGCACAGCATTGCACAGATTCACTAATCTAGCTAAAATAATTCCTCCTTATCTGTGTTCTAAAATGGTTGCCCCTCAATTTTGAGGCTGTGCCCTCTAATTCTGGATTCCCCCCCCCCCCCACCATAGGAAACATCCTCTGCACATCCTATCTAGTCCTTTCAACATTTGGTAGGTTTCAATGAGATGCCCTTGCATACTTCTAAATTCCAGTGAGTACAGGTCCAAAGCTGACAGATGATCCTCATAGGTTAACCCCTTCATTCTCAGAATCATCCTCATGAACCTCCTCTGGACTCTCTCCAATGACAAAACATCCTTTCTGAAATATGAGTCCCAAACCTGTTGGCAATACTCCAAGTGAGGCCTGACTTGTGTCTTATAAAGCCGAGGCTTTATCTCCTTGCTTTTTATATTCTATTCCTCTTGAAATAAATGCCAAAATTGCATATGCCTTCTTTACCACAGACTCAGCCTGTAAATTAACCTTCTGGGGTCTTGCACGAGGTCTCCTAAGCCCCTCATCACCTCTGATGTTTGAACCTTCTCACCATTTAGATAAGGTTATACTATAGATACTATTGTTCCTTTTACCAAAATGTATTATCATACATTTCTCAACACTGTATTCCATCTGCCACTATTTTGCCCATTCTTCCAATTTATCTAAGTCCTGCTGCAATTGTATTGCTTCCTTAGCACTACCTACCCATTCATCTATCTCTGTATCATCCGCAAACTTTGTCACAAAGCCATCAATTCCATTATCTAAATCACTGACAAATGTGAAAAGTAGTGGTCCCAATACTGATCCCTGAGGAACACCACTAGTCACTGGCATCCAACCAGAAAAGGCCCCTTTTATCCCCACTTGCTGCCTCCTGCCTGCCAGCCATTCTGCTCTCCATGCTAGTATCTTTCCTGTATTGCCTTAGGATTTTATTTTGTTAAGCAGCATCATGTGTGGCAACTTATTAAATGCCTTTTGAAAATCCAAGTAAATGACATCCACTGCCTCTCCTTTGTCCACACAACTTGTTACTTCCTGGAAAAGCAGGTTTGTCAGGCAAGACTTTGCTTTACAGAAACCATGCTGACTTTGACTTTGATGAATTTAGTCAAGAGGAAAAGGAAGAAGTATGCAAAATTTTGGAAGTTAGGATCAAACAAAACACATGAGAAGTATAAAAAAAGCCAGAAAAGAACGTAGGGGTGTTATAGGAGTGTATTATAGACCCCTAATGGGGAGCGAGAATTGGAGGAGCAAATCTGTAGGGAGATAGCGGATATTTGTAGCAAGCACAAGGTTGTGATTGTGGGAGATTTTAATTTTCCACACATAGACTGGGAAGCCCATTCTGTAAAAGGGCTGGGTGGTTTGGAGTTTGTAAAATGTGTGCAGGATAGTTTTATGCAGCAATATGTAGAGGTATCAACTAGAGAAGGGGCAGTGTTGGATCTCCTGTTAGGGAATGAAATAAGTCAGGTGACAGAGGTATGTGTTGGGGAGCACTTTGGGTCCAGTGATCACAATACCATTAGTTTCAATATAATTATGGAGAAGGATAGGATTGGACCCAGGGTTGAGATTTTTGATTAGAGAAAGGCTAACTTTGAGGAGATGCGAAAGGATTTAGAAGGAGTGGATTGGGGCAATTTTTTTTATGGGAAGGATGTAACAGAGAATTGGAGGTCATTTAAAGGTGAAATTTTGAGGGTACAGAATCTTTATGTTCCTGTTAGGTTGAAAGGAAAGGTTAAAAGTTTGAGAGAGGCAGGCTTTTCAAGGGATACTGGAAACTTGGTTCAGAAAAAGAGGGAGATCTACAACAAATATAGGCAGCATGGAGTAAATGAGGAGCTCGAGGAATATAAAGAATGTAAAAAGAATCTTGAGAAAGAAATTAGAAAAGCTAAAAGAAGATATGAGGTTGCTTTGGCAAGTAAGCTGAAAATAAATCCAAAGGATTTCTACAGTTATATTAATAGCAAAAGGATAGTGAGGGATAAAATTGGTCCCTTAGAGAATCAGAGTGGACAGCTATGTGCAGAGCCAAAAGAGATGGGGGAGATTTTGAACAATTTATTTTCTTCAGTATTCACTAAGGAGAAGGATGTTGAATTGTGTAAGGTTAAGGAAACAAGTAGGGACATTATGGAAACTATGACAATTAAAGAGGAGGAAGTACTGGTGCTTTTAAAGAATATAAAAGTGGATAAACCTCTGGATCCTGACAGGATATTCCCTAGGAATTTGAGGGAAGTTAGTGTAGAAATAGCAGGGGCTCTGACTGAAATATTTCAAATGTCATTAGAGACGGGGATGATGCTGGAGGTTTGGCGTATTGCTCATGTGGTTCTGTTGTTTAAAAAGGGTTCTAAGAGTAAACCTAGCAAATCTTGGAATGTGGGATGGACTGGAGCACCTGGAGGAAACCCACATGGTCACAGGGAGAATGTACAAACTCCTTACAGGCAGCAGCATGAATTGAATCCGGGTTGCCTGTGCTGTAATAGCATTATGCTAACCACTCCGCTAACATGTAGTGACAGACGTCAATGTCCATCAGCAAAGCTAGCTGAATCCTAAAGTAAAGCATCACCAATCTACACTTGTGGCAAGTAATGAGTATCGTCTTTACACTAGAGACCACATCTGTCATCAAAAATCAAACAGCTGGAGCAATCAGCAGGTCAAGTAGCATCTGTGGAGGAAAATGGACAGTTGACATTTTGGGTCAAGCCCCATCAGCTCCTCTACAAAAGCTGTACAACTTATTGAGCTGATCCAGCAGTTTGCTTTTTGCTCTACGTTACTGTGTCAGCAGGTTCTTGTGTCACCACCTCGTTCATTTGAGTGACATTCACATTGTGTTAAAAGATGAGTTCAATATTAATCAAAATACTTTAAAACCAGGCTTGACTGAGATGCCATGGCCCCAGCACTTTGTCTTACAATCTGTCCAGGAGACTAACACTGATTTAATGAAGAGTTAGAAAGGCCACGCACACAAAGTTCTGGAGGAACTCAGCAGGCCAGGCACCATCTATGGAAAAGAGTACAGTTGATGGTTCGGGCCGAGACCCTTCATCATGTCAAGAGCAAAAAGAAGTAAAAATATGTAATACCATAACACAGGATTTCTTGCAGACTCAAAAACAAATGTGATCAAAATTCAAAGTTCAAACTAAATTTATTACCAAAATATGCATCTGTCACGATACACTACCCTGAGATTCATTTTGCTACAAGCATTTATATAGAACAAAGAAATACAATAAAATCAATGAAAAGCTACACACAAAGATGGACACACAACTAATGTACAAAAGCAGACAATCAGTGAAAATACCAAAAAAAAACCAATAAATAAATAATACGGAGAATACTACAAGTTATGAAGTCCTTGAAAATGAGTCCATAGATTGTGAAATCAGTTCAGAGTTCAGGTGAGTGAAGTTATCCATACTGACGGTTGAGGGGTAATAACTGCTCCTGAACTTGGTGGTGTCGGACTAAGATTCCTGTACCTCCTTCCTAAAGGCAGTTGCGAAAAGAGAGCGTGGCCTGAATGGTGGGTGACCATAATAGTCAGAACTAAGCCATTACACAATTGGATTAATCAAGGTCGGGCAACATCTGTTGAAATGAGCAGTCAATGGATGCTGCCTGACCTGCTGAGTTCATCCAGCTTGTTTGTACATCTTGATTTGACCACAGCATCTGCAGTGTACTTTGTGTTTGGATTAATCAAGGTTTTGCAGCCCAGGCGGTGGAGTTAGTGAAGGTCCGAAAGGGCTACTTCCTCGACAATAGTAGAACTCAACATACGAGTACCAAGACAAAGCTGGAGAATCGAAAACCATCTTCAAGTTTGGCTTTCTCCTGATATCCCACCATCACAGAAGACACTCAGCCTGCAATTTGTTTTTCTATACAGAAAATCAAGAAGGAGGGGTTGAAAATACTGGATACAACACAGGGAATGGAATTAGATAAATTTCCCACTGTACGGCTCTCATGGGCCTCACAGAAAGCCACACCACTCACCAAGATATTCATATGCAATTACAACATGGCAGCTACCCAACATTGTGGAAAGTTGTTTAGAGATGTCCTGCCCACAAAACAGACAGATAAATCCTAACCAGCTAATTATGAATCATTAATCTACATTCACTGAGCTGAATAAAGAGGGGAGTCTGTGCTAATAGTTCTACCAAAGAATATTAGTCACCTTTAAGATGTTCACAAATGCTCAGTCAGAATAAATTATGGCTTTCATCCAGAGTGAGAGGAGCAGAATTTCAGTGGTTAAGTTGGGAATGACTTAATATCAAGTAGAATTTCACTAAGTATGTTTATCATGGAATTCTGGTAAAACTGAAGTTGCTAAGTTCAAAGTTCAAACTAAATTTATTATCAAAGTACAATTTAACTGTACAAAGAATGGTGCTATGGCAATGTAGTGGACAGCTCAGGCCGTCCGGAGTTCAGAGTTCAATCCCAGCTCTCTTCCATCAGGAGCTTCTATACGTCCTTTCTGTGGAATGCAATAGTTTTCCCCAGATGCTTCAGTTTTGTCCCACAGTCCAAAGATGTACCTTGTGGATTATTGATCAATAGAAATAGCCCCGTAATTAAGTTAGGGTTAATCCAGCTTGTCAAGTGTTTCCTGGCGTGGCTGTATCGCTAAAATAAAATACATTTTGAAAATATATGTCACCATTTATTCTCCTAAGATTAATTTTCTGGTGGGCATTCACCATAACTACTAAGAAACAATAAAATAAGTGAAAAGCTATACTCAAAGATGTCACACAACCAAAGTGCAAAATACACCAAATAGTGCAAATACAAAAAGAAAAACAAAACAACAATATTAGATTAATAAGTAATAAATAATATTGAGAACATGAGTTGTGGAGAGCATAGATTCTTGAAATTGAGTCCATAGGTTATGGAATATGTTCATTGTTGGGATGTCTGAAGTTATCCACTCTGGTTCAGGAGCCTGTTGGGAGGTATTAACTGTTCCTGAACGGTAATGTAGGATCTACTTAAAGCTCCTGTATCTCCTTCCTGATGGTAACAGTGAGAAGAGACCATGGTCTGGATGGTAAGGGCCCTTAATGATTGGTGCTGCTTTCATGCAACAGAAGTAGGGACATTTGCTGATGATTACATTAGGTTGAAGTGCATTTGCATTTCCTTAGCAAATAAAGCAGCTAATGCTTGAATGTAACATGACCTGGAAAATATTCAGGCATGGGCAGAGATGTGTCTGCAAACAACACAAAAGCCTATGCTTAGGATTCAATGGCATTACCACCAGTAAATCACACACAGCTACAATGATCAGTAAATTATTAGGGCCAACATACAAAAATTATAACTACAAAAGCAGGAAGGAGTTCTACCTGCTGATGTTAAAACCCTTTCCGTCATTCACACGGCATAAATCTGATATTCTTTACTTTCCTGAATGACCACAAATCCAAGCCCACTCATGAAGGATATAGCAACGTGCTTAATTTAGCACCTATTCACCATTCAAATGTTCATTCCCTTTAACACAGTATGCAGGGAATTGCTGTGTGGACCAGTGACAAAATCCATTGTACTTATCAGAATCAGAATCACTAGCATATGTTGTGAAATTTGTTAACTTTGCAGCAATACATGATAAATATAGAAAAAAAATACTGTAATTGTATATATGCATATTAAATTGTAAAATTAAGCTAAGTAGTGCAAAACAAATTTTAAAAATAGTAGTGAAGCAGTGTTGATGGGTTGAATGTACATTTAGAAATTGGATGGCAGAGGGGAAGAAGCTGTTTCTGAATCACTGAATCAACATCATAATAATAAATAAACTAGTAAATCAATTACATATATTGAATAGATTTTTTAAAACGTGCAAAAACAGAAATACTGTATATTTTTTAAAAAGTGAGGTAGTGTCCAAAGCTTCAATATCCATTTAGGAATCGGATGGTAGAGGGGAAGAAGCTGTTCCTGAATCGCTGAGTGTGTGCCTTCAGGCTACTGTATCTCCTGCTTGATGGTAACAGTGAGAAAAGGGCATGCCCTGGGTGCTGGAGGTCCTTAATAATGGACGTTGCCTTTCTGAGACACCACTCCCTAAAGATGTTCTGGGTACTTTGTAGGCTAGTACCCAAGATGGAGCTGACAGGATTTATAACCTTCTGTAGCTTCTTTCAATCCTGTGCAGTAGCCCGGACAGTGATGCAGCCTGTCAGAATGCTCTCCATGGTACAACCATAGAAGTTTTGGAGTGTATTTGTTGACATGCCAAATCTCTTCAAACTCCTAATAAAGTCGAGCCGCTGTCTTGCCTTTTTTATAACTACATCAATATGTTGGGACCAGGTTAGATCCTCAGAGATCTTGACACTCAGGAACTTGAAGCTGCTCACTCTCTCCACTTTTATGAGGATTGGTGTGTGTTCCTTCGTCTTACCCTTCCCAAAGTCCACAATCAGCTCTTTCATCTTACAAACATTGAGTGCCAGGTTGTTGCTGCAGCACCACTCCACTAGTTGGCATATCTCACTCTTGTATGCCCTCTCGTTACCACCTGAGATTCTACCATCAATGGCTGTATTGTCAGCAAATTTATAGGTGGTATCTGAGCTATGCCTAGCCACACAATCATGTGTATATAGAGAGTAGAGTAGTGGGCTATGTAGGTGAGGTGTGCCAGTGTTGATCGTCAGCGAGGAGGATATGTTATCACCAATCCGCACAGACTGCAGTCTTCCAGTTAGGAAGTCAAAGATCCAATTTGCAGAGGGAGGTACAGAGGCCCAGGTTCTGCAACTTCTCAATCAGGATTGTGGGAATGATGATATTAAATGCTGAGCTATAGTTGATGTAGTTTGGCTGGTGGCGCTGTGACATCAGCACCAGACTCCGGAGCGAAGGTTCCCGAGTTCAAATCCAGTCAGGTCACTCCCAGACACTCTTTCCATCTGTGCTGGGTTGAGTGTCGAGCTCGCAACTCGGCCTCGTAATAAAAAAAACACTGCGCTGAGAGAAGGACGTGGGGGATCACTCACAGAATCTTTTCTCCAAGCCAGCCGCTTGAAAAAATAAGTGG
Organism: Hypanus sabinus; assembly: GCF_030144855.1. Lineage (NCBI taxonomy): Eukaryota > Metazoa > Chordata > Chondrichthyes > Myliobatiformes > Dasyatidae > Hypanus > Hypanus sabinus. The sequence goes on from NC_082719.1 coordinate 75,440,985, forward strand.
TTGCCAAGGCTCTGGCAGAGTATGGCACACAAAAACAAAAAAAAATAGTCAATGAACTGCATCATGATGTGGCTGTTTGTGTTGTCTAGGTGGTCTAAAGCCATGTAGAGAGCCATTGAGATTGCATCTGCTGTTGACCTATTGTGGTGATAGGCAAATTGCAATGGCTCCGGGTCCTTGCTGAGGACTTCTTAGTTCTGCTGCAATGCCTTTCTGAAATAAACAAGAAGTATATGTTATTTATAAAGATTTTCTAGAGCTGAAGATAATGGAAAACAATGAAAACTAATTGATGAATGTAAGATATCCATTGTCCTCTCTTCAAATGTCCTGAACATGTGGCCAGCAGATTTGAGTGTTAGCCACGATGGAAACCTCGGCCAGCAGCCATAACAGCACGATGGGAGTGCCTAACCCACTACACAACCAAACCACAACATTTTACCATATGTTTATAAGATGAATTTTCATTTTTCTTCTTTCTCCTTTATTTTTATTACTCTAGTTCCTATTCATCATTGCAGTAGAGCCCTTTAAGTTAATAATATCCAGGTTACAATGAACCGTAGTCATGCAGTGTAACATGATTTAATTAATTAATTAATTAGTCAAAGTAAAACAGATCTTGAATAAGTCTTAGTAGTTTAATAGAGATCTTTTATTCTTCTTGTTGAATAATGAAAATAAGGACAGTATTGGATATTGAGCTCTACTGTCTCTCCCTTCTTGTTGAATATAATACCATACCTTGTGCATTTATCTGATAAAGTGTACTTGTCAATCTGTGCTGCACACAATATTTTAATCAGATCACATCATTGTCAGGGTATTGATATGCATTGTGTTTCGTATACAAGTTATCTGGAGACATGGACTGAAATTCAGAGCTGGATTTTGCTAAGTAGTAAATTCACTTACTTCCTGGCAGATCATTGGCATTTAAAGCTTTCTCCAGGCATTAAACTATATGAATTTTCCACTAGTCTCAAGTGGATGCGGTGTAGTAACAATTTTTAAGGTGGTAAGTCCACAAGCATTTAATCATTTTGTTATTTTTCACTGCTGGCGTCAGGAATCATCAGCATGGCAGTAATCTCCCATACACTGATCTCATTGGTGTCTGCCAAGGATGAAGAAAATCATGAAATAGTGCCACTTTAACAAACTGGAATAAATATATTGCAAAATATTGTCTTAAAGTAGAAATGTGGGAGATTATAAGAATTAGACAGTTGGTTTTAGACATACTATTTTCTTTTTATGTTAAACCACATTTCTCCAAAAGCACATGAGAGACCTGGTTGAATCCTCTATAATTTCAGTGACTGTCCATCAGAAAGAGTAAAATCTGGTTTCAAACCAGCTGACCTGAAGCCCTCTAGCACATACAAGAAGCTTAACCTCTGTTCATTGCATCTAAGGCAGTCCCTTTAAATCTGAGTTCTGCAGTTTCTAGCTGGAGGCGAAAAGGTCAACAGCCAATACACCCGGTGAGCTCTTATGTGTCAGAATAAAAGGGAATGATGGAAAAATCCCTGGGGATCCTGTTTATTCTGTAACCAACAGCCCTGACCCCCCCCCCCCCCCACCATTATTTCCTTACAGGGCAGCTTTCCTAATGTTCCTGCACAGGATATCACCTCGGTTTTCTCTGACCACCAGCAACGTGGACACAGAATCTTGCAGGTACTTGTCACTGCCCTGTTGCAAGGTAACCTCCCTTTTGTCTGCACCCTTTATTTCTCTGTGCAAAGTTCCCACATGCCTTTCTCAAACAGAAGGTTGTACCCTTCAGTACTGATGAAGGGTCTTGGCTTGAAACATCGAATATTCATTTCCTTCCATCAATGCTGCCTAAAGATTGAGTTCCTCCAGCATTTTGTGCATGGTACTCTTCAGTATTTTCATCAATATTGATTCTTTAACCAACACCAATAAAACAAATTATCTGAACCTTGACATGTGCCCTATTAGATGATTCTGACTTTTACATTACAGCAGTGACAAATCCTTTGTAACAGTAGCACAGGGGCAATGAAGACTATTGATGCCATATCAAGCACTGCAAACATGTATTTTCTTCACATAGTAAGTCAGTCTGATAAATTTATTTATGCCGAAATAGGTCATATCTCCTGCCTATATATCTCCAGCACTCCCAACCTCGGCTCTCTGCATTTACTTAAGTCAGATATCCAGGGAGAAGCAAACTACTCACTCACATCTAAGAAGAGAGTCTCCAGCTGAGGCCCTGACACTGCAACATCCCAACAGCTCTTCATTAAGATTAAGAGTGAGATGTTGCATTTTGGAAAGTCAATACAAGATAAGGCTTTCACAGAGAATGACAGGGCCCTGGAGAGTTCCCTGAAAGTGGTGTCACAATTAGAGGGGATGGTGAAGAAAGCATTTGACATGCTGGCCTTCTTTGGTCAGAGCACTGATAATTAGAGTTGGGATGGTTTGCTTCAGTTGTATAAGGCCCAGTCAGCGATGGGTGCAGTGCAGAGAGGAATAAATAAAGGTACAGAAAGGACAAGCAGAGCAGTCATTGTTGGAGCAGCCCATGTTGGGAGTGGGCCAGTGGTGAGAGTGACAGTGTCAGGCTTTGGCTTGGAAGAAGTGTTGGGTCTGGGTAAGTTTCTGTTAAGTTTTCCTTTTCTCTTACTCTGTCTGGGGTACTTAGTAGTATAAATGGCTGTGGTGTGTTCTTTCATGCCGGATGTTGAAGTCCTGGGAAACTACACCTGTTTGAACTGCATCCAGCTGCAGCTCTTCGAGGATCATGTTAGGTTCTGTAGCAGCAGCCGGATGACCTTCGACCTGTACAGGGGAATGAGGAGATCATCGATCAGAGTTACAGGAGCTGCAGGAGAATTAGAATTAGAATTTTATTTCTTACAATCATCTCACAACAACAGGGAGTGAAAAATCTTCATGTTGAATATCTGATGTTATGTACAAGCAATAAGGAAAGGGAGGATATAACCCAAACACTAAGATTGTATAGATAATTGTTTTGTATACATGTATATACAATCAAATATACAATCAGATTAATGTGTCTGTTTTCGCCAGTCTCTGCAGTGCCCTGCGATTGAGGGTAGTACGGTTCCTGTACCAGGCAGTGACACAGGCATTCAGGATGCTCTTGATGGTTCCCCTGTAGAAAATCTTGAGGATCTGGGGCCTCGTGCCAAACTTCTTCAGCTATCTGACATGAAAAAGGTGCAGTTGTGTTTTTTTCACCACACAGCTTCTGTGCACGGTCTAGGTGAGATCCTCAGTGATGAGTACACTGAGGAACTTGAAACTACATCTCCTCTCAACTACAGTCCTATTGATACCATTGCTGCCTGTCTCTGTTACTCCTGTAATCCATGATAAACTCCTTCATTTTTTCAACACTGAGGGAGGGGCTGTTTTCTTGGAACCACTGCGTTAGGGTGTTGACTTCTCCTCTGTAGGCTGTCTCATCTTTCTTGGAAATAAAAAGCGGGTAACTGGGTGACCGTCAGGAGAAGGAATGGGAAGATGAATAGGCAGTTCGTGCAGAGCTATTCCCCTCAATGATGAGTATCCTGTTTTAGAGACAGTTGGGGGGCATGAGCTCGTGGGGGAATGCCACGGACAATGAGCTCCTGGCTCTGAGCATGTGTCCATGGTGCAGGAGGAAAAGAGGAAGTAGAGGGAAGTGGTAGTGATAGGAGAACTGACAGGAGATTCTGCAGATGTGAAGAGGATTACTGGATAGTATTTTGCCTCTGGGGACCAGGGTCAGGGATGTCTCAGATTCTGGGGCAAGAGGGAGACCAGCCAGATGTCTTGGTGCATATTGTTCATTGACAGAGGAAGGGAAAACAAAGAGGTGCTCAAGAGAGAATTTAAAGAGCTGGGCAGAAAGCTGAGAAGCAGGACCTCCAGGGTAGCAATTTCTGGATTGCTACCTGTGCCATGTGCCAGTAAGGCTGGAAACAGGATGATGTGGAGGAAAAAATGTGCGGCTGAGAAGCAGGGGGTCAGGCTTCAGGTTCATGGATCATCGGGGTCTCTCCTGCGGGAAGTATGACCTGTACAAAAGCACCAGAACCCGAGGAATACCAATATTCTCACAGGCAGATTTGTTAGAGCTATTAGGGAGGGTTCAAACTAATTTATCAGGGGGATGGGAAATGGAGTGAAGGGACTCAGGATAGGACGGATGGTAAAAAAAAGCAGTCAGACTGTCAGGAAGGGCAGGCAGATGATAGGTCAAAATTGCAGCCAGCACGGTGAGTATCAGTACAATAGGGATGCAGAATCAAAAAAGTTAGCAAGTATAGTGTTTATATCTCAATACTGTTATAATCTCAATTAATCTCAAAGTGTTATATCTCAATGCACAGACTATAAGAAATAAGATGGATGAACTTGTTGCACTTTTACAGGTTGTGACCAATTGTGGATGAAAGATGGTTATGGTTGGGAGGTGTTCAAGGTTACATATTGTATCAGAGAGACAGGAAGGTAGATAGAGGGAGTGGCGTGGCTCTGCTTGTAAAGCATGGCATCAAATCACTAGAAAGATGTGACATAGGATCAGAAGATATTGATTTAGGAAACTGCAAGAGTAAAAAGACATTGATGGCAGCTATATACAGGCCTCCCAACAGTGGCTGGGAAGTGGGCCACAGATGACAACAGGAATTAGAAAAGGGATGTCAAAAGGGCAATGTTATGACAGACATAGACCACCTCACAAAGTTCACAAGACATAGACCACCTCACAATCTACCTATCTGCCCACCCCATCTTTTCCTAACTATGGAAGAATCTGTAATTTGCATACTGGCCTCACTATATAGCCCAGAACCCACAAAACCATGTGTATGCTTGTCTGCTGTTATACGTTTATTTGTTTGCCCGGATCCATGCATGTGGACACAGTTTAATATACACATAAAGAAACATCAACATGAGCTAATGAAATCATCATTGATTTGGTTCCATTTGGAAGTGCAAGCTTTGATTTCAGTCTGATAACTTAACTTGCATATTCTTATGAAGGTCATCGGCTTATTCAGTCTTTAGAGTATTATGCCATTTATATCATTTGGATCAAATTGAGGAGCATCATGTTCCATTTCACAAAATTACACTATAAACAGGGGACATGGACCTTATAAAACATAATGTGACTCATGTGCAAATCTATAACATTTAATTGGAATCAGATTTTATGATTTTTAATAAACTCTTACCAGGGTCATGTATTTCTCAGCTTTTATTTAAGTGATAAAGTAGCTATTGAGAATAATCATTTTCCTTTTGACTAAGTGACCAGTTCCGAAAGCTAATAACATTTGACATATCTTCAGTATGTTAGCAAATGATTTTTGGTTTTGATTACAATTAAGTTTATTTGGTCCTTCCCTGTCTGGAGGGCACTGATGCATGCTAGGACATAATTTCAGAGGCTCTGGCTGTATCCATTCTAACTCATTGTGAGACCATTGCTCATGTACAAGTTTAGATGATGAGTTCTATCCATGTATGTTCCTTAAAGAGCAAAGAACAACATCACTAGGGATATCAAGCCTATTTAACAATGTCCACACTTGCATTTTACAGCAAAATGTTGACATTAGTTATACCTGCCTATGTTTCACTCAAGTGTACCGTGGCTAATTGTTGGGTATGTGCCTTCCCAACTCCATCTCCACACTCCCCACCCCCCATCACCTCACTATTTGTTATAGACTATATAGAATCATAAAGTTTCTTCAGAACAAAAGCAGTGGCATTCTGCTTGGTAAGCATCTCCTGTCTCTGTAAGAGAAAGTTAAGACAGACCATTTCACACTACTTTCCCCTTAATACTGTAAATGCATTCTTTCACAATAATCTATTCATATCTACTTTGAAAGTAACAATCATTTGTACTTTTGTCCCCCCTTCAGGGCATAGAATTCCAGAGATTGTAATAATTGGCTGGGTTAATTGGTTCTTTGCATTTGTGCCAATCATACCAAGTGCATATCCTTTGATTATCAAACCAACTACTAATAGGAAAGAAACCTCTCTTTTCATTCTGTCCAGATACACTCTGTCACGAATCCTGTGACAAGTTGAAAAGGACCAGCAGAAATGGAACACACCTGGAGTCTGGTTTACTATAAATTAAGACTATATTTATTACTACTACGAATTAATATCATTAAAATTGGATAATACGATACAGGTTATAAACTATTATATATATCTCCGTAAATGTGTGTGTGGATACAAAGATAGTAGTCCCGGAGGTCAATATCAGTCTTACGGTGTCAGGTAAGTTTAAGCAGTTTCAGTTTCTGTTTGTGTTGCATCAAGTTGAATTGATGGAGAGAGAGAGAGAGTTAATTGAGTTGATGTTTAAGTTGGCAGCTTTAGATGTTCTTGCTTCCGAAGTCTTTAGAGTCACTTCGTGTGAACCCCACACAGACACAGATGGACAGAACTCCTTCTAGGGAACGGTCTACTAACCCACGGCATGGGTTCACCACCAGCAGACCCCCACAGACAAGCTCTTACCCACACTGGTAATCACGGGTCGAAATTAATCTGTCCGTGGCCTCCACCCTCGTGATGGTCTTAAACTCCACCAGTGGTTTCTCGGGTAGCTTCCACACTTCTCCCGTGTCGCGTCTGCTCTGACCAAAGCATCAACTTTTATAATCCACCTGAAACTCCAGCCGTCCGTTAGCTCAACCGCTCTGAGCTGTTTCCATGGCGACTTCCCAGCTCGTGTCTCAGCTGGCGCCGTACTCTCTCTCTCAACGTCACAATTAAGAGTGTTATCAAAACCAAGTCAGAGTCCCCTCTCTCTTTTAATTGCCTCCTTGTTCATTAGACTGCTGAATTTTCTAGCAGTTTCTCACCTGCGTGACAACTCAGTCTTTGAATAGCTCTGCTAAGTCATCTGCACCTTCTTCTAATGGTTTGGTAACCCAATTTGGATGCAATAATCAAGCTGCAGCTGAACAAGTGCTTTATATGAAGTTCAACATAATCATGTTGCTTTTATGTCACTGCTCCAACACACAACATATTGAATTGTTTTAACTGCTTTCACAACCTATCCAAACATTTGTGCATATACAGTATACACAGAGTACTCTCTGTTCCTGCACCTACTTTAGATTTGTACCTTTTTATTGCTTTTTTTGTTGTTCCCATCAAGATGTATCATGCCGTAGGTTAAATTTCATCCATCATGATTTCACAAATCCCATTTGATTGTCAATATCCACTTGAGGTTTAGTGTTTTCCTTTTTGTTTAGTATGCATGAAATTCAATTCCAGTTCATAAATCTATCACTGAGTCAAAAAGGTAGATTGCGCCAAGACAAAGTTTCAAGATTGATGTCTTAATAACAGTTTGGATTTTAATTGCAACATCTGGAATATAAAATCTTTTCTGTTTAAAATGTAAAATAATATTTCATCACTGGCAGGGTAGCATAGTGGCTAGCATAATGCTTTACAGCACCAGCTGTAAGATCAGGGATCAATTCTTGCAATTCACTGTAAGGAGTTTGCCCATTCTCCTCATAACCATGTGTGTTTCCTCCATGTGCTCCTTGTTCCTCTGACATTCCTAAGGCATGCATGTCAGGTTTAGTCAGTTTAGGGCATGCTATGGAACATGCAGATGTTTCATCCCCTGCACATCACACACTGTGTTGGACATTGAAACAAAACATCACATTTTACTGTCTGTGTTGATGTTTTGACATACATGTGACAAATAAAGTCATTTTTAAGAATTTTCTTTCTTTAATAACCTTCTAGCAGTAATTGGATGAAAACATATATCATTTTACAATTTTTTTTCACATCAGTCATAAAACTCAAGGAAATGCATCTGAACTCTGCAATAACAATCCAATACCTTGGATTCTCCCAGCCCAGTGAACTTTCACAAATTGGATTAATAGCTGAGGGAGGCAAAAAAATATGAGTTGGACGGAAATGTTCAGCTGCAAAGAAATTAAGGCAGGAAATCATGGTCTATATTTGAATTAAAAAGCATCTTTCTACAACATTATAAATATTAGTGTTCATTGTTATAAGTCATAATATAGCATATGGATTTTCAACTTAATATTTGATGTTTCATTTAATTCTGCTAAATTGATGTTCACTGTCATCATACAATTATTCATAATTTAATATTTTTTCAAGCTCTGAAAATTTATGAGAAATGTATGTTATCCATGATCCATCATTAACTGTAGGGGAAAGCCTTTTATATAAGTAAAAACTCCTGTAAGTAATTTAAATCATGGATGTGTAGTAATTATCATTGAAGTTTTGTGGAAGTTATTTGAATCAGAATCAGAATCAGGTTTAATATCATCAGCATATGTTATGAAATTTGTTAACTTCATGGCAACAGTACAATATAACACAAGATAATATAGAGAAGAAATAAGTAAATCAACTACAGTAAGTATATAAATGTATATTGAATAGATTTAAAATAGTGCAAAAACAGAAATAATATTAAAACAGGGTAAAATACCCTCTAAAAAAGTCTTGAAGTTCAAAATCAAAAGTACATGCTTTCAAACAGCATGGATCAATTTATGTACTGATTGCAAACAACAAGCTCCATCCAAGTTTATCATTCTGTGAAAATCCAAATTTTGGGGTAGATATCAGTAGTTGCATTTTAGGTTGAACCATACTTTTCTCTATGGAGAGAAGCAGGATGAGAGGTGGCTTAATAGAGATGTACAAAATAACCAAGGACTTTTTCCAGGACGGATATGGCTAATGCATGGAGAATAATTTTAAGGTGATTGGAGGATACTCTTGAGGGGATGTCTAAGGTACTTTTTTTACACAGAGAGTGGTGAGTGTGTGGAATGCCCTGATAGGGGTGGTGCTCGAGGGAGATACAGTACTGTGCAAAAGTCTTAGGCACATGAAAAAGATTCCGTAAAGCGAAGATGCTTCTAAAAATAATCAAATGAAAAGTTTCTAAATATTAAATAATTAGTACAAAGAGAAGAAAGCAGCAAAAAGATAAATCAAATCAACATTTGGTGTGACCACCCTGTGCCTTGAAAACTGCATCAATTCTCTGAGGTACACTGTCGTGCAGTTTGAGTCCTGCCAAAGGGTTGTGGCCTGAAACATCAACTATACTTTTTTCTACAGATGCTGCCTGGCCTGTTGAGTTCCATTTTGTGTGTGTTGATCAGTAGACTGAAGAACTTGCCACAGTTCTGCAGACTCTGGTTGCCTTTCTTGTTTCTGTCTCTCCACATAATTGCAAATGGCTCAATGATGTGATCAGGGCTGTGGAGGCAATACAAAAAAATGAAAGCATACAAAAAATCTAGGGTGCCCAGGACTTTTGCACAGTACCATACTTCTGGGGCACTTAAGAAACTCTTAGATAGACATATGAATGATATAAAAATGGAGGGCTATGTATGAGGGAAGGGTTAGAGGAGGCTAAAAGGTTGGCACAACATCTTCAGCCAAAGGGACTACACTGTGCTGAAAATGTTCTGTGTTCTATGTTCTACATTAGAAACAGATAGAGTAGCACGTCTTGCTGAGCAGGAGCATATATTGTTGAAGCTTTTACAGTTGTTGAGTTTCACTAATAACAAGGCTATTTCAGCTACTCAGTTGTAAGAGGCCTTTTTCCATGACTTCAGTAGAGAAATAATATCAGGCAGAGCAGAATGCTCACTTCACACTCACCTCTGCCAATCTGCAAACATGAGCACAATGACAGAGGTGTGAATAGCAGCAGCTCAGGCATCAGTATTTAGTCCCTTCTGCAAAAAGCATTTGTTTAATTGATCAAAGGCAAAGTTATTGCACATGCCAGCATGAATGATTTTTTTAAAAGGATGGGGACACCCTTTGCACAGAAATGGCACCTTGGTTGATGTTGTAAAACGCACTTTTATGGTAGTCATCAGGGAAACAGAAACAACCTAAAGTGATCTCCTGGGAACTTTTAACTAGAAACACCTGTACTGCGCTGACATTCATGAACTCCTTAAAAAGAACAGTTGCCCCTCCCTAAGCAATGCACACAATACTGGAGGAACTCAGCAGGCCGGGTAGCATCTATGGAAAAGAGTAAACAGTCGATGGTTCAGGCCAAGTTGCATTTTACGTGATCTCTAAAAATAATGCGTTTGCAATCTTCTTATAAGTAAAAGCTTAATACTTCTAGAACATTATTTGAAACATTAAGGCAATGATAAGTTAATAAAATAGGGCTGGTTCACACATTTTCTGGGCTTCTCAGTTTAATGGGATGCTTCCAATTAAGTTGGCTGTTTACTGCCTCTGGGTGAAATGAGCCCTATGTATCAATGAATTCACTAATACAGCAACTTGCTATCATGAAAGTGATTTCCATTTTCTGAATGTGAACTGGAAGCAAACAGATTTTTAAACATGGCTGTAGATACTTTGAAACATTTAACATGATTGTCCCAGTATAGAGTTTCCAGTGCAAATCCAATGGTCAAGAACACCCACAAGCCCAACTTGAGTTTTATCTCTGGTTCTCATTAAAAATGATGGGGAAGTGCTCGCTCTTGAATTCAGCTATGGTGCTGGAATCAGTCATCATATTGTTTTTCATTGTTATAGACAATAGACAATAGGTACAGGAGTAGGCCATTTGGCCGTTCGAGCCAGCACCGCCATTCAATGGGATCATGGCCGATCATCCACAATCAGTACCTCGTTCCTGCCTTCTCCCCATATCCCTTGACTCTGCTATCTTTAAGAGCTCTATCTAACTCTTTCTTGAAAGCATCCAGAGAATTGGCCTCCACTGCCTTCTGAGGCAGAGCATTCCCTAGATCCACAACTCTGGATGATTTTTTTTTTCCTCAACTCCATTCTAAATGGCCTATCCCTTATTCTTAAACTGTGGTCTCTGGTTCTGGACTCCCCCAACATCGGGAACATTGTTCTGAATGAGCTCCCATTTTAAAATGTATAGTTTTTCAATGGTGGGTTAGTTCTCACTAGTTGTGAGCAAAAAACGGTAAAAATTTGATAAATAGAATGTGAAGACAAAAATGTTTAGGTCAATACAAATGGCCGAGGATTTTAAGTCGTCAGGTTTCTGGTGAAAAATAGTTCATTCAGCATGGTGAAACCAGTTAAGAAGTAGCTATGAACCTAAAGAGTTTCAGATAAGCTTATGCTAGTTGCCAGCACAAGAGAAGGAGGAGGTGCCAGGATCATGGAGGATTTTAGAGATGCAGATGGTGGGAGGAATATAGTGCAGGATCAAAGTTAGAATCTTTGGCTTTATGTAATTCTGTGATATTTAGTAGGCACAAATTCAATTGGAGGTCCTGAAAATGCAGCAAGACATGAAAAGAAGCAAAATAGAAGAGCACAGTCTCAGCAAGACAAATCTTCAAACACCAACCTTACCTCTCTCCTCTACACTCCTCCCACCCTGCAGGAAATGCAGCAAAGGGGAAAAAGTGTTGGTTTCTCTTAAATGTCACAAAGTTGCAGGAAGTCAGGTGACCATGCCATTTAGTTGCATCTCTGTAGAGGACTACTCCATTGAAAGCCCTGTCTTTTGGATAGGATGACACAGAGTATAAATTATAAATAAATTATACAGGACAGTAAAGGGAGAGCGAGAGAGAGAGAGAGAGAGAGAGAGAGAGAGAGAGAGAGAGAGAGAGAGAGAGAGAAGGACTGCAAAAACAAAGCATAAATGCAAAAATAGATACAATCAGAGACAAGTCCAAGGTGGTGCAAGAAATGATTTGCAGTGTCCCATTGCTGAGGTAGTTTTAGGGCTGTGCATGTCAATTCAAGAACAGGATAGTTGTAGGGTTCCTGAACCTGGTGTTGTGGACCTTCAGGCATTTGACAGTAGCAGCAATAGGAGGGCATGGTACATTTGGTGAGGATGGTGGATGCTGTCTTCTTGAGCCAGCACCTTCTGTAGATTCTCTCAATGGGAGCCTCTGTAAGATAAGAAGGGTGATCCTCATTATACTGTCCAAAATTTCCCTCAGCCAGCAGAATAACTGACCTTTATCATATGGCTCTTCATGGAGTTTGCTGTGAATTACTTGGTCATTATATTTCCTCTGTTACCACAGTAACCATACTTCAAAACCAGTAAACTGCATCGTAAGGCATTTTCTTTCTTTGCCTATCATTATAATAAACCCAAGCATTGATATATTATATGCTCACCCTTAAATCCTGTAGAATTTCAGACATGTGCAAAAGGGTTCAGATTAACTGACTCTATCAACCTGTTATTTTAAATTATAAGGCTTTTATATGCTTTGTTTTTAATGAGAAGGGTATGTTTCCTACTTTCAAGCTCTTTTTGTTTACTGGTTATCATTCAATTGCTTGAACACAATTAATGAAGAAAGGTAGCAGATTTTGTTTCCTCCTTGTTTCACCTGCTCTGTTTCTGAACTCCATCCCTCACAGACCTCCTTCCATCTATCCATTATTTCTCACTCCTCCTCAGTCCATGTGTCACTGACAGGCCTCTGTCTCGCTCCTTCTCCCTCCCCTTTAGGTTCACACTCTTCCTTCTGTATTTTCAGCCCTGATGTCGAGTCTCAACCCAAAATATCAACAATTCTTTCTCCCTCACAGATGCTGCTTGACGCACTGAATTCCTCCAGCTATTATTTTTCACCGTTAGTACCAGCATCTGCCACTTCTTGTGCCTCAAGCTTGTATCCAACTCACTAGCTCTCCCTGGATTTTATTGAGAGGTCACTTTCCAGAATAGCCTACCATGACGTCTTTTCAAAACCCTTGCGAAATTTCACGTAGGCGACATCTACTACCCTGCCCTCATCAATCTCTTGGTCACCTCTTCAGAAATTTCAATTAATTCATAAGACAATTTTCCATGTGTACATGTTGAATAGCCCCATTCGTTCCTTACCTTTCCAAATGCAGGTAGATCCTATCTCGCAGAATACCCACCAATAGGTTACCCATCACTGATATTAAGTCGCTGGCCTGTAGTTCCCTGGCTTGTCCTTTCAGCCTTCCTTAAACAAGGGCACAGTATCAACCACCCTCCTGTCTTCTAGTAACAAACTTGTAGCTAAAGATAGAATGAAAAAGATTCTGATAGGGCTTCAGCAATATTTTCCCTTGATTCTTACAATATTCTACAATACACTAGGGGATATAGCCACTTATATGCACTTGAAGACCACTACCTCTTCTTTCATAGTATCAAAATATTTGAGGGCATCACTGTTCTCTTTCCTGTATTCCCTAGCTTCTGTGACCATCTCCACGGTAATTAGAGACTGACTTTAACCAGTCTGTGGATGTCTATGTTCTGGTTAACCACTACCGCCCTTGTCATAGACATAAAAATAAAAGTGACCAAAAAAAAGTCATTTGCTTTTAGAAGGATCAAATAGTCCCAATTTAAGTCATGTCTTCAATGAAATACTGTAGATCTTAATAATCTATAAGATAACTTTAAAATAACCAGCATGATTTTTAATATTTTCAAATTAGGATCCTTGAGGAAATGGTTGTGATTGTGAAAAGGTTGTAATTAGTACTTCATTATTCAACTACTACTGTGTAATAGATGCAAATAACTAACAGATGGACCGTCAGTAGCTTAAACCAAAAGGATAGAATGAAGCACAGTCTGAACAGAAGCATTTGTGTTATTGATGTTGTTTTGTTTATCTTGAACTGATTTTTTTTGTTTAGGACTTAAGATGTATGTGTTTATTATTCTTGCTTTGAGCTTTTTTATGGGAAGTAGTGGAGTATGTTTCTTTCCTGGATTAATTAGTCTTCCAGACATCTCTTTGATGGGGCATTGACCAGACTACTAAGTTTCTGTCATGTCTTTTCAGAGAGTTTGTTGCTGTTTTCAATTAAAAAATGTTTGTGTCAAATTCTGTTGCTTGTTTTAGTGTATCACTTCCATTTTGATGTGCTGCATATAGGGTTTTGCCTGAAATGCATCAGATTATGAGGCTGTTATCAACTGACTGATAACAACAGCAATAATAATGGTAAATTGACATGATCCGAAACAGGTTTCAAACAAATGGAAAAATACACCATAAAGAGGCTAATATATAATTAAGAATAACTTGCCAGTTAAAGCCTCAACACAGTGACTGATCATTTATTGTCACAGTTATTGCAGCATAATTATTGCTACAATTAAAAATATGAGGAATAAATTGACAGGTCTCAAATGTTAATGGCTCAGATCTTCTGCCGACCAGGAAGCTGAATTACCTTACCAATCACTACCCAAAGAATGTTACTAGTTTGCAAAACATAGTGCTTATTTTACAAGAAAAAATCTGCAGATGCTGGAAATACAAAGCAATGCACACAAAATACTGAAGGAACTCAGCAGGCCAGGCAGCATTTATGGAAAAGAGAAGACAGTCGATGTTTTGGGCTGAGACCCTTCATCTGGACTGGAAAGGAAGTGGAGAAATCCAAGAAAGAATGTGTGAGGGTGGGGGGGGGTGGTGAGTAGAGGGAGAAACACAAGGAACGTAAGATGATAGCTGAAACCCAGTGAGGGGAAGGGGAAGTTGATTGGCGAAAGAGATAAGGGCTGGAGAAGGGGGAATCTGATAGGAGAGTAGAAGATGGAAAAAAGGAAAAGGGGAAGAGCACCAGAGGGAGGTCATGAACAGGTAAGGAGATAAGATGCGAGAGGGAGACAGGAATGGTGGGGGAGGGGCCATTACCAAAATTTTGAGAAATTATGCCGGTGGCTATCTATCTGGAATATGAGATGGTTCTCCTCCAGACTGTGTGTGGCCTCATTGCAATACTAGAGGAATAAGAATACGGCATGTCAGAATGGGAATGGGAAGTACAATTGAAATGGGTGGCCACCAGCAGATCCTGCATTTTCTGGCAGAAGGAGCAAAGATGCTCAGCAGTCTCCCAATCTGCGTCGGGTCTCACAGATATACAGGAGGCCACACTGGGGGTATTAGATACCCCAACAAACTCGCAATAGAAGAGTTGCCTCACCTGGAAGGACTGTTTGGGCCCTGAATTGTAGTGAGGGAGGAGGTATGATACTTGTTTTACTTGCAAGGATAAATAGGGGGTCATAGATTGGGAGACCGCTTTGCCAAGCACCTTGGCTCTTTATGCCAGAAAAAGCAGGTTTGCCCAATGGCCACTCATTTCAATTCTACTTCCCATTTATATTCCAACATGTCACATTCCCATTCCTCGGCTGCCGTGATGAGGCCACCGAAGTTGGAGGAGCAACACCTTACATTCCGTCTGGGTAGCCTCCAACCTTATGGCATGAACTTCGACTTCTTGAATTTCTGGTAATTGAACCCCCCCCCCCCCCCCACTTCATTATTCCTCATTCCTGTTCCCCTTTCTCATCTCCTTACTTGCCCTTGCCCTCCTTTTGGTGATCCTCCTCCTTCACCCATCTCCATATCTTTATTACTTTCACCAATCAACTTCCCAGCTCTTTACTCCACCTCCTCTCCCTCCCCAGTTTCACCTATCACTACCACCTTGTACTTCTTCCTCCCCTCCCCCATCTTCTTACTCTGAATTTTCATCTTTTTTTCCAGTACTGATGAAGGGACTCAGTCCAAAATGTCAACAGTTTACTCTTTTCCATAGATGCTTCCTGGCTTGCTGAGTTCCTGCAGCATTTTCTGTGTGTTGCTGTGTATTCTACTTCAGTTTTTATCTGGAAAAGAAATGCTTCTGGAGTCCCTTTAAACACACAAATCATTGAGATTCCAGATGGGCTAAAAAATTGTTGGTGAGGAGGCACAAAGAAGTCCTGTCACATTAGAGTGCATAAATTATCAGATTGAAATTGTGACATTAGATGTGTACTTAATGTATCTGTTGCCTTTGAACACTATATTCACGTCATTATACAATTCAGAAGTTCTAGGCTTCTCTCATGTTATGATTAGTGACCAAGATATTTCAATTTGTTGAGACCTTCAATTGAATCATGCACTCTGGTTAAAAAAAAATGTTTTCAAGGAAGGCAATATGCATTTACAATAGAAGGCAATTAAGTAAGTGAGTCCCAGCATAACAGGTCCAGCATTGTGTAATCAATAAAAAATATACCTTTAGACAGAATACCCATCTATCTAAAGAAAAGATTGCTTTTATATCACTACTTTTACAACAGCTTAACTAACAGTAATCCAAAACTGTTATCAATGTTATTCCACAAAGTAGTCTTAAATGAAAGGGAAGAAAGGTTTCCAAAGATTAAAACTATTTGAGGCATGAGGCTGTCCTTGGAAATTATCAGCTTTTGAGCCACTAAGAACTCTGCTGATGTAAGCCACTTCATTATGTTGGGTTCTAATCAGACTGAATTTCAAAACATTATTCCTGGAATAGCACAGTGGTGATGTTTTTTTGACAATTTTCTCAACCCCACAGAACTGCGAAACTTGTAGAAATCCCATAAAATCATATCAACCTTGGTATTATATCACGAGTGCATGTCAGCAAGCTGTAAGTCTGAGACAAGATTGACAGTATCTGCAAAAAGTAAAATACTGAAGATAATGGAGATTTGAAAGAAAAACAGAATTTAGAAAGATACTTTGTAGTTTAGGTAGGATCTGTGGAGGGAGGAACAGAGTTAATGTTTCAGTTTGAACGTTCACTAGAACTAAGAATAATAACAGCTTTTAAGAGGGAGAGAAAGTTGAGGGGCATGAGATGGAGAAAAACAGAGCAAAAAGAAAAATGAAAGGATGGAAAGAAGTCAAATGACAAAAGAAGTGAAGTTGCAAGTTTAAAAAATGAACAGGATGGGAAAATGTAAAGATGTTATTAGAAATTATGAAAGGAATTGGGATGTCCTACTAAAAACTTATTATAATCAGGATTCGGAAACAAGGGGAAGAGTTTTATTATCAAGCTATTTACAGAATCAATGGGCTGTTGTGATAAAGATCCAAGGTACAAGTTCAGAGGTTTGCAAAGGAAAGAAATCTACTCATTCCCGTTTAGTCAAACCAATATCTGAACCACTTCTCAAAAAAGACATGAGTGAGGAAGATGTTTGTCCTTGGCTGGAGGCACCAAACGTCCTTGGTACTATGGAATGCACTTTGGCCTCTGCATCTGAAATTCAGTTCCAGTGGCAAGCTTTGGTTAAGGAATGGTGAAGGGGACAAGCATGCTGAAATATTGAGCGATATTTTCCTACTGTTGTTTCCAAGAGGCTTCCTATGATCTATGAGACCTCTGATTGCAGGAGTTTATTTCTGCATGTTTTAGCTCCCTTTAGAGCAACTTTACAAGGTGATGACCAGAGTCTAAATGAGTCCAGTTGGACTTCCAATCAAAACTTGAAGAGCTCATAAATGTAACTTAACGACAGAATCCACAGCAGACTTCTGAGTACTAATAATTTGTACCAGATCACAGCCAAGCTGGCAGTGGTTGATAGCTACAATGAGAAGATTACTTGGAAAAATAGCAATTCAAATTAAACTGGAAAGCAACATGCACAGATGCGCCCAATATTATATATGATTCCCAACCAAGCTGTAAATGCAGTTCCCCAGTTTGTGGTTACAGTTCTTTTTGTCACTGGAGGAAAATTCATCAATTCCTCACAGAAATGCTGACATGAGTCCAATCTGTTGCAGAGGTAAGATATTCAGTGTTCAGGGGATAAAAAATACATTGGCTAGTTCTTTCCTCATGAATCATGATCACTGTTGGCTGACCATTGAATGACACTGGAAGTGGACATTATGAAGTCCACAATCAAGAGCCCCTCACTTCTAGTTGGACAAATAAATGCAAAAACGAGTAGCACAGCAGGAAGAACATTTAGATTGTAGTAAATCATGAAGTAATACCTAGAGTACAACACGACAAAAGGAATCTGTGATTGACTGATCGAAGGACAGATTATTTTAAGAAGTACGGCACTTGCTTTTGTAATTCATTCTTTATTACCATATGCCTTTATAACATTATGAAGAGTGAAATATTTTAAGAATGGGATTTTCAAATCTATTCAGTAATATGAACTTCTCTACCGCTTGTATCAAGGTAACATGTTTCCAGAATGAATGGCCCCTGCGAGCATCAACAGTGCCATTTGAGAACTTGAAAAGTATGCAGTTCTCATTCTTTTCACATTTTCACATTTGGGATAGTTGGAGGTTCTTACAAAGTACTGATTAATGAGTTGCTTCTACTGCTGCAGATCTCTACTGACACGGCTTTTCCTGCCAGGCATAAACATACATCAGATTTTATAAAGTTCATCACATAATCTGAGGGATTTGAAAATGTACTACAGCACATTATCCAAGCATTATTCAATAATTTTGTAATGTCATAAAGGAATTAACTGTCTTAACTATTACTACTTTAATTTGCTTCTTGATTTTTATCAAACTATATTGTTTTGAACTTTACACAACTATTTTCAAGAAAGTCAACTCAGCTATAACTCTATACCAGAATTTTTTATTCTTTGGAAGAGAACCAAACTCATCAAGAATAATATTAGTCACATCCTTTGTGCTCTTTTTATAGACAATGGGACTGAACAGTAAGAGCATCACACAACGAACAAGGAAAAGTCCACAACTGTTTGCCAGAAGTGAATAAGGACATTTTTTTTTACTCTGTATAGTCCTGGTGCAGATATAGAGGAACTTGGTAATCTGGAGAATTATGCATGGTTTTGGTTTCTGTACTTAAGGAAAGATATATTGAACCAGCAATTCAGATTGATGGGTTCACCAAGATAGGACTGCTGTGTCTTTTAAAGCCAAAGGCAGAAGTGGTTTGTTTCATGATCAATTCCTTATGGGGTTAAAATGTGGCAGTACTGTCCCACTCCTGTTCACCAGATCTGGCACAGTTCACAATCAAGTATCATCTATTTTACCTGCCACAGGAAATTTCAGCATTCATTTGGGTACTTTATAAATTCTACCACAGGCCAACGTCAAGCAGGCTTGAGACGAACTGAGCAATGTGATCAGCAGGCATAACACAGCGTGTCCTAATGCCTTCCCCATCATTTTGAGGGATTTTAACCAGGCCAGATTGATAAAGTCACTAAATAACTACTATCAACGAATCACTTGTAGTAGCAGAGGAAACAACATACTGAACCACTATAACACCACCATCAAAGAGTGCTTACTATGATCTTCCATGCCCACACTTCATAAAGTCTGATCACCTGGTTATACTTCTCGTCCCTGAGTATACACAGAGATGGAAGACTGCAACAACAGCAGTGAGGACCAATAAAGTACGGACAAGGGAGGTGCAGGAGCTGTAACGGAACTGCTTTGAATCAGTGGAATGGACTTCATTCAGGGCTTTGTCTTTGAGCCTGAATGAGTATGCTGTAGTTGTCACTGTCTTCATTAAAACATGTCTGGAAGAATATGTGCCTGTGAAAAATTATTGTATGTTCCCAAATCAAAAGGCATGGATGACTAGGAGGTTCGCAGTCTGCTAAGGGCTCACCTTCATGACCGCATGAGCTTATCACCTCTGATGTTTATTTTGAAAGGGAGAATAAAACTACATCTGTGAGGATCCCAGCTGCACCCAGTGACCCTGTGATCTCTGTCTCAGAGGCCGATGTTAGGCTGTCTCTAAGGAGGGTGAACCCTCACAAGGCGGCAGGTCCCAATGGAATACCTGGAAAGGCTCTGAAAACACGTGCCATCCAACTAGTGGGGGTATTCAAAGACATTTTCAATTTCTCACTTCTACGGTCGTAAGTACTCAGCTTCAAAAGGACAACAATTATACCAGTTCCCAAGAAGAGCAGTGTGAGCAGCCTTAATGACTACCATCCAGTAGCACTCACATCTACTGTGATGAAATGCTTTGAGAGGTTGGTCATGGCTAGAATCAACTCCTGCCTCAGCAAGAACCTGGACCCACCATAATTTGTCTATTGCCACAATAGGTCTACGGCAGACATGATCTCAATGGCTCTCCACATTGACTTGGATCACCTAGACAATACAAATTCCTATATCAGGAGGCTGTTCATTGACTACAGCTCAGCATTTAACATCACAATTCCTACATTCCTGATCAAAAAGCCATCAAACCTGGGTCTCTGTACCTCTCTCTGCAATTGGATCCCTGACTTCCTAAACGAAAGACCACACACTGTGCGGATTGGTAATAATACCTCCTCCTGGCATACAATCAACATTGTGGCACCTCAAAGATGTGTGCTTAGCCCACTGCTCAACTCACTTTATACCCATGACTGTGGGGCTAGGCATAGCTCAAATGCCATCTATAAATTTGCTGCTGATACAACTGTTGTTGGCAGAATCCCAGATGGTGATCAGAGGGCACACAGGAGTGAGATATACCAACTAGTTGAGTAGTGTTGCAATAACAACCTTGCACTCTATGTCAGTAAGACCAAAGAGCTGATTGTGGACTTCAGAAAGAGAACACAAACAAATCCTCATAGAGGGATCAGAAGTGGAAAGAATAAGCAACTTTATGTTCCTGGGTGTCAACGTCTTTGAGGATCTAACCTAATGCAGCTATAAAGAAGGTAAGACGATGGCAATATTTCATCAGGAGATTTGGTTTATCACCTAAAACACTCAAAAGCCTCTACAGATGTACTGTGGAGAGCATTCTGGCCGGCTGCATCACCATCTGGTACGGGGAGGGTGGGGGGGGGGGGGCTACTGCATAGGATCAAAGTAGACTGCAGAGTTGTAAGTAACTCAGCTCCATCTTGGGTACTCGACCTCATAGTATCCAAGACATCTTCAAGGAGTGGTGCCTCAGAAAGGGCCCCAGAAACCTATATGCTTCAATGAGGTTTCCATTGACTCTGCCAAATATAGGCCACCTTATTCAATTTCTCTATATAGAACTGTGGTGAACTATGTGCCTGTCGGGACACGCCCCTGCTGACTGCTCCTGTGGCTCCTCCCACAGGCCCCTGTATAAAGGAGACCTGCGGCCTGAAGATTGGCCTCAGTCTCCAGGACCTTGTATGATAGACACTCACTCCTGGTTCCTTCTTCCAGTCAATAAAAGCCGATATCTCGCCTACGTCTCAGTGTGAGTTATTGATGGTGCATCAAGAACTACCTTCTCATTCCAGAAACCAGTCTCCCAAGATATGCCTTCTTCTCATTGTTACCATCAGGTAGGAGATACAGAAGCCTGAAAGCACACACTCAGCGATTCAGGAACAGCTTCATTTCCCTCTGCCATCTAATTTCTACCGATGTTGAACACATGAACACTACTTCACTACTTTTTTAAAAATTTCTGTTCCTTGCACTACCTATCTTAATTCAACTATTTAATATACATACATGTACTTACTGTAACTCAGTTTTTTTGTTTATTTATCATGTATCGTATTGTACTGCTGCCTCAAATTTAACAAATTTCATGACATATGCTGGTGATATTAAGCCCAATTCTGATTCTGATTCTTTAGAAATGGTGAAAATTCAGCTGACAGATTAAAGGAGATGCAACAAAGTTAGTTGAACTAAAGGCATGAATGCCACATGTCTCGACTAGTAAAGTCTTCAAGCATCCAACATATTCTGTGTCAACTGTGGGCCAATTTTCTCAAGGATTTCTTTGTTGACACTGACACTATAAATTTTTTTGAGAGCATTGAAGGTGGAATTTGTACAATCTCCACCCAGTTTTGTAATTATAAAGAAAGATATTGGAAACATTAGGTTGATGCATCGATTTGCCATTGATAGAGAGAAACAGAACAAAAACAGGGTCACATTGAGTCCACACCCATCAAGCATCCTTCTTTAGACTAATTCTACCCTAAACAATTTTATTCTTCCCACATTCCTATGAAAACCCCCATCCACTTCCCACTCTGCACTTACCTACTCTATAGGGGTGACTTACAGTGAACAATTAATCTACCAACTCACATACTTTTAGGATGTTGGAAGTAACCGGAGCACCTGGAGGAAGCACATGAGGGTGAATATGCAAGCTCTACCCAGACAGCACCAGAGGTCAGGATTCCATTATTTTTATGTTTGTCTTATGTAGGTGAGACATTCCATTGTCTCAAGGTATCAGATTTACCCAAGTCTCAGATGCCTTGAGGCATATGCAGGACAGACATAAAATAATCAGAAAACTCCAGTAATACTTCCTAATTGGGAAAGTTGGCTCAGACAAAGGTTATTGGAAGTTCTTAAGGTTGGTATAGGCTTTGTATACATTCTTTGGTAGAAGCGAACATTATGTCTTTATTTGGATGAGAAGTGAGAATTTGAAGAATGGATTGTGGCTAGTTTTCAACCTCTCCTCTGTCAGCCAATATTATCCAAATACTCAAGTGTCAAAGATTCACAAAAGCTAAAAAAATACATTGGAGCCTTGCTGTGTGATAATTAGGGACCTATCCTTTTTCTGGGACTCTCACATTCAGCCACTTATTTGTGGAGGATGCCAGGTGATAAGAGGCAAGTAACTGCTGCTTTTGACTCCAAAAAATACAGAATGGTATTGTTGGCTTCCATATTCACTTCCCACCTGCACCGGGCGTACATCTGGATAGGTTGTCTCCCAAGGTCTCTTACTTTTAGTGCAAAGGAGCGTGCATCATGAGGCAACTGGGATTTACAAACTCTGTCGCAAATACTTAGGGAAAGAAGAAACTGGTGGTGTCATAGTGGTTAATAGCACAAAAACTAACAATCCATAGACCTGAGTTCAAATCACACTGTAGCAACTGAATTTAACTTCAATTCACAATCTGGACTTTTTTTTAAGTAGGCAGTAATGAAGACATTGAAAGTATTGGATTTCCATCATTTTCTTTCTAATTCATTTCAATAGCACTGTGGTGAAGCAACTAGTGTTGCTGTGGCACAATTCTAGTGAACCAATGTTCAATTGTGACTTCAGCTCCTCTGTAGGAGATATGCACATTCTCCCATTGACTGTGTGGCTGCAGCCAGGGTTACAATTACAGGATTGAACATGCACCAGTACATTAATTTGGAAAAAAAAATAACCTCCTTGTAAATGGATGGTAGGAGATCTGGGAGGAATTGATGAACATGTGGGAGAATGGCTTCTCATGAAATGTGGGGAATGAGGCTGATGGAAATACACTGACAGCCAGTACAGAAAATGTCTCTACTTCCTCAGGAGGTTAAATAAATTTGGCATGTTTCCACTGACAATCATCAGGTTTAAAGGTGCACCCTATCTCAATGTCTCATGCCCTGGTACAAGCAACTGCAGATAGTTGTGGACAGAGGTCCACACATCACAAGAACCAACCTCCACTCCATGGACTCTGTCTACACATCTCGGTGCCTTAGGAAAGCAGACAAGGATCCCTCCCATCCCAGATATTCTCTCTCCGCCCCCTCCCCGCACCATTGGGCAGTAGATAAAAAGCATCGAAAGCATGTACTGCTAGGCCCAAGGATTGTTTCTATCCCACTGTTTTAAGACTACTGAATGAAGCTCATGTATAATAAAGCGGACTCCTAACATCACAGTTTACCTTGTCATAGCCTTACAACTTATTGTCTGCCTGCACTGCATTTTCTCTGCATCGATAACTCTTATATTCCATATTTCTTTATTTCTTTTCCTTTGTATTACCTTCATTTACTGATAGGTAAATGATCTATTTGGAAGCCATGAAAAATCAACGTTGTTCAGTTTACCTCGGAACATGTGAAAATAATAAACCTATTTATAAACATTGTGCAAAATGATGAAAAATCTGCTCTCCTTATATTGTACAGCCAATTTTGACTCCAGCAATGTGATCGATTCTCATGTACCCTCTAAAATAGACTAGTAAGCCATTCTGTTCAAGGGCAAATTGAGATGGCCAATGAATGAATGTAAGTAATGCCCCCAAAACAAGTGAATAGTAAATAAAAGAATTAATGAGGATATAAATATATTATACTGAGTTAATGGATTCAAGGCTTATTTGTGATTTCTAATCACTTATAATTATAATGGTTGACTTACAGTGGTGCTGGAAAGTTTGTGAACCCTTTAGAATTTTCTCTATTTCTGCATAGCTATGACCTAAAATATGATCAGATCTTCACATGTCCTAAAACTAGATAAAGAGAACCCAATGAAATAAATAACAAAAAAAAATACTTCTTCATTTTATTGAGAAAAAATGATTAACCTCTAGGATTATCAGTTCATTTAAAGGGGAAATTAGAGTCAGGTGTTTCAATCAATGGGATGACAATCAGGTATGTGTGAGAGGCCCTGCCCTACTTAAAGAACATAAACCCGGGGCGTGACTATCAAAGTCTGATCTTCATCACACGGGTTTTTAGAAGTGCGCCATGCCTCAATCAAAGGAGATTTCTGAGGACCTCAGAAAAAAGCTGTTGATGCTCACCAGGCTGGAATAGGAGACAAAACCATTTCTAAGGAGTTTGGGCTCCACCAATCTACGATCAGGCAGATAGTGTTCAAGTAAAAGAAATTCGACACCTTTATTACTCTGCCTATAGCGGTCAACCAACCAAAATCTCTCCAAGAACAAGGCGTGTCATATTCCAGGAGTTCACTAAGAACCTCAGGGTAACATCTAAGGAGCTACAGGCCTCTCTTGGATTGGCTGATGTCGGTGTTCTACCATCAGGCATACACTGTACAATAGTGTGCATGGCAGGATTGGAAAGAGAAAGCCTCCACTCTCCAAGAAGAACATGGCTACTCCTCTAAAGTTCGTTATTGACCATGTGGAGAGCCAGAAGGCTATTGGAAGAATGTTCTGTGGACAAATGAATCCAAAATAGAACTTTTTGGGTTAAATAAGAAGTGGTGTGTTTGGCCAGTGTCATGGTTTGGGCCTGTTTTGCTGCCAGGGACCAGAAAGGCTTGCCATCATTGATGGAACTATGAATTCTGAGTTTTACCAGCAAATTCTACAGGAAAATGTGAAAGTATTCATCTATGAACTGAAGCTCAGCAGAAAGTGGGTCATGTAGCAAGACAAGGACCCTAAACACACAAGTTGGCCTACCAAAGGATGGTTAAAGAAGAAGAGATTTTGGAATGACCGAGTTAAAGTCCTGAACTTAATCCTATAGAAATATTGTGGAAGGACCTGAAGCAAGCAGTTCATGCAAGAAAGACCACCAATATCCCAGGGTTGAAGCAGTTTTGTAAGGAGGAGTGGCTTAAAATTCCTTCAAGCCGATGCGCGGGACTGATCAATAGTTACTGGAAATGTTTGGTTGAAGTTATTGCTGTACAAGGGGTCACACCCAGTTACTGAAAGCAATGGTTCACATACTGTTTCCTACAAATACATGTAATATTGGATAATTTTTCTCAATAAAATGATGAAGTATATTTTTTTGCATTATTTGAGTTCTCTCTATCTACTATTAAGACTTAGGTGAAGGCCTGATCACACTTTAGGTCACATTTATGCCGATATACAAAAAAATTCTAAAGGGTTCACAAACTTTCTAGCACCACTGTAAATTTAATGGAGTTTTCTTAAACCTGCAAAAGCCAAGTTTACAATCTTTGAATGAGAATGAAAAGAAAGATGGATAGAATGGCTAAGGCCCATAACGAAACCTCTTGTGGTAAATTTCAAAATTTTAAAATTTGATTAAACAATTAGACAGATGAAAGATTTTTAAAGATCGTTTAAAGATTGGCTTTCATTGTCACATCTACATTGAAACATCGAAGCGTACAGTGAAATGCATTGCTCTCCGTCAATGACCAAAAGAGTCCAAAGAAGTGCCAAGAGCAGCCCGCAAGGTTCACTGTGCATCCAGTACCAGCATGGCATGCCCACAACTTTCTAACCCTAACCTGTACATCCGAGGAATATGGAAGGAAACTGGATCACCCGGTCATGGAGAGATTGTACAAACTGCTGTGGGAAATGAATCTTAGTCACTGGTGCTGTAAAGTGTTACACTAACCAGTATACTACAATGCTGCTCCATAAGGAAACACATTTCTCAAGATCATAGTAGAAATTTGGATATTTTTTTCACATGTGGCATTTGAAGCTAATAAACCATTAATTTTAAATCAATGCTGTTACGTTTCAGTTCACATGTGGAATTAAGGGAGATAATACAAACACAGATACCTGGAGCTACTCCACAAGTACACAGAATGAGTTCACAGATCAGCTACGATGGGCAGAACAGTGGAGTCATTCCTGCATTCACACACTGATAACTTCAGCATGTAATTGAATCTCAGTTATTGAAATTTCATCTCAGTGCTTGCTGACTTGCTACTGCTGCAGTACAGATCTTGAAAGGAAATCTCTCATTAATGATTTAAGCATCCCTTTTCTACAATAAAAAGTAAGATGAGTCCTTGATCAAGCCATGGAGAATAACTGCAGTAGCGAATTGGCTGAAGCTGTCAAGGCTGGGGGCATAGAGATGCTTTTGAATCTCCCTGGTTCTTTAAGTGAAGTGACGAGGTTCCAGAGATGTTGTGGAATGCCAGCAATATTTTTATCTGCAAGAGGTGAGTTAACTCAGTAATTGGATGCTATTGAGGTGTTATCCTGATAGCTACAGGAAAACATGTTGCTCATTTTTTAAAATATCTCTTTCCTTTTGAAGGATTTCAGAGAGCTCCGATTTTCAATTAAGATCTTAAGAACCTGTCTTCATTATAAGCTGAATTGTGTTCAAATATTATTTATTACAAGAAGGTAAAGAAGCACCACCACATCCACACTAGTTCACATTATCTTCTTTTCATTCTCATTCAATGACTGGAAACTTGCCCGAAAGGCTCTATTTTTTAACTCATCATGTATGGCCATAAATTATTGCAGTTCAGAAACAGACTCTGAGCTCGTTAGGTCTGTGTTATGTTTTTCTATTCTGAATGACCTATTTTAATCTTTTTTATTCATTTTTCAGGATCAGGGTGTCAGAATCTCAGGCTGACGAAGGCTTTGACTCCATAAATCATGAAGCCTTTAGTTCTGCCATGCCAAATTTAACAGGAACACACAAAGGAGCTGAGCGAACTTAGCAGGTCAGGTGGTATCTCGTATGTCTACATGCAAAATTCATCATCAGGCTTCTGCCTGACCAGATGAATGCCAGCATTTGCTAAAGTTATAGAGTCATATAGCACAGAAGCAGGCCTGTCAGCTCATCTCCTTTATGCAGACAATGGTATTAATTATAAAACCATCATTGGCTTTCAGTACACTATAATTCTCAACCTTTGCTTTCATCAAGAATGATCACTGAAGCTAGCCCCCACCTCCATGGCTTCTATCTACTTTCCCTCACAATGTGACAGGCCCCAATGAAAGGACTAGACAGGTTGAATGTGGAAAGGATGTTTCCTATGGTGGGGGTACCCAGAACTAGAGGGAACAGCCTCAAAATTGAGGAGCAACCTTTTAGAACAGAGGTAAGGAGGATTTTTGTTAGCCAGAAAGTAGTGAATCTCCGGAATGCTCTTGCACAGACTGCTGTGGAGGCCAAATCCGTGGGGGTACATTTAAGGTGGAAGTTGGTAGTTTCCCAATTGGTCAGGGCCTCAAAGGATATGTTGAGAAGGCAGGTGTCTGGAGTTGAGAGGGATCCGGAATCAGACATGATGGAATGGCAGAGCAGACTTAATGGGCTGAATGGCCTAATTCTGCTCCTATTTCTTATGGTCTTATAGTTTTATGGCATATCTGGTAGGGCTCTGAAAATCTGTGCCAAGCAACTGGCGGGGGTGTTCAAAGACATTTTCAATCACTCATAGCTACAGTCAGAAGTTCCCACCTGCTTCAAAAGGGCATGGAGGAGCCGCTACGCAGGATCAGAAATAGCTGCAAACTCTGCCAGCTCCATCATGGGCTCTAGTGTCCCTGAAATCAAGGATCAAGGACATTGCCAAAAAGCAACATATATATATATATACACACACACACACACACACACACACTTCTGACTGTAATTCACAGCTTTTATTATTATGTATTACAATATAGTACTGCCATGTAACACCAAATTTCATGACACATATGGTGATATTAAACCTGAATCTGATTCGGTTTCTGCTACCTCAGGAAAGCAGCCAACACATTCAAAGACCCCTCTTGGCTAGGATATTCTCTCTTCTCCCTCTTTCCATCAGGCAGAAGCCTGAAAACACGTAGCACAAGATTCAAGGACAGCTTCACTTGAAGGCTTGAAAGACTGTAAGGCTTGAATGGAGCTCTTGTATGATAAAGATGAATTCACAATTGACCTTGTCATGGCCTTTTCACTTTACTCTGTACCTATAGTGAACTCTTCATGTAACAGTAATGCTATATTCTACATTATTTTTGCATTTAGGGGAATTAAGGGTTATGGGGAAAAGGCAGGTAGGTGGCGACGAGTCCATGGACAGATCAGCCATGATCTTATTGAATGGCAGAGCAGGGTCGACGGGCCAGATGGCCGACTCGTGCTCCTATTTCTTATGTTCTTATGTCTTTATTCTGTTATTGCTTTTTCCCTTTGTACTATCTTGATGTACTGACATATGTTTTGAAATTATCTGTATAGATAACAAGCAAAACAGCTCTTCTCAGCAGGTATTACAATAATAAACCAGTTACCAGTTACCAATGCTGCCTCCGGAAAACCTTTTATATTATAGGTGAAGACCTTTGTCCTCAGAAAAAGCCAATATCACGGGCAATGAGGCATTGTGCAGCTGCTCTGATTGTTTTGACATTGTGTGTGGGGTGCAACCCCTTAGCAAGACCTACATCCATTATGTCCCTTATTGCCACTGATTCTGTAACGTTCAAAGGAAACATGAAAAAAAACAATGAAGGCATAACACATTACGTTAGTGTAATGAACAAGAAGAGCAAGCCATCAGCTGATCTCATTGGTGCCAAGATCTCCACGAAGCTGAAGAGAAATGTCTCCTCCTTGAACGTAAGAAGAGAATGTAGGAAAAGGAAGGACCCTTCTCTGGGCTCGGCTCTCTAACGGGAGAGTCTGCAATTTCTGAAGATGGAATTGTAGATTTAGAATTATGTCGATGAGTCAGATCAAGCTCCATCATAGGATCATGGTAGAAATCATTTGCAATTGAGGGATGGACACAACCTACTACAGTCTTATTTTCAGAAGTACACACTATTTGCCAGGTTGTCTCCTAATTAAAGAAACAAGAAACTTCCAACTTAGGATCTCAGTGAAGTATAACAGCTCTGAACCTCTGCCCAGCTCTACCAATTTCTTTTTATAGCTTTGACTAGATATTCCCAAAATCCCCAAGGAAATGCCTCACGGCTTATTTCACAGAACTTTTTCTCAGAAATTTCATTATCTCGGTAGTAATTGCATGTTGTGAGAATGTGTTTTCTTACACATATATTTTTAACAAAGTACCATAAGTCACAGGTTTACTCTGTTCCTTTCTTTTTAATAAGAATAGGTTTAAGAAGTATTAGAGCAGAAGGCATTAGGCTCCAAGGTGTTGACTGCACAGTTCCCTCTCATACCCCCTTTCCTGAGTGTGCTTGGAAATGATCCTGACAGCTGTATGTACCTCTATATTCTGGACGTAGACCATTTTATTCTTTCTTAGCATGCTGTGAAGTAACCATTGGTTGCACTGCAATCCAAATTACTGTCTCAGCTCTGGGAATCTTCCATTTATTGTTCTCCATCACTGCACGGACCGATGCCAAAAAAAAAAAGCATCTGGCTGAAAATGACATTAAACTGCCCAAATAAATGTCAGCCAGCTTACATTAGAAATAATAGTACATCTTGGAAAATGTTTCCAGGATATAATACATGTTGAGGTTCAGATGACATTGATAAACTATTCAAGGTTATTTTCCTGTTTTACAGCACCATCTGGACCTTTCAAATACCCTTCAAATGTTATAGCCTTTCAACAATTCCCATAAAAATCAGAAATATATTAGACATTGTTACTAGGTTTACAATTTCATAAAGAAAATCATACTTCTTTAATTTAGTCAAGAAAATATTTGACCTTTTTGGTAAATATGTAGTAATAAGATGGATTCCCTCTTAAATCTTAAACTAAACAAAATGATCATTTCTCCTTTCCTTCAGTCCCTCAGCTTTGTCCCAGCTTCCCAAGGAAATTCTCTGATATGTTGGTACTTTTTTCCTGCTCATTTTATTAAAGCAGAACTTTAAAGAGACATTTGCATTTCGAATCACTCTTTATAGGAAACAATACTTAAGAACTTAAGGACTAGGATCAATGCTTTTAGCTTCCTGAGCCCACATTGCGAAGTTTATATCA
Source organism: Hypanus sabinus (assembly GCF_030144855.1). Lineage (NCBI taxonomy): Eukaryota > Metazoa > Chordata > Chondrichthyes > Myliobatiformes > Dasyatidae > Hypanus > Hypanus sabinus. The sequence continues at coordinate 75,471,333 of NC_082719.1, forward strand.
ATAGGAGCCACAGCAGCCAGTGAAAGGGAATGGAAATGCAGTGAGTGAAGAAGGCAGAGATGAAAGGGTCATTGACCTGACATAATCTTTCATTCCTTCCACGGACACTGACAAGTCTTCAGGATGTTCACAACACTCTTCTGGTTGCATTACTGATATCTGCAGTTCTTTGTTCCTCAAGGAGCCAAGAACCTGGATACAGAGACAAACAGAAGGGAGTTGTATGTAGAGGAAGCTTCAAGGAGTGTGGTGAGGGGAGGGGGGACAAAGTGTCATCTGTGATGGGAGAGTGAAGAGAACAAAGATGAGGAGATGCAAAAGAGGAGGATGACTATAGGATATAAGACAGGGGAAAACATTAAATTAGGGCAGTTGGATAAAAGAATACCATAGTCATGTTGCTGGACCACAAGAGGATTGCAAAAGTGTAGCATTTTGGTTGAGCATTTTAAATTAAATGTGAATGCTTCAGTTTATGTAAGGACAATATTATATAAACTGAGTTTCAAAGTAATGGAGCTGTAGATATAGTTGGGGACAGAGCAGAGTGTAAGGAAAAGAAGCTGAAAATGAAGTGGATTTAGGCAATGAAGGTGAGCACAGAGTCGTGAATTAAATAGTTCGACACTTCCTGTTTTAGACAGGGAGATGAATGAATAAAATGATTCATAACTAAGAAATATTACTTTAAATAGGCAAATATTTATCTGGAGAAAATGTATGCCCCTTGGGACATGATATCAGATAGAATGTTAGAGAACGCAACAAGAGCATTGAGATTAATAGAGAAGTCAAACAGTGAGGGCTTAGTGTAACCATTTCTCATGCAGAATGGTATAGTCAAAGAATATGGTATAGATAATGAAAACTATGGGGACTGGGACAGATGTATGGGTATGCACTGGTTAGCAGAATACTTGACCGCAAATTTGTATGCAACATTTGCACCGTGGTAGCATAGCGGTTAGTGCGACGCTGTTACAACTTGGGATTTTCCACAGTTTGGAGTTCGATTCCAGCACCATCTATAAGGATTTTGTACGATATCTCTGTGAATGCACGGCTTTCCTCCCACAGTCCAAAAGTGTACTGGTTAGTAGGTTAATTGGTCATTGTAGATTGTCCTTGTGGGGTGGGGGGGGGTGAGAGAGAGAGAGGGGGGTACAGAGGTATGCTCCTCTTGCAGGATGCAGGAGTCAGGGAGTCCTCCAGTGTTCCTGATACTACATCTGCAAGAAGTGCATCTGATTGCGGCTCCTGGCAGATCACCTTAGGCCCTGAGCTGGAGCTGGATGAATTCCAGATTATTCTAGGAGGGGTTAATAGACCGGAGTTACAGGGAGGCAATCACACTTGGAATGCAGAAAGCAGGCAGCTAGGTGACAATCGGTGGGGGTGTAGGAGGGGAAATGTGCAGTCAATACAAGACACTCCTGTAACCATTGTCCCCAATAACAAGTATACCTCTACAGGCACCGTTGGTAGTCGAGGCAAGAAACAGGGGAGAGCGAAGGCAGCCAGGTCTTTGGCTCTGTGGCTCAGAAGAGAAAGGGGGAGAAAGGGATTGCAATTTTGATAGGGGAATTAATTGGTCAAGGAGTGTGAATGAGAGTGAGACACCTAGATGGTTTGGTGCCTCCCAGTGGCTAGGATCTGAGATGTTTAGTATTGAGTCCACAGTATTCTTGACGGGGAGGGGAGCAGCCAGAAGTCATGGCACACATTGGATCAGTGATATAGATAGGAAAAGGAGGATGTCCTGAAGCAGGCAATGTAAAGTTAGGAAAGGAGAACCGGAAAGGTAGAAACCTTTGGATTGCTATTTCTGCCACAGGCCAGTGATGGCAAAGAACTTGAAGATGTGGAAGATGAATATGTGGCTGAAGAATGGTGCAAGGGGCAGGGATACAGATGTGTAAATTGTTGGGATCTCTTCCAAGGAGGTATTACCTGTACAATGGGGGCAAGTTTAACCTGAACTCAAGAGGGAGCAATGTTCGTGCAGATCTGTTGGGGCTGGATTGAAATATGTTGGCGGGGGGTGGAAATCAAAGTGATATGTCAGATGATAGAGCAGTTGGTGTTAATGTGCGTAGAGACTTGGGAAGGATAGTCGGTGGATAGGGCACAAACGCAGTCAGTTGGATGAGTCGAAATGTGTTCACTTCAATGCAGGAAGTGTGAAGAAAAAAGATGATGAACTTAGTCCATAGATCGGTACATGGAATTATGATGTTGTGGCCATAATAGATTTAGCAAAGTCGGTTGTTTGATGCTCTGGGGCTGGAATGCTTCAAAAGGGCTAGAGGGAGATAAAAAGTGGTGGGTGATGCGTGGCTGTCTGAGTAGCATGCTAATCAGGGCTAATATCGCAGCCACAGAAGGGATGATGCTGTGAAGGAATCATCTATTGAGTCAGTGTGGGTGTAAATCAGAAACAGGAAGGAAGCAAACACTATCAGGAGTATTCTACAGGTGTCAATAGCTACTGGGACACTGAGCAGCAGGTTAGTAGGCAGAACAAACAGAATCAGATGAGATATACCCCAGGTTACTACAGGAGGTGAGGGAAGAGACTGCTGGGGCATTGACAATGATCTTTGCCTCCTCCTTGGGCCGTAGGGTTGCTACCAGAGGACTGAAAAATGGTGAATGTTGTTTAAAGAAGGAAATGGGGATAATCCTGGGAATTATAGACCAGTCAATCCTAGTCAGTGGTGGACAAACTATTGGAGAGGATTCTTTGGGGTAGTATTTATGATGAGCATTAGGAGAATCATAGCCTTATTATGGATGGTCAGTATAGCTTTTAAAGGGCTAATTGAAGTTTTCAATGAGGTGACAAAACAAATTGATAAATGCAGAGCAGTGGATGTGATGTATGTGCATTTTAGTAAAGCATTTGACAAGATTCCCATTTGTAAGCTCATCCAGAAAGTCATGATTGTTATAAGCATGAAGAATTCTCTGAATCTGAAAAAACACTCTCTACAGAAATGACTCCTCACTTTTTTTCAGTAGCAATGTCAGAGGGTTTCAGAGAAGAGAATCCTACTAGTAACAGCAAGTAGAGTTGAAAAATTGCTGGATTTTCCTGTTCTCTAATACCTGCGATGATTCCTGTGATGGAATCTGAACAATGCCTTTAATATTGAACTGAACTACAAGAGTTACCTGCACTGGCAGCACAGAAAATAATTAGTGTAACCACGATACTCAAATCCTCTAACTTTCCATGCAGGTCATAGGGCATTTGATCATTAAATCTACGTCTCTGAAAACAGTGGGTGTCAGACCAATAAAATAAATTTAAAGTCTATGAATCCTCAAAGTGTACTATCTCTGATTATTGGTCTTTTTCATCTCACCGCAAAAACATAAAAAAGATCCACTAAAACATAATATAGGTAAAAAGAAATTTTGGGAAGAAGGAAAGGAAATTTTGCCGAACATAAATTGCTCCCTTTAGCAAATCACAACCTTGTTTTCCCATCTTCCCATTTGTAATGAATTTGGTAAAAGTGCAGGGAAAATTCCTGAGCATAATTTGCTTCATTTTTGTAATCTGAGACTGAAAAGTACCTCTTCATTTTTGAAAACTCGAGTGGATTAGTATCTTTTTACCTGTATAATCAAAAAGAATTCTTTTAACTTTGGGATCATGTTTCTGTGAACTTTCTTTTCCATCTTACAGTTTCAGATATTAGAATTTCAGATAGAGTAGAAAGCGGCTCTTGTAGGGTTGTTTGCCAATTAAAGATGACCCTAGAAACTGGATGTTTGATATTAATTTCTTGTGTGCAGTTTTCTTTATCAAGAAAGCATATTCACAGATGTCTCTGTGGCTGATAAAGTAAGGGGCATATTTCTCATGCTATTTTATCTCACTGATTATTCCACCAAATTCATGTTGACATCAATGAAAAGTAATTGCTCACATTTAAAATGAATTAGCTAATGGCATTGTTAAAATGCACAAGCAGGAACATAAGTAACATCAATTCACTCAATATTATTGCATAAATTTTCTATAAAAATATGAAAAATCTCTAATTGTCAAAAGGGAAAAATGTTCTGCACACTGACTGAAATGTTCCTAACAAAAGTTAAACTTTAATAATCCCAATAACGGATTGCATACATAACATAAATTCCCACTCACATTTTTGATAAGAACATGAAAACAGTAATACTAATACTGTCAAAACTTCCATTTAATTGTCCATTAATGTTTTCAGAAATTATTCCCATAGTAGGTAATCCAAACTAGAGATGGATGACATCTTTAGTTTAGGATGTGCATACAAAGTTTATCTTTGGATGTCATGTGACAATTAGGTGGTACATAAAAATTACAGAGAACAGATTAAAAAAAATAAAGGGAGAGATGATTCAATTAAAGACTGACAGCAAACAAAGAGAAATACAGAATGCTTCTATTGGTACATTAATACAAATAGTAATCAGCTGAGCATTAAGACTAATCAGAGACCAAATTTGAAATCTATTAGGGAACCAAAAGGCCCTGCTGAAGTATTAGTTGAATCAACTTTAAATCAATTTTACCAATGAACAGGAGTTTGCCAGTGTTCTGGTCAGCCAAAATTATCAAGGGTACTTACAGTATGAGAGAAAGACAGAAAAGCAAGGCATCCTTAGTCAATGAGAAAAGTCAAGCTCAAAAATTTGAAGGCTCTTGCCATATTCTTCCATTCCTTTGCAGAGGTAAAACTGAAACCAAAGGACTGGAGGGATGCAAGTCGTAGTGTAATAGAGCACTACCACACAGAAACTGGCTCTTCGGCCCATCTAGTCTGTGCTGACCACGTTTCTGCCTAGTCCCTTCTGTCTGCACCCAGACCAGAAACCTCCATACCTCTCAGATGTTGCAGCTGAACAAACGTCCATCACCTCTCCTGGCAGTTCATTCCGCACTCGCACCTCCCTCTGAGTGAAGAAGTCACCCTTCAAGTTCCACTTAACTATTTCGCCTTTCACCCTAAACATGTGACCTTCATTTCTAGTCTCACCTAACCCCAGGGGGAAAAGCCTGCTTGTAAGAGCTTGAGCAGAAGTAGGTCAGCTTAGACTGTCTTTATGTACAATACTTCAAATGATATTGATAAAGAAGCATATATCAAACTGCTCAGCAAAGTTGTAGCCATGGGATAAAAATGACCAAACACTAGAAAACAACGTTGTAATCAATGGCAGCTGTTTTGATTTGCATGGAGGTATGGTCAAGGATCAGAACCAGGGCCACTGTTAATTTTAAACATGTCATTGATTTCAGTGAGCACACAGCCAGAAATGTTAAATTTACCCAAGATTCAGACACTTAGTAAAAAGTAAGAATAGACTTCAAGTGAACACAGATATGCAGACTGAAGGTGGGAGAAACTCATTGCAGAAAAGTGTAAGGTTGTGAAAATAAGAAGGGATAATATATGGTAAATGGTAACACATTAATATAGGTACCTAGAGTAAGCTCAAAATAGGCCTATGCAGAATTCCTTGTAAGTGGCAAGACAGGTTAAGAAAATGGGTAATAAATGGATTCCAGACATTAAATAGAAGCAGAAAGTACTAAAACCAGGGGGTTCTACTAACACTTTATAAAACATGAGTTTGATCCAAGCTGGAGTAGATGGATCAAAGAACTTAGAACGGTACAGCATAGGAACAGGCCTTTCCGCCCATGATGTCTTCCTGAACACAACTCCAAACTAAACTAGTGCTTTTGTCCTGTATATCGTCTATGTCCTTCCATTCTCTACATATTTAAAGAGTTTCCACAGGCTGAAAGGCCCCATATTTTAGAATTCTATATGACTGGAATTTGCAATAAGCCAGAAGAGGAAAAATGCTCAAATTGGTATTAAACGTATTCTACCGCAACACAAAGTATAATTGTAGGAAAATGGAACACCGTGTTTCTAGTGAAGTGCATTGCTCTTTGTGGAATTTTAATTTGGGAATTTGTTGAAGCAAATAATTTGAATTTTTGCTTGCTTGAGTTTCTGATGGCACAGGTGTCTAAGCCCTTCACAATCAAAACATGTCAATTCTTAGTAACAAAGATAACAAGATAAGTCAATAGCCTGGAGGCTGACTAAAGAGAGAGCTTGTATATGTAGAGCACTCCTTCACATATTTAAAAAGTTCCATAATTAATTCTGAAGTGCAATCACTGTTTTATAAATAAACATTAAGTATTCAGCTCAGCTTGAAGAACACAGTTATTGCAGAATTCAATATGTGGCTATTTAATATTTTCATTAAGGAAGGAGTTGCAGGCCAGGAGAAAATGATTTTCTTAAAAGGGGCAAGGCATTTTGCACACCAGCAGAGTAGGGTTACAGAATCTTAGGTTAATATCTCGTCATTACTTAAACAATTCAGCATACCTTTAAAACTGTACTGAAGTGCCAGGCTACATGGGAAGTAAAATTTGAACCCACATGCTACTGATTTTCAAAAACACGAATATTGAAACATAATTATACTGGAGGAGAAATGAGGAGAAAAGAGTAAAAAAAAAATCTGAGTAAAAAGATTTCATTAAAATACATAATTGGGTGAGGAAAACGTTAACAATTTTAGAGTGGTTATTAATTTTGTTCCAAATCATTCCAGAGAATTTCAGAGCAACATATGAAATCACTCTGTTCTTGTGTCTAGAGGAGAAATAATTGTAATATTATCACATCCCATAATACAATTTCTTGGCAATTCTTTTGATAAGACTAACATACTCCAAGGGTTTTTCAACACTCTCTCCACCACCATAGACTTGATAGTCAAATTCAAGAGATGAGGCAGGGACATTGATGCACCATCTGCATCATCAATAACTCTCGGAGGTATGAGGCGAGATATAGGCTTTTATTGGCTGGAAGAAAGAACAAGCAGCAAATGACCACCACACAACATCTTGGAGACTGAGGCCGGGGCTGTGTCTCCAATCGCCTTTATACCGGGGTCCGTGGGAGGAGCCATGGTCTGTGGGAGGGGCTGCAGGAGCAGTCTGCGGGGGGGGGGGGGGGGCGTGTCCAGACAGGTATATGTAGTTCACTACATTCACCCCCCTTTGTTTTAAAAGAGAGTTCCCATGTGGTGAAGTTTCTTACAAGTATATTTACAGGTTAAGTCTATCAGGTGGTTGAATCTGTCGCTACGATCTACGTAGCACCGGCTGTGATTGCACAGGTGCCAGTGGTGATTGCACCGGAGACGGTGGTTGTGCTGGTTCCTGCCTGACTGGAGGTGTCAGCCCATTAGGCGTCAGTGATCCCTCATGTGTGTGCGAGGCGCCCAGTATATGCATGTGTGAGACGCCCAGTATAGGAGTGTCGTGAGGAGTCTGTGTAGGGCTTGGTGTGCGCAGTGTCACCTCGGGTACAGGGTTCATAGTTACCGGGGAGTGTTCAGGGTAGTGGTCGCGGATGGAGACCGTGTCCTCCCGTCCATCAGGTAAGACCACGTAGGCATACTGGGGGTTCGCATGTAGTAGGTGAACCCTCTCGACCAGCGGGGAGTATTTATTGCTCCTCGCATGTTTTCGGAGCAGCACTAGCCCTGGGGATGTCAGCCAAGCCGGTAGGGTGGTCCCAGTGGCAGATTTCCTGGGAAAAGAAAAGAGGCGCTCATGAGGGGTGGCATTGGTGGACGTACATAACAGGGAGCGGATAGAGTGGAGTGCCTCAGGGAGGACCTCCTGCCATCGAGAGACCGGCAACCCTTTTGACTTAAGGACTAAAAGTGTGGCCTTCCACACATTTTCCCTCTCCTCCTCTCCTTTTCCCTGGGGATTATAGCTCATGGTCCTACAAGGAGCATTGCCCCTAGCCAGCAGGTACTGGTGCAGCTCGTCACTCATAAAGGAGGACCCTCTATCACTGTGGATATAGCAGGGATATCCGAACAGAGTGAAGAGCTGGCGCAGGGCTTTTATGACGGACGTGGCAGTGGTGTCAGGGCAGGGGATGGCAAAGAGGAACCGCGAGTACTCGTCGATAATGTTGAGAAAGTAGACATTGCAGTCGGTGGAGGGAAGGGCCCCTGAAAGTCAACACTCAGTTGCTCAAAGGGGCGGGTGGCCTTGATAAGTTGTGCCATTTCAGGACGGTAGAAGTGCGGTTTGCACTCAGCGCAGACTTGGCAGTCCCTGGTCATCGTCCTGATGTCCTCAAGGGAGTAAGGCAGGTTCCGGGCTTTCACAAAATGGTAAAATTGGGTGACCCCCAGGTGGCAAAGATCTGCATGGAGGGCATATAGCTGGTCGAGCTGTGTGCTGGCGCACGCTCCCCGGGATAGGGCATCAGGGGGCTCATTTCAGGCCAGTACAGGATATCATGGTTGTAGGTGGAGAGTTCTATTCTCCACTGCAAAATTTTATCATTTTTGATTTTGCCCCGCTGTTGGTTGCTGAACATGAACGCAACTGAGAGCTAGTCGGTCAGCAAGGTGAACCTTTTGTCAGCGAGATAGTGCCTCCAGTGCCTAACAGCCTCCACTATGGCCTGGGCTTCTTTCTCCACTGCGGAGTGCCAAATTTCAGGGCCTTGAAGGGTACAAGAAAAGAATGCTACTGGCCTGCCTGCCTGATTGAGGGTAGCACCAAGCGCGAAATCGGAGGCATCACTCTCTACTTGGAAGGGAATGGTCTTGTCCACCGCATGCTTTGGCAATGTCCCCTTTAATGCGGCTGAAGGCCGTGCGGGCCTCGGCAGAGATGGGAAATGTGGTAGACTTGACCAGGGGGCGGGCCTTGTCTGCGTAATGGGGGACCCATTGGGCATAATAGGAAAAGAAGCCCAGGCACCATCTGAGGGCTCTGAGGGTGGTAGGAAGAGGGAGTTCTAACAGGGGGCGCATACGGTCGGAATCAGGGCCAATGACACCATTTTCCACTACATACCCAAGGATAGCGAGTCGGGTGGTTCCGAACACACACTTGTCCCTGTTATAAGGAAGGTTCAGGGCTTTGGCCACTTGGAAAAATCATTGGAGGTTGGCTTTGTGATCCGGCCAATCATGACCACAGATGGTGATGCTATCCAGATAGGGAAATGTGGCCTTCAGTTGGCACTGGTCCACCATCCAGTCCATTTCCCTCTGGAAGACAGAGACACCATTTGTGACACCGAAGGGGACGCGCAGGAAGTGATAGAGCCTGCCGCCCGCCTCGATGGCGATCCTCTGCGCGGATGGGGAGCTGATGGTAAGGGGATTTCAGATCTATTGTCGAGTACACCTTGTACTGAGCTATCTGGTTGACCATATCCGCGATGCGGGGTAGGGGGTACGCGTCAAGCTACATGAACCTTTTGATGGTCTGGCTATAGTCCACGACCATCCTATTTTTCTGCCTGGTCCGAACAACAACCACCTGGGCCCTCCAAGAACTTGTGCTTGGCTCAATGATCCCCTCCCTGAGCAGCCACTGCACCTCTGACTGAATGAAGGCCCTGTCCCCCTCGCTGTACCTCCTGCTTTTAGTTGCCACAGGTTTACAGTCGGGGGTCAGGTTGGTGAACAGCGGTGGGGGAGGGATCTTGAAGGTGGTGAGGCTGCAAGTGGTGTCAGTAGCGCAGCTGTCGGCATGGTGCTGGGTGGGATGTGTGGGTCGGTGTGTGTGCGTGTGGTCAGTAGCGGGGTATATGGCGAAGTCCCACCAAACTGAGGATTCCTGACAGTGAGTGGTGGGAGGGGCCCGTCATATGCCACACTCACACTTTCAAGATGGCTCTGGAAGTCCAGCCCCGATAGCACAGGTGCGCACAGTTAAGGCATGACCAGTAGCGCAAAGTTCCGATATTCTGTGCCTTGCACCACCAATGTCACTACACAACCCCCCCGGATGTCTGTGGAATGCGACCCAGAAACCATGGTGACCCTCTGGCTTACCGGCCGTGTCACGAGTCCGCAGTGTTGCACCGTGTCCAGGAGAATAAAACTCTCAGTGCTGCCCGTATCAAACAGGCAGCTAGTCCTGTGCCCCTCCACCAGGATGTCCATTATTGACCTTGCAAGCTGGTGTGGGGTGCTTTGGTCGAGGGTTATGGAGGCCAGAGTTGAACCGCCATCTTGGTGCCCAGTAAGCACCCGTGGGTTGAGGGCAGGGCGAGGTGGCACTGACAAAGATGGCCACCCCCATGTCTCGCACGAGGCGGGCAGGCAAGATGGTGGCCCCCATGCCTCACACGCAGCGCTGCCCGACCCCGCTCGTGGTTCCGACTTACAGACCTTGGCAAAATGGCCCTTCTTCCCACAGTTGGAGCAGGTAGCTTCTAGGGCCAGGCAGCATTTTTGGGGGTGTTTTCGAGTCTGCAGAAGTAACACTGTGCAGACTTGCGACTGACAGCAGCTGTGGTCGGTTTCGGGGAGTTCGTGGACTCATGACTGGCAGCGGCGGTGGTGAGTTCGCTCGCGGGTGGCGGGGTCTGCAGTGGCCATGGAACCGGGGGGAGAGGGGATCGTGCATCTGGACAGCGTCAGCGTTGTGCAGAGCAGCCTCCAGTGTGTCGGCCGTCTCGATCGCCGAGCATAAAGTAAGATCAGCATTTTCCAGCAGCCGCTGGCTCACGTACACTGACCTGATCCCCGTAACGAAGGCGTCTCGTACTAGCAGCTCAGCATGTTGTTCTGCCGTCAGTCCCTTGCAGTCACAAGCTCGCACAAGTGTCTGTAGGGCTCGGAGGAACACAGCACTCAACTCGCCAGGTCGTTAAGTGATGTCTTGTGTAGACGGTGTTCACCGGCCACAGGTAGTGTCTTTTGAGGGTGTCCAATGCCCCTTGGTAGGTCGGCAGGTCCCTGATAAGGGAGAATACTTTCGGACTTACTCTGGACAGTAAGATTTTGTACACTGTGGCAGGCTCAGTCACGGGAATCTCTTCCAAGTATGATTGGAAGCATGCAAGCCAGAGTTCAAAGGCAAGAGCTGCTTCTGGAGCTTGGGGGTCCACGTCTAATTTTTCCGGACATAAAATACTTTCCACGTTTTAAAACCTTCAGCCAATAAAATTGATGCACCATCAATAACTCTCAGAGACGTGAGGCGAGATATAGGCTTTTTTGGCTGGAAGAAAGAACAAGCAGCAATTGACCACCACACTACATCCTGGAGACTGAGGCCGGGGCGGTGTCTCCAATCGCCTTTATACCGGGGTCCATGGGAGGAGCCACAGGAGCAGTCAGGGGTGTGGGGGGGTGGCATGTCCAGACAGGTATATGTAGTTCACCACAGACATTAACATCTTTTAAAAGGTACTTGGACACATTCACCAGACCATAAGACAAAGGAGCAGAATTAGGCCATTTGGCTAAACGAGTCTCTTCCACCATTTCATCATTCAAGTGTCAGACCCAACTGGACAGCCTTGGTTCTGCCAAACAGCCCTTAAAGAACTTTCTATTATTAAATACTTTTAACTAATACAAAGTAAAATGCAATGCACACAAGATGCTGGAGGAACTCAGCGGGCCAGGCAGCATATATGGAAAAGAGTAAATCAGTCGTCATTTCAGGTCGAGACACTTCCTCAGGATGAAGGATTCTGATGAAGGGTCCCAGCCCAAAACATTCTCACCTGCTGATTTTCTCCAGCATTTTGTGCATATTGCTTTGATATCCAGCATCCGCAGATTTTCTCTTCCTTTTGACAAATTAAAATGTATTGATTTTTTACAAAATATAGCATAAAGCACCATTAATTGTTGGAAATTCATGAAAACCTGTAACATTTGACAAAGCTACAAAAATGTACCATTTATTTACACTTGAGATTTCAATGAAGGTGACAGCGTAAACTGCTCACAACAATTAAGAAGCAACCCTATGAGCTGTTCAATCACTAAGGCACAATAGACTTTGAGCCAAATGTAAGTAAATGGATTTAATATGATGAGTGATGCAGACATGGTAGGCCAAAGGCTCTGTTTCTGTGCTGTATGTCTCTACACACCAGTCTCAACGGAGCTGAGATAGAGGTGGTTGAGACATTCAAGTTCCTAAGAGAAAATTTCACCGACCATTTGGCCCAGTCCAGCCACAATAACAATGACCAAAAAAAACACACTAGCAGCTCCACCTGGCACACAAAGCAAAAAGTTTCACTGTGTCTTGACACTTGACAATAATAATTTAATAAGATTGACAGTAATGTATCAGAGGGGCCAATGTAAACTCCAGCCAGCCAGTCCACACAGTGTATTTATACCTCTTTCCTGGACTGAGCATTGACTAGAGAAGCAGAGCTTGTGAACAGTGAACAGAATCCTGACTCTAGCATGTTCCATGGTGCAATGCACAGATATGAAAGGCTAAAATGCTTTGTCAAATCCACTACAACTTTCAGTGATTACCTGTGGAACCACAAGCTGGCAGCAACGTGATCCAGCCCAGTAATTCTACCAGCCAATGTTCTTCTCAACCAAGATTAGTAGTGTAATTCAGTTTTTATAGACATCTCTCTTTACCATCAGTTTCTGACTTCAAGCATCTTATTCTATCCATTCTTGTTCACATAGCCATAATTAAATATCCTTTTGAATTAACAAGGTGGCATTCTTTATATTCATTTCATATAGTTTCATTAAAAGTATTGAAATTTATTCTGTAATTCTATTATTGTACATTTAAATCTTAATTGTAACTTACAAGATATCAGTGAGGCCACATGTGGAATACTGTGTACGGTTTTGGTCTCCTTGCAATAGGAAAGATGGCATTATGCTGAAAGAGTGCTGAGAAGGTTTTGGAATACGTTGCCGGGACTTGAGCGACTGAATTATCAAGAGGTTGGAGAAAGGTTGAGCACTTTTTCATTGGAGCATAGAACATTTGGGGGTAGGCATCTTTTAAAAGTGAACTGATTTATGAAGTGCACAGAAAGGCACAGTCTTTCTTCCAGGGTTGGGGAATCAATAAATTGAGGGAACAGGTTTGAGGTGAGAGGGGAAGGAATTAATAGGAACCTGGGGGCAACCTTTTCACCAAGAGAGTGTTCAATATATGGAATAGGCTGTGAGAGAAAGTGGTGAAGCATGGACATTAACCTCTTTTAAAAGTCTCTTGGACATGTATATTCTCCTTTGTCTATCCTGCTTGTTATTTCTTCAAAGAATTCCAACAAATTTGTCAGGGAAGATTTTCCCTTGAGGAAACCATGCTGATTCTGGCCTATTTTGTCATGTGCCTCCAAGTAACTCGAAACCACATCCATAAATATCAATTCCAACATCTTGTCACCCACTGACATCAGACTAACTGGCCTATAATATCCTTTCCTCTGCGTCTATCCTTCTTGAGATTGACATTTGCAATTTTCCAGTCTTCTGGAAGCATTTCAGAATCTGGTTATTCTTGAAAGGTCATTACCAATGCCTCCACAATCTCTTCGGCCACCTCTTTCAGAACCCTGGGGTGTACCCCATCTGGTCCAGGTGACGTATCTACCTTCAGACCTTTTAGTTTCCCAAGAGCTTTCTCCCTAGGAATGGCAGCTTCACACTCTTCTGACCCCGGTCTCTCTGGAATTTCTGCTAGTGCCAATGTCTTCCACTGTGAAGAATGATGCAAAGTAGTAATTCACTTCGTCCACCATTTACTTGTCTCCCATGACTACCTCTCCAGTGTGGTTCTCCAGTGGTCCAATATCCACTCTCACCTCTCTTTTCAAGTTATGTATCTGAAGAAATCTTTGGTATCCTCTTTAATATTATTGGCTAACTTACTTTGGTATTCCATCTTTTTTCTTTTTATTGACATTTTAGTTGCCTCTGTTGGATTTTAAAAGCTTCCCAATCCTCTAAATACCCTCTAATTTTTGCTCTATTATATGCCCGCTCTTTGGTTTTTATGTTAACTCTGACTTCTCTTGTTAACCACGGTGATGTCATCTTGCTTTTAGAATACTTCTTCCTCTGCAAAATGTATATATCCCGTGCCTTGCAAATTTCTTTCAGAAATTTCAGCCATTGCTGCTCTGCTGTCACCCATGCCAGTGTTCTTCTCCAATCCATTCTAAGCAACTCCTCTCTCTCGTGCCTCTGTAATTCCCTTTGCTCCACTGTAATAATAATAATCTGACTCTAGCTTCTGGTTCTCAAATTTCAAAGTGAATTTGATCATATTATGATCACTTTGTCCTAAGGCTTCTTTTACCTTAAACTTTCTAATCAATTCTGGTTCATTGCACTACACCCAATGCAGAATCGCTGTTCCCCTAGTTGGCTCAGGTATGAACTGCTCTAATAAGCCATCTCATAGGCATTCTAGAAAATCCCCCTCTTGGGATCCAGCTCCAACCAGGGACTTGGACTATGCATGTGTTTTTTTGCATAACGATGTGTATTGTTTTTTTTCTCTCTCTCGCTGTTTTGAATGTATGTTATGCACCTGGGCCCTGTAGGAAAGCTGTTTTGTTCAACTGCATCCATGTATGGTTTGAATGATGATTTCATTTGAACCTGATTTTCCTAATCTACCTGGATATTGAAATCCCCCATGACTATTGTGCCATTGCCCTTCTGAGATCATATTCTTGTTACCCTTTGAGTGTCTGTATATAACTCCCATCAGGGTCATTTTACCCTTGTAGTTCCTTAGTTCTAACCACAATGATTTAATAACTTCTGAGCCTTTTTCTAATGATTTGATTTCATTTCAACAGAGCCACATCTCCCGCTCTATCTACCCGCCTATCCATTCGGTACAGTGTGTATCCATGGACATTAAGCTCCTACTTATAATCTTCTTTCAGCCATGATTCAGTAATACCTACAACATCATACATGCCAATCTGTAAAAATGCTACAAGTTCATCTACAAATGTGTATCTTATTCCATGTACTGCCCACATTCAAATATAACACCTTCAGTCTTGTATTCACCCAGTTCGATTTGGTCTGCCTTTTACACAGCATCCCATCCTGTTATCTACAATTTTGCCCTTTCATCATCCCCTCCTTGCTAGGAGTCTCATTACAGATTGCCTTTGTTTATAAACCAACTACATCATCCTCAGCACTATCACCCTGGTTCCTATTCCCCGCCAAATTAGTTTAAACCCTCCCGAACCACTCTAGTAATCCTGCCCGCCAAGATATTGGACCCCTCGGATTTAGGTGGAACCTGTTCCCATTGTACATTCCATATCTTCCCCAGAAGAATTCCCAATGATCCCAAAATCTGAACCCCTGCCCCCAGCACCAGTTCCTCAGCCACACATTCACCTGCCAAATCATCCTGTTCTTATCCTCACTGGTACGTGACTCAGGCAGCAATCCAGAGATTACTATCCCAGAGGTCCAGTTTTCCAGCTATCTACCTAATCCCTAAGATCTCTCTTCAGGACCTCCTCACCTTTATATGGATAGGAAATGTTTACGGGGGCAAACCACAGGCAAATTGCTTAGATGGGTATCTTGGTTGAAATGGACCAGTTGGGATGAAGTGCCTGTTTCCAAGCTGTGTGACTCTATGACTCTGTGCCATGTTCTCATAGACCTCTCACTAATCCCAACTATTCTTGTCTGCCTCAATACCAGGAAAGTGGACCTCACAGGAGTCTCCATTCTGCAGCTCTTTCAGGAGGTAGAATGGCACCCAGCTCTCAAGCAGAGGAAGCTGCAAGTTGTCAAAAAGTTATTTCATTGCTTCCAAACCTCTGATATTCAACGGTAGTTCACCATTGTTTGGAACGGATTTAAGTAATTACGTATATATATATTTTACAATAACAAAAACACATTAAATATCTATTTCCAATCCGTGAATTAAAACCTAGAGGAATAAAAAATATAAACAAAAACATAATCTGAAATGAGCATTTTAAACGTCTGGAATCCTATTCAAATGAATGTGGGGGTGGGGGGTGGGGGGGTTTCCAGATACACCAGTCAAAGCGGCTACTGGATGATAAAAGCCAACCACTGATAATTTTGCTCTCAAATCCTGTGCACAGCTGATTTATATTGGGCAAGCTACATTCTCCCTAAGGCAAGGAATATCACTTCCTGGAGGATGCCTGCCATAGGGGTGTTCACAGTTTCTGATAGTTTGCAGGATTCTGCCCAGCGTAAACACCATGACATCTTCACCTTGTAAACAACTTCATGCTGCACAAATGGAAGAAGAGGAAGGTGGGTCATATTGACCAATCACACTGCAAAAAGATTGGGCCTCCTACGCACAGGAGGAACTCTCTTTTGGCATGGGCTTGTGAGAGCAGCTGCTTTTTAAATCTCGGCAGACACAGTCCGTCACACTGTAAGTCACCTAATGTGTATCATTACTAACGTGACTCAGTAAAAACATTTAATTATATAACTCCATTGTGGTTCTTGCTCAAGAGAAACGAAGGAGACGACAATGCAGAAATTTCCTGGCAGGGTTGCTTGACATCCAATTGACAATCTGTAAATCAATCCCAATTCCACATCTACCAACTCCCAGCATCACCTTCCTTCCCACTTTCCCCACAGCTCACTTGGATAAAATGCAAAAAAATATAACCTAACAAGAAATAAACATTGTAAACCAACACTGTAAGCTACAGCATGTGGTATTGCACAGTCAGCAAGCCACCTGGTGAAAATAAGAGGTGCATTCTTACACAATGAGCAGCTTGCAAATCAGAAGGGATTATATGATCAAAATTCAGAATAATTGAAGAATTCAGCCGGTCAAGCAACAAGTGTGGAGGCAAAAGATCTAAGTCAACAGTTTGGGTTGAAACCTTCATTAGGATTGCAGTAGGTTCAAAGGCAATGTGTAGAGGGCAATTTTGTGTTAAACACAGATAGAGGTGGGTGCCTGGAAAGAGCTGCCAGGGGTGTTAATGGAGGTAGATATGATCGAGGCTGCTAGAGTTTAAAAGCTCTTAGACGTCACAATGATGTGCAGAGACAGGGAGGGACGTAGACATTGAGTAGGTGGAAGGGATTAGTTTGGATAGGTGTTTCATTAGTTTGGCACAGTATTGTGGGCCAAAGGGACTGTTCCATGTTCTCTGTTCTAATACAATCCAAATGTCAAAACTTCACTACAAAGACAGCTAACTCTATTTTTAGCAACGTAGAGAAGGGTGTTCGAGCTGTAAGGACATTTTGAAATGTGAAACAGAGATGGAAATACAAATGTCCTCACACTATTGGTATATGGAATACCCCTAATTGTTGTGGAACTGGTATGATCCCAGGTCTCGTCACAGAACCAAATTTTGTGCTTTTACACTCCTCTTCACCAACATCTTACCTTAATAATGTGAAAAGTGCTTGCGCTGTATTTGATTTTCTGGCTGATAAGCAAAAAATATACATACCTCTATATCAAATTTACGGAGCAATGTAGCAAGCACAAGCCCTACTGAAATGTAGTTATTTATTTATTGGGACGCAGCGTGGAATAGGCCTTCCTGCCCTTCGAGCCGCGTTGCCCAGCAACCCCTAATATAACCTTAGCCTAATGATGGGACAACTTACAATGACTAAATAACCTACTAACCAGTACATCATTGGACGGTGGGAGGAAACCAGAACAGCCGGAGGAAACTCATGCAGTCATGGGAGAGCACACTAACTCCTTGCAGGCAGCAGCGGAAACTGCATTGGAGTCGCTGATACTGTAAAGTGTTGTGCTAACCACAAAGCTGCCGTGCTGCCCTGTGAATTCTGAGTGAACAGTTGCTTCCTCAAGAAAAGCATAGACACTAGGGTTGTTTATGAAGTATGATTCTGAAACGTTGATTAAAACTTCTTGAGACCTATTTAATAGATGTGATTCATAAACTCCTTCAGCATCACAAAGTACTAGCCTATTCGTAGACCTATAATCTGGGATGTTTCAAATAACTCAAAGCCTTAGAGCTGTTGGCAAATGGTAGCTCAGCAGCGAGCATTGAAAATGACAAATCTGGAGATGACAAAGGCAGCTGAGATGAAAAGGGACACAATAGACAAGGTCAACGACACAATTAAAATTAGACTATTCAGCCCATCCAATCTGCTCTACCATTCCATCATGGCTGACTTATGATCCCTTTCTACCATATTTTCCTGCCTTCTTCCTGTAACCCTTACTAGTCAAGATCCTGTCAATTTCTGTTTTAAACATATGCGATAACTTGGCCTCCACAGCCACCTGTGACAATGAATTCCACAGATTCTCTACCCTCTGGCTAAAGAAATTATTGGTAGGATAAGTAGCCACAGGACATTGGTGGACATGGTCAGCAGCTTTAAATTCCTCGGTGTTATCATTTCAGAGGATCTGTCCTGAGTCTAGCATGCAAGTTCTATTATGAAGAAAGCACGGCAGTACATCTATTTTCTTAGAAGTTTGTGAAGATTTGGCATGACATCTAAAACTTTGACAAACTTCTATAGATGTGTGGTGGAGCATGCATTTATTGGCTGCATCATAGCCTAGTATAGAAACACCAAAGACCTTGAACAGAAAAGACTACAAAAAGGAGTGTCAATTACAGGTAAAGCCCTTCCCACCATTCAGCTCATCCACATGGAGTGCTGTTGCAAGAGAAGAACATCCATCATCAAGAACCCCACCATCCAGACCATACTCTTTGGTTCAAGTCAGAAGACCTGCTAGTTCAAGTCACTGCTGTCAGTCAGTACACTGGTTTGAGTCTCTGCTGGCTCCCAATGCTCTCTGAGATTGATGGATTGGACTGTAGTGCATATTGGCCTCTTACAGTTCTATGTTTTTAATTCATGTTCTTTCTCATCCTTTCTTGTGGTGGATTGGTGGACTGGGGGTTTTGGATGATCTGTTAGTTTCTGCGCAAGGAAGGGGTTGGGGTATTTAGAGTTGGTGAGTTTTTGTTTCTTTCTCTTTTCATGCAGGGGGTGGGGTTTGATGTTTTCTTTCACCTACCTATATGGTTTTCTGTATTCTATGGCTATCTGGAGTATACACAAATTTCAGAGTTGTATTCTCATTACACACTTAGATAATAAAATGAACCTTTGAACCTTTGAGCCTTTTCTTGCCATCAGGAAGGAGATACAGGAGCCTTGGGACCCACATGACAAGGTTCAGGAACAGTTACTAACCTCTCACCCATCAGGCTCTTGAACCAGTCGGGATAATTTCACTCACCTTACTCACCCCAACACTGAACTGTTCCCACAAGCAAAAGACACACTTTTAAGGATTGTTCATTTCCTCTTCTCGATACTTATTGCTAATTTGTTTATTTGTTTGTTTGTTTATTTATTTATGTTTATACTGAGCAGTTTGCTGTCTTTAGTACATTGATTGTTTGACCACCTTGCTGTGCGTGCTCTTTCATTCATTCTATTGTTTCTTTGTACTTCCTATGAATGCCCACAAGAAAATGAATTAAGGGTTGTATATGCACTTTCATAATAAGTTTAATTTGAAATTTGAACCCGTACGTCTTGGAAATGTGGAGGAGACAAGAGCACTTGGAAGAAACCTACATGGTTATAGGGGAGAACATACATACTCCTTATAGACAACGGCAGGAATTGAACCCAGGTCACTGGCGCTGTTGTTGCATTATGCTAACTGCTACACTACCATGCCACCCCCGATGGTTTGTGAGATACGTAGCAGGCCCAGTGAGCCCCCCCCCACCAATTACACCTACATGACCAATTAACCTACTAACCCACTAACCAATGCCGTGGATCTGTGGCATTGACTTTGCCTGAAGCTGCTGAGACTGGAAAGACTTCCAGGTATTGTAACTGTTACTCAGAAACCCAGCTGCAAGCCCTAGCCGGCCAGCAATCCCGTCCATTCTGCTCTCCAACATCAGCTTGCTGAGGGAATCGGGCCTGCAGTCCTCAGCGTCGCATGATGCCGGTGGCCAGAGGTGGGGACGTTGTAAGCGGTGTGCGAGGAAGCGGAAGCGAACCGAGCGAGTGGGAGTCCGTGCCAGGAAAAATGCAAGCACTAGCCAGCCAGCTCTCCCGTCCATTCTGCTCTTCAATGGACATTAAATTGCACTACATCTGCGGCAACAAAATACTCAGCAGGCGTGCAGAAACGGATGGAATCCCAGACGCCGCCATTCAGCTATTTATTTAACAGATTTTCCCCCCAAGCCATTGGACTACCAACCTACTGCCCTCTGCTGTGCCTATTGTCTTCTTTATTATTCATTGTAATGCCTGCACTGTTCTGTGTACTTTATGCAGTCCTGGGTAGGTCTGTAGTCTAATGTAGTTTTTGTGTTGTTTTACATAGTCAGTGTAGTTTTTGTATTGTTCATGTAGCACCGTGGTTCTGAAAAAAGTTGTCTCATTTTTACTGTGTACTGTACCAGCAGTTATGGTCGAAATGACAATAAAAGTGACTTGACTTGACTTGACTTGACTTCATGTAACTGTGTCCCATCCTAATGTGGAAGAAGTTATATACATTGTTGTGATTCCTGGAAAGCCCCAAGCAGAAGTCTCCCTCACAAGCATGTCAATCCACAGATAGAAAATCAATGTCTAGTTTGGATTGGCTGTCCATCAATTTTCAGTTAGTAGTAGTTGAATGGTGATATTGTCATGAATTGGTTAACAGAATTTGGAGATTTAGCAAATATAAGGACCGTGAAGAACTTCATAAACACATAACCAGATTAATAGAATGAGGAGGCTGGTGGCAGATGCTGTTTAAACTGGACAGATGTACTGTATCTCACCAGAAAGGAAATCACCATGTTTATCTGGTCTAGCCTAAGTGTGACTCTGATCCAGATCAGTCAAATTAACTCTGATATACTCCCTGAAATCAGCACAAGAGAAATTAGAGATAATAGAGTCAACATATTCACCTCTGAAATTTTGAATGAATTTTAAAACATAACAATGAGAGGATCTTTGGATTTTGTGAATAATAATCAGAATGCAAAGTAAAATGTCAATTGCTTAAGTAAGATCTTCCTGAGTATTCAGTCCTTTGTATATTTTTAAAAAATATAGGTCCACCAGCATGATACAAAGGATAACAAGAAGCTTGAGGAACCCTAATTGCTTTTAGAGAAATGGAGAAAGTTAATGAAAATATTAATACAACTATTTTGATTTATGAAAATATGGTTGTGTGGTGAACTACATATACCTGTCTGGACATGCCCCCTCTGCTGACTGCTCCTTTGGCTCCTCCCACTGACCCCTGTATAAAGGTGATTGGAACACTGCTCCTCCCTCAGTCTCCAGGATGTTGTGTGGTGGGCTCTTGCTGCTGACGCTGCTGACGGTGCTTTCTTCCAGCTAATAAAAGCCTACCTTGACTCACGTCTCCAAGAGTTATTGATGGTGCATCAGGTTGCAAAACCAGCTTTCACTTTAGAATTTTGATAGCACTAATTCTGAGCTATTTTTACCCAGCTGAGACTGGCAGTTCCAAAGAAACCATTGGATTTCAGCCATTTTGGTGGAAGTAGATACCAGACTTACGTAGGCATTGAGTCCAGCAGAAATTGAAATAAACAGTGGTAAAAATAGATGGAAGTTGTGATAGAATGGAAAATTATAGCTGTATTTACTGAAGTCATTATTTAATCAGTTGTTTTCATACTGCTGGCTGGAAGGACTCTTTCATGGACTCCAGCCATGCCTGTCTTTTCATCTGCTTTGTGGAATAATCATGTTCCAAGTTTACACTGGTAACACACATGAATGTTTGTCTCCTTCAAAGTAACAAAGTATTGTTCACTGGGAGACCTTACATATGTCACAAGCTATTGCCATGAAAGATCAATTGGCATGAAAACGGATGGCCTTCAAACCTTTCCTGGCAGCTGGCAATGTTGTTCCGCAACACCAACAAGTGATAAAGCTTTGCCACCAACTCCACAGAGAAGCAAAATTGACATTTAAGAAGGGAAGCAGCTCCAGCTAAGCTCCCACAATGAGCCATTCTCCATATACTCCACTTCCCCCTTCTCACAACTAATCCTGTTCTCGTGTCCTTCCCAATTTCACTAACTTGGCAGAGACCAAGAAGAATAATGACCAAAGCCCCCAAGCATTCTTATACTCAGCTGTATCTTACTCCTGCCACACTTCCATGAAGGCATCAGAAACAGTGACAGTGTCCGTAATCACAATGCAATGCTTTACCACAGTACTGCTACAAATCAATCAATAGCGAGATTTGGACAATATCATGAAATAATGTAGCTAGACAGGGTTCATGATTCCTGCTGGTAGCCAAATGCTAGACTCTCATGCAAGTTAAATATGTGTTATTAATTGTATGATTGAAGTCTAAATTGGAAACTCTGACATTAAATCATTATTGCACGATGATTAAGGTCACTTTCTGCACAATATGTATCGTTGCAATATCAAGGAGCATTCCACACAATAGTGTCTTCACAAATGTGGATGGAGGTGCAAGTTGTACAATGAATCAGCACTATGCTATGAAACTTCATACACTGACTGATACAAAGGTGGCCAACATGACAGAAAATGCTGGGCAGACTATTTTATCCCAATGAGTCAAAAATCTGGTCAGAAGGGTAGAAGCTAAATTCTCAGCATTTATGTTTAAATAGTTAAATTTATGTTACTGGTAGAGAACAAAATACATTAATGTTAATAAGAATTCTGCCAATCCAAACACGTCACCCAGTGTTTTGAATGTAGACTTTATAGCAGTTTATTTAACAGTTTTATATTCTTCATAAACACTAAAATCGTAACTCACAGAAGTTATCAAATTATATAATTGCAAACGACATCTCACTGGGTTAATATGCTTCATGTCACTGAACCGAGAAGTTGAGATCTCTTTCTAGGGCTTCAGAGAATGAGGATCATCCAAATAATACAGCAATCATCATTTTTCTTAACAACAGCAGTGAGCATGTTGAAAAGGCTTTGGGCAGAAATATTTGAAGATATCCTAGTCAACTCCTTCCACTCAAGCCTAAATTCAAATAAGTGAGTTGTACAGTACTACAATCAAAGTCAAAGTCAATTAATTATCAACATACATTCATGTCACCACATACAGTACTACCTCGAGATTCATTTTCTTAAAAGCATTCAAAGTAGAACCAAGAAATGCAATATAATTGATGAAAACTTACACAAAAAAACAAAGACTGAGAAAAAATTACATGCAAAAGAAGGCAAACAATGAACCCAATATGACCAACACTGCTGACCTGGTTGGTGGATTCAGAGGGAACCATTTGCACTGTAGTAAGTCCAAGGGGTAAAAGGACCTACTATTGAGTTTAGGTTTTTGCAGAGTGATAGTTCACAATGATCCCTCACTAAGCTGGACTCTACATGAATACACACACACACACACACACACCTTCTTCCTCTTTGCCATCCAGTTCCTAAATGGACATTGAACCCATGAACAGTACCTCACTTTTTTTATTATTATTTTTGCTTAGCACCATTTAATATATATATATATACTTACTGTATTGTGTTGGCACGTGGCCAAGTGGTTAAGGCATTCGTCTAGTGATCTGAAGGTTGTTAGTTTGAGCCTTGGCTGAAGCTGCATGTGTACCCTTGAGCAAGGCACTTAACCACACATTGCACTGCGACGACACCGGTGCCAAGCTGTATGGGTCCTAATACCTTTCCCTTGGACAACGTTGGTGGTGTGGAGATGGGAGACTTGCAGCTTGGGCAACTGTCAGTCTTCCATAAAAAAACTTTGCCCAGGCTTGCGCCCTGGAAACTTTCCAAGGTGCAAATCCATGGTCTATCGAGACTAACGGAGGCCTACACACACACACACACATACTGTAATTGGTGTACTTATTTTTTGCTATATTATCATGTATTGAATGTACTGCTGCTGTTAAGTTAACAAATCTCACAATATATGCTGGTGATATTAAACACGATTTCAATTCTGACACAGATGCTGGCTCACTGCAGAACAACCTTTTCTGCACTAATCCCACTCACTTAGTCTATAGTCTATTTTCATCAATTTTAATAGCTATTCATTTACTCTGAAAGTTAACAACATTTAGAAGATGTTAAAATCCATAATAGTTTTAATAGGAGATGGAGCCTCATCCCCAGTTCTGTCACATGACAAGCTCTGCTGGGCCCCTTTTTCTGTGCAGCCTCAGGTGAAAGTGCCACCAGGGCCTCATTACATGACCCCAGTCTGCAGGGAACTGTCAAGGTAGTTTCCATATCTGAACCAGGGAAGTGAGGAGAAATGGGAACTGCAGGCAGTGACTCCCAGTGGGATACTGCACCTGTGAGCTGTAGTCCAATGCATATTTTCTGGGCAATACTGACGTACATTGGTCATAAACACATACAGTATATGTATGTTACTTAGCAATTATCCTAAACATTTGGTTCCAGGTATAAAACCAATGCCTGCCAGTGGCAATGGGCACTCCATTCGGTTTCCGAAACCTCCTTGAAAATGTGTAACTTTCTCAATTATTTCTGGGTATCTCTAGCTGTGACCATTCGAGGAGCATTCAGGATAGTATTGAGATCTTTGCTGCATTCCCCAGGAAGACACAAAGCCCGAGTATCTGTCTTCAGCTTCACCTGTGACAGAGACTACATTGGTTGTAGCAGCCAACTCAAATCCCATAGAAGTAGAACGGAAGCAAGTTAATCTTCACTTCTTAAAATTTTTCAAATATGGTTTGGAACAGATCCTTCCTGTCCGAAAAAAAAAGCACCATCCAGATATCCAACTATTTAACACTAACCGAATCACAGGACAATTTACAACCTACTAACAGGTGCATCTGTGGACTGTGGGAGGAAAAGGAAGCACCCAGAGGAAACCCACATGTTCACAGGGAGAACATACAAATGTTCTTACAGACGGTGCAGGAATTGAATTCCAAACTCCCGAACACCCCAAGCTGTAATAGCATCGCACTAATGGCTAAGCTACCTCAGTGCCCGATCATCTTCAAACAGAGCCTGAGACAAAGGTTATTTCTTTGAGAGATTGAGCCAGCTATTTGGTGTAATCCAGCCTGTTTTCCATTCTGCAACTGATCTTGCTTTAGTCAGTAACTCACTGAATTATAGCTATCTTGGTCAACTTTTATTCAATGCAACACACACAAAATGCTAGAGGAACTCAACAGGTCAGGCAGCATCTGTGGAAGTGAATACACAGTCGCTAGTTTGGTCTGAGGCCCTTCCTCAAGACTGGAAAGGAAGGGAGATGATCCCAGAATATCAAGGTGGGATGGGGTGGAACGAAGATAACTAGAAGGTGATAGGTGAAGCCAAGTTGTTAAGAAAGAATAAGAGCTGGAGAACAAGGAATCAGATAGGAGAAGAGAGTGGAGCATGGGAGAAAGGGAAGAAGGAGGGGTACCGGGGAGGGGATAGACTGACAAGGAGAAGAGGGAAGAGGCCAGAGTGCAGAATAGAAGAGGAGAAATTGATTTTCATGCAATCAGGTTGGAGGCTACCCGGATGGAAACAAGGTGTTGCTCCTCCAACCTGAGAGTGGCTCCTTTGCAGCAAAACAGGACACCATGGACTGACATGTCAGAACGGGAAATGAGGTAGGAATTAAAATGGTTGTTCACCGCAAATTTCTACTTGTGGCAGATTGAGCGGAGGTGCTCCACCACCAAAACAGTTATTCAATGCTTGCGTATTTCCACTGAGGCAATTTATCACCTTTGCTTTCATCAATACTCTTGATTTTTCTGTAATCAGACACGAATCATGATGCAAGGAATACATGAGACCATTGTTATACATATCCAGAAAACAGTCATCAGTTGAGTTCAACTATTCTGCAAAAAACAAATAATTCTTTGTTGCATTCTACAAGGCACAGAATATTCCAGTTTTGTTTAAATGTTATTTCTGTAATCGGATAATCTCTATTGAATTTTTCCTCCTAAGAAAGCATGCACAAATTGATAATGGAACTCGTGAGGGTTTTCCTCACTCAAGAAAACAAAAGCATTCTTTTGCTTTGTAATTGTTTCCAATACTTTTAATAGAACAAAGAATTGTTTGGACCTTGGATAAATGTTCCATTTACAGCTATACAGCCTCAAGATGTCATTTCATTATTTTGTTGGAATACAGTCCGGGGCAGAAAGTCCAGTTTAAAAGCTAAACTCTGACTCTCTTTATGCGAATAGGAATATCTTAAGCACATTGGTGGAGTTGAAAATGAAGATAAGAGAAAAACATGTGCAAATTATCTGCTGCTGTTACTGAACTCCACATTTTGACCTTGAGTTCTCAGCCAGTGTAGAAAGCAAAGATCAGGACACTAGAACACAGGCCAGTTGGTCTCCTCTGTGAAATCATGTCAATTTTCAAATTGCATAGCACTAGGATAAGAACAGTGTTATAACTTTTGGACACAAAAATTTGAATAAATATACGCATTTAAATAATTGCATATTATTAAAAATTATGTCAAATAAGTAGTCATGATTTTTAATGGAGCAGTGTTCTGGTGGCATCTGCACCGGACTTCGAGGCAAATGGTCCTGAGTTCAAATCCAGCCGACTCCTTGCATGCCTCCCATCCGTGCTAAGTTGAGCGTCGAGCTCGCAACTCAGCCTCATAAAACAAATGCTAAATATCATTAAACCTTGAAATTAATCTTGAAAAAAGATTGTTAATCAGGTTGCTGCGCCAGTGAGGCACAGGAGGATAAAAAGAAAATCTTTAATGGCAAGTCTTCGAAGAGAAGTGTCAGACATAGTCTGAGGATGTGCTGGGGTTAGCACGCAAGCATCGCCATGCTTTTGCCACCAGTATAGCTTGGCCACAACTTGCCAACCCATACATCTTTGGAATGAGAGAGTGAACAGAAGCACCAGATCAGTTTCCCACATTGTCGTGGGGAGAATGTACAAACTGCTTATCGACAGACGTGCAATCAAGTTCAGGTCATTGACACTGTAATCACATTATGCTAACCAGTACACTGCCAAACATTCACTGCCAAAAATATCCTTAGCCTCATTGTTTATATCTAAGTATGAATTAGAATTCTTCCTATGTCAATTATTCCTAGCTATTAATTAACTCCATTTGATTAAAAGAGTGATTTTACTTTTGTGACTCCAGTTGATTAAAAGGGAGATTTTGTTTCTGCTGCAGTTCAGGTATCAATTTTGAACATTGTGTATTACAATGACATTAATTAATAATTTGCTCAACATGGTGAACATATAGCGAATCACACAAAGTTTTAAGGAATACACATAAACTAAGTACCTTTTCAATGCTGTCTTCATATATTCTGGTGTAACCAGAGTCTTCAAGCGTTTTCATAATATTCTCAGTGTTGAAACACCAAAGAGGCATTTTGATTTGTGACTATGTATAGCATTTTCTCCAGAATCCTAACATATCGTTGAGATCACCTGTGAAATGCGGTTGAGATGGCATAGAATTAAATTTGTGGATTGTTGTTTAAAAACTACCAAAAGAACAATCCAGTTTTACAGTTACCATTTGTAAACCAAGTGCTAGATAAAAGAATACTGTGGTTCACCAGGCCACCAAGTAGCTTCAGTCAACAGTTTGCCCCCAGCATTACGCACCATCTGGAAATTTATGGTATCCTTTCCTAATCACATGTACAGACTCATCCTCATTAGAATCTTTAAAAGCAATGTGGGTACAATCATTTGCCTCTAAGGCACTTGGTAAGCCAGACACTCCATAAAACTTGTTTCATCATGTGCTGTGATCCTTCATGTATAGAGAATTTATTGGTATGTGATGCCTTTTCAATGGGGTCGTCACATTATGACTAACAGATGCTTTGTCAATGCACACACCCACCATTCCATTCAGAAGACTGAGAATCTTGAGCAGCAGAAAGCCACAGTTTTCTCAGAATATCCTTAACAGCATATACTTAAAGGAAGTTGTGAAGATATATTAAAGGCCTCAACAAAATATCATGCTGCTGATACAAGGTTTGAGATTTCCAGATGACAGATTGTTCGGAGAAGTAGAATAGAATTGCTGAATAGTTACAGGATAGGAGGAGGCTAGTCAGCCTATGAGGTGGATTGACTTAATGCAGGGGCAATCTAGTTACCCCACTGCCCTTCCCTCTCCCAATAGCCCTGGAAATACTTCCCTTTCAGATATTTCTGAGATTGCCTTTTGAGTATTACCGCTGAAAGCTTTAACTCTGACCCTGGATGAGCACTTCAGATCCTTTACATTCATCTTCCGCTTAAACTTTTTGCCTTTCACCCTTAACCCATGACCTTTGGTTTTAGTCCCACCCAACCTCAGTGGAAAAAGCCTGCTTGCATTTACCCTATCTATACCCCTCATAATTTTGCATACCTCTATCAAATCTCCCCTCAACCCCTATTGACATCAATGGATCTGGGCTTGAGAAGGTAAACAGCTTCAAGTTCCTCGGCATCCACATCCCTGAGGACCTCACCTGGTCTGTACACACCAGCTGTGTGGAGAAAAAAGGCACAACAGCGCCTCTTTCACCTCAGAGAGTTGAGGAAGTTTGCTATGGGCCCCCAGATCCTAAGACCTTTCGACAGGGGCACAATTGAGATCATCCTGACTGGCTGCATCACTGCCTGGTATGGGAACTGTACCTCCCTCAATCGCAGGGCTCTGCAGAGAGTGGTGAAGACAGCCCAGCACATCTGTAGTTGTGAACTTCCCATGATTCAGGACAGTTACAAGGACAGATGTGAAAAAAGGGCCAGTGGGATTATTGGGGACCTAAGCCACCCCAGCCACTAACTCCTCCTGCTGCTACCATCCGGGAAGTGGTACCGCAGCATAAAAGCCAGGACCAACAGACTCCAGGGCAGTTTCTTCCACCATGCTATCAGGCTGATTAAGTCGCACTGATTTGAGTGTATTCTATATTAAATTAACTGTTCTATTTATTATAAATTGCACATTGCACATTTAGATGGAGAGGTAACATAAAGGTTTCTATTCCTCACATATGTGAAGGATGTAAGAAGTAAAGTCAATTCAATTCAATTCAATTTTTCAAAGAATAAAGTCCAAACCTACTCAATCTTTCCATGTTACTCAGTCCTGCAGATCCAGTGACAGGCTTGCAAGTTTTCTCTATACTCGTTCAACCTTATTTACATCTTTTCTGTAGGTAGGTGACCATAACTGCATACAATACTCCAAACCAGGCCTCACCAAAGTCTTATTCAACTTCAACATTACATCCCATGTCCTGTATTCAACACTTTGATTTATGAAGGCCAATGTGCCAAGAGCTTTCTTTACAATCCTATCTACCTGCGACACCACTTTCAATGAATTATGGACCTATATTCCCATATCCCTTTGATCTACCACACTCCTCAGTGCCCTACCGTTCACTGTGTAAGACCTACCCTCGCTGTTCCTACCAAAGTGCAATACCTCACACTTGTCAGCATTAAATTCTATCTGCCATTTCTCAGCCCAGTTTTTCCAGCTGCTCCGGATCCCTCTCCAAGTCATGATCACCTTCCTCACAGTCCAATACACCCATAACCTTGGCGACATCTGCAGATCTGCTGATCCAGATATACACTCGAAAGCTGTGACAGAGCTTTCGAAATGTTACATCCCTCAAGACAAGATCAGCTCGTATAAGAAGGAAGGGCCCATCACTCCCAGATGGGCACAATGTTTTTTATGCAGGCTTTGATAGAGAGAACTATGACAGACCCACATAAGCCCCCGGATCTCCAGATGATCCTGCAATCTGTCCTTGAGGCAAACATCAGGGCATTCTTCAAGAGGTTCAACCAATGAAAGGTGTGTGGTCCAGAGGGTATACCTGCCTGAGAACTGAAGATCTGTGCAGACCATACCAATGGAGTTTTTGGGAACATATTCAACCTCTCGTTTCTACTGTATGAAGCTCCCAACTGCTTCAAAAATGCATCTATTGTACTGGTGTATAAGTGGAATGTAGCAACTTATCTCAATGATTACATCTAGTAACATTCATATTAACTGTAATGAAGTGCTTTGAGAGGTTGGTTATGGCACAAATCATCTCCTCTCTCAGAGATGACCTGGATCGACTTCAGTTTGCCTATTGCCACTACAGGTCAGCAGCAAATGTGATTTCTCTGGCCCTTTATTCTGCTTTGACTCATCTGGATAGCAGTAACTCACACATCAGGCTGCTGTTCATCAACTACTGCGTGTTATAACAGCTGTTTGGTAGTGCTTGCACAGTACCAAGCAGAAGCAGAAAAAACTATGGCTTGGTATTCAATCATTCCATCTAAACTCAACATCAAGCTTCAAGACTTGGGCCTTTCTATCTCTCTCTGCAACTGAACACCCAACTAACTCATCAAAAGACCTCAGGCAGCAAGGACTGGAACCAATATTTGCTCACTGACCGTCAACACTGGTGCACCTCAAGGTTGTGTGTCTAACTCCTGCTCTACTCTCTGTACACATTTGACTGTGTGGCTAAGCACAGCTCTAATGCCATATGCAAATTTGCCCATTATACTTCTGTTGTTGGATGTATCACAAGTTGAGGTAAGTCTGTTTACTGGAGAAAGATATGACACCTGATTGAGTCTCACTCAGCCTCAATAAAGGGAAAAGAGGGAAAACATATAGTCAATATGACAGCGTGCCCTCACAACTTGCTCCATCCTCAAGCACTTTCTCTCAGACAGTTGAATGCCCCCTTTGTGACACAAACAAGGCAGCAATTTCTCCAACGTGAAGTGGTAGGCAGACAGCTCTGTCCTTATCCTGGAATGTGCCTAAACTACATCCTAAGATCAGCTGCACCTTCAGCAATGCCAAAAGCAACTTCCAGAGCTTGTAAGTAATTAGCTGACATGGCTAATGGGTTTTCTGCCTTTAGGAACCTCATTATATCAGCTGCTGGATCCTTTAAACTCTTTTCCAGCTCTTTTCTGTTTTTTCATATTATCTGTACACTGCCATTCATCCCATAACTGAGATGTCTGCACAGCCCAAGTCTCATATTTTTCTTCTCCACTGGATGTGGGCTTGACTACAGAGAACACTCACAACCTATGATAACTGTGGCTCTCCATTGGTACATTTAGGCAGTTATCAACCAGTGATGTAATAGGTGAAACAAGGTCAAAAGTTAAATCAACTGCTGAAGGATCCATTAGACCTTTCACATCAGATGACTCCTCGTTTCCCTCACTTTGCAGAAGTGTGAACAACTTGGCTTTAAATTATTTGCCCTCAGCTACCTTCCCCACTTCTCTGAAAATGTGGACTGCACATGGCCCCAGCTCTCCAGGGTCTCCTAACATATCGGGCTGTGCAACTTCAGTCATGTCAGTGCTACTCTGGACTAACATTGCATCCTTTCCTGCTGATTGGTCAAAACACCGTTCAATCAAAGTAATTTTCCCCAACACTTTTACAGAACTCAACACTCTAATTAGCAGGTTATCAGGGATTCAGATATCCTCGCCCCCACCCCCCCCCACCCCCGCTCAGAAGACAAGAATTTTTTGTGAGCAATCTCTTTGATTCACACCAAACCTTAATCCCTGTGGCATCCATAATCACTTTCTCCAACACTAGTTTAAACACAGGCTTAAAATGCACATACCGCGTAATCAATCCGAAAACAGCATTCAATCAGCATCTGAAATATCCAAACAAAATGTAACCCCTCGCCAGGCTCATGTACCCCTTATTTGCTGCCTCTGCTAACAGCCACGTGAGAAGGCCACCATTCACAAACAATATATGTCTCGGATCGTTATGATTTGGTGTTTAACCAAACAGGAATGTAGTGATGTTCAGATTAAAGAAACCTTGATTTGAGCAAATGCTATGTAACTACTGCCCATATACAATTGCATTGAATTGAATTGACTTTATTTCTTACATCCTTCATATACATGAGGAGTAAAAATCTTCACGTTACGTCTCCATCTAAATGTGCAATGTACAATTTACAGTCATTTATAATAAATAGTACATACAACAGGATAGTCAATATAACATAGAAATACAGTTGTGTCAGCATGAATTAATCAGTCTGATGGCCTGGTGGAAGAAGCTGTCCTGGAGTCTGTTGGTCCTGGCTTTTATGCTGCGGTACTGTTTCCCGGATGGGAGCAGCTGGAACAGTTTGTGGTTGGGGTGACTCGGTTCCCCCATGATCCTTCAGGCCCTTTTTACACACCTGTCTTTGTAAATGTCCTGAATAGTGAGATGTTCACATCTACAGATGCGCTGGGCTGTCTGCACCACTCTCTGCAGTCGGCAAGAAATAACAGATCGTATACCAAAAAATCATAAAGAAGATATATTTACTGATTTCAAATTTTTCAAGCAGTTATCTGGAAAAATAAAAAAGGAAAGAAAATAAAAGGGCCCATTACATTTAAACTAGTCCAACATGCACGTTGGAGCTCATCTCCTCTAAAACAGGATATTCAGGGGTTTATCCCTTCCTCACATGCTGGACCCACAGTCTGCGCCACATTTTTGAATTCCCCTCAATGACCATCTCAAGCAAGCTGGCTCTCTCTCACTCTCAGGATTATTGTCATTCCTCCTTGGAGCTATTCATCTGCACATAGCACTCCTTGTAATGGGGGGGGGGGGTGGTCTCCTTCCAATGGTGTTCTGCAGCATCTTCCCTTCTGCTCTGCTCTACTGCTCCCACCAAAGACCCCAAGACACACTACTGTCCATCACAAAACTCTCTCCACCCCACTCTCCCTAGAACTTTCTCCGGATCTCACCATGCAGATTAGCTGACACCACATTCCCAACTTGAACAACAGGGCTTCTTATCTTTAAACAAAACTAAAACATTCTACCAACAGGATGCACCGCTTTTGCAGAAAACTGCTAAAATGAAAAACAGCATTAGCAGTAGAAATCTTAACCAGTGCATTACACTCGGACTCCACCTATTCCACAGATTCACAACTGCCTGGCTAAAGAAACACCTCTTCGTCTCCATTCTAAAAAGATGTCTCTCTAATCTGAGGCTGTGTGCCCTCTGGTCTTAGACTCCATCATCATAGAAAACATCCTTTCCACATCTACACTATCAAAGCCTTTCAACATTTGATGGGTTTCAATGAGGTCACCCCTCATTCTCTGAATTCCGGCATGCAGGGGCCCAGAAAATCAAACACTCCTCATATGACAAGTATTTCATTCCTAGAATCATTTTTGTGAACCTCCTTTGAACCCTCTCCAATATCAACACTCTGAAACTATTATTCCCACATTTTTGTCAAGTGAGATAAGCAAATATATATTTTTAAGGTAACTTTGTGTATTCTCTCAATCCCACAAGAGAGCCTTGGCAACACATTTATAAAGACATTCTCCTGCAATTCTCAATACCTCTGTGTTTATCTTCCATTAAACCTCAGAGAATGCTGACTGAAATGTGATGTCTGCTACTTCCCACCATCACAAGGTTTGTTACAGTTTCACTTTTGTTCACCTTGTTCAGAAATGTTTTTGGCTTTCAGTCATCATCACCTCACTTCACAGAATCGGATCTACAGGCAGAGAAGTATCCTGTATTTTGATTGAAATTAATGAGAAACAATGCTGCTCCAACATGAAAAACATCATTTGAAGATGCCAAAGCATAAACGAGCATTCTGACTTCATTTAATAATCTCGGCGGAGCATAATTACCTGCCAGGTAACAATCTTGAACCTTTGAACACATAGCATACCTGTGAATGCAAACAGTGGCATCGATTATAGGTCATTAATCTACCTATTTAAAAAGCTAAACAGAATGGAGTAAGCACAAATACATTTCTAGCTTGATGTGTGATAGGTGTCATATGTACTTTTGCAGGATACAGGCATTAACCCTTTGCAATTGTCCCCTAATTTCCACCTGCCAGTGATCCTTGCCACTTTTTATTTTGAGCCAAACTGCTAAGACTCTTTCCCAGATAATTCCACAGATTACATTTGCTTACTGTTAATAAGTGTTAACGCATCCTTTGGTTGAAATAACTAGGTCCAATGCCCAACCAAACATCTATAAATAGGCAAGCAAAAAATTCCATTGGAGCTAAAATAGACAACTAGAGAGCTAGGCTCAATTATCACACCACAAGGGACTTTGTCAAACACCTTAGTAAAATCTACGAAGACAACATTCACAGCTCTACCTTCATTAATTACCTTCAACGCCTTCTTGAAAGGCTAAGTCAAGATGGTAAGACATAACTTGCCCCATGCAAAACCATGATGACAATTCCTAATTAGGCCAAGGTTTTTCAAATGTTCATTATTCCTTTCATTAAGAATTCTCTCCAAGAGCTTCCCTTTAACTAGTGTGAGATGCCAGGATTATCACCATTTCTCTTGCCAGTCTTCAGGGACTTCCCTGTGGCTAACCAAGCCATGAAAAGCATGGTTGAGGCCCCAGTGATTTCATATCATGCCACACTCAATAATCTGGCGTATATGCCATCACTATACATCACTATTCTTTTTCTCCCCATATTATTTTCAATTCCTTCCCAGATTTTACCACTTATCTATACACTATTACCAATTTAGATTAGTCAATTAATCTACCAACCTGCACATTTTCAGAAAAGCACTATGAAACCAGGGGCCCCAGAGGGAATGCACACAGTCACAGGGAAACATACAGAGAGGTCAGGCCTGAATCCCGGTCACTAGAGTTGTGAGTCTGCAGCTCTCCAATTTGCACCACTGTGCTATCCCATGACGTTTAGCCTTATTCGGTTGGTGTCCGGAAACGGGTGATGGGAGTTCATGCTGGAAGCTGTCCGATGAGGAAATATTGGGTAACATTGGCCCACATTTACTAGAATTGTGAAGATTCAGACATATGAAATCTCTAAGGGGTTGCTAAGGTAGAAACTGAGAGGCTGGTGGCTCCAGGTGTAGCTTGTTAAAAGAATTATTTCTACATGCATCAACCTTTGAGGACAATGAGAAATTTTATTTTCTTGGCAGGTTGTAGTATATTAAAACTGAAATCAGGAGATGTTATTGACACTTAGTGAATTAATGGATGTACTGAAGATGTGGTGAATTTGAAGGTGGCCTGTGAGCCACTCTTTCAGATCTGGTAGGAAATGCCAAGTGCTTCAGAACATGCTAGCACATTACAGCAGTTTAACAGGCTTGCATTGTTCATTTAATGACATCATCACTTCACTTAAATATATGACACATTAATATATTTATAGGCATACCCCATTACTTTCCTTCTTTGAGTCTTTCCAATGTGCTTTCAGGTTTTCTCATACACTTAGACCTTCTTGGTTGTGTTTAAGTATTATCTAGTATAGCTCGGGCATTGGAGTTCAGACTTTAATTCACATGTCCTCTGTAAGAAGGTTTGCATGTTAATCCCATGTGTGCATGGGTTTCCTTTGGATGCCCCAGTTTTCTCACACACTCCGAAGACATACAGCTTAATAGATTAACTGGTCATACTCCTCTGATTAGGCTAGCATTAAATCGATGGATCAATGAGACAGAAGGGTATGTTCCACGCTTTATCTCTAATTAAATAAAATTTAAAAATATATACATTTCTAATCGTTAACCTTCATAACATGTGTGACAGTAGTTACATTATATATGTGCATTTCCTTTTTAACAATGCTGACTCTATTTCTCGTTTAAGACAATTATTCTGTATATGTCTGGTATCTTGGGTGTGGTTCTAAAGAAAGCAGGCATTGTTCGATGTTGTGCTGCAGTGCATTTATCTAATGAATCTCATATATCAAAGACATTGGCTGTGGTTTACACACACAGCACAGTGTGTTTGACCAAGTATCTACAATACTCTGCAAGAGTATAGCTTAAAGCTACCTGTACTTTCCATCAAAGATAAATTGTCGAATTACTGCTGGAGATAGTTCCATGCAAGATAACACAATATAGTGTCATTATATCATTTCTACTGGCTATTCATTTATCTGTTCTTTTATCTTGAACTGTCATTTTTACAGCTAGATTCTATACAAGTCTTGCTTTACTCTACAACAAATAACATGAGTGTTATGCATTCTTACCCACTTTCCAAAAGAATTCCTTTGCTCTCTGTGATGGCACTATATTGTTTGAAACACAGAAACATAGAAAACCTACAGCACAATACAGACCCTTCAACCCACAATGCTGCGACAAACATGTACTTACTTTAGAAGTTACCTAGGGTTATCCATAGCCCTCTATTTTTCTAAGCTCCATGCAGCTATCCAGGAGGCTCTTAAAAGACCCTATTGTATCCACCTCCACCACCATCACTGGCAGCCCATTCCATGCACTCACTACTCTCTGTGTAAAATCTTATCCTTATCTGTATCTACTTCCAAACACCTTAAAACTGTGCCCTCTCATGTTAGCCATCTCAGCCCTGGGAAAAAGCCTCTGACCATCAATGCCTCTCATCATCTTGTACACCTCTAAAAGGTCACCTCTCGTCCTCCATCACTCCAAGCAGAAAAGGTCAAGTTCATTCATCCTATTCTCATAAGGCATGCTCCCCAATCCAGACAACATCCTTGTAAATCTCCCCTGCACCTTTTCTATGGTTTCCACATCCTTACTGCAGTGAGGTGACTAGAACTGAGCACAGTACTCCAAGTGGGGTCTGACCAGGGTCCTATGCAGCTGTAACATTACCTCTTGGATCTTAAACTCAATCCCATGCTTGATGAAGGCCAATACACCGTATGCCTTCTTAACTGCACAGAGAACCTACGCAGCAGCTTTGAGTGTCCTATGAACACGGATCCCAAGATCCCTCTGATCCTCCACACTGCCAAGAGTCTTACCATTAATACTATATCCTGTCATCATATTTAACCTACCAAAATGAATCACTTCACATTTATTTGGGATGAGCTCCATCTGCCAATTCCCAGCCCAGTTTTGCATCCTATTGATGTCCTACTGTAACTTCATAGCGCTCCACACTATCCACATCACCCTCAACCTTTGTATCATCAGCAAATTTACTAACCCATCCCTCCACTTCCTCATCCAGGTCACTTGTGTAACATGCTGTAAGGTTTCACGCTAATGTTATGGCTTCTCTGTAATGTTCCACTGCAGAGGTAATGGTTACTCTGTAGCAGCAATGTTTGGGTTAACAGGGCACGCTAGCCAATGAGTGGGATGTTGTCCTTTCTTGTCTGTCTGAGAGCTGGGAATTTGCGGTCTTTTGCCAGGGAGAGATGAGGAGAGAAGACGTGCACGGAGAGAGTTGATAGACCTCGAAAGGAGTGGACTTGGAGTGAGGGACCGAAGCTCAGCGACAAACGGAGGAGGTCGAGGGTGGATGAACGGCCTTATCACTGAGCTCCAACATTGCGCATTAGACTGTTTCATGAGAATGGGCCATTTTTCTTTTTTTGTTTTCTTTACTAACCCATATAACCAAATTAAGAATTATAAAGCTCAATCGTTTAGTCGCATATTGTGTACTGTTTGTTATTTTGTGGTACTGATTTGTAACAGGAGACACATCGCACAGCATCCACTATTCAAGGCCCCAAACAGTCCTTCCAGGTGAGGCAACACTTCACTTGTAAGTCTGTTGGGGTAATCTATTGCATCTGCTGCTCCTGGTGCAGCCTCCTCTACATCGGCGAGCACCTTCGCTCCGTCCGCCACAACAGACAGGATCTCCCGGTTGCCACCCACTTCAATTCTGCTTCACATTCCCATTCGGATATGTTCCTACATGGCCTCCTCTACTGCCATGATGAGGCCAAACTCAGGTTGGAGGAGCAACTCCTCATATACCGTCTGGGTAGTCTCCAGCCCCTTGGCATGAACATTGAATTCTCCAACTTCCGGTAATTCCCTCCTTCTCCCTTCCCCATCCCACCTCCGCTCTGACTCCTCTTCTAGCTGCCTATCTCCTCTCATGACTCTGCCTTCTTCTACTACCCATAGTGCTTTCCCCTTAGATTCCTTCTTCACCTCTCCTGCCTATCCCCTCCCTGCTTCCCCTCCCCCACTCCTTGATCTTTCCTCTGATTGGTTTTCCACCCTCCCCCCACCTTCTTTATAGGGCCCCTGCCCCCTCCTTCTTTAGTCCTGACGAAGGGTCTCGACCCGAAACTTTGACTGCTTCTTTCAACAGATGTTGCCCGACCTGCTGAGTTCATCCAGCATTTTGTACGTCCACTACAAATTATGAAGCCTCCTCATAAGAACAATTCCACTGCACAAGGAGAAATTAAATTATATTTTAAAATTTACTGCCCCACTATTGCCCTTCAAGCAGACCCAATTTGAAAGTGAGCTCATTCCTGTTCCCTACTCAGATCTATCCCATTGTATCCTAAATACATCATCCAGTATCTAAAGTAAGAACCAAGATGGATCCTGAATACATGTCCAGATTATCTTAAAGACTGAGAGTTGCAGCTAAATCAGGAAAAGGGTGAGTGATAGATAACCCTCATTTTAACTTTTCCTCAGTTT
This sequence comes from Hypanus sabinus, assembly GCF_030144855.1. NCBI lineage: Eukaryota > Metazoa > Chordata > Chondrichthyes > Myliobatiformes > Dasyatidae > Hypanus > Hypanus sabinus. The sequence continues at coordinate 75,509,785 of NC_082719.1, forward strand.
CCGTTATGTAGTGGAACTGAAAGCAAACCCCGTCATTTTTTTAAAGCAGTTGTTTATGAATCAAAACCCAACAGAAAGAAGGAAAAAAATACTTAAACCAGTATAATACAAGTTCAGAATGTAGTATTACATTCCATATTCTTTTTACCAACCCACTGCAACCTTAACACATTACTGGGTAAATTTACCAGCAGAATTTAATTGAAGGAGAATGGAAGAATTTTAAAAACATATTATGTAAAATGTATCAAGTAATTAAAACTCAAAACATTTTACCATTTGAGTTGAATATCCTTTCGAGAATACTGTGAACAATTTGGTGTAAGTTCCAGAGACGAAACAAAAGTAATGATTCCTGCAGAGGACATCATCTTGAAGATTAGACCATTTGAAAGGTTGCAGAAGCAGCTGAGAAATTACTTATGAAAGAAGTTACTTAGTTGATCAACAGTCAAAGATATCTGCAAACATGACTTGACTCATCCCAATCTCTAATTTCAAGTGGATTATGTTTCAGTTGCACTTGACTTACATTTAACTGGAACATTTATAAGACCGTCTTATTGATGTGACTAAAGACTTGGAGCTTAAAATAAACCTGACGATGTATATTGATAGGTTTCATGAGCTGAATTCATGAGCTAAATTTGACATGATTAAGTACCTCTTTAAAAACCTAAAGCAACCTGTAAAAAGCAGCATTCATCACCAATGATCCTCTCCACGCAGGCCAAGCTTTTTTCTCACTGCTGCCATCAGGTAGAAGGTACAAGTACTGTACCTCAGGACTCACACCACCACGTTCAAGAACAGTTACTCCCCCTCAACCATCAGGCTCTTGAACAAAAGGGGATAATTACACTCATTTAAGACTCTTTTATCTTGTTATGTCATGCTCATTATATATTGCTATTTATTTCTGTCTGTATTTGCACAGTTTGTTGTCCATTGATCCTGTTTGCAGTTACTGCCTTGTGAAGCAAGCCTGCAAAAAAAGAATCTCAGGGTTGTAAGTGGTGACATGGATGGATAAATTTTACTTTGAATTTTTTGAGCTTTGAAGATCTGCTGGAGGACACTTCCTCTTCTTAATCCTGAGTTATAAACAAAGTCAGTAGCAGTATCTATGGATTGTGTGGCTGTTGAGGTTTAGACTTTAAAGTCAACATGTCTACTTATTAATTTGGAACAACCCTTACCATGCACAGACTAACAGTAGGTCAATCACAACATTGAAGCTGACAATCAGAAACACTTAAAACTGAATTTTCACACATTATTCAAAGTTTCCTAAATTTAGTGTGTGAACTGCCACTTTTTCTTCTCTTTATTGAAAGCAGACCATGTCCCAGATCAAGCTGAAAAAGCTAACAGCACTTATCTGTGCAGAGTGTGCTTGCTGTTGAGAAGAGAATGCATGCACTGTCAGATGGATTTGATTCCATGTTCTTTGCTTGGCTGAAGATGTTATTAAATTCAGCTGAGTGAAAGTGACAGAAGTAAACACTGTTTATTTTGGCAGGCCCTATACTGATTGCTCATAAACGACTGCTGTACCCGTCTGGTATTTCTAGAACCTCTCTAAAGCACAGCTATCGGCATTCCTTGATAATAAACAACAAGATTATTTCCAGGTTCCAAAGTTTAGAAGGTTTAGGTTGGGATTGGCACACAAGATCTTCAAATTAAATCCATCTTGAATCCTTGTAGCAAAAATCAGGAAAATAATATTTTTCTTGTGCGCCAGCATTTGCAAAAAAACATGTCTGATTTTGTTACAGAAGGAACATACAATAAATGTTTTCCCTTAAAATGTCTCCAGTGGCATTAAAGTACCTGTGGCAGTGGTAATCCATTTTCTACATGAAGTTTTTCAATGACTAGAAGTATTGGCAATAATTTTTTTCTGAAATTCAGGAATAAATGCAATGCTTAATCTATCTGGCCACTAGAAACCTGTGTTACACAATAGTATGTTATATATTCATTCATTTTATGGGATGGAGGCTTGGGGCAAACAAGCCTATATCTGTTGCCCATTCCCTAAAGGTCATGAGACAGCTTATTTAATTGCAGTAGATTATCAGCAGAATGAGGGAGATGTTACAGAAACATTTAAAATTATGAAGGGGATAGATAAAATAGAGGCAGGAAATTTGGTGTGTGAGACTAGAACTAGGAGACGTAGTCTTGCGACTCTGGGGAAAAGGATGGAAATGAGGAGAAGCTGCCTTCCCCAGAAAGCAGTGGATCTGTGGAATTCTCTACCAAGATTGGCAGTAGAAGCTACCCCAACAAACATATTTAAAACACAGTTAGATAGATTTTTGCACAGCAGGGGAACAAGGAATATAGGGAAAAGGCAAATGGGTGAAGCTTAACCCATGGCCAGATCAGCCATGATCTTATTAAGTGATGGAGCAGGCTCGATGAGCCAGATAGCCAAGTCTTGTTCCTATTCTTATGTTCTTACAGTTTATCCACAATGAGATCAACTGGATTGATTTTGCATAAAGCTGGCATGACTACATGGGACAAATGATCTCCCTTCATGCTGAAAGTTTATTGCAATTCTGTGCAAACAGATAGAATTGTGTGATTGGCCCAGTAATGATGAAGAAATAGTGATAAATTCCTATGGTAGTATTATGTGTGACTTGGAGGGGACGTGAGGCGGAAGTGTTCCCATGCATCTGCTGCCTTTACCGCTCTTGCCATCAATGGTCACAAGTCCAAAAGGTGCTGTCAGAATTCCCTACATGAATAACTGCAAACTATTTGGTAGATAGCATACACTGCTACCACTGTGCTCTGATGGGAGAGTGAATGAATGTTTAGCATATTGGATGGTGTGGTACATAAGAGGTCTGCTCTATCCTGGATAGTGAAGATACTTCTTAAGCATCATTGGAGCTGTATTAATCCTACCGTACTCCTGATGTGCCTTCGGGATGATTGAGACACGAGTTGTAGTTGTTGACGTGTGCTGCTTCTTGCAAATGGCTTTGTAAGCCCATGATACATGGTATCAAGGTTCCAATACCAATACAGTTACTACATCTCCACTTGGGGTAGACATTGATGATCCGAGTCTAGTTGCACCTAAGAAGTGCCACAAGGAATATTTGCAGTGATAGCTAGTGGGAGGGATGGATTACTTCTGAAAAAAAAACAACAAGCCTTTCCTCTGTGCTGGAATAAAAACAGAAATTGCTGGAAATATTCAGCAGGCCAGGCTGCAGAGAGAAAAAATTGAGTCATTGATCGCTCTGATAATGATCTGGTGTCGTCTTCCAGTAATTTGCCCGCTTGGATTAGTTTTGCTTTTTTGTGCCTGGGACATACTTTAACAGTTTTCAGCATTGTTGTACAGAGGCCAGTATTGTAGTTCTGGATGTTATTGATGTTCTTGAGAATTGTCAGAGCTGCCAATCCAAGCTCAGAAAATTCTTTTAGATTTCTGATTTATACCTTGTAGGTGGCTATGTAACGTAAGGAGATAAGTCATTTGCTGCTGGAAAAAATTGCCCTCTCGCCTGCTTCTGAAGCTGCAATATTTATTCTAGAGTTTCTGTTGAATTTATGATCAATGAAGATCCCAACCAGAGTTAACGTGAGAGAGAGAAAAAAACACAAATTGCTAAAGCAATTCAATGTGTCAGTCAGCATCTGTGGAAGGGGAGTGATGGCCTACATTCTGAGGCACAACCCTGCATGAGTCCTGATGTAGGGTATCAACCGAAAATGTCAATCAACTCCCTGTCTTCACGATGTACTCAAGTTCAAGTTCATTCATTCAAGATTGCTTAATGTCATTTCCAGTTTATTAGTGTAAGGGTGAATGAAATATTTGTTACTCTGGATTTGGTGCAGCACAAAAAATGATAATAATAAAAACAACAAATATAAATACATGCACAGGATGTTTATATATACAGTACATATAGAATATTTGTAAAGTATGTCCATAAAGTGACACTAGGTACATAGATTGACTTCAATGAACCTTTTTGTTTCCGAGTCCAGTATCCGTGTCGACAGGGAGTTGATGGCAAGGATACAATAACGGCAATGCAATTGCACGTCAACAAGTGTTAGAGTCTGGCAAATTCCTAGCATAAACCTTATCTCATTTATTATTGCATGGCTGAATATTGCCCAGAAAACCACTTGCAGATCATGACTCACTTATTTGCTGAGGAGATCTGAATGAAATTAAATATTATGTAATCATCAGTTCATACTCCCACTTCTAACCTTATACGATGGAATAAACAGCTAAAGATAGTTATACTTAGGGAACTGGCTGAGGAACCACTGGTTATGTTATCTTGCAGTATAAGACTACAACATACACAATATTCTTCATATGTGCAAGGTATGACCAAGCACTGGAGAACGTTCCCTTGATGGCTGTTGATATCAGTTTTACCAGTGCTCCATGACACCACACTTTGCCAAGTAATGACTTAATGTCAAGAGCAATCACTCTCACCTCATCTCTGCAATTCAGTTCTTTCATTCAAGTTTGTGGGCCAAGGCTGTAATGAGATCGATGTGAGCAGGCCTGGTGACGTACAGACAGATTATTCGTGGGAAGGCTATTGGCAAATACAGTAAGTGCTACTTGAAGGCAGTTTCAACACTCTCAAACAATTTATTGATTGAGAGTAGACTGGGCCATAATTAGCAGGATTGCATTTCTCCAACTTTTTTGAACATGGGAATATTTCCAGATTGTCTGGTAGATATTGTTGTTATTGTACTGAAGCACCTTGGGGAAAGCTATGGCTAGCTCTGGACCACAGATTTTCAGCTGGGATGTTGCCTTGTTCCATAGAAGACGGGTTCCATGATGGCAGAGCTCTCAAGAGAAAGTTGAGATGGATCATTAACTTGGTACTTCTAAGTAATAAGACAGTGAATGCATCAGTCTTGTCTTTAGCACTGAATTGTTATCTGCCCATCATAATAGCAGAATAAACGGTAATAGTTAATTTGCATGACAGAAAATTTAAACTAAATATCAATTGAGACATCAGACTTCTGCTCCAGACAGAGTAATTTGGTCATCTCGACATTGCCACAGGGTAGGTAACCATATGACTGCCCTGACCCACATGATCAAAATATCTCAACGCACAGAGATTCACAGTATGTTCATGCACATGGATACACTGGATGGTTCTTCCATCTTTAAGAGGCATTTTAACTATATGTCTTCATACTTTCAACAAGAAAAAGTAACTTTTGGTTATTAATTATGTGTCAATTTACACATTTTGTATCTTTCATAAATGAGCAGCATCTCTATACTGTAAATCTAGTGGAATGACTTTTGGACTTTTCCTTAGAAGGATCATTTTATGGACTGCTTTGTTCTGGATTTGAACTCAATTACATTTCTTTCCTTTGCCAGACTTATCTTGGAATTCCTGCTTTACTTCCTGAAGTTGCAAATGGATCCAGCTCAGAGGCAGGTACAATCTTGTGACAGTTCCTTCATGGGCACCAGCCTCCCAGCATTGAAGATCTCTTCAAAAGGTGATGCCTCAGAAAGGCAGCATCCCTCATTAAGGACCTCCATCACCCAGGACATGCCCTCTTTGCATTGATAACATCAGAGAGGAGGTACAGGAGCCTGACGACACACACCTAACGTTTTAGAAACAGCTTCTTCTCCTCCACCATCAGATTTCTGAACGAACAATGAACCAACTCATGAACACCATCTCATTATTTTGTTTTACTCTGTGTCTTGCATCTGTGTGTACAGGCAATATTCCAGAAACACAGAGAGCTGAAGGGTGCATCTTGTTTTGCAGTTCTTCTCATACAACACACATGCGCACAACAAGATCAAGTGAAGCACTCACTTACACATACCACAACACCGAAGTTGGGATTCTTTTCTATCAGTTATCCAAACGTAATTGAGAATGAAGTAAATGCAAACCCTGTGAAGTGAAAAATAGATCACACTGATGATATATTCCTAATTTGGACTCCCAATAAACAATCCCAAATAATGCAAATATTTATTTGAGTACCAGAGACAAAAAGGCATCTAATAAGAAAACACAGATAAATTACAAAGTACAGAACTTTGGCAACTGTCAGGAACATCTTATGTGTTACATCCATCTGAACACCAAGCACGTTCATCTCAAATGCTGACTATATTTGTTACTGTTCACTTCATGTCAACATTTTCAGTTAAATATTTATAAGAAGCAAATATTTTCAGCAATAGAAAATGTAAAATGAACTTCAGAATGTTAACAAATAGAGCAGTCACATTGCAATATACAACCAAGTTATGTTCTTGAAACCCATTTGTAAATCAATTTGTTTTCAAGTTGAGCCATGCTTTAAATGTCAATGCCCAGTGACACAGGCATGGTATTGCTGATACACTCACGGATCACTGTGCAAGGTTACTGGAATGGTGACAATCCCAAGATCACTGCTCTGACCTCCATGCCAGGGTTCAGCCACTTGCCTCAATTGTCCAGGTTCTCTGACCTTCACCCTCATTGCCAACAATCATTGACCAAAACTCTGTTTGCAGGATCATATTTCTGTGTTCATAATTCAAGTTCAGGTCTGTTGTCATCTGTCTGTGCATATGTACAACCAAACAAAATGTGTTCCTCTGGTCCACGGTGCATTCACAAAACAAATCACACCGAGCACATAAAACAAAATATTATTGTAAGTAAGTTAATAAAATATAATTTAAAATGCATGTAGTGCGCAGCACAGGTAAACAGTAAAGCTCAGCAGTACAGTAAAGACTCTCTGTCCTAGTGACAAGACTTTGGTGGTGGCAGGGATTTCATTAGTTTCACAGCCTGAGAGAGGAAGCTGCTAGCCAGTCTGGTAGTCCTAGTCCTGATGCTTCTGTACCTCCTTCCTGATGGTAGTGGGGTCAAAGGAATTGTGGGATGGGCAGTAGGGATCCTCAACAATGCTTTGGGTCCTTCATCGACTGAAGCTTCCGGTAAATGTCACAAATGAGGTGAGGGAGACCCTGGTGATCTTTTCAGTGGTTTTTACTGCCCTCTGTAGGGTCTTGAGTCCAATGCCTTGCAGCTTCCATACCACATAGTAATGCAGCCAGATAGGACTCTGTCGACAGTGCTCCTGTAGGAAGTTGTTAGAATCTCTTCAGAAAGTGTAGCTGCTGCTGTGCCTGCTTGATTAATGAGAAGGGGTGTGAGTCCAGGTAAGATCACTTGTTATACGCACACCAAGTAAATTCATACTCTTCACTCTTTCCACTGCAGAACCATTGATGTGCAATGGAGAATGTCGACCTGTGCCTCCTTGTAGTCCACAATCACCTCTTTCATTTTCTCCACACTGAGATTCAGGCTGTTGTTCTTACATCATTTGACAAGCCTCTCTACCTCCTCTCTGCATCATTGTTGTTGATGAGGCCAACAACTGTTATATCATCAACGAACTTGATGATGCAGTTTGAGCTGGGTCTGGCAGTGCAGTTGTGAGCCAGCAGCAGGAACGGCAGAGGAGGGCACCAGTACTCAGTGCGATGGAGGTGGAAGGTTCCGATGGAGTACCTGGCAAGGCTCTGAAAACCTGTGCCAACTAACTGGTGGGAGTATTCAAGGACACTTTCAACCTCTCACTGCTTTGGGTGGAAGTTCCCACTTGCTTCAAAAAGGCAACAATTACACCAGTGCCTAAGAAGAATAATGTGAGCTGCCTTAATGATAATTGCCCGGTAGCACTCACACCGACAGTGATGAAATGTTTTGAGAGATTGGTAATGATTAAACTGAACTCCCGCCTCAGCAAGGATCTGGACCCACTGCAGTTTGCCTTTTGCCACAATAGGTCAACAGCAAACACAAACTCAATGGCATTCCACACAGCTTTAGACAACCTGGACAACACAAACACCTATGTCAGGATGCTGTTCATCAACTATAGCTCAGCATTTAATACCATCATTCCCACAATCCTGATTGAGAAGTTGCAGAACCTGGGCCTCTGTCCCTCCCTCTGCAATTGGATCCTCGACTTCCTAATTGGAAGACCACATTCTGTGCGGATTGGTGATAACATATCCTCCTTGCTGACGATCAACGATCAGGGGTGTGTGTTTAGCCAACTACTCTACTCTCTATATACACATGACTGTGTGGCTAGGCATAGCTCAAATACAACCATTGTTGGTAGAATCTCAGGTGGTGACAAGAGGGTGTACAGGAGTAAGATATGCCAACTAGTGGAGTGGTGCCACAGCAACAACCTGGCACTCAACATCAGTAAGACAAAAGAGCTGATTGTGGACTTCAGGAAGGGTAAGACAAAGGAACACATACCAATCCTCATAGAGGGATCAGAAGTGGAGAGAGTGAGCAGAATCAAGTTCCTGGGTGTCAAGATCTCTGAGGATCTAACCTGGTCCCAACATATTGATGTAGTTTAAAGAAGGCAAGACAGCAGCAAAAGTTCATTAGGAGTTTGAAGAGAATTGGTATGTCAACAAATACACACATGAACTTTTATAGCTGTACCATGGAGAGTATTCTGACAGTCTGCATCACTGTCTGGTATGGGGCGGCGCTACTGCACAGGACTGAAGGAAGCTGCAGATGGTTGTAAATTTAGTGGGCTCCATCTTGGGTACTAGCCTACAACGTACCCAGGCCATCTTCAAGGGGTGGTGTCTCAGAAAGGCAGTGTCCATTATTAAGGACCTCCAGCACCCAGGGCATGCCATTTTCTCATTGTTAACATCAGGTAGGAGATACAGAAGCCTGGAGGCACACACTCAGTGATTCAGGAATAGCTTCTTCCCCTCTGCCATCCGATTCCTGAATGGACATTGAACCCTTGGACACTAACTCACTTTTTCAATATAATATTCAATATACCTATACTGTATAAAGTCTACTGAGGAACATTTACTTATTTATTATTATTATTATTATTTTATTCTTCTTCTACATTATGTATTGTGTTGAACAGCCGCTGCGAAGTTAACAAATTTCACGTCACATGCCAGTGATAATAAACCTGGTTCTGATTCTGAAATGGTGCTGCTGGCGGGGTCTTTCCATGAAGAAATCCAAGATCCAGTTACAGAAAGGGGTGTTGAGTCCCAACAAAGACAGTTTACCCACAAGCCTCTGAGGGATGATCATGTAAAATGCCAAGCTGAAGTATTTGAATAAAAACAGTCTGTCAAAGCTGAGGTACAAGAGAATGCTGAAATCTGCAGCTATAAACAATCTGCTGGAGGAACTCAGTGGGCAGAGCAGCAGTTTGGAGAGAAAGGAATTGCTGATGTGATCCTCCAGCAGATTATTACTGCGAAAGCTGAAGTTTTATTCACCAGTCATAATCTGTTAGTCAACATTTATTAAATCGCTATGTATGGAAACTTCAAAGTGAATGTCTGAAGCATAAAAGTTATAGAACATAACAAGATATAAGAGTACAGCTCAGGAACAGGCCTTTCAGCCCATCATGTGATCCCTTCTGCCTGCACATCAGCCATATCCCTCCATTTTCTGAATATTCACATGCCTAGCTAAGAGCCTCTATCATATCTGCCTTCTCCACCAGCCCTCGTAGTACATTCCAGGCATCTACCACTCTCTGTGTAAGTAGTCTGCCCCACACATCTCCTTTGAATTTGACACCTCTCACTTTTCGCATTCCCTCTGGAATAAGACATTACAATCCTGGGATAAAACACTACCACCGTCTATTCTGCTTACACTTCTCATCATTTTATAAACTACCAGCAGGTCTACCACCTCCCCCACCCCCAGCCTCCACCACTACAGAAAAAACAAGCCAAGTTTAAGCAACCACTCCTTATACCAAATGCACTCTAATCCAGGCAGCACTCTGGTAAACCTTTTCTCCATAGCTTCCACATGCTGTAATGGGCTGGCTAGAAATGAATGCAATGCTCTTGATGCAGCCTGACTTGAGTTTTATTAAGTTAGACCATAACACTGTAAGGCATAGGAGCAGAATTAGGACATTTTCCCCATCGAGTCTACTCCGCCATTAAATCTTGGCTAATCTCTTATCCCCCTCCTCAGACCTAATCCCTGGCATTCTCCCCGCAACCTTTGATACTGTGTTCAATCAAGAACCTATCAAGCTCTGCCTTAAATACACCCAACAACCTGGCCTCCACAGCTGCCGGTGGCAATAAATTCCACAAATTCACCACCATCTGGCTAAAGAAATTTCTCCACATCTCTGTTTTAAATGGATGCCCTTCTATTCTGAGGCTGCGTCCTCTTATCCTGGACTCCACCACCATTGGAAACATCCTTTCCACATCTACTCTGTCTCGGCCTTTCAATATTTGAAAGGTTACAATGAGATTTGCCCCATCCTTCTAAGTTCCAACAAGTTACAGACACAGAATCATCAAACATTCCTCATATGATAGCCCTTTCATTCCTGGAATCATCCTTGTGAGGGTCCTCTGGACCCTCTCCAATGCCAGCACATCCTTTCTTAGGTGAGGAACCCAAAGCTGTTCACAATACTCAAGGGTGAGCGATCAACGCATTACAAAGCCTCAGCATCACATCTCTGCTCTTGTATTCTGGACCTTTTGAAATGAATTCTAACATTGCATTTGCCTTCCTCACCACTGATTCAACCTACAAGTTAACCATTAGAGTGTTCTGCACAAGGACTCCCAATTCCCTTTGCATCTCAGATTTTTGGATTTCCTCCCAAGTTAGGAAGTAGTCTGCACATTTATTTCTTTTACCAAAGTGCATGACCATGCATTTTCCAACATTGTATTTCATTTGCCACTTTCTTGCCCATTCTCCTAATCTATATAAGTCCTTCTGCAGTCTACCCATTTCTTCAGCACGACCTGCCCCTCTACCAGTCTTCATACCATCTTCAAACTTTGCAACTAACTGGGCAATCGTTGATATACAGCATAAAAAGAAGCGGTCCCAATATCGACCCCTGTGGAACACCACTAGTCACTAGCAGCCAATCAGAAAAGAATCCTGCACCATGCCTCAGCTCTTGAATCCAATGCCTTGACTAATAAAGGCAAGCATGCACAATGCCTTCTTTAACCCTCCGTTGACTTGTGCAGACACTTTCAGGGAGCTGCGGACTTGGATCCCAAGATTCCTCTGCATGTCAACACTGTTAATGGTCAATGGTTCAATTTAATATCAGAGAATGAATACAGTATACAAACTGAAATCCTTACTCTCCACAGACATCAAGACACAGGGAAAAAAACCCAAAGAGAGAATGGCAGTAAAGCATTAGAACCCCAAGCCCCCCTCCCCACCCATAAGCAACAGCAAAAGCATTATCCCTCTTCCTCTTGCTTCCCCTCTCCCTCCCCCTCTCTCCAGTAAAAGCAATACCTTCCCCACCACCCACCATACAAGCAATCACCAGCCCCCAGAGACTATGATCCAGAGTCCATCAAAGTCTACTGTCCAGTCCAACATTACAAACAGGCCTTCTCTCTCACTGACGAGGGAGAGAAAGATCGCACTCCTGCCATGGCAAGAGGGAAGGCCAGCAGCTTGCTTTATCGATGTTACAGTCTGCAGTGTCACTTATTTCAACTCCCCTGACTCGAGAACCAGCAGACTCTCTCTCACCATCGAGAGAGAGAGACACAGAGACAGGGGGAGGGAGAGAGAGCAGAGGCCTCCAACAGTGAAGCCTGCTGTCTCAATGTTTCAATCTCCTGCACTGCTTCAGTCAGCGACATCAGTGAGGAATCCGGCTGTCTGCAGGGCTGCACACCGAAGGCACACGTCTTCCAAGCTGCTGCTGGAGATCCTGAAACCCAGGCCACTCGGTGGGTTCTGACAGCAAGAACCCACTGCCTGTGAAGAACATAGCTTGGGTGCAGCTGTAGATCGGGGACTCTGACAGGACCCCAGCCACCTTGAAAAGGGTAAAAGAGACATGAGAATAGGAGATTCCATAAGTGATGCACCATCAATAACTCACACTGAGACGTAAGGCGAGATATCGGCTTTCATTGACTGGAAGAAGGAACCAGGAGTGAGTGTCCATCATACTATGTCCTGGAGACTGAGGCCGAGCGTCAGGCCTCAGATCGCCTTTATACAGGGGCCTGTGGGAGGAGCCACAGGAGCAATCAGCAGGGGGCGTGTCCAGACAGGCACATAGTTCACCACAATAAGGAAACTCCACAAGGAATGGAGGGTTATGGGCTGAGTGCGGGCCAGTGGGACTAGGTGAGTGTAAGCATCTGCATGGACTAGAAGGGCTGAGATGGCCTGTTGCCGTGCTGTAATTGTTACATGGTTATATGGTTATATTTATACCGTTTCACAGATGAACTGGAAGAAGTTGCCCAGGTCCACAGAAATCAATGGTGCCATTATATTGGCATTCTACCATTAACTCTGTACTCTCCCTTGGTGTTTGATCTCCCAAATGCAACTCCTTACACTTGCCTCACATAGGCTATAAATGTGAGCATCATATGTTATTCATTCATGAGTCAGGAACTACCCGTACTTATTTTTTTCTGTTCCTCAGTTTCTTCCCTGATGCATTCAGTTATTTAAATCAGCAGTCTTAAAACTTAAATCTTTGTGAAACTTCATAGTGTGGGGTGTTCTAAGTCTGATCAGAAGCGTTTCAGATCCAATCAATAAGTGACCAAGGTTACAGCAGAGATAGTAAAATGACCATGTTAAGAAGCTGGGATAAATACACAAATGCTTGCATTCCTGATTCTTTTTTAAACATCCCTATAGGATAGGCATTTAAAAATAAAAAATACAAATTGAGGAAGGATCGCAGTGCTCTTGAAGCATCTATGGTGTAAAGGAACTGTCAACATTCCAGGTCGACAATTTGCGTTGGGACTTCTCAACAAGCTGAGTTCCTCCAGCAACTTGCTTTTATTTACCCAGATTGCAGCTTCTACAGTTTCCCGTGTCTCCATCAGCCATCTGAGAGCTCCATGTAAGGCCAGGACTGGGCATAACTGAGAAGCCTTTCCAGCAATCGAAGATCCTCAAAAGAACCTGAGCACCAGGCAGTAACTGTTATTCAAACACAAAATGCTGGCGGAATGCAGCAGGCCAGGCAACATCTATAGGAAGAAGTACAGTCGACGTTTCGGGTCGAGACCCTTTGTCAGGACTAATGGAAAAAAGAGATAGTAAGAGATTTGAAAGTGTGAGGGGGAGGGGGAGACCCGAAATGATAAGAGAAGACGGGAGGGGGAGGGATGAAGCTAAGAGCTGGGAAGTTGATAGGCAAAAGGGATACAAGGCTGGAGAAGGCCTTGGAAAAAAGACAAAGGGAGGTGAACACTAGAGGAAGATGGAGAACAGGAAAGGAGTGATTGTGAGAGGGAAAGAGAGAAAGAAAAAAAATAAAAATTAGGGATGGGGTAAGAGGGGGAGGAGGGGCATTAACAGAAGTTAGAGAAATCAATGTTCATGCCATCAGGTTGGAGGCTACCCAGCCGGTATATAAGGTGTTGTTCCTCCAACCTGAGTGTGGTTTCATCTCGACAGTAGAGGAGGCCATGGATAGACGTATCAGAATGGGAATGGGATGTGGAATTAAAATGTGTGGCCACTGGGAGATCCTGCTTTTTCTGGCGGACCGAGCCAAGGTGTTCAGTGAAACGGTCTCCCAGTCTGCGTTGGGTCTCACCAACATATAGAAGGCCACATCGGGAGCACCAGACGCGGTATATCACACCAGCGGACTCACAGGTGAAGTGTCGCCTCGCCTGGAAGGATTGTCTGGGGGCCCCGAATGGTGGTGAGGGTGGAAGTGTAAGGGCAGATATACTACTTGTTCAGCTTACAAGGATAAGTGCCAGGAGGGAGATCTGTGGGAAGGGCTTCATCTCGACAGTAGAGGAGGCCATGGATTGACACCTTATATTCCACCTGGGTAGCCTCCAACCTGATGGCGTGAACATTGATTTCTCTAACTTCCGTTAATGCCCCTCCTCCCCTTCTTACCCCATCCCTAATTTTTATTTTTTTTCTTTCTCCCTTTCCCTCTCACAATCACTCCTTGCCTGTTCTCCATCTTCCTCTAGTGTTCCCCTCCCTCTGTCTTTTTTCCAAGGCCTTCTCCAGCCTTGTATCCCTTTTGCCTATCAACTTCCCAGCTCTTAGCTTCATCCCTCCCCCTTCCGTCTTCTCCTATCATTTCGGGTCTCCCCCTCCCCCTCACACTTTCAAATCTCTTACTATCCCTTTTTTCCGTTAGTCCTGATGAAGGGTCTCGACCCGAATCATCAACTGTACTTCTTCCTATAGATGCTGCCTGGCCTGTTGCGTTCCACCAGCATTTTGTGTGTGTTGCTTGAATTTCCAGCAGCTTCAGATTTCCTTGTGTGAATTGTTAATCAAAGTTCATTTTGCAAAAGGAGTCACCACCTTCAAGAAAGGAAAGATAAGTGAAACTTTTTGAATGAAGATAAACGCAAACCTTGCAAAATATATTGCTTGATCGAAAGAAGGATAGAGTAACTTCTGGCGGCATGGACAGTAAAAGTTTCAACTAATACAATAAAAAATGGCTGGGTTGAGTTGTTCTCCAATCTTCGCAATCCATTTGCCAATATTTTGTCATCATCTGAGGAGACATCATCATATTAGAATGCAATCACAATTAAAAATGCGCAACCCAGTAAGCACAGTAGGAAGATAAAATCAGAAGATTTATGAGAATTATATAATGCTCCTTGTGGCCTCATGATGTCTGAAAGTGCTCTTGAGTAAGAAAGTGCTCTTGAAGTATTTGTGATGAGCATTTGCGGCTGTAAAGCAGCCAGTTTATTCTCAATATCAATGATGAATTAGTTCAGTGTCCACACCCCCATTTGGCTAAGAAAACAGAGACGGCTGCTCAAGAAGAGTTTGTGGAGTTTGCAGACTTTGAGTCCTGATGAAGGGTCTCAGTCAGAAACATCGACTGTTCATTTCTCTCCCTAGGTGCTGCCTGACCTGTGGAATTCCCCAGCATTTTGTGTGTGTTGCTGAGGAGGAGAATTGGCTTTGTTATTTTCTCAAGAAACCTTTCCAAGAAAATGGGGCAAAAAGCATCAATTAGAATTCACTGCTAATAGAAGTAATGGAGGCAAATTCAATTACAGTATTCAAAAGGGAGTTGGATAAGTATCAGGAAAGAGAGAATTTTCAGGATAATTGGGTTAATTACCCAGTTCAGAACTTCCAAATAATTCAGTTCCTTGAATCAATTCTAAAAATCCTTCTTCAATGTCTGCAGGTGTAAACAGTACTCATGCAAGTCACTATTTGTGAAAGAGAGTGCCATATTTTTCATGCAGGAAACTGTGGGAACATTCCTCTCCCAATATTTTGATTATGTATTTCCAATTTTCCAATAAAAGTGGACATCGCATTTTTTACCTGGATTAAATTGAAATTCTCACCTTGAGTCCTGCTTGAAAAAAGTCACTCACTGGCTTAAGTTTTTGGCTGTGAGGTGTTGTCAGTGAATTACATAATGGATTACAAACAGAGTTGGAATTTCTTTTTTCATAAATGCCACTAAACTAACATAGCAACCTGTCATATACGGTGCTCCATCTGTTTGCCAAAAAAATGATGTTCTTAATTGGAATACCTTTATTCTCAAAATACACTTTGAGCACATCATAGATTAATTGTTCATTGATATTTGTTTTTAACTTTTTTACAAAAGAGAATCTCTTCATAAACTTTTCTATTTTTGATAAACTATACACATGCCATTAACAGTGCCTCATAGTCTCGCAGAGTTGACTCACCCAGCTGTATCACAAATTCTGTTTTTTGTAGCTCTGTACCAATTGATACTCAATGTCTTCACTCATTTTGTCAATACAACGAGCTATAGAGTTATTACTCGGAGGAATTGATTTTAAAATACCAGTTTCCACTTTGAGTGTAGCAGTGAGCATTTCTGATACAGCAGGCATTATTAATTTTTCACCAATTGCATGAGATTTTCCACACTTTGCTATCATTTTGAAAATGTTATAAGAAGCAATGAAACAACTATTAAGGTCATTTTTAGCTTTCTTGACAAATGACTTGAGTGTGAAGTGCTTTTCAAATGCTTCTTTCATCTTCTGGAACTGAGTAATACCATAAGTAGCCTTTTCAAGGTATCTTTTACTGAACTGTTTCTACAATCTTGATGGTTTCATGGCTTCATTAGACAGCAGAGTATTACAAATAAGACACACTGGGTGCCGTTGATATGACAGGAACGGAATAAAACCACACTCCGGGTATGTAACATTGTATTGATGTACTTCCTGTTGTTTCTGTTTCTCAGAAGGATTAGAATTCAAGGCTTCACCAATTTCAGTCTCAAAGAGTACATATCCATCATTAACAGAGCTAAATTAAAATAAAAAATTAACACAAACTGTGAATGCCCATCAGATGCTGATGAAGGCAGTGAATTGACACAGTCAGTCAGGTCTCATGTTTCAAGTTAGGGTGCTGCTTACCGCACCCACCCCCAAGAATCTTTAACCCCTCCCAGCGACTTCAATTTCCACATATGCCCCTTAGGAGACGGTACTGCCCCATTAGGAATTACTGATCTAGTCTGTCTAGATAGTCTAGATAGATGGATAGTCCAGTGAACTTGCACATTAAGTCAGCAATAAGAAAGGCAAATGAAATGTTAGTATTCAATTCAAGAGGACTAGGATGCACAACTGTCCACTCTCTGCGCCAATCCCAATATCACTATCAAACATGTGGACAATGGGGGTACTGTCGTCGTGTGGTCGACTACCTTACTGAGGCCAGGGGGCAATCCCCAGACCTCTTTCGTTACTTACCCCGTAAAAAAGACCCCACTCAGGATCATCAGCAAATGGTCTCTGACACCATCACCAAACTCATCGATGCTGGGGAGCTTTGATTCACAGCCGCCAACCTCATAACTCCCTTATGGCACACCGCTCATTTCTGCCTTCCACCCAAGTTCCACAAACTTAATAGTCAGGGTAGAACCATTGTTTCTTCCTCCTCCTGCCCCACTGTACAATAGGCCACAAACCTTGACTCCATTTTATCCCCATTGGTTCAGTTCCTATACACCTACATTCAAGATACTTCACATGTTCTCAATCACCTCAACAGCTTTCAATTCCCTGGCTGTGATCATCTCATTTTCAACATGGATGGCCAATCCCTGAACACTTCTTTCTCCCATCAAGAAGGTCTTAAAGCTCTCTGTTTCTTTCTTGAAAACAGGTCCAATCAGTTCCCTTCCACCACCTCCCTCTTACTGGTGGAACTGGTTCTCACATTCAACCATTTATTTTGGCTCCTCCCACTTTCTCCAAACTCAGGATGTAGCCATGGGCACCCGCTATGCCTGCCTTTTTGTTGGCTACGTGGAGCAGTCCATGTTCAAAGCCTTCCCTGGTAGTTCTCCCCAATTCCTTCTGCACTAGATTGATAACTAACATTGCATTCGACAGACTCGGAGTCTGCTGCTGTCGGGGCACTTTCACTGTGTGCTGCATCTGTGAGGCTGAGTCTGGCAGTGCCATGAAAGTCCACAGCGGGGGTATTCCCTTCTGCCGCCTGCATGGGATGACGAGTCTATCGGGACCCTGAGGATTTGTGGAAACTGTGTGGTGGTTTCTTTCGAACTTACAGTCTTTTAACATCGTTGGACTATTTTTACTGTGTCCATGGTCTGTTTTTTTATCAATTCTGGTATTGTTTGCACTGTTGTAACTATATGTTAACTATAACTATATGTAACAATGTGGTTTTGTGTAGGTCTCGTAGCTTTAGTTTTTGGTTTGTTGGGTGGTAGAGTTGGTTTCCTGATTTGGTGTGTCTGGGTAGTCTTGTTTTGTCTGGTGGGATTGGAGCTCCATTCTGGGGAACGCGCTAAGATGGTATCACGATATTAATACGCAGCAGCCTCTCCAGACTCTGGATTTGGGGATTGCCAAAGGTTATGTGGATTTTCTGGTGTAATCTGTTTTGTCGTGAGCTTTTGTGATTTAATTCTGGAGGAAAGTTGTTTCATTTTTTAGCTGCATTGCAGTTGTGGTTTCTAAATGACAATAAAATGAAATTCAATTCAATTCAAACTGCATATGGTACTGCTTCACGCACCCATGCTCAACAATTTCAACAACTTTGCCTCCAATTTCCACCCTGTCCTTAAATTCATCTTGTCCATTTCTGATACCTCTCTTCCCTTTCTCAATCTCCCCATCTCCATCATTGGAGACAAACTATCTACTGATTTATTTCATAAACACATTGATTCCCATGGGTATCTGGACTATACCTGTTCCCACCCCACCCCAGCTTCTGTAAGAATGCCAATTCCTTTTATCATTTCCTTTCCCTTCACCACATCTGTTCCCAGGAGGACACTTTCCTTTCCATGACATCAGAGATGTCCTTCTTCAAAAAAATGGGCTTTCCCTTCCTCCACCATTGACGATGCCCTCGACTGTATCTCATCCATTTCTGCAATTTCCAGTAATTTCCCCTCTTCCTCTCCCCTCTTCTTCATGTCCCCATTCTGGCTATTTATCTCTTCCCTTCACCTCTCCCTGGTGCCCCTCTTCCTTCCCTTTCTCCCATTATCCACTCTTCTCTCCTATCAGATTCCTCCTTCCTTGTGTGTGTTGTTCTAGAATATAAAAGCAAGGATATAATGTTGATGCTTTATAATGCATTGGTCATACTGCACCTAGAACATGGTGAGCAGTTTGGGTCCCCTTACCCAAGAAGGATCTGTTGGCATTGGAGAGCTTCACAAGAATGATCCCAGGAAGGAAGTGTTAACGTCTGAGGAATGTGCGATGGCTCTAGGGCTGGACTCACTGGAGTTTAGAAGAATGGTGGGGTGGTGGGGGAATATCACTGAAACCTATTGAACATTGAAAGGTCTAGATAGAGTGGACATGGAGAGGATGTTTCTGTAAGTGGGGGTGTCTCACAGCAGAGGCCACAGCCTCACAGTAGAAGGATGTCCCTTTAGAACAGAGATGAATAGGAATTTCCTTAGTCAAAGGGTGGCTAATCTGTGAAATTCTTTATGCCTGCGGAGGCTGTTATTGGGTATATTTAAAGTGGATGTTAATAGGTTCATGATTCTTAAGCACATCAAAGGTTATGGGGAGAAGGCTGGAGAATGGTGTTGAGAGGGATAATCAATCAGCTATGATGGATTTATGACACATTCCACTGATAATAAACCTGATTCTGATTTGGTTCTGTTTCCGTGAATAGAGGGTACCATATCCATAAGAGGAAAAATATGGTTTTGGATGTCATTGCAAAGCTAAATGGAGTGCAACCACAGTTACAAAAATTGGGAGAAATCTCCACTTGATTCCATGTTGTCAGAGACTTTAGTATCTAGTCGGGAAGCGGCCTGGTTGAGGGAAGTGCCTGGTGTGAAGAGTGCTAGTCTTCGGCGAGGAGGCTGAGGGAGACTATGCCACAATTGGGGAGGGTGAAGAAATGACCGCTAAGCTGATTCAGTGTGCTACGTGCATGATGTGGGAGGTCAGGGACACTGATGGTGCCCCCGGCTGCTACAGCTGTGGAAAGTGTGTCCAGATTCAGCTTCTGAAGGAGCATGTTGCAGCTCTGAAGAAAGAACTGGATGACCTCAGGTTTATCCGCAAAAACGAGAGTTTTCTGGACAGGGCCTGCAGCGAGGTCATTACACTGAGGATACTGGAAGAGAGAAGATGGGGTGGGGGGGGTGATGATAAGGAAGGAAAGGATGCTTGAAGTACAGGAGATCCCGGGGGATGTACCTCTCGTAAACAGGTTCACCCTCTTGGAAGCTGTCAGGACAGAAAATACTGCCAGTCTAAGAGGCAGACAGGTCTGTGAGTCGAAAATTGGTGCAGAAGCAGAGCCGAGGAGTCAGACATCAGGAAGAGCCGTGCTAGTAGGGGACTCCATAGTAAGAGGTACAGAAAGGGATTTCTGCAGCAACAGGCTGTGGCGACCCACTTCCTAGTGCATTCGAGCCGGCTCACAAATAGCCAGCGCGTCGGCACAAAGGCCAGTCCCAAAAGGGCGCCAGGTCTGCTTCACCAACAAAGGGAAAAGCTCATGCGGGACTGTGAATACATGCCTCCTACAGCATCCGAGCTCGGGGAGGGCGGGATCAGGGAGGCTTTAAAGCGAAGCCATGAAGTTCGAATAAAATCTTCTTTAACTGCACTTTACCGACTCCGTGTCGTTATTTCAGCGCTGCGTGTAGCACACCGCTACAATTGGTGACCCCGATGGTCCAAACGATTTTTGGACCGGAGATGACCAACGCTGCATCTGTTCATGCAGTTTTGTTGAAACTGCCAAGCTTCTGGGCGCTGCGACCTCACCTATGGTTCCAGTAAGCAGAAGCCCAATTCCACATTCAGCAGATAACCTCAGAGGACACACGTTACTACTACGTGGTGAGCTCCCTTGACCAGGACACAGCGGCCCAGGTTGAGGAGTTCGTACTGTCTCCCCCAGTAGACGGCAAGTACACGGAATTCAAAGCCCTGCTCCTCAGGACTTTCGGACTCTCACGGCGCGAGCGGGCTGCCCGTTTACTGCACCTGGATGGTTTGGGGGACAGACCTCCATCGGCTTTAATGAATGAGATGTTGTCTCTGGCCGGCGGACACAAACCCTGCCTCATGTTTGAGCAGGCATTCCTGGAGCAGATGCCCGAGGACATACACCTGTTGCTGTCCGACGCGGATTTCAGTGACCCCTGGAAGGTGGCGGCCCGGGCGGACTTGCTGTGGAATGCCAAGAAGCTGAGTGGGGCATCCGTTGCACAGATCACCAGGCCACGCTCTCAGCAGCAAACCAGACCCGGCCCGGCCACAGATCCTGCTAACCCCAGAGGCAGAGGTGAGGAGCCCAATGAGCAATGGTGCTTCTACCACCAGCAGTGGGGCACAGAAGCCCGCTGCTGTCGCCCGCCCTGCAAGTTCCCGGGAAACGCCAGGGCCAGCCGCCGCTGATGGCTACGGCGGCTGGCCATTGGGATAGCCTCCTGTATGTGTGGGACAGAAGGTCGGGACGCCGGTTTTTGGTCGACACCGGTGCCGAGATCAGCGTCTTACCTCCAACAAGTTACAACACCCACAACAGGGCACCGGGTCCCCCCCGAGGGCCGTGAACGGCAGCACAGTAAGGACCTACGGCACCCGTACAGTGCAGCTACAGTTCGGCTCCAGCCGGTTCACATGGGACTTCACACTGGCCGCCGTAGCCCAACCGCTTCTGGGTGCGGATTTTTTGCGGGCTCACAGCCTACTGGTCGACCTGCTCAGGAAGAAACTGGTCCATGCCGAGACCTTTCAGATGTTCTCCCTGGGTGCAGCCCAGTTGCCAGCCCCTCACCTCGGCTCCATCACGCTGTCCGACAACAACTTCACTAGGGTCCTGGCGGATTTCCCATCGGTTCTGGTACCGCAGTTCATGGCAGCCATGCCCCGACACGGCGTACAGCACCACATCCCGACCCAGGGACCACCCCTCCACGCCCGTGCTCGGCAGCATCCCCCGGACAAGCTCCGACTGGCGAAGGAGGAGTTCAAGAGGATGGAGGAATTGGGGATCATACGGTGGTCCGACAGCCCACGGGCCTCCCCCCTGCACATGGTGCCCAAAGCAACAAGGGGCGGGAGACCATGCGGCGACTACCGCAGACTGAACGAGGCTACAACACCAGACTGTTACCCTGTGCCACACATTCAGGATTTTGCAGCAAACCTGCACGGCACACGGATCTTCTCCAAGGTAGACCTCGTCCGGGGATACCGTCAAATCCCGATGCATCCTGACGACGTCCCCAAAACGGCTCTCATCACCCCTTTCGGCCTTTTCGAGTTCCTCCTCATGCCGCTCGGCCTGAAGAATGCTGCACAGACGTTCCAGCGGTTAATGGACGCGGTGGGACGCAACCTGGACTTCGCTTTCATCTATTTGGACGATATCCTCATAGCAAGCAGCAGTCGTCAGGAACATCTGTCCCACCTCCATCAACTCTACACCCGACTGAGTGAATTCGGTCTAACAATCAACCCAGCCAAATGCCAGTTCGGGCTCGACACCATCGACTTCCTGGGCCGCAGGATTACCAAAGACGGGGCGACCCCTCTGCCTGCTAAGGTAGATGCAGTTCGCCATTTTCCCTGACCCACCACGATCAAAGGCCTTCAGGAATTTGTGGGTATGGTAAATTTCTACCACCGCTTCCTCCCTTCAGCTGCCCGAATCATATGCCCCCTCTTCGCCCTGATGTCGGGTCTGGGCAAGGACATTACCTGGGGCGAGGAGTCCGCTGCCGCTTTCATTAAAACGGAAGAAGCCTTGGCAAACACCACGATGCTAGTGCATCCCAGAATGGATGTCCCTACCGCCCTCACAGTGGACGCATCTAACACGGCAGTCGGTGGGGAACTGGAGCAGCTCATCGTGGGTCGCTGGCAACCCCTGGAGTTTTTCAGCAAACACCTGCGACCGCCCGAGCTCAAGTACAGTGCTTTCGACCGGGAACTGTTGGCGCTATACCTGGCAATCTGGCATTTCAGGTACTTCTTGGAAGGTAGGCCCTTTACCGCGTTCACGGGCCACAAGCCACTTACCTTTACGTTCATGAAGGTGTCTGACTCCTGGTCGTCCCGCCAGCAGCGCCATCTGTCCTACATCTCTGAATACACAATAGATGTCCGGATAAGGACAATGTCATGGCGAACGCGCTCGCTCGCCCTTACATTCATGCCCTTTCCCAAGGAGTAGACTTTGAGGCGCTGGCAGAGGCGCAGCAGGCGGATGAGGAGATCCCGAGTTACAGAACCGCAGTCTCCGGTCTGCAGCTCCAGGACCTTCCCGTAGGCCCAGGTGAGAGAACCCTACTCCATGACTTCGCCACCAGCCAGCCCCATCCCGTTGTCCCGGCAAACTGGCGGCGCCGTGTTTTCGACTCCATTCATAACTTCGTGCACCCCTCCATCAGGACAACCATCCAGATGGTCTCCAGCAGGTTGGTTTGGCACGGTCTCCGCAAGCAGGTCAGTGAATAGGCCAAAACGTGCATGCACTGCCAGACGGCCAAGGTGCAGCGGCACACCAAAGCCCTGCTGCAGCAGTTCCACCCCACCCACCGGCGTTTCGACCACATTCATGTGGATATCGAGGGCCCCCTGCCAGTGTCGTGCAGAGCGCGGCACCTCCTGACTATCGTGGACCGGTTCACAAGATGGCCAGAGGCGATCCCACTCACCGACACCACCTCCGAATCTTGCACCCGGGCACTGATCACCACCTGGGTGTCCCGCTTTGGTGTACTAGCCCACATTACCTCCGACAGAGGCGGCCAGTTCACCTCCAGCCTGTGGTCAGCTATGGCCAGCCTTTTGGGGACACAGCTGCACCACACCACTGCCTACCACCCACAGTCGAACGGCCTGGTGGACCGTTTCCACCGTCATCTAAAATCAGCTCTCATGGCCCGCCTGCGAGGAGCTAACTGGGTGGACGGGCACACCCCTGGTCATCCCCGGAGAGTTCATACCAGCCCCAAGGGGACAAGAGGAAGAACCCGCAGAAGTCCTGGGCAGACTACACAAGAGGCTCGGCAACCTGGCCCCCATACCCACTTCGCAGCATGGGCAGAACCTGACCTGCGTACCCAAAGACCTGCAGAACTGTAAGTTTGTGTTTGTACGAAGGGGCGGGCATCGGCCACTGCTGCAACGGCCCTACAAGGGGCCATTTATGGTGCTCTGGAACAACGGGTCCACGTTCGTGCTGGACGTTGGGGGGAGAGAGGAGGTTTTCACGGTGGACCGACTCAAACCGGCCCATGTGGACGTGGCGCAACCGGTCGAGTTCCCAGCACCGCGGCGCAGGGGCCGACCTCCCAAACAGGGTCCGGCCCAGACTGTGGACATTGGGGTTTGTATTGCCGGTTCTGTGGGGGGGGGGTTATGTGGCAACCCACTTCCTAGCGCACTCGAACCGGCTCACAAATAGCCAGCGTGCCGGCATAAAGGCCAGTCCCAAAAGGGCGCCAGGTCTGCTTCACTAACAAAGGGAAAAGCTCATGCGGGACTGTGAATACGTGCCTCCTACAGCATCCGTGCCCGGGGAGGGTGGGATCAGGGAGGCTTTAAAGCTAAGCTGCGAAGTTCGAATAAAATCTTCTTTAACTGCAGTTACCGACTCCGTGTCGTTATTTCAGCGCTGCGTGTAGCACACCGCTACAAGGCAAGATTTAAGGATGGTGTGTTGCCTCCCTGGTGCTAGGATCTAGGACATCACGAACCGATTGCAGGGAATCCTCAAGGGTGAAGGTGAACAGCCGGAAGTGGTAGTGCATGTTGCCACAAATGACATCGGGAAGAAGAGGAAGGACATTCTGCAGCAGGACTTCAGAGAACTCGAAGAAGGCTGAAAAGTAGGACTTCCAGGGTGGTTATCTCTGGTTTGCTTCCAGTTCCTCATGCTGGAGATGGCAGGGAGATAATGGATCTGAATGTGTGGCTGAGGAACTGGTGCAGGAAGCAAGGATTTACATTCTTGGACCACTGGGGTTTGTTTTGGGGTAAGGATAAATTGTACAAAAGGGACGGGTTGCACCTTAATAGGCGGGGGACCAGCATTCTGGCATGCAGGTTTGCCACTGCAACATGGATGTGTTTAAACTAAGTAGTGGGCGGAGGGGATGAACTGGAAATATTAAGATGGAGTTAAAGGGAAAGTGAAAATAGGAAAAGTTAAAAAGCACAGCAGCATCAATGGAGCAGAAATCTCAAGAAGAGATCATATAGTATTGCTAAGAGTAATAAGAATTGATATGAAAGGTGAGGGGAGTAACAAATTAAAAGTATATATGAATGCACGAAGTATAAGGAATAAAGTAGATGAGCTTGAGGCTCAGTTGGAAATTGGCAAGTACAATATTGTGGGGATAACAGAGACATGGCTTCAAGTGGACATGGCCTGGGAAATGAATATTCAAGGATATACGTCTTATCGAAAGGACAGACTGATGGGCAGAAGGAGTGGGGTGGCTCTGTTGGTGAGAAATGATATTCAGTCCCTTGTGAGTGAGGACTTAGAATCAGGGGATGTAGAGTCAGTATGGATAGAACTGAGAAATTCTAAGGGTAGAAAGACGCTAATGGGAGTTATCTACAGGCCCCCAAACAGCAGTCTGGATGTAGGGTGTAAATTGAATGGAGAGTTAAATTAGCATGTCGCAAAGGTAATGATACAGTTGTCATGGGGGATTTCAACATTCAGGTAGACTAGGAGAATTAGGAAGGTACTGGACCCCAAGAAAGGGAGTTTGTGGAGTGCCTCCGAGATGGATTCTTAGAACAGCTTGTACTGGAGCCTACCAGGGAGAAGGCAATTCTAGATTTAGTGTTGTGCAATGAACCGGATTTGATCAGGGACCATGAGGTAAAGGAACCATTAGGAGGTAATGACCATAATATGATATGTTTTAACCTACAATTTGAGAAGGAGAAAGGAAAATCGGATGTGTCAGTATTACAGTTGAACAAAAGGGACTATGGAGATATGAGGGCGGAGCTGGCCAAAGTTCAATGGGACAATACCCTAGCAGGGAAGACAGTGGAACAACAATGGCAGGTATTTCTGGGAATAATGCAGAAGGTGCAGGATCGGTTCATTCCAAAGAGGAAGAAAGATCCTAAAGGGAGTAAGGGGCAGTTGTGGCTGACAAGGGAAGTATAAAAATAAAAGAGAAGTATAACATAGCAAAGATGACCGGGAAACTGGAGGACTGGGAAGCTTTTAAAGAGCAATAGAAGATAACAAAAAAGGCAATATGCCAAGAAAAAATTAGGTACAAAGGTAAACTAGCCAAAAATATAAAGGAGGATAGTAAAAGCTTCTTCAGGTATGTGAATAGCAAAATAATAGTTAAGACCAAAATTGGACTATTGAAGACAGAAATGGGTGAATTTATTATGGGGAACAAGGAAATGGCAGATGAGTTGAACAGGTACTTTGGATCTGTCTTCACTAGGGAAGACACAAACAATCTCCCAGATGTAATAGTGGCCAAAGGAACTAGGGTAATGGATGGATTGAAGGAAATTTATATTTGGCAAGAAACGGTGTTGGATAGACTGTTGAGTCTGAAGGCTGATAAGTCCCCAGGACCTGATGGTCTGCATCCCAGGGTACTTAAGGAGGTGGCTTTAGAAATCGTGGATGCATTGGTAATCATTTTCCAATGTTCTATAGATTCAGGAACAATTCCTGCTGATTGGAGGGTGGCTAATGTTGTCCCACTTTTCAGGAAAGGAGGGAGAGAGAAAACAGGGAATTATAGACTGGTTAGCCTGATGTCAGTGGTGGGAAAGATGCTGGAGTCAATTATAAAAGAGGAAATTACAACACATTTGGATAGCAGTAGAAGGATCAGTCCAACTCAGCATGGATTTACAAAGGGAAAATCATGCCTGACTGATCTTCTGGAGTTTTTTGAGGATGTAACTATGAAAATGGACAAGGGAGAGCCAGTGGATGTAGTGTACCTGGACTTTCAGAAAGCCATTGATAAAGTCCCACATAGGAGATTAGTGAGCAAAATTAGGGCACATGGTATTGGGGGCAGAGTACTGACATGGATTGAAAATTGGCTGGCTGACAGGAAACAAAGAGTAGCTATTAACGGGTCCCTTTCAGAATGGCAGGCTGTGACCAGTGGGGTACCGCAAGGTTCGGTGCTGGGACCGCAGCTGTTTACAATATACATTAATGATTTAGATGAAGGGATTAAAAGTAACATTAGCAAATTTGCCGATGACACAAAGCTGGGTGGCAGTGTGAAATGTCAGGAGGATGCTATGAGAATGCAGGGTGACTTGGACAGGCTAGGTGAGTGGGCAAATGTATGGCGGATGCAGTTTAATGTGGATAAGTGTGAGGTTATCCACTTTGGTGGAAGAACAGGAAGGCAGAATACTATCTAAATGGAGTCAAGTTAGGAAAAGGGGAAGTACAATGAAATCTAGGTGTTCTTGTACATCAGTCAATGAAAGCAAGCGTGCAGGTACAGCAGGCAGTGAAGAAAGCTAATGGCATGCTGGCCTTTATAACAAGAGGAATTGAGTATAGGAGTAAGGAGGTCTTTCTGCAGCTTCTGCAGTATTTGTAGTTTTGGTCTCCAAATTTAAGGAAGGACATTCTTGCTATTGAGGGAGTGCAGCATAGGTTCACAACGTTAATTCCTGGAATAGCGGGACTGTCATATGTTGAAAGATTGGAGCGACTGGGCTTGTATACACTGAAATTTAGAAGAACGTGAGGGGATCTGATTGAAACGTATGAGATTATTAAGGGATTGGACACGCTAGAGGCAGGAAGCATGTTCTGGCTGATGAGTGAGTCCAGAACTAGAGGCCACAGTTTAAGAATAAGGGGTAGGCCATTTAGAACAGAGATGCGGAAAAACTTTTTCACCCAGAGAGTGGTGGATATGTGGAATGCTCTGCCGCAGAAGACAGTGGAGGCCAAGTCTCTGGATGCATTCAAGAGAGAGTTAGATAGAGCTCTTATAGATAGTGGGGTCAAGGGATATGGGGAGAAGGCAGGAACGGGGTACTGATTGTGTATGATCAGCCATGATCACAGTGAATGGTGGTGCTGACTAGAAGGGCAGAATGGCCTACTCCTGCTCCTACTGCCTATTGTCTATTGATCACTAAAGTATTTACCAAGTATCTATGCCAAACTAAGCAGAAAGCAATTGATGAGATTTTGACACAAAGAGCCAATGCATTGACGTTTCCGATGATGGGTCTTAGATTTATTATCACTGACTTAGATTACATGATATTTGATGTTTACAGCAGCAGTACTGTGCAAGGACATAAAATTACTATAACATACAACAATAAATAAGTAGTGCACAATGAGGAATAACAAATAGAGTGCTCATCAGTTCATGGACCATTCAGCAGTCATATGGCAAAGAGCAAAAGCTGTTTCTGAACCACTGGGTGTGGTTCTTTAGGCTCCTGTACCTCCTCCACAATGGTGGTAATGAGTAAAGGGCATGCCTCAGATGGTGAGGGTCCTTGGTGACATTCCTGGCCTTTCAATGAACAATCTACTTGAGTAACCCAGAGGATCACGGAGTTTTGAACGAGAACTTAAACAATTCCTCCCCCCTCTACTGTACGACCTGATGAGTTCCTCCAGTACACAAAAAAAGTCACCATTCCTGATGAAGGGTCTCAGCCCAAAACGTTGGCTACTCTTTTCTCACCGATGCTGCCTGACCTGCTGAGTTCTTCCAGCATTGTGTACGAGTTCCTCCAGTAGATTGCCTGTTGTTCCATATTCCAGCATCTGCAGTCACTTAAACCTCCCTGTCCTTTGATTTTGTCCAAGTTCAAGAAATAGATGTCCCACTTGAATCTACCAAAAGCAATTTGTGCCTTTAGGTTAAACGTGATTACTAACCAATAGTGACATTCATACCTCAGTGAATACCCACAGCATACATTATATATATATTTATCTTTCCAATGCTGTCTCAATTTGAACTCTACCTCTTCTATAATAATCTTGTACAAATTGCAATTGGTTTCAATTAGCATATATAGTCAATGTTTATAATCATGAAAACATATTTTTCAATTTTATTTGAAAAGTAATAAAAATATTGAAATAATTTGCAGACATTATGATAAAATTGAAGAGCCAAAGCCAGATTTTCTGGTCTCTCAGAATTTTGCTTTCTCCCCTGTACACTACAATCAATCTTTGGATAATAAACTATTTCTTATGTCCCTTCCAGGACAAACATGAGTAAATCTGCAGATTCTGGAAATCCAAGCATCACAAATGCTGGAGGAGCTCAGCAGGCCGGGCTGTGTCTATGGAAAAGAGTAAGCAGTTGACATTTCAGGCCGAGACCTTCATCAGAACTCTACTAGGATTGCAGGAACTAGTTTAGATTTGGCAGAAGTTTCAGTAAACTTTAGCTATTAGGAACATTAAAATTGGTTGTTCGGGGACCAAAGAAAAGATTCAGATACTCGGGAGTTAAGTTTTACATTCTCTTTGTTTTCAAAGTATGTCTCTTTTTTTATTGACTGTTAGATGGGCCAGAGGCTGTGGGAGAAAAGTAAGGCATTTGTTATATTATTGCAAGAATGGATCAGAATCTATGTTGTTAACAAGTAATATCGATATTTTACTTTATGCACTCTTAAACATTTCAACCATCCATGTGAACTATTTTGCCCCAGCAAAGATACCCTCTGTAGATATGTTCGGGAACTCAGTGGAAGTATTGTCAAACTCAGAATACTGAAGTAAACCACATCATTGTATCTAATGAAATTGTATTAAATCACCTGCTGTTACCTTTGTTCTTAAGAGAATAAAAGCTTGATGTACTTTGAGTTCAGGACGTCTCTAATGAAAGTGCCTGCTTGTCGCGATAAATAAAGACCACTTATATCAGCTGGCTTCTGTGTCTCCAGTGACTCAGTTCATGGTCACAACACACCTCATCATTTGTCTGGGCACATTGCAACCTTTTGGAATCCATATCAAATTCACTAATTTTAGATCACTTCCTCTTTCTTTCTATTGGTGACAGAACTGCCCATTTTTACCTACTATCACTCTGTACCTTTTTCTTTCATTTGTGTAGTCTGTGTAATATTGTATGAACTGATCTACAGTCCCACTAAGCCAGACTTTACATTGCACAGACCACAGACTTCATAGTTCTGATGAAGGGACCCCATTAACTCCTTCCGCAGAGCAATTGTTGTTGTTCCTTTTCATGCCTTGTGGTATATTGGGCAGTATTTTTGCCATTTCTGTAGCATTTGACTGTTTTTTTTTTACATAGCCAAGCTGCTAGCTCAATGCTCAACCTAGCACTATAGGAGTCGGCCGGATTCAAACCTGGAGCCATTCACCTCAAAGTCTGGAGCTGATGCCACCATACCGTGTGCTGGCTAAAGGACAATTAGGGATTACTATTTAATGTATCTCTTGCCAGTTATGCCCAGATGCCAAAAAAAATCATATTTTTTATGTTTTTAGAATTTTAAAATGTTTAATAATTGTTTATGAAATGTTTTTGACTTGGGGCATATGGAATTGATTGTGTGACATTAAGTTTATGTGTCATTGTCATTTGACACCAATAATGTGGTTTTGTAACATTTTAACTTGCGGGGTCAGGCAGATTAATGTGGTGCATGTTACACGTTATGTTATTAATTATTTCTTCTAAAATCTCATATGAGCGAATTTGCAATTCATGGACTTTTTAATGAAATGTTTAGTCTTCACACAGTAAACATTTCTTTGTGATCTTAAGAAAGAGCTTCTGCCAGTTTGCCTATAGGAATAAGTATTCATGATTATTTTTCTAGGCTGACATAAAAATAACTCTAAATATTAAACTATATCTGTGATTTTAGCATATCCATCTTAAGTTCTCGGCTTTTGATTGGCTCTCATGCAGGACTTCAGAGCTAAGGTTTTGCCAAGGAAGATATCTGTTTTAAAATATTTTATATTTATTCAAAATGGTGAGAGGAAGCTAAAGAAAAAATATCAAGGCTATTACAAGATCCAATCAACAATGTTTTTTTTGAGGAAGATTAGAGAGAAAACAAATAAAGTTGAAGGATAAAATTAAAAGAAAGTTAAATAGTGCAAGTAAAGAATACAAAGGAGGGAATACAAAGTTTACAAAATGTAAAAAAAATGATTAGCAACAAGTATGAAGCAGAAGAGACTCTGGCCTCCTAATTTCTCATATAGTAAAATGAATAATAATTACTTACTTAGAAAATGATCTCCAGGACCGACCTGATACTTTTTACCAAGATACGTCTTATAGGTCTTTTAGACATTGAGTGCCAAAGCAGAAATGGAACTTGAGGTTAAACTGCCTGAAAGGCTCAGGTTCAGTTATAAAGGTGTCAGTATGAATTTGAGTTCATGTGACCTGGGATTTACAGGGAAGTTCTCAGACCACCGGTCACTGATAAGTCTGGGTCAGTCTGGGAATGGCCTCAATGCTAAAACTGTATCAGTCCCTCAAGTACAGTATCCTTAACAAAAGACCCACCATCCAGGCCATGCTCTTTTCTCATGACTACCATCAATCATGAGGTAATAATGTATAATAACCCTAAGGTTCCACACAACCAGATTCAGGAACAGTTATTACCCAGCAACCATCAGGCTCCTGAAACAGCATTGTTAACTTCATTCACCTCCACTCTGAACTGTTTCTGACCTACAGTCTTATTTTTAAGAACTCTTCACAACTCATGAACACAGTCCAATTTTTATATTCACAGCCTGTCTTCCTTTGCACAAGGTGAGCGTCAGTATTTGCCTCTGTACTGTTTTTCATAAAATTCTACTGTATCTTTTTTCCCTGTACATGCCTGCAAAAAAACTGCATCTTAAGGTAATATGTAGTAACATATAATACTTTGATAATAAAGTTACTTAGAACTTTGAAAACGTAGTGAGCAGAGAAGAGTTTGACAGTACAAGTTATAAACATAGCAGTTTATTTGTTTCCTACAAATAATTGATGGAGAAATTTGCTCAAACATTTTTAATCTGTTCTGGACTCAGGATTTCACTAAATTTAGTAATTTGAAATTGGACTTACAGCTTTATTAATCACTACAGCTTGGGAGCTGAAAACCACTGTAATCAATCATTCTGTGTAAATGTCTGCAGATTAAGACCTAATGTTTAACCATCCCATTTTGAAAATTTGTTCCAGGTGCTTACAACCTGGACGTACAAAAAGCTGCAAACAGCAAGGAATTCTTCACATTCTCTTTGTCAGCCTTAACCACCTCTGCCAATGATTTCCAGTAATCTGTCTAGAATCCATCAAGGTTAGCTTGACCAAGCAAGAGAACCAATTGAGGAAATTTCTGATGAAATGGTCAACTACTTATTGAACTTCAAATTACGACAAAAAACCTGCTTGAGAAAAATCTGCTCTGCTTCCAGGAAGAGTTGTAGTCGCTTTCACAAAACCCAAAACAGGAATTTAACAAATCATTTCCATAATTTGTTTAGA
This sequence comes from Hypanus sabinus, assembly GCF_030144855.1. Classification (NCBI taxonomy): domain Eukaryota; kingdom Metazoa; phylum Chordata; class Chondrichthyes; order Myliobatiformes; family Dasyatidae; genus Hypanus; species Hypanus sabinus. The sequence continues at coordinate 75,541,942 of NC_082719.1, forward strand.
TAATTGTAAAAATAAATGGTGAGTTGTCTTATTGCACTTTCTCATCTTTCACTCTTTTTCCATCTGTTCCAAAATAAAACATTGCTACATCGAGACTAGTGTTGCATTTGTGACACCTGCTCTGAAGTGATATCATCCTCTTTCTGTCATCCCCCTTGACAATACCATGCCTAGAATAAGACATAATATTGGATTCTCAAGATATCACTTTAAACTGCTAACAACCAAATACTTGAAAATGTCAGTCTTCCTTGCGGACATCTGAACAAAAAGGATTAGTTACATTAGTGGTTTCTTGACAAGGAAAGACTATCCATGGGGTTACTAAATGACCAGACCACAATGGATTACAAGGAAACACAAGAAAAATGCACTTTTAATCCAGGTTACTATAGTTCATGAATTCCCACTGGATTTGTATCAGATTCCGTAGAATGCCTTCTTTGAGGTCGTTTTCTGCTCTCAGAATCTTCTCATCTATCAGTCCAAAATCTCGGGCTTTTCTGATGTTTTAAAGTGGACAAATGGGATGTAATCAGATAAGTTGTAGGGCTGATGGGGGGTGATGAAAGAAATCGTTGGAATTTGCTGAAAGATTAACCAGTAAGAGAAATATATGTTCCAACAATATTTCCAAATTCAACAAGGTTTTAATCCTTTAAGCTCAGTAGAGCATAAATGCACAGCAACATTTTAATAGCAAGATAATTTTTGTAAATTTTTAAAGGAATAGTTTGCTCAAGGTTGTTCACAGATTGTCTGAATAGGTAAAGCAACTCCTCTGAACAGGGAGCTGGAACCATGGGAAAATTAGCTAAGCTAACCTCAGAACAGTTGATTCAATTCCACAAAAGCTGTAGGACTAGCTATTGACTCTGAGCTCACAGATTGTGATACTGTGGGGAGAACAGATACGAAGGACTATAATGCAGGTTCATGGATCAGTGACCAAATATTTAACGTAAGTATCATAGTGAAATAATAAAGAGGGTGAATGGAGTCTTGATTTTTGTTTGACGATTGCATTCAAACCTTCCCCAAAGGTCATTGACATTTGAAGTGACTAGTGGTGGTTCTCCCACCTTGCCATCCAATTGGTTAAGACGAAAGAAGCTTTACACAGGAGCGGTTCTGATTACACCCTCATCAACCTGCAGCAATCAATAACTCTCGTTGGTGGTCAAGAATGAGGAATTTCAACAGCAGCTGTCAAAGCCAGCAAGGACCACTGCCACCACCCAACCTGGAGACGAACCATCATGAAGCCTGACTCTGAGACACAGTAAAGATGCCTATCACCAAGCCTAAGCAGAATGGTTATTATTTGGGACTCAGAGATGTAGTTTGAGCCAAAATGTCAACAGCTCATTTACCTCCACAGATGCTACTTGACTTGAGTTCTTCCAGCATTTTGTAACTTTGCTTCAGATTCCAGCATTTGCAGTCTCTTCTGTCTCTTAGCTGGAGTCTAAGTTATGTACTATAAGATTGAGTATGCGCGTGTGGGTGTGCGTGTATATAAAGTTGTGTTTGCACCAGGATCCTAGCTGTGTTCTTTTACTTACCTCAAAATTATAAAGCAGCTTAGTAAAACACACTTAAAGATATTGATTGAAAAGTGTTCAGAAAATATAGGAACAACATGAGGTACAGTTTCCAGAGTGAAGCAATTTTGGGGAATTGATGAAAGTGATGGAGGAGTCATGGAAAAGTAGGATATCCAACAAGAACATTTGGGGAATTCCAGAAAGTGGGGATAGATTATGCTGGACAGGTTACTAAACCTGGAATGTAGCTTTCCCTGGAGCTGGGAATGGAGACAGGGATATTCCAGTGAGATCGGCCTTTATTGAGAAACGTCTTAGAACAATAGCACCATATTGGTACCAGGAATAACAATATTCTTGGGCCAGAGACTATGAAGACAATCAATTCTCAGTCAATGTTGAGGCTGAAATTGCTGGCTCTGCAAAATATACGAGCTGTCAGAATTATAACAGCAAGTGTGCACCTCAGGGATGCCATTCTTCTTCAAAGAATGGAATTTCCCTTCTTCGATGATTGATACTGTCCTCGACCCCATCTATTCTTTCCCCGCATATCCACCCCCAGCACAACTTCCCACCACCATAAGAGGGATTTGGTTCCCCTTGTCCCAGATGCCTCCAAGTGTGTGAAATATGAACTGAAATCCATGGTCGAGAGGCAGCAGGAAAATAGCTGATGGTAATAAGGTCTGGAACAGAAGTTTTGAGTGTCTTTATGGGTCTGAGGTTTCTTGGAGGTCGGTCAGTTTGGGGGAAGGGGGGGGGGTCAAAATTTCAGATCAGTCATCACCCAGGGTTTCCTTTTCGGGGATGGATGACCCATGATTCAGCTACTGGTTATGTTCAGTTTTTTTTTATCCGACTCAGCTACACTGGCTTCCACACAACATTAATGATGGGAATGGGAAGGGAACATCACACCCAGTGCTATACTGAATCACCATCTGGATCCGATTTCCCTCAGGAAACCTCAATTTGTTGTAAATGAGACTCTTCCTGAAGCCCAGCTGATAGAATTCAAAATGCTGCCTAAGAAATCAAAACCAATGTGTTGAAATAGGAAATTGGCAGCAACAGAATAAGATTTAAAGACATTCTATTCTTTTGTTCCCACATTTGAATGCCAACCATTGATAATTTTAATGTTCCTCTCTGTTGTTCAACACTTCCAGGGTTCCATACCAGTAGAAATCATTCTCTATCATTTATACTCTGAGTGGCATGTAATGTAGTGGTTAGCGCAATAGCTTCATGGCGTTAGCTGCAAGATCAGGGTTCAATTCCTACCACTGTCTGTAAGCTGCTTGTTCATTCTCCCCGCAACTGCGTGGGTTTCTTCTTGGTGCGCTGGTTTCTTCCCACATTCCAAAGGCATACGGTTAAGATTACTGAGCTGTGGGCATGCAATATCAGTGCCAGAAGTGAGACAACACTTGCCGTCCAGCACAATCCTCGCTGATCTGAGTTGATGCAAAACAGCGCATTTCTCTATATGCTTTGATGTACGTGTGACACATAAAGTTAATCTTTCCTTTCTGGGATATCCTCGTGCTACTTCCATGCTCTTGCGCACTCTTCCTGTTCTAAATCCACTTCTCATCCCGCCCCTATTGTGAGAGCAGCTTGCTTCATTAAGGCTTCCCTCTAAATAGTTTCTGTCATTTAATTCCCTGCACAACAGGGTAAAAAAAATACCATTTATGTCTTTGAACATTACATCTGCCTCTTCATCTTTTCTCCTTGATGTCATTGAATGGATTATTGCATCCCAAATTTGGATCCAGCGGTAAAGTGAGAAGGTAAAATTCATTCACAACAGGGTGTGTCTTCAGAAAGCATCTATGTTTGATTGTTCTTGAATTAAGACCATTCTACAACATGATCTCTGGTTTGACTGAGATTCTTTATGAGTTTCAAACCATAAATTCCTTCACCAAGGACTCCAGCTTTTCTCTCCTTATTTTTATATATGAGAATTCAAACTTTGTGCTTTTAAAAGGAGACAACATTATCTTGGCAAGGAAACAATGACACACAGTAGCCCTATCTGCATCACCAAAATATCAAATCTCCACTATATTATAAGTGTCACTTCTTTGTTACAAATGCAAAAAGATAAAGCCATGATCTTGCAGCAGTTGAAGTTCTCTAGGGAATTTACAGTCAGCTGCATTACCTTGGGCTTGCCTTTAAGGGATAGGGTGTCTTTAATAGTTCAAATAAGAAATGTGCTGTAATTCAAGACCAATGACTTCAGGACTTCAAATGGTTTTTTTTGCTGATATTAGTATCAGTGACTTTCAAAAATAAGTTATAAAACTGAGTAAATAAGATATAATCATGTTAGTGATCATTTGTTAAATAAGCAAATTTTTCATTATCTGGATGCTTAACTCTCATTTTCAAGTCTGCACTCTTACTTGCCTTTAACAAAGATTCATCTTTACACCCCCTCAAACTGAATTCCTCATCAGCCCAACTGCACTTGTAACTTCAGCCTCAACTGTCGTTATGAAAGCTTAGGGATAGCCAAAGAGCATCCCGTTGTTGGTTCTTCTCCAGTGTCAACCATGCTTGCATTATCACAAAGACTAAGGCAAGTCAAAATGGAGCAAAGGTTTAGACTCTGGTTTAGAACATAAGAAAACAGGAATGTGAATTATCCACCAGCCCTTCATAGGTCTACGGGTGTTCAAGAAGATACCCAAACAGTCACAGGGAGAACATGAAAACTCCTAATAGACAGTATTGGAGGGCAGGAGTGAACCTGGCTCACTGGAGCTGCTCTACCTGTTACGACACTCTTCTGGGCATTCTCCTGCACACCTCTCTTGTCCCAACATCTCACCTGTGAATTTGTGCCCTAACCGCTTGCTTCTTTTGTCTATTCCTCCATTTTGTTCATCCTCCAGTGCAGTTCCCTCCTGTTGTGCATCTCTCACCTGTGAACTCTCTCCTGCGCGTTCTCTTCCTGTGAAGCTCCCTGCTGTAAACCTTTTGTTAACGAATCCTCCTCCCGCTCCCCCTCTCCTCTGAGAGAGGATAACTGGAGTGGGTGAACAAGGGAGATTTCATAGCTGCAAGATGCACAACAGAGAGGATTGAACAGAGAGATTTAAAGTTCAAAGTTAAAAGCTAAAATAAATTTATTATCAAGGAAATTTATGTCACTATATGCAACCCTGAGATTCATTTCTTGTGTGCATATTCAGTAAATCCATAATAGAATAATAACTATAATAGAATCAAAGAAATAACACAACAACTTGGGCATTCAACCAGTATGCAAAGGATACCAAAATCTGCATACCAAAATATCAATAATAATAATAATAAATAAGCAATAAATATCAAGAACATGAGATGAGGAGTCCTTGAAAATAATTCTGTATGTTGTGGGAACATTTCAACAATAGGGTAAGTCAAAGTGAATGAAGTAACCTCCTTTGGTTCAAGAGCCCGATGACTGAAGGGTAATAACTATTCCTGAACCTGGTGGTGTGAATCCTGAGCCTCCTGTACCTTCTTCTTGATCACAGTAACATGTAGACTGCATCTTCTGGGTGGGAGTCTCTGATGATGGATGCCAATTTCCTGTGACAATGTTTCGTGCAGATGTGCTCAATGATGGACTAAGCCTACTTTTTGTCGGATTTTGCATTCAAGGGCATTAATGTTTCAATACCAGGCTGTGATGCAGCCAGTCAATATACACTCCACTATACTTCTACAGAAGTTTGTCAAAGTCTTAGATGTCATGCTGAATCTCTGTAAACTCCCAAGAAAGTAGAGGTTTCTTCATAATTGCACCTACATCCTGGGCCCAGGACAGGTTATCTGAAATAATAGCACCAAGGAATTAAAGTTGCTGACCCTCTCCTGAGATTTACAGAAATGTAAATCAAATAGGGAGACCTATAGGAGGTAGATTCACAGATAGAAAACACAATAGAGAAGGATGAAGAATAGAAAGTTGCATTGGAGAGAGGTTGACAGTTCAACAGCAGGGAGAGAGAGAGAGTCACAGGACATGAATACACAAAAGAATGGATCAGAGGATGGAGGTGAACAGGAGGGAAGTTCACAGGTGGGTTATTCTGAGGAGGGAGAAAAACAGAAGATCAAAGAAAACAGCTTGACAAGAGAGCTGAAAAGGTAACAGGAGAACAGCAGGAAGATTTACAGGAGCAAGGTGCTCAAGACATGCACTGAAGGGGAATTTACAGGAGAAAGATTTGCTAGAAAAAGAGTAGCACAAGGGCAAGTGACATAGAAGACAGGTGCAGAGTTTGGATATCCTCTGGAGAGATGTTCATTGCCCGGAGTTGAACATGAAAGAGGAGCAACAAAGGGAAATTTTCAGGAGAACGCAATAACATTCACAGGAGAAAACAGAACCAGTAGAAAGTTCAGAGGGAAGAAGTGTGCAAGAAAATTAATCACAGAAAGGAGATATATAGAAGAAAAGCTCAAGGACATTCACAAGAGGGAAGTTCTCAGGTGGGATGAGCACTGGAGGGAATGTAGTAAAGTGAGGATTAAAGGGGTGTTATTATAAGGGAAATTTACAACAAAAATATTGATTCCAGGCTGAAAGATTCACCCATGGGAAGTTCACATAAGAATGTTTTCTCAGATTTTTTTTTGTTATATTCATGCTCTCAGGTGATTAAGAGATCTGCAACAGCATTTAGATTTAATTCTATTTTCTAGCTTCTGTATTTACTTGAAAATTGTATTTGTTCAGCCAGTAATAAACTTGCTAAATGTCAGCCAAAATATATATAAAATTTGAATTTAGTTTCTTTGGAGAAAAGGCTGAATATGACAATTTTCAAGTGATCTTGTTTTAGTTGTATGACAAAAAATGTTAGAGCTTTTAGTGATGAAATTGGCTGAGAGAGTCAGATCAATGGAAACTATACCTTCCAGCTTTTCTCCAGATGGTTATGTCGCATCTTGCTCTTTGCAGAAATTACAAAATTAAAAATAAACATATAAATGTAAAAATGCAACTGTGATAGCTGTTTTTCTAGCAGAATATTCAATCAAAGGTTCAAAGGTTCATTTGGTATCAAGCATGTATCCATGATGCACCATCAATAACTCTCGGAGACGTGAGGCGAGATATAGGCTTTTATTGGCTGGAAGAAAGAACAAGCAGCAAGAGCCCACCATACTACATCCTGGAGACTGAGGCCGGGGCTGTGCCTCCAATCGCCTTTATACCGGGCTCCGTGGGAGGAGACACAGGAGCAGTCAGCTGGGGGGGTATGTCCAGACAGGTATATGTAGTTCACCACAATCCATATACAACTCTGAAGTCTGTCTTCTCCAGGTAGCCACAAAACAAAGAACCCGAAAGTCATTCAGAGAGGAATATCAAACCCACACCCCCTCCCAATAAAAAAGAACGGCATCCTGATCATCAACCTCCCCTCCCCTGCACAAAATAGAACAGGCCCCCAAAAAACCTTTCTCCCTGAAAAAAAAACTTAAAGAACACAACAGGACATTAAACCACTTTCCTCCCCCCACCACCGTTCCCTCATACAACGAAACGGAAAAGGAACGGGCGATAAAAAACAAAGAGTGGTAAAACCAGAAATCTGAAGATGTCCACTGTAGTCCAGTCCATAAACGCAGAAGCACAATACCAGCCTTGGGTATCACCGACATTCATCAAAAGAGAGGGACGCCACACAAGGCCTGCCGGCCACGGTGAGCTGCACAGCGATAGGCTTCTCACAGGCTCCTTCTCCAGAAGTGATCAAAAGGAAGGCACTCAGCTTGCCTTCCACATTTGCTTCATTGTCTCTTTCAAAGCACCTCCTGAACATGATCAAAAATATATCATTTAGCCTCTCCAATGATGGGGTGCTTTTTATATTGGTTTGACCACTTATACTGGTACCCCATGAAGATGCAGTTCCAGAATCAAACAATGATGAATCAATGCTTAAAGGGACTATTAGAGCGTCAGATACAGAAGGACGCCTTACTGACCATACTGCTGTACCAGAACCTAGTGCAAATCAAGACTGAATTGCCCATGAATCAATTTAAAATACCCATGAAGATTGGTGCTGGATAGGCTGGAACAAGTAGTGAGGCCAATCCTTGACCAGCGTAGCTAGTTTGGATCATTGCTGGGGATTAGTTGAATCTGTGCCATGCATTGACAGACTGTCCAGATCTCCCCCATCATCTCCCAGGTGATCTATGCAGCCAAAGAGAGGGAAGACAGCACTTCCCATCAGTGTCTGACTTTCTGGACACTACTCTGTAGGGAAGGTGTGATGACGCTAGAGACGGTGAAGAAAAGATTCACAGGAGTGCTACTTGGACTAGAGGACTTGAATTATAAAGAGAAGTGGAATAGGCTTTGACAAAGAAAGCTGAAGGGTGACCTTATAAAGGTTTATAAAATTATAAGTAGTCCAGGTAAGATAGATAGTCAGTATTATCCCAAGGTAGGAAAGTCTGGAACTAGAGGCCATAGTTTTCAGGTTAGAGGGAAAAGATTCAGAGAAGGGGGATGAAGAGCAAGTTTTTCCACACGGAGGAGGGTAGGTACTAATTGTGGAACAAGCTGTCAGAGGATGCGGCAGAAGCCAGAACAATTATAAGACATTTACAACAACTACAGCAGATACATAGATAGGAGAGTTTTACAGGACTATGGGCCATAGACAGATATCTTTATCAGCATGGATGAGTTAGACTGAAGGGCCTGTTTCCTTGCGTATAACTCTATGAAATTCCATTGCAATCCATAGCTCTCAATCCACTGGTGAACATTTGTTGCATTCTTCCCTTTGCAAGTAGATTCCTCCTCACAAATTATGCTGCCACCCAGCATTGTATCAAAAACTAATTTGGATATATTATACTTGTTACCTTGAAGAAATCATGGATTATGAAAAGCCAAGCCTTAGGACTGACCCCTACAGCAGCCCTCTGGTTTTAGCCTCACAAGACTAAAATGAGCTACTCACTCCTACTTCCTGTTCTTTATCTGGTAACAGACCACATAATGTTAATACTTCCACTGATCTGAGTTGCAGCTGACACTTATACTTACTGTATCCTCGCAGATTTAATCTGGAAGATATGTTAAAGAACATTAGATAACAAATGAGAGGTGATTTTCTGAAAAGAAAATTCACATACAATCATTCTGTACATTAACTGTTTGAATTATCCTAATTGGTTGTCAAGTTGTTTTAATTAGAATAAAACTGCTTAAAGTAAAGCATATACACTCAGTGACCTCCTGTATCTAATAAATTGAACACTGAGTATATGTCTGCTGCTGTAGCCTATCCACTTCAAGTTTCGATCTGTTGTCCATTCAGAGATGCTCTTCTGCACGCCACTATTGTAACATGTCGTTATTTGAGTTATTGCCACCTTCCTATAAGTTCGAACTAGGCTGACCATACTCCTCTGACATTTTTCATTACAAAGCAGTTTTGCCCACAGAACTGCTGGTCAATGAATGCTATTCTCTTTCATTCTTGCACCATTCTCTGTAAGCTCTGGAGAATGCTGTGCATGAAATTCCAGGAGATCAGGAGTTTCTGAGATACTCAACCCACTCTATCTGGCACCAACAAACATTACACAGACAAAGTCACTGAGATCACATTTCTTCCCCATTCTGATGTTTGGTCTGAACCTCATGACCATGTCTGCATGCTTTTATGCATTGAATTGCTGCCACATGATTAGCTGATTAGATATTTGCATTAACAAGCAAGTGTATAAGTGTACCTAATAAAATGACCACTGGACCTATATATTACCTAAAGTATTTATTCATAAAGTATTCCTTGGTGCTTTCTTCTTTTGATTATGAGATGTTCTAATACATATTATGCAATTATACAATAAACTTTCTGTTCATATATTGCTGTGTTATTAAAATATTTAACAAATTCTTAGTTGTTTTCCATTATAGTACATTTTATAAAATATATGTTTTATGCATACTTTTTACATACTGAAGTCAATACTTGGGGTAGTTCATGCTTTGTATTCAAATATATTTTATTTTATTGCACAATAGAAGTTCCATTGTAGTCGGCAAAATGATTGTTTTTCATTAACTATCTTTAATGAGGAAGGAGACTGAAAGTACTTGAGTTGTTCTAATTATTACATCATATTAATGACCATACCAAGTAATGTAAATCTGTGCTCTTGTCTTTGTACTATGACAGATCCACTGTCAGGTATCATTGGCTGTTACTCACATCTGCTTAGCTTTGACTGAACTGAAAAAGAATAAATAAATAAGAAAAATGACCTGAGGCTGATCTGCCTCAGAGTAAATTTAAACTCTTTAATTTCCAAGACATACTCGGTGAAAAAAAGGGCAAACTAGCTTTTATCAGTTCTTTTCATGTTAGTTTACAAATTGTTACTAAACAAGATTCCTTTAAAAGAGGCAGTGTTTTATTTTTTATTAGTTGCAATCAAAGAGATTTATTTCATGAGCACAATATGACACACAAGAGTTCCATCCCAATAGCCGTAAAACTTCTACATATTAAATTTGCAACACTTGTTCCATCTGTTGCCATTTTTTTTCTTATTCCATTGCCTGCTTTTTGAGTAGCAACATCTCGACAAGCCTTTTCAGTTTCTCATTATTGGGGATAGAATCCCCTTCCACTTTGTTTAAATTTTTAGACCAAATTGAATTTTAAAAAATAACAGACTTCAAGTACTTAAAGCAACCTGAAGAAGCACTGCTGATGCGGTGATAGCTGATGTTCTTTCCAGGTTTCTAGAAAGATACTATAATGAAGAGACAGTGAAGTCAAAGAAATGGTGTGTTAAGAGCGGAGTAGAATAGACAAGTGGATCTCAGCACCAAATTGGCAATTCAGGCAAAGGTAAATTTCAAATTTTCATAAAATCCAGGCAATTAATAAGGTAAATCTTCAAATTAATTACAAGCAGATATTTGGAACAAGAAGTGATTGCTATCATTTATACTCCACATCAACCTACATCACCACACATCACATCACCATTTCACACCAATTTTGCTTTGGTCTATTTCATTATCCAGCTTCTACTTGAATGCACCTATGCAGGTTTCTGGCTAATCTGTTTTGCTAACATTGTTAAATGATGCAACTTTTGAAGATAATGTGATGAGAGTATCCCAGGGCACTATTTCCTTCCACAATTCAGTGCTTCCTCAACACTACACTAGAAGTCTTAACAGACGATTTTGTTTTCCAGTTTAGGCAGCATTGATTAAATCTAGAACTTTGGAAGGATATAACCTGCTGAATATTGTCCAAAGATGGTTCAAGCAACTTTTCCCATTAAATATTATTCTTCATACTAACTTATTCAGTATAAATGCATATGAGTAGCTTCATTTTCTAATTCCACAGCCATTCTTCAAGCTGATTTTCAGCACAGAATTTGCAGTAGGCAGCAAACATCCTCTTACTAACGTGGGTCGACATGACTGAGGAATGGTATGAACACCAACATCCTCATTTTGCTTGATTTCTTCTGATTACTACCATAGTGACTTTTTGACTCAATTCTTTCTGTTCACTTCTTAAACTCGTATTTAGTTGAACAAGATTCTACAATATTTTCAGATTTCTTTTCATCAAGAGTGTGTACCCCCGGCAGTTATGAAATTAATTGGTGTTTCAGCAAGAAAAGAACAGAAGATGTCTCCTGTTCCTTTTTTGAATATATCTACAATGTTTACTTTGTCAGAACTTCATTAAATCTTTTCACTAGACTTTTGGCTGCTCCATTTAATATGAAAAAAAATGAAAGTTTGTCATTAAACCATTTAATAAAATTTGCAAAGATCAAAACTGAGCAGTATTATTAGAAGAAAACTTTTCATTTCAAGTTCATTCAATAAATAAACACACTTCAATCCACTTTGAGTGACTATTTAACATTGCTGGGTAATTTTCATTACTTTTTTGATCTAGGAGCAATGTCCATGACTAAAAGGGGTTTTGGATGATTTGTTCTTGAAAAGTTAATGATATTTGTTCAGAAGTTTTGAACAGGACATAAAGCTACAAAAGGTATAGATAATTTAATGAGTGGACAAAGACCTGGCAAATGGCATACAATGTAGGAAAATGTGAAATTATCAATTTTATCAGAAAGAATTTAAAAATATGTAAGTTTTGAGAGATGGCCAAGATCTGAAATGCATAAGATTTGGGTGTCCCAATGTATGATTTGTAAAAGGTTAATATCCAGGTTATGCAAACAATTATGATAGCTAAATAGAATTTATTGCAAGATGAATTCAATACAAAAGGCAAAAGTTTATGCTTCATCTTATGAGACATTGGTGAGGCTACATCCAGAGTACTGTGAGCTGGTTTGTCTCTCTATTTAAGGAGTGATATAGGTCCCTTAGATAAGACTAGATCCATTAGTTCAGAGAATGTTTATTAGGTAAATACCTAGGCAAATGGGTAAGTTGTGTTATGCAGAATGGTTGGACCTGGCCTGTAGGCTAGGCTAGATATGTATCAATTGGGATTTGGAACAGTGAGAGGGGATGATTAAAACATTTAGAACACAGAGTAGTGGTGGAGAGGATTTACTTGTGTGGAAAAATCTAGAAACAGCCTGTGTCCCAGTAGGGGGGATGGAGTACAGTCTATGTCCCAGTACGGGTGATGGGTTACAGTCTATGTCCCAGTAGGGGTGATGAAGTACAGTCTATGTCCCAGTAGAAGTGATGGGATGCAGTCTATGTCCCAGTACGAGTGATGGGTTACGGTCTATGTCCCAGTAGGGGTGATGGAGTACAGTCTATGTCCCAGTAGGAGTGATGGGATGCAGTCTATGTCCCAGTAGGGGTGATGCAAGAAGTGATGCAAGAAAGCAAGAAGTCATTCATTATTGACTGAGATGGGAGAATTATTTTTTCTTACAGTGTAGTAAGTCTTTGGAACTCACAGGGGTGATAAGAATATTTTAAGGCAAAGATAGATGGATACTTGATATGTAAGAGGTGAAAGGTCACTACAAGAAAGACAGGAATGCAGAGATGAGATTATAATTAAATCTGCCACAATTTTTTGAATGTCAGAGCAGATTCAAGGAGCCACGTGGTCTTCTTCGGTTTTTAATTCATTTACTCTAATAAGTTGTAATCACTATTCCAAAAGAGCCAGAAAAAAATCTAGTTGTTAATAAATTTATATTGACCCTTCTTTTGCGTTCAGGATGGATTTTGTTCAAATCTTTTCTCTCAAAGTTGTTAAAAGAACAATCTGTGACCTCACTCAAAGCATCCTTGCTCACATGATAATTGCAACAATCAAAGTGCAGGTAGGAAATAGGGTGCAATAATTTTAATTCTTTGTCTGGACACTAGTGAGACTCTGTCCATTGGATAATGAGGCGGGTTTTCAAAGCTTGCAGGGAGATTTATGCCGGTTAGAAGAATAGGCTGAATATTGGCAGATGGAGTTTAATGCTGAGAAGTGTGAGGTTCTACATTTTGGCAGGAATAATCCAAATAGAACATACAGGGTAAATGGTAGGGCATTGAGGAATGCAGTAGAACAGAGAGATCTAGGAATAACAGTGCATAGTTCCCTGAAGGTGGAGTCACATGTAGATAGGATGGTGAAGAAGGCTTTTGGAACGCTGGCCTTTATAAATCAAAGCATTGAGTACAGAAGTTGGGATGTAATGTTAAAATTGTACAAGGCATTGTTGTGGTGAACTATGTGCCTGTCTGGACACGCCCCCTGCTGACTGCTCCTGTGGCTCCTCCCACAGGCCCCTGTATAAAGGCGATCTGAGGCCTGACGCTCAGCCTCAGTCTCCAGGTCATAGTATGATGGACACTCACTCCTGGTTCCTTCTTCCAGTCAATAAAAGCCGATATCTCGCCTTACGTCTCAGTGTGAGTTATTGATGGTGCATCAATTGGTAAGGCCAAATTTGGAATATTGTGTACAGTTCTGGTCACCGAATTATAGGAAAGATATAAATAAATTAGAGAGAGTGCAGAAACGATTTACTAGGATGTTACCTGGGCTTCAGCACTTAAGTTACAGAGAAAGGTTGAACAAGTTAGGTCTCTATTCATTGGAGCGTAGAAGGTTGAGGGGGGATTTGATCGAGGTATTTAAAATTTTGAGAGGGATAGATAGAGTTGACGAGAATAGGCTGTTTCCATTGAGAGTAGGGGAGATTCAAATGAGAGGACATGATTTGAGAAGTAGGGGGCAGAAGTTTAAGGGAAACACGAGGGGGTATTTCTTTACTCAGAGAGTGATTGCTGTGTGGAATGAGCTTCCTGTAGAAGTAGTAGAGGCCAGTTCAGTTGTGTCATTTAAGGTAAAATTGGATAGGTATATGGACAGGAAAGGAGTGGAGGGTTATGGGCTGAGTGCGGGTAGGTGGGACTAGGTGAGATTAAGAGTTCGGCACGGACTAGGAGGGCCGAGATGGCCTGCTTCCATGCTGTGATTGTTATATGGTTATGGTTATTCACAGACCTTTTACACAATTGAGTTTTCTTCCGCAATTTCAAATGCAGTGAATGGAAAGTCTTACACTTATAGTGCCAGAGAAGAGTGGTCCATCTCTGATGCCATGAGAGTAGATATTAGTCATTTGGAACCTAATACCACTTCGTATTGACATGTACTTTATCGTCAGAATGGATATATTGATTTACTCTGACCTGGCTCAAGATTCTATAATGAGTTAATAAGATAAATGTAGCATATTTTAACTAAACCCACCAGCTCGGGCAACATCTGTAGAAGAAAAATAGAACTAACATTCTAGATTGAAGAATTGTTTTCAATTCAGATTTGTAATTTTTTTGGCTTACATTTTGACCAAGAAAGTTCATCGTCAGACACCAAAGGAATGTCCAGGTGCAAATTGCTGACAACTACTTCCAAATTCCCACACAGGCAAAGTAATGAGCGCTGAAGTTGTAATAGTATCAAAAGGTCAATTGCGCCTTTTAATCAATGGGCTTCAGTCTTGATTTTGAGTCTATTACATTGGCACTTCAGCAACCACCTTCTGTCAGTCATGGTGCATTGAGCTCATTTACCTCGAGTACTCTCTGTTATTTCAAATAAAATTAGTTAGACACAATTTAATTTGAACAAATCCATGCCGACTTTCTCTTATTAATCCACACTTGTCCATATAACTTCTAACCCTGTCCCTGGGCAATATTTTGTATTGTCAGGTACGTAAGATAGGAAATAGAAACAGGGGTTTCTATTCTGTCCCATAGACCTGTGCTGCCATTCAACAAGGTTATGGCTGACCACTTTCCTATAATAATACACTATCTTTAAATTCCCCAAATCTAGAAAAATTTCAGCTTTCTGTTTTGAATATGATTAAGGACTAAGCTTCCCTGACCAACTTGGGCAGAAAATTCCAAAGCTTCACTACCAACAAAACTGAAGACGTTTCTCCTCACCTCAGTCATGAATGATTGACTCCTTATTCAGAGACTGTGACCCTTAGTACTAAATACCCAGCCAGGACAGACACTGGTATTGATATATTGTCATCACATGTATGGAGATGCTATTAAAAACTTACACTCAGTGGCCATTTTATTAGATACACCAGCACACCTGCTTATTAATGCAAATATCTGATAAGCCAATCATGTGGCAGTAGCTCAATGCAGGCAGAGGCAGTCAAAAGGTTTGACTGTTGTTCCAATCAAACATCAGAATTAGTAAGAAATCTGATCTAAGTGACTTTCACTGTGGAATGATTGTTGGTGCCAGACACGGTGGTTTAGGAATCTCAGAAATGGCTAATCTCCTGGGATTCCAAGATCGAAGATTGTTTAATGTCATTTCCATTGCAGATATAAAGGAGAATTAAACAACTGTTACTCCAAATTCATGACACACAACAAAAACACAATAACATAAAAAAACACAATAAATATAAATACATAAGGTAGTGTGTGTATTATATATAGACAGAGACGGATACAGATAATTGTATGCCCATAATGTGACACTAGGCACAGGAGTGTCTGTATACAAGGTGATTGAGAGGAAAATATAAAGTAATGGTGGTTGGGGATATAGATGTGTTGATCAGCCTTACTGCTTGTAGAAAGTATCTATTTTTGAGTCTGGTGGCCCTGGCGTGGATGTTACATAACCTCCTCTCTGATTGGAGTACAACAAACAATCCATAAACAGGGTTAGTTGAATCCTTTATCATATCGCTGGCCATTTTCTGGCACCTTTCTGTATGTACATATTTGATAGAGAGTAGGCGAGTGCTGATGATGTACGTTGCCATTATAACTACCTCTTGTACAGCCCTCCTGTCTGTTGCAGTACAATTTCCATACCATGCAGTGATGCAGCTTGTCAGGATGCTCTCCACTGCAGACCTGTAGAATGACACGAGTATAGATCGCATAGTCCAGCTCCCTTCAGTCTCCTCAGAAAGGAGAGGTATTGGTGATCTTTCCTGATTGTATAGGAACTGTTCTGACACCGTGAGGTTGTGTGAGATGTGCACTCTCAAGATGTTGAAACTGCCCGCAGTTTCCACCACTGTGCCGCCAATGTCAATGTGTATGTATTTATATCCGGTCAAGATGGCGCCAGTGAACGACAACTCCTCAGGCGACTTCCAAATGGTCAATCATTTCAGTTTTTCTGCAACTTCTACTTATTCTTTTTATCTTCACTTTGTTTTGGAAACCGTTGGAGCCTGGGACTTACAGTCTGTAGTTCGATTGAACGAGATAGCACTCTGCTGCCCCTGAGAAAACTCCAGAAGAGAAATGTGAGCTTGAGCTACCATGAGAAGAAGCTCACAGACGAGACGAAGGGCCATGAAAGGCTACATCTCTCGCCGATTAAAGGATCCAGGAAGACTGAAACATTGAGGCAAATGCAGAGGAGGATGAGTGGTTCTCAGAGAGGGCCACTGGAGAGGCTGCTGGTTTCTGTCACTGCCCTTGGAGAGGACATTGGTTCATGTTGCTGTCCTCAGTGGAGCTGCTGGGTCCCACTGCTCTTGGAGATGTTATTGAAACACTGAAATTTATGGATTGGACTCTAGTTCATATTGTCCTCTTTTAGTTCTGCTTCTTCCATGTTCTCGCCCATTCTTTCTTGATGCCAGTTGACAGGCTAGGGGTTTGGATGATCTGTTAGTTTTTGTGCAAGGGTTAGTGGTTTGCGAGTTTTTGTTTCTTTTTCTTTTCATGTTGGGGGCTTGGTTTCTTTCTTTCAACTACTTCCAAGGTTTTCTGTATTCTGTGGCTATCTGGAGAAGACAAAATCTCAGAGTTGCATTCTGCATACTGTATTTTGATAGTAAAATGAACCTTGAAACTTTTTAGAGGGGTGTGTTTGGTACGAGTTCCCCTGAAGTCGGTAACCATCTCCTTTGTCTTTTCGACATCGAGGAAGAGGTTATTTGGCCGGCACCAATCCTCCAGCTCTCCTACTTCCTCTCTGTAAGCCATCTCATAGTTGTTGGTGATGAGGCCCACCACTGTCACGTCACAGGCAAACTTGACAACGTGATTACTCAGTGTTGGGCTGTGCAGTCATGTGTGAGCAGTGAACTGCAATGGGCTCAGGACACAGCTCGGGCGGGGGGGGGGGGCACCCATGCTGAGGATGATGGGGAAGGGGGAGGCATGCCACCCATACAAAGTCCATTCAGCCCACATATGGCCTCACAGCTATCAGAGCTTTCCTTTAAATGCTGTTCAGTCTGGAAGAGATCAGGTTCATCACCAAGGGGAAATCAATAACCGGAGTACTGTAAATATTGATCCCAGAACACAAGTCTGAATCCCAGCATGGCAGCTATGAACTTAAAGACAAATATACAGAATATATATCTTTTTTTTTAAATCTAGCCCTAGTGATTTCTCAAGTTCTTGTAAAAAAAAACTAAAAATTGGAAACCTGCCTGGTCTGACCTATAAAAGAATCCAGACCAATCCAATGATTCACTACCTCCTCAGTTCAGGAACAGTTAAGGATGACAATAAATATCCAGTAATATCCACAATTACATGAAAATATAAATAAAAGTAAAAACAAAGATGTTCAGTTGGTGGTTTCTGCGTTTGATCTTCATGCGGTCCAAGTCAATGTTGAGATCAGTTGCTTAACAGCACTAAAATCTGTCTTGTAGATGACATAGAATATGACTAGAGAAGTTCAGAATTTTGTTGAAAAATATGGTTCTGGAAATACAAATATATCAGGCTATTTGCTGACCACCCTGTTGCACAATTCTGATAATTTAGACTCCAAAGTCTAGATGTTGATGAGGAAGACTGTATAAGATTGATTTGGTATGCTTGTATTTATAAAACCGGTTTGGAATATTAATTCTATGTTGACTTTTATTTTGGTAATGAGGCCAAGTGGCTGCTGTAAGAGTTAGTCCAGGAAAATACGAAGGGACCAGAATCTGAATCAGGTTTAGTATCATTGGCATATGTTGTTGTGCAGCAGCAGTACATTGCAATACATAATAATGAAAACTATAAATTACAGTAAGCATATATAAAAAGGAAAATTAAATTAAATAAGTAGAGCAAACAGAGAGAAAAATAAATACTGAGTGTGTTCATGGGTTCATTGTCAATTGCAAAATCGTGATGGCGGAAGGAAAGAAGCTGGTCCTGAACATTAAGTGTGTGTCTTCAGGCTCCTCAATCTCCTCCTTGATGGTGGCAATGAGAAGAGGGCATGTCCTGGGTAATGGGGTCTCCTTAATGATGGATGCCACCTTTTTGAGGCATCACCTTTAAATTAATGGAGAATTTGAATTGTATTAAATAATAGTGCATTTGCTTAAGATAAGATTAGATTTATTTGACACATGTACAGCAGAATGTATAAGTAAAAGCACCATTTGAACATAGAACATAGAACAATACAGCACAGTACAGGTGCTTTGGCCCACAATGTTGTGCCAACCCTTAAACCCTGCCTTCCATATAACCTTCCACCTTAAATTCCTCCATATACCGGTCTAATAGTCTCTTAGATTTCACTAGTGTGCAGTATTTGCCTCCACCACTGAGTCAGGCAGTGCATTCCACGCACCAACCACTCTCTGAGTAAAAAACATTCCTCTAATATTCCCCTTGAACTTTCCACCCCTTACCTTAAAGCCATGTCCATGTATTGAGCAGTGGTACCCGGGGAAGAGGTGCTGGCTATCTCTATCTATTCCTCTTAATATCTTGTATCTCTCTATCATGTCTCCTCTCATCCTCCTATCCAGAGAGTAAAGCCCAAGCTCCCTATGATTTACGTCAAATCATATTAGCGAGGATTGTGTCAGGCAAGTGCACCACATTTTTCGGCGCCAACATCACAAGTCCACACCTCACTTACCTTAACTGTAAGTCTTTGGAATGTTGGAGGAAACCAGACCATCTAGAAGAAACCAACGCAGGGACAGGGAGAAAATACAAACTCCTTGCAGGCAGAGCAGGAAATTGACCCCTGATCGGTAAACACTGACACAGTAAAACAGTGTAGTAACTGTTATGCTACCTCACTTTGAAAGAGGTAACCAAAACCCAGACTCCTCCCTTTCTTCTTCTGCCTTTTCTCCTTTCTCCCTTGCCTATTTCTGTTCTGTAGCTGCTCAGTGTATACAGTGGTTTGTGGTTAAAGCCAATAGACTAGTTGTGCTGCATACAGCAAAACCACCTGGAATCTTGAGACACACAATGTTATTAGCTGGTCTATTAAACTCCAATTTGACAGTGATAGGATTGAATCAGTGTTACAATTGTCACCCACGGCAAACGTTCAGCAGGGTTTCACATCACACATCATTACACAGTTCCCAATATTGTATTTTATAATGTATCACAGATACCACATTCAACTATTTCAGTCTCCATATTGTCCAGGCAGTGAGCCTATGCAGTTGAATTCTAACCGTCTCAATCGCTTAGAAAACCTACAGCACAATACAGGCCCTTCGGCCCACAAAGCTGTGCCGAACATATCTTTACTTTAGAAGTTACCTAGGGTTACCTACAGCCCTTTATTTTTCTAAGCTCCATGTACCTGTCCAGGAGTCTCTTAAAAAATCCTGTTATATTCATCTCCACCACCATCACCGGCAGCCCATTTCAGGCATTCACCACTCTCTGCATAAAAAAAATTACCCCTGACATCTCCCCTGTACCTACTTCCAAGCATCTTAAAGCTGTGCCCTCTCATGTTAGCCGTTTCAGCCCTGAGAAAAAGCCTCTGACTATCCACACGATCAATGCCTCTCATCATCTTCTACACCTCTATCAGGTCACCTCTCATCCTTGTCACTCCAAGGAGAAAAGGTCAAGTTCACTTAACCTATTCTTGTAAGGCATTCATCCCAATCCAGGCAACATCCTTGAAAATCCCCTCTGCACCCTTTTTATGGTTTCCACATCCTTCCTGTAGTGAGGCGACCAGAACTGAGCACAGTACTCCAAGTGAGGTCTGACCAGGGTCTATAGAGTTGCAACATTACGTCCCAGCTCCTAAAATCAATCCCACAGTTGATGAAGGCCAATGCAACGAATGCCTTCTTAACCACAGAGTCAATCCGCACAGCAGCTTTGAGTGTCCAATGGACTCGCACCTCAAGATCCCTCTGATCCTCCACACTGCCAAGAATCTTACCATTAATACTATATACTGCCATCATATTTGACCTACCAAATTGAACCACCTCACACTTATCTGGGTTGAATTCCATCTGCCACTTCTGAGCCCAGTTTTGCATCTTGTCAATGTCCTGCTGTAACCTCTGACAGCTCTCCACACTATCCACAACACCCCAACCTTTGTGTCATCAGCAAACTTACTAACCCATCCCTCCACTTCCTCATCCAGGTCATTTATAAAAATCACCAAAAGTAGGGGTCCCAGAACAGATCCCTGAGGCACACCACTGGTTACCGGCCTCCATGCAGAATATGACCCACTCTTTGCCTTCTGTGGGCAAGCCAGTTGTGTATGCGCAAAGCAATGTCCCCTCGGATTCCATGCCTCCTTACTTTCTCAATAAGCCTTGCATGGGGTACCTTGTCAAATGCCTTGCTGAAATCCACTTGTCACAGTTTGTCATTTTGCAAGCAGGAGCAAAACATTACAATTGCTCTTCCAGTACCAGAAGTTTAAATCTCTGTTTATATTAGCAAGTGGGATCACTTCCAGGCAAATAAATGAAACTTCAATTAATTTCAGAAGCCACTGGTACTGTCTAACATTCAAAAGTTTGGTACCTTCACTGCTTCAAGTCCTAGTGCTTGATTTGAAATAAATGGCAGTTTAATTACAGAAAACAATTATGTTGCACTCAAAATAATGAAATATTAATGTACAATTATGATAAATACAATAAGACATTAGAATTTATAGTATTCATACACAAAAATAATGGATCAAACTGAGATTCAATTCTCCTCCAAAAATGCAACTTTAATGTTAAGTGAAATTTGCTATCACAGTATAGGAAATGCCATTCTAGGACATTATGTCATGAGATCAACATTCTGTGAGCAAGCTACACCCTGTAGAATCACATCTTCCAAACAACCTTGATGTTACATTAAATGGTAATGTTTTGAGATAGTTTGAATATAATAAATGATTTTGTTTAAGAAGGCAGAAGTGAATCCAACTTAGTTATTCAAGAGAATTTGATGCCTCTCCTGATGATTGCAAGTGGGACTTGGACTGCTATAGTGGTATTGATTACTAACTATTTTTTTATCTCAAGGAGAACGGGACTGCAAGTTGGCCACTGCACAAAATGTGATTTGAAACAATGAGCTATGAAAGAAATATATTAGTGCAGAGCAGCATGTCAAACACTAAAATAATGGAGTACCTATGTGTACTATAAGCATTGCAAGGATTCCTGCGTTTGTAATGCTTAGTCTGAATTTTAAATTACTAGCATAAAAATTGCAAAACGTATTGAATCACACAGCAAAAAAAAAACAGGCTTTTCATCTCACCAGGTCCACGATAGACAAGATTCGACTCTACTAATCCCATTTACCAGCACAGTCCATAGCCTCTCATGCCTGAGCAAGCAAGTGCCAATCTAGAAACTTTACACAAGTATCTAACTCCACCACTCACTCAAGCATAGTGTTCCAGTTTTCATCCTTCCTCTGTGTGAAAAGTTCTTCCTTAGATCTCCTCTAATCATTTTACCTCTTACCATACATCTACGCCCTTTGGTTTTAAATAGATACCTCCACAATGAGGGAAGGTTTCCTATTATCTACCATATCAGTACTCTTCCTATTTTTGTTGTGTAGTTCATACTCACGCCTCTGCTCCAAGGAAAACAAACCAAACATACTTAGTCTCTCTTCATAACTGAGGTGTTCCATCCAGGCTGGACCTTCTCTACACCCTCTCCAGTATAATCATGTTCAAACTGTAGATTGGTGTGCAAATTATGAGCAGTAATACAGCTATGTCTCTGCTCTTACTTTCTTTACCCCGGCTAATGGAGGCAAGTATCCTTTCTGCTTTGTAAACACCTCATCTGCCTGTGCTGCCCCCTTCAAGAATCCTTTACCATTATTATTCCTCCCAAAGTGCATTATCTGGCATTTCAGGATTAGTTTTCATCTGCTATTGTAACAGCTGACCAAGATCATTCCTACTACCTACACTGATCTTCACAATCAACAACACTGCTATTTTTTTCTGTCATCTGCAAACTTATAATTCGTACTGAATATCCAATTTGTGTACCACAAATAGCAAGGATCCCAGCCCATTCCCTATGGCACACTACTGGTTGCTAATGAAGAGTTTTGGCTCAAAAGCCCTCATGAAGGGTCTCAGTTCAAAACATCAATTGTTTATTCCCCTCCATAGATGCCACCTGACCTGCTGAGTTCCTCCAGCATCCTGTGTCTGTTACTCTTAATTTCTAGCATCTGTATAACCTCTTGTGTTTATCACTTGCTGGCTTCAAGTCAGAAAGTTTGGATCCAATTTGTTAACTTGCCTTGGATCCCTTCGTCTCTAACCATTGGGCCAGCTCCCATGTGGAACCTTGTCCAAAGGCCTTACAGGAATCCATGTAGATTACATCAGCCACACTGCCTTTGTGACTAGAATTTGTTACATCTTCTTAAAACTCAATTAAATCTTTCAGACAGGATCTTTTCCCTGCAAAACTATAGAGATTATCTTTGATTAATCCTTGCCTTTCAAAGTGGAGATTATTCCTCCTCTTAGTGTTTTCCCCCAGTTGCTTCCCCACCACAGATGTTTGCCTCGTTGGCCTGCAGCACTGCAGTGTAATGATTAGTATAACGCTTTACAGTACAGACAACCTGGGTTCATTTCCTGCCAATGTCTGTAAGGGTGTTGTACATTCTCCCCATGACCATGTGGGTTTCCACCAGGTGCTCTGGTTTCCTCCCACAGTCCAAAGATGTACCCGTTGGTAGATTAATTGGTTATTGTAAATTGTCCCGTGATTAGGCTGGGATTAATAAGGGGATTGTTGGGTGGCCTGGCTGGAAGGGCCTACTCCACACTGAATCACAATAAGATAAATAAAAATAAACATTCACACAGCTTATACTTGCTGCTCTTCTTGAATAAATGAATCACATTTGAAGTTCTCCAGTTATCTGACAGTTTGCTTATGGCTACTAATGGTTTATAAATCTCTTTTAAAGCTCCAGCAATGCTTTCTCTTGCCTTTCACAGCAGCCTGGGTTCCATCTCATCAGGCCCTAGGGATCCACCTTCAGGTCCTTTAAAACATCTTTCATTTTAATGATAATAATTCTAGAATTTCATTGTCCTTTCTCTGAATTTTGAAGCAATAATGTCACTTGCTGCAAATCTGGATGAAAAATATTCATTAAGTATCTCTTCTGTGTCTTCTGATTAAAGCAGGGGTTTCCACCCTGGGGTCCATAGACTCCTTGCTTTAGGGTTTTGGTCCATGCCATTGAAAATGTTGGGAACCCCAGGGCTAAAGAAGTTTTGGTATTACACACAAAAAACATCATCAAAAACCAATGCTGGGTGCAAAACCTCAGTAGTGGACATGGAAAATAATATTGTTTATGCTGGAACTGTTAAGCTTAAAGTAGTTGATCTTAACTTTGTGAACTGCTTAATCTTAACATAGTGAATTAACTACAGTCTTAAATACCTCGATCACTGCACCATGCCCAATTAAGCATTGGGAGCGTGAGGCATTTATGATTTTATCGTCAGTCCCTGGGACTCTGTCCTTCCAGGCTCCAGTTGTATGGCAACAAGAATGTTTTTTTTTCTGCAGTTATCACATGTGGGATCATCCTCTGTACTTCATTACATCTCAGTAGCCACACCCTCTCTGATGGAAAGTGTGCAATCAAGCAAGCTGTAATGATCTCAAAATCTGTAGTATCAGGTACTGACGACTGTGCTGCAACACACAGCTCGAACCACATCATCAAGTTCGTCGATGACACGACTGTGCTGGGTCTCATCAGCAAGAACGACGAGTCAGCTTACAGAGAGGAGGTGCAGCGGCTAACAGACTGGTGCAGAGCCAACAACCTGTCTCTGAATGTGAACAGAACAAAAGAGATGGTTGGTGACTTCAGGAGGGCACGGAGTGACCACTCTCTGCTGATCATCGACAGCTCCTCGGTGGAGATTGTTAAGAGCTCCGAATTTCCTGGTGTTCACCTGGTGGAGAATCTCACCTGGTCCCTCAACACCAGCTCCATAGCAAAGAAAGCCCAGCAGCATCTCTACTTTCTGCGAAGGCTGAGAAAAGTCCATCTCCCACCCCCCCATCCTCATCACATTTTACAGAGGTTGTATTGAGAGCATCCTGAGCAGCTGCATCACTGCCTGGTTTGGAAATTGCACCGTCTCAGATCACAAGACCCTGCAGCAGATAGTGAGGTCGGCTGAGAAGATCATCGGGGTCTCCCTTCCTGCCATTACAGACATTTACACAACTCGCTGCACCTGCAAAGCAAGCAGCGTTGTGAAGGACCCCACGCACCCCTCATACAAACTCTTCTCCCTCCTGCCATCTGGGAAAAGGCTCCGAAGCATTCAGGCTCTCACGACCAAACTGTATAACAGTTTCTTCCCCAAAGCCATCAGACTCCTCAACACCCAGAGTCTGGACTGACACCAACTTATTGCCCTCTACTGTGCTTATTGTCTTGTTTGTTATTTATTGTAATGCCTGCACTGTTTTGTGCACTTTATGCAGTCCTGGGTAGGCCTGTAGTCTAGTGTAATTTTTATGTTGTTTTATATAGATTCAGTGCAGTTTTTGTCATGTTTCACCATAGTCCTAAAAAACGTTGTCTCATTTTTACTGTGTACTATACGAGCAGTTATGGTCGAAATGACAGTAAGAAGTGACTTGACTTGACTCTGGGGAGTCCAGACATATAAAATATTGTTAAAAAATGCCAATCGTTCTATCGATGATAATCACAGTGCTCATTAATACTGAATAAAATGATAGTTTTTACTGACCCAATCATATAACCATATAAGCATATAACAATTACAGCATGGAAACAGGCCATCTCGGCCCTTCTAGTCCATGCCAAACACTTATTCTCACCTAGTCCCACCGACCTGTACTCGGCCCATAACCCTTCATTGCTTTCCTGTCCACATACCTATCCAATTTTACTTTAAATGACAATATCGAACCTGCCTCTGCCACTTCTACTGGAAGCTCGTTCCACACAGCTACCACTCTCTGAGTAAAGAAGTTCCCCCTCGTGTTACCCCTAAACTTTTGCCCCTTAACTCTCAATTCATGTCCTCTTGTTTGAATCTCCCCTACTCTCAATGGAAAAAGCCTATCCATGTCAACTCTATCTATCCCCCTCATAATTTTAAATACCTCTATCAAGTCTCCCCTCAACCTTCTACACTCCAAAGAATAAAGACCTAACTTGTTCAACCTTTCTCTGTGCTGAAACCCAGGTAACATTCTAGTAAATCTCCTCTGTACTCTCTCTATTTTGTTGACATCTGTCCTATAATTTGGTGACTAGAACTGTACACAATGCTCCAAATTTGGCCTTACCAATGCTTTGTACAATTTTAACAATACATCCCAACTCCTATACTCAATGCTCTGATTTATAAAGATCAGCATACCAAAAGCTTTCTTCACCACCCTATCCACATGAGATTCCAACTTCAGGGAACTATGCACCATTATTCCTAGATTAATCTGTTCTACTGCATTCTTCAATGCCCTACCATTTACCATGTATGTCCTATTTTGATTAGTCCTACCAAAATGTCGCACCTCACACTTATACTGACTATTTTCGTACAATCTCCATTTGGACAAAGTTAAACCTAAATTTCCAGCTTTTCACTGCCCCTAAATTTGCCTCACAGGTGTTAACATCATGTATAAATTCAATTGGAGTTTATTTAAATTTATTAGAACTAGTCTGCAGCTTTTATAATCAGAATTAGAATCAGGTCTAATATCACTGGCATATGTCATGAAATTTCTTAACTTTGCGGCAACGGTACAATGCAATAAATAATAATAGAAAAAATGTGAATTACATTAAGTATGTACATATATGTTAAATTAAATAAGTATTACAAAAGATAGAAATTAAAATGTAATGAGGTACTCTTCATAGGTTCAATGTCAATTCAGAAATTGGATGGCAGAGGGGAAGAAGCTGTTGCTGAATCATTGAGTATATACCTTCAGGCTTCTGTACCTTCTTAATGGTAGCAATGAGAAGAGGGCATATCCAAGGTGATGGGGGTCCTTAATGATGGATGCCACCTTTTTGAAGCATCGTTCCTTGAAGATGTTCTGGAGACTATGGAGGTTATTGCCCATGATGGAGCTGACTAAGTTTTCAACTCCCTGCAGCTTACTTCAATCCTCCGTACCAGACGGTGATTCAGCCAGTTAAAATGCTCTTCATGGGTACATATGGAGAAATTTGTGTTTTAGGTGATATACCAAATTTCCTCAAACTCCTATTGAAATACAGGTGTCCCCCACTTTACGAAAGTTCGCTTTACGTTGCTTCGCTTTTACAAAAGACTTACATTAGTACCCGTTTTCGCTCACCGAAAGAAATCCGAAGAGGATTTTCACTTTTATGAAAAAAGGCACCCGCTTTAAACTTGTGTTTACCCCGAGAAAGACCACCATGACTGAAGCCTTGAGTGGGCAGGTGTCTGAGCATGCATGTACATGCAAATTTTTTTCTACAAATCAGTTTTGGCTAAATCTTCCCGATTCTGATGTGAAACTACACTGTACATACTTTATTTCTACTTTATATAGGCTGTGTATTTGTCGTATTATTCCTGCTTTTTCTATATGTTAGTGTTATTTTAGGTTTTATGTGCTATTTGACATGATTTGGTAGGTTATTTTTTTGGGTCTGGGAACGCTCAAAAATTAATGGTAATTTCCTCTTCGCTTTATGCCATTTCAGCTTACGAAATGTTTCATAGGAACGCTCTACTTTCGGATAGCGGAGGAAACTCTGTATGGTCACTGTTGTCCCTTCTTTGTAGCTGCATTGATATGTCGAGTCCAGGCTAGATCCTCAGAGATACTGACACCCAGGAACTTGAAGTTGCTCACTCTCTCCACTTCTGATCTCTCTTGAAGCACTGGTGTGTATTCCCTCATCTTACCCTTCCTGAAATCCACAATCAGTTCTGTGGTCTTACTGACATTTGGTGTAAGGTCACTGTAGCGACACCACTCAAATAGCTACAATACCTTGCTCCTGTATGCCCTCGTCACTCTCTGAGATTCTCCCAACAATGGATGTATTGTTAGCAAGTTTATACTGTAGATGGCATTTGAGCAGCGTCAAGCCACGTAGTGGCGTAGAGACAGAGCAGTGGGCTAAGCACACATTCCTGAGGTACACCAGTGTCGATTGTCAGCGAGGTGGAGATGTTATTCACAATCTACACAAGTTGTGGTCTTCTGGTTAGGAAGTTGACCAGAAGAAGATACAGAGGTGATGCACCACGAATAACTCTCGGAAATGTGAGTTGAGATAGGCTTTTATTAGCTGGAAGAAAGCACCGTCAGCAGCGTCAGCAGTAAGAGCCCACCACACAACATCCTGGAGACTGAGGGAGGAGCAGTGCCTCCAATCGCCTTTATACAGGGATCTGTGGGAGGAGCCACAGGAGCAGTCAGCGGGTGGGGGGGGGGGGCCTCAGACAGGTATATGTAGTTCACCACAAGAGGGAGGTAGAGATACACAGGATCTGGAGTTTTTTGATCAGAACTGTAGGAAAGAAGGTGTTAAACACTGAGCTGTGCTCAAAAAACAACATCCTGACATAGGTATTTGTATTGTCCAGATGATTCACGGCCGTGTGGAGAGCCAGTGAGATCGTGTCCACCATAGACCTTTTGTGGCCATGTTGTTAAAGTAACCATCCTACCTTCCTCTAACGTATCAACTCCTGCCTGAGTGGATACACTCCAATTTGTCCACTGTCACGAGAGATTAAAAGCAAAATGCCATTTCATTGAATCTTAACTCATGCCTGGAACATCTGGATGGCAAAGTTGCACACATCAGGACACTCTTCGTTGACAACAGCTCGGCATTCAATACTATCATCTCCTCAAACCTAATCAGTGAGTTTCAAGAACTAGGCCTCAATGCCTCCTTGTACAACTGAATCCTCCGTTTCCTCACTTGCATATTACAGTCAGTTCAAATGGGCAACATCTGTTCCACAATCTCCAGCAGCACAGGAACACTACAAATGTGCTTAGCCCCTTTCTTTACTCACTTTACACTTATGACTGTGAAACTAAGCACAAGTCCAATGCCACACTTAAGTTTGCTGATGACTATGCTGTCATTGACCAAATCAAAGCAGATGGTAAATCAGCATATAGGAGAAAAATCTGGCTTAGAGGTGCCATAACAAAACCCTCTCACTCAACGTCAGCAAGACCAAGGAGCTGATTATTAGATTCAGGAGAAGGAAACAGGGGGTCCATGAGCCAGTCCTCATTGTGGGATCAGAGGCAGAGAGGGTCAGCAATTTTAACTTCCTCGGTGTTGTCATTTCAGTGGATCTGTCCTGTGGCCAGCATGAAGAAAGCTTGGCAGCGCCTCCATTTTCTTAGAAGTTTATGAAGATTCGGCATGTCATCTAAATTTGAGAAACTTCCGTAAATGTGTGGTGGAGAGTATATTGACTAGTTGCAGCACACAGCCCTGTCCATCACAGGGAAAGCCCTCTCAAACCATTGTGCACTTCTACATGGAGTTTTGCTGCATCCTTAGGAACCCCCACCATCCAGGCCATGCTCTCTTCTCACTGCTGCTATCAGGAAGAAGGTTCAAGACCCACCTAACAGTTATCATCCAACAGCTACCTTTAACCAGAGGGGATATCTTCACTCACCTTGACTCACCCCAACACTGAGCTGGACACAACTTATGGTCTCATTTTCAAGGACTCATCATCCCACTGTTCACAATACAGATTGCTTATTGATTTTATTATTATTAGCAAGAACTTATCTTTTCTCAGCTCAGGTTGGTAAAACCTGAGGGGCGGGCATAACCAAGCATGCTCATTTCTCAATTGCTAGAAACTTTCGGATTATTCTCATGTTGTTTCGTATTGTGGCTTTACATAGATATTGCTGTGTAGCCCTAATTTAAATCTTGTGTGAAAATACTGAACATTATGGGCATGCTAAGTTGGCACAGGAATGTGTGTGACACTTATGGACTGCCCCCAATTCATCTCTAATCAGCCGATTATGCAATAATGTGGCAGAAACTCAATCCATAACAGCAACAGACTTGGTCAAGAGGTTCTTGAACTCAATAGTAATTGAGTCTTGCCAAAGGATCTGGGCCTGAAATGTCGGCTATACTTTTTTCTGCTTGGCCTTCTGAGTTTCTCCAGCACTTTGTGTGTGTTGCTTGAATTTCCAGCATCTGCAGATTCTCTCATGCTTGTGATATGAAATTATAGAAGATCAGATCATTAATCCCAATGCAAAGTGTGCACAGAGGATGTGCGCACAGTACAGGATTGAAGAGAAGTAGAGTGATATAGTGGAACCGAGATTCAGGAATCCTTAGGAGAGCTTTACAATGGAAGGTTTCTAAATCTCCGGAGGACTTGAGTTTGAAAGATGTCTTTTGGACAGGAACTGTTTACTATATTCCTGGGATCAGATCAATTCTTTGTACAGTGAAAATGAGGTTTCTAATTAACACAACCTACTATCTATTTTTACAGAAAATTGTGTAGACTAATAGTAAATTCATAAGTAATGACCCTGAAGAAATGATTAAGCAAAAGGATTAACTGGAAAGAATGTAAATACTATATAAACTTAAAAAAAACTTAATAAATAAATATTTAGTTGGGAGATTGAAGTTTATGGATTAAGTAGTGTGTTTGAAATAACACAACATTCCACAGAATAGATTGCTGGAATCATGTAAATGTCATGATGAGAATAAAGACAGAAAACAGGTTTTGCAATTTGTAAAACCTCTTAATTAATCTGAGATGACTATTGTAGAAGCATAGAATACATTGCTAGACAGAAATATTAAGGTAACTGATTTGTATCTAGCTGTTGGAAGATATTAATCCATTTTCTTATGCTTTGTCACACAAGAGAAAAAAATACATACCCTTTAGTAAAATTGCATTTTCTTATAAGATAATACTAGATTCAGTATATAGTATTTAGGTTTTGTTTTGCACTTCACAACTTTTGGAATTGCTTTTATAGAGAAAATTTCAATTATCGCCCTTAAAATATTTCTCCTGAATATTCTATAACATATGAATAACCTGCATCCATCTTCTTCTAAGCACCAGAGCAATGGCATAGTCAAGATAATATTGGCTTACCTCTTCCTTTCTAGTCCCAATGAAGGGTCTTGACCTAAAACTTTGACTGTCCATTACCCTCTATAGATACAGCCTAACTTGCTGAGTTCCTCCACTTATTATGTGTGTTAGTCCTAGTTGCCAGTATCTGCAGTCTTTGTGTGCCTCCATCTTTATTTTAATCCTTTTCTCATGATGTTTCACTATCATGGGCAGGAGTCTTGTCCCTATCAGAACATTGAAACATCTCGGATCCTGTTGAAGTGATCTTTAAGTGCTGCTGTGAAATCACTTCCGTTTACTAACAAGAGAATTCTGCTTACAGTCTCATTGAAACGTGGCCCCTTCAATAATTCATCATTTTTTGGTATACCTCTAAGCCCAGGTAATGTGCTCGTCTTTGGAAAGGTTCTCCAATTCACAATTCTATGACTCACAAGTGAGAGCAACCCACAAGGCCAGGAGTGTCATCTGAATTGTTTCCCCCCCATCCCAATAATACTGTCAACAATAATTTTTACCTACATTTTTGGATTAATGTTACATTCATCAAGGAAAGTAGTCATTGTTAAAGGACCAAATATTTGGTCAGCAAACATTAGAAAAGCCTTGGTTCAATTACAACAGTTACCACATCAGAATTTTCAATTGTTTCTTAACAATTAGTCTTAACCTGATTTCAAAACCTTCTGCTAAATCAGTGCGACATATTATTTTTATCCAGCCTATTTTTATAGCTCATGTTTTGCAGCAGATTAAACTGAATTATGAGTATATTGGTCCTGTGTATAACACAAAGTTGAAAGTTTTGATTTATTTTAAAGCCAAATGTCAGGGGAATATAAATAAATAACTGAGGTGAAAGGATGATATTTTATTAAAATGTAATCTTAAACAATGGAAGAATTTATTTCATGTAAAATATGTTTACATAGCTCAGAACCAGATAAACAGGCATCATCACCTGACATATAGTTTGTTCACTCTGAAGAGTTGTTTATTTATTTGAACTCTGGCTTTACATTTATCATTTAACATCTGCATTCAAGTCACATATTTACCAGCTGTTCACATTTTATCTGGACACCACACATTTAACAACTTGCACACAGGCCAGATTTATAATTTTGTCATCATTTCTAAGAGCTGGACTAAAATTATCTGGAAGTAATTTGAAAAATATTGGAAATTTATCAGCAAGCATGGCAAGCTATAGAGTAAAACAAATTATTCAAATAATATTACTACCTTTTGAACATATATAAAAAAACTCAAAGAAGGCCAGCTTGTCAAGTGTTTTAGCAATTGGAGACTTTGTATCATGTCACAAAACATACAAGTAAATAGGAGAAGGTGGAGCCTACCCTGCCATGGTTGATCTGTTGTCGAATGTGCCAGGCTCCCACTACCCTTAAACCCTCAAGTCTTTCAAACATTTGTCCATCTCCACCATCAATATATCAACGTCACCTGTTTCAT
This sequence comes from Hypanus sabinus, assembly GCF_030144855.1. Lineage (NCBI taxonomy): Eukaryota > Metazoa > Chordata > Chondrichthyes > Myliobatiformes > Dasyatidae > Hypanus > Hypanus sabinus. The sequence goes on from NC_082719.1 coordinate 75,573,911, forward strand.
AAGCTCTCACCAAGCTCCATTCAGATTGCACAACAATCAATGCTGTATATGGATCACTGCACATTCTCGCTTTGGAAAGAAGCAAATATAACGTGATAGGAGAATGTCAAATGAAGAAAACATCTTCCATCAACCTACACAAGCTGTTATTAAACAAACACGAGGAAAACTGCAGATGCTGGAAATTCAAACGACGCACACAAAATGCTGGTGGAACACAGCAGGCCAGGCAGCATCTATAAGGAGAAGCACTGTCAACGTTTTGGGCCGAGACCCTTTGTCAGGACTTACTGTTATTAATCCAGTTTTACTTTTATTGTCTTATCACAGATCAAAATTTTTGTGCACAAATGATCAATTTACTATCCTTATTCATACTAATATGCTACAAGTGTCTATAAGATGTTCTCTGTCAGTAATGAAAGGACAGGCAGGAACTCACCAGGTCAGGCAGCACCTATGCAAATGATAAACAGCCAACGCTTCTGGCCGAGAACCTTCTTCAAGACTGGAGTGGAAGGGGGAAGGCCAGAATAACAGGTGAGGGGAGGGGAAGGAGGACGGGCTAGAAGATGATAGCTGAAACCAGGTATGTGGGGAAGGTAAAGTGCTGGAGATATCAGATGGGAGAGGAGAGTGGACCATGGAGAGAGGAAACCTTTGCCAGGCATTGACTTGATATTTCACCACTTGTAAACCCAGAAAAAACGCAGGCAGTGAAAGAGACTGTACAAACCATGCACAGATCATACCAAAGGCCATGTATGAACCAGGGTGACTGGATCTCTGCCATCTGTGTGATTGTGCCATCCACTGGTGCATCACTGTACTGTCCCTGGAGAAATTGGACATGTCCTTCCTGGAAGAAATAATCTTGTAAAGATCCCCTATTGATGTATTTAAAATTATGAAGGCAAGAGGGATATAATAGATGATTGGCAAAAGAAAGCAAGTGATTAAGGTCATGAATGCATTGCTTTGTGAAGTGACAGAAACAGATTAATTTGTACTATTTAATAGGAATGCAGAAAGTATATGAAAGGAAGTGATTTACAAAGCCATTGAGAACGAGATTAACTTCATTGTTTTCATAGAGATAGAAGAGATGGTCCAACTGATTTCCTTCTGTCCTGTAACATACAAAATAGAACGCCAGCATAATATAGCCAAAACCAAGATGTTGTGCCAAAATTTTAATCTTCTCTAAGATCAGTCTATAATTTCCCACCTGCACAGCGCTCCATTTTTCTACCATCCAGTAAGCTACTGCAAAGAAAATAACAGTGAGCTGCTGAAGGAACTCTGTGGAGTAGATAGCGCCTGTACTGGGATGTGGACAGTCGACTTTTCCATTTAGGAGTCTTCATCGGGAAGAGTCTGGACAGATATAGGACCCTAACCTGAAATGCTAACTGTTCATTTCCCTCTACAGTTACCCCAATTAACCCATTGATTTCCTCCAGATGTTTCTGTTAGCTCCATCTTCCAGCATCCAGTCTCTTGCGTTTCTAGTGTTTGTTGATCCTCCTGTAACCATATCAGAAAGTTAGATCCATGTAAACCAGAAAAATCAGTCTATTAACTACCTTGGCAGGATAAATTGACTGAGAATTCTCCCATCAAAGACCCTTAAGATCATAAGACATAAGAACAGAACTGGCCCATTTAGACCAACATGTCTGCTTTGCCATTTGATCATGTTTGATTTATTCATCAAGAATCTATCAACTCCTCTTTAAATATACCTAATGATTTACCAATGTTAACCTACATAAAGCTGCAGGGCCTAACAATGTACCCTGTTGGGTGCTGAGGGACTGCGCAGCCCAGTTAACTAACTTCAACATCCCTCTGGAACAGTCCACTGTCCCCTCAGGCTTCAGGGCAGCCACTATCATCCAGTGTCCAAGAGAGTGACAGTAACCTGCCTTGATGACCCCTGTCCAGTGGCACTGACCTCAATAATAATGAAGTGCTTTATGTGGCTGACTAGGGACCATATGAAATCCCATCTTCCTGTAACATTGGATCCTTTCCAGGTCACCTATCACTCAAATTTCCACTGATGATGCTATAGCCTCTGCACTCCACTCCATCCTGTCCCACCTGGAAAATGGTGCCTCATATGTCAGGAAGTTATTTATTGACCAGCTCAGCATTTAACATCATCAGTCCTCTGAAACTGGTGGGTAAACTGTCTTTGTTGGGCCTCAACACCTCTCTCTGTAACTGAATCTTGGACTTCTTTACAGAAAGGCCACAGTCAGTCCATGTTGGCCGAACTATCTCTAGCTCCGTCACGCTGAGCACCAGTACTCCTCAATGCAACATACTCAGCCTGCTCCTGTTCATGCTGCTGATGCATGACTGAACTGCTATGTTCAATCATCAAGTTCGCTGATGACACAGCAGTGGTACAGCATACTGTGAGGAGGTAGAGAGTCTGGTAGAATGGTGTGAACACAAGTTGAGTCTCAATGCGGACAAGACTAGAGATGATTGTGGACTTTAGGAAGGTGTAGGCTGCCCACTCCTCATTGAACATACCTGGCTCCTCTGTGGAGAGACATAGAAGGACCAAGTTTCTAGGAGTACACTTAATGAACAATCTCACCTGGTCCTTCAACACCACCTCTTTGGTCAAGAAATCACAACAGTATTTCCACTTCCTGTGGAGATTGAGATGAGTGAAGTTACCCCGAGCCCCATTTTAACCAATTTTTACAGGAGCACAATCAAGAGTGTCCTGTGTCACTGACTAGTATGGAAGTTGCAAAGCATCTAACTGCAAGTCCCTATAGATGATTGCAGGGAATGCTGAGTGGATCATTGGGGTCTATCTTCCACCCACTAGAGATATTTCTCAGGAGTGCTGTATAGTCTGCGTGCCCTCCCATCCATCCAACATTCTCTTTGACTCCCTCCCATCAGGCAGGAGGTACCGTAACATTAGGACAAGAACTGTTAGGATGGGAAACAGCTTTATTCCCCAGGCCATAAGGATACTGAGCATCCTGCCCTAATCAAGGTCTCATCACGTATGAAGACCCTGGAGCATTATATTGTTTACATTTACTATCGCCCGGTAGCACTCACATCTACAATGATGAAATACTTTGAGAGGTTGGTCATGACTAGTCTGAACTCTTGCCTCAGCAAGGACCTGGACCCATTGCAATTTGCCTGCCGCCACAATAGGTCAGCAGCAGACGCAATTTCAATGTCTCTTCACACGGCTTTAGATCCCCTGGACAATACAAACACCTACGTCAGGATCCTGTTCATCAGCTATTGTTTAGCACTTAATACCATCATTCCCACAATCCTGATTGAGAAGTTGCAGAACCTGCACCTCTGTACCTCTCTCTGCAATTGGATCCTCTATTTCCTAACTGGAAGACCATAATATGTGCGGATTGGTAATAACATATCCTCCTCGCTGATGATCAACACTGGTGCATCTCAGGGGTGTGCTTAGCCCACTGCTCTACTCGCTCTATAACTCTGACTGTGTGGCTAGGCATAGCTCAAATACCATCTATAAATTTGCTGATGATACAACCATTATTGGTAGAATCTCAGATGGAGACAAGAGGGTGTACAGGAGTGAGATATGCCAACTAGTGGAGTAGTGTCGCAGCAACAACCTGGCACTCAACGTCAGTAAGACAAAAGAACTGATTGTGGACTTCAGGAAGGGTAGGACAAAGGAACACATACCAATACTCATAGAGGGATCAGAAGTGGATAAAGTGAGCAGTTTCAAGTTCCTGGGTGTTAAGATCTCTGAGGATCTAACTTGGTCCCAACATATCGATGCAGTTATAAAGAAGGCAAGACAGCGGCTATACTTCATTAGGAGCTTGAAGAGATTTGGCTTGTCAACAAAAGCACTCAAAAACTTCTATAGATGTACAATGGAGTATTCTGACAGGCTGCATCACTGTCTGGTGGGGGCAGGGGTTTAGCTATTGCACAGGACTAAAAAAAAGCCACAGAGGGTCATAAATTTAGTTCACTCCTCTCATCAATGAATTCAGGGAAAGCTCCTGGTCCTGATGGTTATATTATAGAATTTTTTAAAACTTTTTCTTCTTTGCTTTCCCCTTGGTTATGTGAAATCTTTAATGATGCATTTGCTAAGAAGAGATTACCCCAGTCTTTTTATGAAGCCACTATCTCTCTAATTCTTAAAAAAGATAAGGATCCTACTTTATGTGCATCTTATCGCCCTATATCGCTATTAAATGTAGACTCTAAGATTCTTACAAAAATTTTAGCTATTAGGTTAGAAAAGTTACTATCACAGATTATTTCAGAAGACCAAACTGTTTTTATTAGGAATCGGTATTCCTTTTTTAATGTTAGAAAATTGATTAATATAATTTATACTTCATCACCCACAACCCCAGAATGTGTTATTTCATTAGATGCTGAAAAAGCGTTTGATAGAGTTGAATGGACATACTTATTTAATGCTTCGAGAAATTTTAATTTTAGTCCTAATTTTATATCATGGATTAAATTAATATATTATAAACCTGTTGCTTCTGTTCTTACAAATAATTACAGATCCTCTTTTTTTTCAATTATCTCGTGGTACGAGACAAGGTTGTCCCTTAAGTCCTTTATTATTTAATATCGCATTAGAACCTTTAGCCATTGCTATTCGTGAATCTCCTAATATTTTTGGTATTACCCATAATGAGAAGTTATACAAGTTATCACTTTATGCTGATGACTTGTTGTTATATATTTCTGATCCTGACAGGTCTATTCCCGCTATTTTATCCTTGTTGGCTCAATTTGGTAGTTTTTCTGGTTATAAACTAAACTTGGATAAGAGTGAATTATTCCCTTTAAACGCGCAAACTTTATTGAATGACAGGATATCATTTAAAGTTGTTACTGATAACTTTATCTATTTAGGTATAAAAATTACCAAGAAATATAAAGATTTATTTAGACTGAATTTTTTACCTATGCTTCATCAAATTCAGCAACTTACTACAAGATGGTCTCCCTTACCCTTATCATTAGTTGGTCGGATTAATGCTATTAAAATGATGATTTTACCTAAATTTTTATATTTATTTCAAGCCTTACCAATTTTTATTCCTAAATCTTTTTTTGATAACATTGATTCAAAAATTTCCTCATTTGAGTGGCAAAATAAAAACCCCAGGTTAAATAAAAGGCAATTACAAAAATCTAAAAAAGATGGTGGTTTAGCTTTACCTAACTTTAGATTTTACTATTGGGCGAATAATATTCGTAACCTAATATATTGGAAATTAGATTTGGATTCACCACTGTGCCCACAGTGGGTAAATTTAGAATGCAATGAGGTACAGGGATATTCTCTATTCTCCGTTCTTGGTTCTTCTCTTCCTACTGATTTAGTTAAATTCAATAAACAGATATCTAATCCTGTTGTCAAACATACGTTACGAATTTGGTTTCAATTTCGTAAGTTTTTTACTCTGAAAAACTTTGTTCTTGATAGCCCTATCTTACTTAATTTTTTTTTCAAACCTTCTTTGACAGATCAAGCTTTTAACATATGGAAAAGGAAAGATATAAAATGTTTTCGTGATCTTTTTTTTGAAGGTAGTTTGATGTCTTTCCACCAACTTTCCAACAAATTTAAGTTACCTAAATCTAATTTTTTTAGATATTTACAAATCAGAAATTTTTTACATAAAGTTCTACCATCTTTCCCCAATTCAACTTCAATGGATTTCTCAGATTTGATTTTTACCTTAAATCCTTGTCAGAAGGGATTAGTGGCTTTTATTTATAATATGATTATGAAGATACAACCAGAAATATCAGGTAGAATTAAACAAGAATGGGAAAAAGAACTTCAATATAATATATCAACAGAAAAATGGGAAAAAATTTTACAAATGGTTAATTCTTCTTCTATATGTGCTAAACATGCTTTAATACAATTTAAAATTGTACATAGAGCTCATATATCTAAAGATAAACTTGCTCGATTCTACTCTCATATTAACCCTCAATGTGACAGATGTCATTCAGATGTGGCTTCATTGACCCATATGTTTTGGTCATGTCCCACTTTACATAACTATTGGAAGGACATATTTGCTACCATTTCCTCAATTTGGAATATTGATTTACAACCTCATTTTATTACTGCAATTTTTGGTATACCAAATGAGGATGGTAATCAGTTTTCCCCTTCAATCAGATGAATGATTGCTTTTGTAACATTAATGGCCAGAAGGTCTATATTACAAAATTGGAAAGAAGTAAATCCTCCTACCATGTTTCAGTGGTTCTCTCAAACTATTTCTCATCTGAGCTTGGAAAAAATTAGAAGCACTATTTTTGACTCATCAATTAAATTTGAAGAAACTTGGGGACCGTTCATTCGGCACTTTCATATGAATTAATTTGGCCTCTTCCAGACCTTCTCTCTGTTTATTCTTGTTCTGGTATGGAGTTCCGGAGTTTTTGACACTATCACATACATATAAACTGTTATTATTGCCCATGTTAGTTTAGTTTAGTTTTTTTTTCAATATATATTTTTTTTCTTGTATTTTTTTTTAAAAATTTTTCTTTTGATGATTATTCTTACTCTTTTTCATGTATAATTATTATAGGCGATTGATTAATGTACTTTTTTTGTTGATATTTTAATAGGATATTGTTATCTTATTATTAATTCAACTTCAAGTCTAATGCACTTATAACCTATTCATTATTATGTTATGTTTTTTTTTATATATGAAATTCAATAAAAAGATTGAAAAAGAAAGAAAAAAAAATTTAGTTCACTCCATCTTGGAAACTAGCCTACAAAGTACCCAGAACATCTTCAAGGAGCGGTGTCTCAGAAAGGCAGTGTCCATTATTACCCGCAGTACCCAGGGCATGCCCTTTTCTCACTGTTACCATTAGGTAGGAGATACAGAAGCCTGAAGGCACACACTGAGTGATTCAGGAACAGCTTCCTCCCCTCTGCCATCCAATTCCTAAATGGACATTGAACCTGTGAAAACTACCTCACTTTTTAAATATATATTATTTCTGTTTTTGCATGATTTTAAATCTATTCAATATATGTACACTGTAATTGATCAATTTGTTTTTTCTTCTTCTGTCATGTATTACGTTGAACTGCTGCTGCTAAGTTAACAAATTCCACAACACCTGCCGATGATAATAAACCTGATTCTGATACATGCACCTTATTACTTGTTAATTTTTTTGTTGTAATATTATCTAATGTATCATGTGTTTGTTATATGTAATGTGACTGTAGGAATCTTGTTGGGAGGAACATTGTTTCATTTGGCAGTATACATGTGTACGGGTAAATGACTACAAACTGAATTTGAACGATTTGGCCTCCAAGCCGTCAATAGCAATAAATTCCACTGAGACACCACTCTCTGGCTGATGTAATTTCTCCACATTTCAGCTCTAAAGAGGCAACCTTGTACTCTGAGGCTGTGCTCTCTGGTCCTAGACTCTCCCACTATTGAAAGCACCCTCTCCACATCCATTCCATCTGGGCCTTTCAATATTTGGTTGGTTTCAATAGTCACTGGGTTTTGCAACTTCTCAACCATTCACTAAATGTCTAATCATAAACTTCAGTCCCACTTTCCTGCAATAAACCCATTATTCACTTAATATTTAAAAATCTATCTACTGAACTGGATATACTCAGTGGCTGAGCTACCAGGGTCCTGTTAGAGAGAGAATTAGAAAGATGTGTTGATCCACACATGAATAGTGGGGACTGGGTGTCCTAAAATCCTGCCCAATATTCATCCCTATTCGTGTGACATTGATGAGTGTGCTTTGGATACCATACATCCCTGTGGTAAAACAATGTCCAACATCAAAATTGAAAGTATGATTTCCACAAATAAGTAATATATCTTATTACATAAATATCAGAACATAGATTCTGAGACAAATGCAAACGCTTAATACGCCCACCGACTAGTTCACCAGCATATAATAAGCAATCTCAAGGCATCAGCACATATTATTTGCTGATTTATAGGAGCTAATAAGGAGTGATAAAATGAAACTATCTGGCACCAAACAAAATAGACAACCGCGCAGGGGGACAAAGCCTAAAGGGCCAAAGATACACAAAGTTATGTTCAGATCCCAGATCAGGATTGATTTACTGAGTGAAGTAACTTTTCAAACATGACTCTTGATCATGTGTCATGAATGAAACTGTGTAACAAAAGGTGGGGAAGAGAAAACATTCCAGAGAAGCATTAATAGACTCTTAGTAAAACTACACTGGACTTCCCAAACATACAACAGCTCTAATTCTAATCATTTCAATTGATTAAGGTGAGAAGATAGTTAAAGTTAGACCAGGGTCCTCACATTCTCCTTGATTCTGGCAAAAGTGAAAATAGAAATATCAAATGATTTTAATGTAGATGCATAGAAATCTATACCTAGATGGCACTGTGTAGTATATTTTATAGCAGTGCAGAGCATTAATTTCAATGAAAATATTCAGAGCGAACTTTGTCATTCTACCTACAAGAGAGTGAATTTCTAAGCAAGGATGATTTATAACAAAATCCAAATAGCTTCATATGTATTTCCTGATTATTTTGTTTCCATTCTGATAGAGGTATTTAATAGTAATTGATGTGTTGTACCTGTTTCTTAAGCTTAAAACAGCAATAACAATGACAAAACTACCTTCAGAACAGCCCAGTCCAATACTCCCTGGATATTCAAGGCAATGGTCAAAACACTGATACACTCACTGTACATATACTGGTTGAGGGTTATTGTTGCCTTCAGGATCACTGTGCGAAATCTGGTGGCTCATGGTTCTTGCTGGCCCATGTGAAGGTCCTCAGAACATTGGAGGGCTGGACAGAAGCTGGAGTGCCACCTGACTCCACAGGAGTTGTGATTTCTGCATGACCTGGACATCTATAGTCTGTACAGGAGTGCGATTGTTTGATGAAGAATGCTATCGCCTTGGCCATGTTTTTTGCTTTTACATAATCTTCTGAGCCAATGTGTTTTGTCCCTTCACCCAGTCAGTGGATACCATAAGATTTGCATTGTTAATAAACCTCGTTCCCCCCACTCCCTCCACACGTTTCTTAGAAAGAGAGAAGATAAAGAAAGGCAAAGAATCCACCTAAGGTTATACTCACACTCACGTTAATCAATTCATTCACAATTATCCCTTCCAAGACATAGTGTTTATAAAGCAAACCGTCAATGAATTATGGAACAAAAGACTTTTGTTGCACATTTCATGTCATAGTTCGTCCCAAAGCATTTTATTTATTCACTTTTAGTAAAATATCTTCAGAAGATATTTGCTGTTGTGATATCAGAAGCCTAACAACCAAATGAACACAGCAACAGAGTGCAATAGTTCAACATAAGCTTATTATCAAAGTACAGTGCACACTGAATATGCCACCATATATTACCGAGATTCATGTTTTTTTAGACATCCACAGTAGAATAAAGAACTACAGTCAATAAAAGACTACAGACTGATAAGCACCAATGTATAAAAGAAGATAAAGTGTGTAAAAATAAATAAATAAATTATACTGAGATAAAGAAAATGAACTATTTATTAATGAAGTTGGCGGAGGAATAAATATTTACCTGCATGTTGGGAAGAATTTATTTTCTCTTTGACAAAGTGACTTACATCCTTTCACATCTTTCCAAGAGAACAGACAGTGGCTGAATTTATCATCCTGATAGAAAAACAGCATCTCAGAGAGTATGGGATTCTTTCACATTTAAATTAGTACATCCATCTGAATTAAGCAAGCAGGGATGCTGAATTTCTCCCATATATGACAGAGCTGATAGAATTAGAACCAGTCTAATGTTAGGCAGCACACCAAAAAGTTGTGTGCAGACACAGTAAGGTGCTAGCACAGCAAGCCAATACATAAGCTTTCTCCTAGATGTAAGCAACATGGCACTCCATAATGTTATTCTTCAGCATTTCCAAAGTAAAATAAACCCATGCGACTACAAAGAACACTTGTGTTAATCTAATCAAAGCCATCAAAAATGTTACTAGTCATTTAACATCAGACTTACTTGTGACAAGCATAATTAAATCATGCTGATAACAATTATTTTTCCGGCAGCTTTTGCAATCCCTTTAAGTTTTTCCATTATTCGCTCAAGAAGGACAGGTAGATCCGAAAAGATGAATGCAATCCTCAACACTTCCACCTTATTTTTGGGATAACCATAGACTGACAGATGGCATTCCATTGACATTTTCAGGTTTCTGGATCAATTGCACCTGAGGTTTCAGTAGCAATAAATTTGAGATGGAAAAGCACAAGTGATGGAGGCTAAATCTGTAGCAGACGGCTGTTAATCAGTTGAAAGTGGCATGCAACTCAATTAGCAATCTCCAACATCCTTTTTCCAAAATCACGACAGCTGAAGTCTATCCAAAGCTAGTCATCCCTGCAGAATCCTCCTGATGTTTAGGTTATTTAGAAATGCCACCTTAATGATACAAAATATTCTATTCTCTATGCTTGGGCCTGACATGTTTCTAGGATTTTAAATACAGTTATCCAGCCAAATTTCCCTATATCCTGTTAAAAGAGAACTGTAGATTCAATTTGCATCTTCACCTTGCATTACCTCAAACAGGAATACACTACAGTCATTCTAGGAAGCATCTGTAACGTGATATAGCAAGCCAAACACCATTTAACAATGCAAGTCTCCATTTCACCACCACTGAGCCATTTGGGCATTTCAGTTTACAGATTGGGAGTTAGCTGCCTTATAAAAAATACCTCACAAGCATAATAATATTAATTGGCTCTGAATCCAAAGGTAAGCTCCTGCCAAGATCCTAATCAAAGTCTGGAAATATATCAAAGAAGCGGAGAAGTTTGTCCACATGCAAGGGAAAGTGAGTATTTTGTGCGCTTGGAGAGAAGGAGATGAACAAAACAGAACCAAAAATTAACAAGAGGTGCAAAAAAGGGAAAAGAACATTTGAAAATGTTATTAAACACTAATTGCAAATTTATTAAGAGGTGGTTTATGCAGCTCTGCACAATCCTTGCTGATTTGATTTGACACAAACACTGCATTTCACTATATGTTTCAATGTTTCGATGTACATGTGACAAATTAAGATAAACTAATCTTTAAAATGAAAAACCAGATCATAGTGGATAATAAAAAATTGGAATTGAATTGACTTCATTACTTACGTCCTTCATATGAGGAGTAAAAATCTTTATGTTTCATCTCTGTCTAAATGGGCAAAGTGCAATCATAGTAATTTATAATAAATAGTATGTACAACAGGACAGACAATATATCACAGAAATACAGTTACATCAGCATGAATTAATCAGTCTAATGGCCTGGTCCCAGAACCTGTTGGTCCTGGCCTTTATGCTGCGGTACTGTTTCCCAGATGGTAGCAGCAGGAACAGTTTGTGGTTGGGGGCGACTTGGGTTCCCAATGATCCTTTGGACCCTTTTTACACACCTGTCTTTGTAAATGTCCTGCATAGTGGGAAGTTCACATCTACAGATGTGCTGGGCTGTCCGCACCACTCTCTGCAGAGTCCTGCAATTGATGGAAGTACAGTTCCCACACCAGGAAATGATGCAGCCAATCAGGATGCTCTCAGTTGTGCCCCTGTAGAAAGTTCTTAGGATTTAGGGGCCCACACCAAACTTCAACCATCTGAAGTGAAAGAGGCACTGTTGTGTCTTTTTCACCATCCAGCCAATATGTACAGACAGCATGAGATCCTCAGTGATGTGTATGTTGAGGAACTTAAAGCTGTTCACCCTCTCAGCCCAAGATCCATTGATGTCAACAGGGGTTTGCCAGTCTCCATTCCTACTGTGGTCCACAATCAGCTCCTTTGTTGCAGAAATTTTAATTGAATGCTTAGTAGAAGGTTTTACAGTGAAGGAAGAAGCAAAGGTATGGAGTACAAAATTACACCTGGTGTGGAATTCAGTGGTTATAAGATCAATAAAGAGCAAGTATGCTGCTACCCTCACTGTGCATCTCTACAGCGAGTTAAACAGCTTCTCAAAAATCACCCGAGATGGAAGCTTTCTTCAGGGTTTTTAATGAGATCTCTTACTCATGAACAGATATTGCTTCAAGGGCAAATGAAGAGTGGATGAAAATGTGTGTCAATCCACTACGCTTCAAATTGAATCAGGAATTAGGAAGTGATGTTCAGACATAACAAACTCTGCCTCTAGAGCCTAGAACATTCATCAGATTTAATTATTGAAACTAAAAGTCAAGTGACCATTTCACTTTGTCTTGGGCAAAAGAAGGATAGTCTCAGAGACTGTTCTTGAAACCCGTCTTACTACATTACCTTTAGCACGCGTGCACGCGCGAGTTTTTAACTCCACGTTCCATCACATTCTTGGAATCATATTCTTAGACTGAAAAATTGCAAATATCACTCTTATGTGAGAGGTGAGGAAGAATGCCAGCAAACTACAGCATCAAAATGATCAAACGATTATGCATTTGTACCCAGTGTGACAACGTGTTTCACTGATTGTTGAAGGTCAGTTATCTGAACCTTGGGAGCTCACCAGACCAGGTCCTGGCCACAATTCTTTTAACTCTTCAGTAACAATAATGTCAGAAGACCATACTTTGATTATCACAGTGTTTTCAGCTACTTACAGCTCCTCAAATAAACAAGACTCTGTACAGTTATATATTTTTTTACTTAAAGATACCGAAGACCCTTCTGAGCCACGCCACCCAGTAACCCACCTATTTAACACAAGCCTAATGACAGGACAATTTATAATGACAATTAACCTACTAACCAGAGTGCCTTCAAGTTTCATACTTCAAAGTAAATTTATTATTCAAGAACATTTATGTCACCACATATAAACCCAAGATTCATTTTTTTTAAAACAAGCATTCACATTAAATACGAAGAAAGAACAAAAAAAATCAAGCAAAATAATAATAATGTTAAAAAGCATTGAATATCGAGAACTTGAGATGAAGAGCCCTTGAAAGCAAGTCCAAAGTTTGTGGGAGCAGTTCAATGTTAGGGTGAGTGAAGTTATCCCCTCTGGCTCAAGAGCCTGATGATTCAGGGGCAATAACTGTTCCTGAACCTGGTGGCTTGAGGCTTCTGTAACTCCTTCCTGATGACAGCAGTGAGAAGAGAGTGTAGTCTGGGTGGTGGGGGTCTTTGATGACGGATGCTGCTTTCCTGAAACTGCACTCCATGTAGATGTGTTCAATGGTGGGGAGGACTTTCCCGCTGATGGACTAGACCTTACCCATCACTTTTCGTAGACTTTTCAATTCAAGGGCTTTGGTGCTTCCATACCAGGCTCTGATGCAGACAGTCAATATACTCTTCACCACACATCTATAGAAGTTTGTCAAAGTTTTAGATGTCATGCCAAATCTTTGCAAACTTCTAAGCAGATGCACTGCCGTGCTTTCTTTGTAATGGCACTTGCATGCTGGACTCAGGACAGACACTCAAATGATAACACTGAGGAATTTAAAGTTGCTGATCCTCTCCAACACTGATATCCAATGAAGACTGGTTCATGGACATTTGCTTTCCTCCTCTTGAAGTCAAGAATCATCTCCATGCTCTTGTTGACATTGAATGAGAAGTTGTTATTGTGGCACCACTCAGCCAGATTTTCAATCTCCCTCCTACATGCTGATTTGTCACCACCTTTGATTCAACGATGACACTAGAGTCGCCAGCAAGCTTAAACATGGCAGTGGAGCTGTGCTTAGCCTCTCAGTCATAAGTATAAAGAGAGCAGAGCAGGGAGCTAAGCACACAGCCTTGTGGTGCAGCTGTGCTGATGGAGACTTTGGAGGAGATGTTGCTGCCAATCCAAACTAACTAGGGTCTGCAAGTGAAGAAGTCGAGGATCTAGTTGTACAGGAGGTTCTGAGGCCTATGTCATAGAGTTTATTAGTTTTGAAGGGATGAAAGTAATGAATGCATTCTGATGCATGCGCCTTCACAGTTCAGATGTTCCAGAATTGAGTGGGGCCAATAAAATGGTGTCTGCTGTTGTCTTTAGGCAAATCTGCTGTTGATGGTAGACAAATTGGAGCAGAGCCAAATCACTCTTCAGGCCGAATTTGACATGTTTCAACACCAGCCTTTCAAAGCATTTCATCACAGTGGATATAAGTGTTACTGGACAATACTCATTAAGGCTGGTTACCACATTCTTCTTAGACACTGGTATAATTGAAGCCTGCTTGAAGCAGTTAGGTACTTCAGACTGCCAAAGCGAGAGGTTAAGGATATCAGTGAGCACACCGGCCAGTTGATTAGCACATGTCTTCAGTGTTCAGCAAGGTACCCCATTTGGGCCGGATGGTCTCCTTGTGTTCACCCTCCAGATGGATGCCCTCATGTTTCCCTCAAAGACTGAAATCATAGGGTTGGAGGCTGTGCCTCCATTCTTTGACAGCCAAAGCAAGCATACAAGGCACTGAACTCATCAGGGAGTGAAACCTTGTTGTCACCCAAGTCGCTTGGTTTCACTTTGTAGGACATGATAGCCTTCAAGCATCAAGTTGTGTCAGGAATTGCCAATTCACATGCAAGATGGATTTCTGGAGGCAACTTCTGGATTGCTTGTATTTCATTTGGTCACCAGACCTGAACAGCATTGATCTGTCTTTCAGCCGATTAATACAGTTCCCTCCCATAGTCTTTGCTAACCACTCTGCTACCATGGTGAGATTTGTGCTGTTAAAGATGCAGGAACCATCTCACACACAGCTGCCTGAATGCTTTCACATTTCCTGTTGCCAAAGCAGGACCTCGGCCACTTTTGACCAGAAGGTGAAAATCAGAATCAGATCAGGATCTCTGGAATATCTTGCGAAATTTGTTAATTCCCAGCAGCTGTGCATTACAGTACATAACAATAAAATCTATAAATTACAATAAGAAATAAATAAAAAAGGAAATTAAATTAAATTAGTGCCAAAAGAGAATGAAAAGTACTGAGGTGGTGGTAATGGGTTCAATGTCTATTCAGCAATCTGATAATGGGGGGAAAGAAGTTGTTCCTGAAATGCTGAGTGTGTGTCTTCTGGCTCCTGTACCACCTCCCTGATGATGGTACAGGAGAAGAGGACAAGTCCTGGGTGATGGGGAGGCCGAATGACGGATGCCATTTTTTTGAGGTATCACCTTTTGAAGGAGTCCTGGATGCTGAGTCCATGATGGAGCTGACGGAGCTTACGAATTCCTACAGCTTTTTCTGATCCCGTGCAGAGGCCCCTCCGTACCACATGGTGATGCAACCAGATAGAATAGTCTCCACAGTACATCAGTAGAAATTTGCAAGTGTCTTTGGTGACATGCCAAGTTTCCTCAATCTCCTATTGAAATAGTTTTCTTTGTAATTACATCAATATGTTGGGCCCAGGATAGTTCCTCAGAGATGCTGCCACCCGGGAACTTAAAACTGTTCACACTTTCCACTTCTGATCCCTCGATGAGGACTGATTCTCTCAACTTCCCCTTCCTGAAATCACCAATCTGTTCCTTGGTCCTACTAATGCAACACCTCTCCACCAGCTGACTTATTTCACTCCTGTACGGCTTCACATCACCATCTGAAATTCCGTCAACTATAGTTGTGTCGGCTTATAGATGCCATTTGAGTTGTGCCCAGCCACACAATTGCGGATATAAAGAGAGCAGAGCAGTGGGCTAAGTACACATCCTCAAATTCTCAAAATGAAAATTAACACCAACACTGCAGCTGGAAACAATAACTAATCCTAAATTAATACTGTTCCTTGACAGCGTCAGTCAAAACGGTAATCTTCTTTCCTAGACAAGGTTGAGGGTAAGCAGGGAGTGTAAATGTTGCTGTGGTTTGGGCCAAGTCTCGACAAGACAAGAACAAAAAGAAGGGAGTTAAATAGTATCATGATGGAACACTAATTAGCTGGAACGTGTATATTCACAAGAGCACTTGTTGAACCTGTTGTACAACCCGTCTGCGTGGGCTTATAGACCCTACAGCAGCGTTAGTGGTTGTGTCAATATGCAATGTGGTAAATAATTCTAAAGCCATTCAACCATCTATCAGGCTTGGCTTAACGTTCCCCAGGGTCTAGAGGACTCCTGTTACAAGGAAAAACTGAACAGGTTAGGACTGTATTCTTTAGAACATTGAAGACTGAGGGGAGATTTAATAGAGGTATACAAAATTATGAGGGTTTAGATAGGGTAAAGCAAATCAGGCTTTTTTGACTGAGGTTGGGTGGGACTACAACCAGAGGTCATGGGTTAAGGGTGAAAGTTGAAAAGTTTAAGGGGAACATGAGGGGAATCTTCTTCACTCTGAGGGTCATGAGTGTGGAATGAGCTGCCAGCACAAGTGGTGTATGTGAGCTTGATTTCAACATTTAAGAGAAGTTTGAATAGGTACATGGATAATAGGGTATGGAGGGCTGTGGTGCAAGTTGATGGGGTAGGCAGTCTAAATGGTTTTGACATGGACTAGATGGGCTGAAGGGCCTGTTTCTGTGCTGTACATCTCTAGAGCTCTATGTTTGGAGTGCCAACAAGAGACAAGCCCCTCATTAACATCCAGGCCAAAGCATACCATTGATTGACACCCTACTTCTTGCTGATGTTCCCTGTCATACCAAAGCTGCAGTATACTGTATAATGCACAGGATCTGGCACTAGAAAATCGTAGATATAATATTAGGTGGAAGTTTTCTTCTGTTATAAATGATCCTTACTTAGAAATGCATTTTGCTTAACTTTCCCTTATCATTGCAAGGTCAAGTAATGGAGCTCCTTACTTAACAGCAGACAAGACAACAGTGGTGCAAGAAGGCAAATAAGATGATCCATGTATGGTGACCTCTACAATAATACCTGCACTCTGTGGAAAACCTAAGCCAAACAGAGAGGAGATCAGGTATTTAGACCATAAGGCCACAAAACATAGGAGCAGAATAAGGCCATCTGGCCCACCGAGTCTGTTTCACCATTCAGTCATGGCTGATCTTTTTTCTCCCCTCCTCCTCATCTCCAGTTCTCTGCCTTCTCCCCATAACCTTTGATGCCATGTCCAATCAATATCAATCTCTGCCTTAAATACACCCAATGACCCAGCCTCCACAGCTGCCTGTGGCAACAAATTCCACAAATTCACCACCCTTTGGCTAAAGAAATTTCTACTTATGTTCAGCAAGGAAGTCATTAAAAAACACCCCGGAGTGCTGCAGAATTCCTTCAGACATTTGGGCGATCCTCCTAACAATCCTCAGAGGCAGCAACAAGGATTGTTGCTATGTGCTGCGATCTTTACAACTTAGCCAAGACAAATGCTTGGGTTCTTGACAGTTCAAGATGCCAAATTAAGTAAAATATGCTGGACTGCACAACACCAAGGGACATACTTAGCCTCTGTTAAGTAAAGGCAGGACAATGCGAGACAGCCAGCAGAATGCAGTCCAAGATTCATCCTGTGAATACTCTGCCAGTATTTGTAAGCAGAAGAGTCATAGCTGTCATAGAAAAACAAAACACATGCACTTGCCTTTGAACAGAATAGTTGATGATGAGCAGGGTTCACTGCTCTCCCTAGAGAACTTATTTGTGTAGGTAGAAAGTTCTTAATATTTGGCATGTTCAACCTGTCCCATGTCTTCACACAATTAAATGTGGATTCAGAGAGTAAGAGGTACCTCAAGTCAAGTCAAGTTTATTGTCATTTCGACCATAAACTGCTGGTACAGTGCACAGTAAAAATGAAACAACGTTCCTCCAGGACCCTGATGCTACGTGAAACAACACAAAACTACACTAGACTGTGTGAGACAGCACAAGGCTACACTAGACTATGTAAAACAACACAAAAACTGCACTAGACTACAGAAGTGAACAGCACTACATAAAGTGCACAAAACAGTGCAGGGCAGTACAATAATTAATAAACAAGGCAATAGGCACAGTAGAGGACAAATTACTATATAATAATAACTGATATAGATGTCAGTCTAGACTCTGGGTATTGAGGAGTCTGATGGCTTGGGGGAAGAAACTATTGCACAGTCTGGTCGTGAGAGCCCAAATGCTTCGGTACCTTTTGCCAGATGGTAGGAGGGAGAAGAGTTTGTGTGAGGGGTGCATGGGGTCCTTCACAATACTGTTAGCTTTGTAGGTGCAGCGTGTGGTATAGATGTCTGTAATGGCGGGAAGAGAGACCCCGATGATCTTCTCAGCTGACCTCACTATGCGCTGCAGGGTCTTGTGATCCGAGTCAGTGCAATTCCTGAACCAGGCAGTGAAGCAGCTGCTCAGGATGCTCTTGATACATCCTCTGTACAATGTGGTGAAGATGGGGAGTGGAAGATGGACTTTTCTTGGCAGAAAGAAGAAATGCTACTGCAGTGCAGTATTAACCTGACAGTTAATACTGGCAGTGTTACCATCAGTAATCACCTAAGATTTTTCAATCACCTGTGGTCCTGAGGAGTCCATGCAAGATAACTGATATTCTCATGTCAGGGGAGACAGAACAATAACAGTTGAAGATGCTGGGGTTACACTTTACACCCAGGTTCCAGAAAGTCTAATATCTTAATAGCAGTCTACATCCCACCCCAAGTTGGACATCAAGGCTGGGCTCAATGAACCATACTTCATGGTCAACAGCCTTAAAACTGGATTCCCCAAAGCCCTCATCATTGCCAGAGATTTCAACCATGTTAACTTCAAAATACCTCCAGCACATCCTTTGTCCCACCAGGGCACAAACATACTTGGCCATTCATGCAGAACCAACCTCCCCTTCAACAGGTTCTGCCTACACTTCTCACTGCCTTGGTAGAGCAGCTAGAATAATCAAAAGCCATCTCCACCCTGGAGATCCTCTATTCTCTCTTCTCCCGCAAGGAGAAAGCCTCAAAGCTTGTATTACCAAGCTCAAGGACAGCTTCTATCCAACTGCTATGAGACCATGTTTTTCTTAGTAAATCAGACTTTATGACCTCGCACCTAATTGTCTACCTACAATGCACTTTGACTGCAACTGTAACGCTTTATTCTACTACCTGTTGGTTTACTTGTACTATCACAATGCATGGTTGTAATGAATTGATCTGAATAAAGATATGCAAACCGGTTTTTCACCGTACCCGTAACAATAAAATAATGTATCAATGTACAGCTGAAAATTAATCCATGTGATTTATGCAGCATTAATCCATCAATTTGGGATTTGGATCCAACACCTAACATCTGTATCAAGTGCAATTAGCTCATGAATATCAAAAAGCACTTCACTTCCCCCAGTTTAATTCAGGATTACTCAAAGTTTTTATGATGTTTGGCCATTGGATTGGATCCCCTGCTTAATTATGCCTAATTATGAAGGGAAAAGAGAGCATTGCCTGAAGCTCAATAACAAATCTTAAATTTTCCATTATGACATGGAAATCGTGGCTTCGCGTGATGCATCCATTTTTGTGGTGTGACTATGGAATGGAGTGAGACCATGGTCTATTGATTGTGTCCACTTCTCAAACCCTCAGCTCCAATGAGCAAACAAACTACTTGCACCTTGGAAAAGGTATTGATTATCATTTCTGGAGTTGTGTAATTTCAAAGGTTTCTGGTTGTTAAGCATTTTAGTCTGGCCATTCATTATGAACAATATGGTAACATTCAGCAAAAAGTTCTTAGAATGATAGCCACATGATTACAATGATAGAGCATGCTGTTATCACACCCAATCTAATCTATTAAGTACTATGCATTGATACAGAATGCTACATTGCAAGTCCTGTCACATCTGTCTTATTAGGAGCAACAACTGATTTGGAATAAAGCATTTTTTATTTGCACGCAAAAATGATTTTGCAATTACAGTCTAAGTGATTATCAAGCCCATATGTAGACTATGAGGCAGATAACTTGTCAGTGTAAACCTTTTCAAAGAATGAGTAAAAAGATGAGGTGTGACTGTACAGAGTGTAGTTTGCTATTGGTGAACACTTGAAGTGTATTCTTCCTTTAAATATAGAAATTATCTCCAAGGAAGTTGGAACACCGAAGTCTGGTGATATCCAACTCAACGGGTTTGGACTTCGGGCCACAGCAGACCATGGCTTTGCTGCAAAAGCTAATCCCTTATGCGAGGATGCCTGTTGACTTCTGATTTCAGTGGAAACTGCAGAGAGTTGTGGACGCAACTCAGCACGTCACAAAAATCCAGCTTTCTCTCCACAGACTCTGTTTACACTTCTCACCGCCTTGGTAAAGCTGCTAGAATAATTTGACCCCCCATTCTCTCTTCCCCCTTCCCATTGGGCAGGAGGTACAAAAGCCTGAAAGCATACCCTCAGTGGCCATTTTATTAGGTGCCTCCACTGAGTGTATGTTCATGTTCTTCCACTGCTGTAGCCCATCCACTTCAGGTTTGACATGTTGTGCATTCAGAGATGCTCTTCTGCACACCACTATTGTAACATGCAGTGATTTGAGATATGGTCGCCTTCCTGTCAGCGAGAACCAGTTGAGCCATTCTCCTCTGACCTATCTCATTAACACGTTATTTTTAATCAAAGAACTGCCACTCTCTGGATTTTCTTTGTTTGGCTGTGTTTCCACACCATTCTCGATAAACTCTAGAGAACATTGTGCATGAGAAAAAAAAATTACAGGAGATTAGCAATTTCAGAAATGCCCAAGTCACCCTGCCTGGCACCAACATTCATTTCGGGATCAAAGTCACTTAGATCACATTTCTTCCCCATTCTGGTGATTGGCCTGAATAACAACCGAGCCTCTTGATCATGTTGGCGTGCTTTTATGCCTTGAGTTGGTGCCACATGATTGGCTGATTAGATATTTGCATTAATGAACAGGTGCACCGGTGTACTTAATAAAGTGGCCATTGAGAGTATATCACTATGCTCCAGGATTGCAATAGTTTGAAAGTTGGCAGCTAGAGAAATGAAAGCTTATAGCGTAACCCTCCAGTACCCGAGTTAGATGCCTCTCTTACAATCCTTTCCAGCTTTGTGAAAACTAATATTAAAAGACTATTTTAATATTAAAAGATTACTATTAAAACAACAAGTTTTGTGACATATGTTGGTGATATTAAAGCGATTCTGATTCTAACTTGAAATTATCTAGCTTTTGCACCATTTATCTGATTTGCATTAACTGATCTCATGTTTCACTTCCAATAATGACACAGGAGGGGCAGCTGGCTCATCGAGATCATGCTCGAAATCCTGCTCATTCCGTTCCCCTTCTCCTTATTTCAATATTCAGTCTCACACGCATCCATCAACTCCACTTTAGCTTTTCTTGCTGTCAGTCTAGTGGAGAAATAATTTCACCTTAATTAGCCTTACAGTCCCTGGATTGCCGGGGTCATTGGGGTTAGAGTGGTGAAGTTCACAGTCTGGATCACTATCACAATGGTTGCTGGGAAGGATTAGTAAGAGAGCCCAATAAAACACATGACAAGCCACAACTGGGCCCAGTTCTCCACTGTGATTAAATACACCATGAAGGCACAGTGCCAAGACTGACCAGTAAATAATAGCAATGGGAGTGAGGTATTCATAGGTACCTAGTACAGATGGAACCAAATCATAAGAAAAAGTCAATGTGTCAAGTATGATTTACTTTTGCAAAGCAGTTTCAGTGTTAAGTATTCCAATGATCCTGGTAATAAAGTATAAATTATGAGTGTGTGGGCAGATATGCTGCAAACTCCTGCACTTCTAGCTCAGTTTCACAGGGGACCCTCCACAGCCAAAGACAAGGCCTTGAACCTACTTGTCTGTATTGGACCAAAGCCCAGAGGCCAGGACCGAAATCTTATTATACTAACCACTTCTTTCAAATGCTGTGTTTAGTCTTCTTTACAAATACAGTGCTTGTTAAACAACACTCCCCTTGTAAATTATTTTCACAGAGCTCCTTACAGTTACTAATCACAGATAATTCAGTTGGATCATTAAACTAAGTTCTTTAAATCAATAAAGATTTGTATTAGTTTTTCTATATTTCAGTGAATTTAACATTAAAACAGAAAATCCAATTTCCTCTGCAGGGAATTGTAAGAATATGGATATACTATTGACAAACAGAACTTGAAACACCATGAGATAGCTTTATATTTTCTGATATCTGTAATCAAGTATTGTATTCCCAGTATGATTGAAAGTTCTAACTAGTCAATGCTTTATACAAGTATTTACTGTTGTGCATTCTATTTATACAGAACTTTCCCTCGTTGGGTTTGTTGAACAATGTCCTGTGCTATAAAACATTCGGCAAAATGACTGGCAATCAAAGTAAATAATACCATACACTGAACAATTTCACCACTAAGAAATTTAATTCTGATTTTTAGCCGAAAATTAAAATTAAATGTACCCCAGTAGAACTCGTTGTCAAAAATATTGTTGCTGATATGTTACAATAGATCATTTTAAAATGTCATTCATACACAAGTGATTTTACTGTGAGACATTATGCAGTTTCTGAAGCAATAACAAATACACTTGTTTCATCATTCATATTGTATAACAGGATGGACCATGTTACTTACAGACAAAAATTACTTTCTCTGAATTATATCATAGTGAGCATCTCTTCTCCCTGACATAAAAACTTTAATTCCATTTGAAGTGCAAACAATTTCCACATTTCAACATAAAAGGAGACTGATGATATTATATAAAATGTAATAGAAGTCAACATAAACATTTGTGTCTGCTACTTTACCTTTTTAAAACCCATTAACCCTATAAATGCAGTGATCTATTTAATTATTTTGGCTCTTCATTGAAAGTGGAACAAAGAGTACAGCACAGGAACAGGCCATAATGTTGTGTCAAACCTCCTAAAAAGCAAGTCAAAAACACCCAATCCCTCCTACCTACACCATGTCCCTACCCCTCCACCTTCCTTATATCCATGTGCCTATTCAAATGTCTCTTAAAAACTTCTGAAGTATTCCAGAGATCCATTACTGACCACCCCTCACATCTCCCTTGAACCTACCCCCCTCATCTTCAGTGCATGCCCTCTGGCATTAGACGTTTCAACCCCAGAAAACAGATATTCTCTGTCCACTCTGTCTATGCCTCCCATAATCTTGTAAACCTACTCACTCCAGAGAAAACAACCCAAGTTATCCAGCCTCTCGTGATAGCACATGATCTCTAAACCAGGCAGCATCCTGGTGAACTGCATCTGTACCCTCTCCAAAGCATCAAAATCCTTCCTATGGAGGGGTGACTGGAACTGCACAGCAATACTCCAGATGTGGCCTAACCAGAGTTTTATAAAGTTAAAAAATAACCTCCTGACTTTTGAACTCATTACCTTGACTAGTAAGAGCAAGACTTCCATAAGCCTTTTTTTATACCACATTCAAGGAGCTATGAATTTGGATCTCAAGATCTCTCTGTTCAGCAACACTGTTAAGAAGCTTGCCTTTGCATTTGCCCTACTGAGATGCAACACCTCACATTTATCAGGATTAAACTCCATATGCCATTTCTCAGCCCATATCATGCTGTATTCCCTGCCTGTCTTGTACGCTATCCACAGCTCCACCAATCTTGGTGTCATCCACAAATTTGGTAACTCATCCATCTATATTTTCATCCAGATTGTATACATTACAAAGAGCAAAGGTCGCAGCACAAATCCCTGAGTTACTCCACTAATTACAGACCTCCAGCTCAAATAAGTCCTTTCAACCAGTACCTTCTGTCTTCTAAGCACAAACCAGTTCGGAATCAAAATAGCTAATTTGCTGCAGATCCCATGCATCTTCATTTTCTGGATTATCTCCCATGAGGGACTTTGTCAAATGCTTTGCTAAAATCCACGTAGACAACATCCACTGCTCAACCGTCATCAATCTCTCTCATCACTGTCAAAAGATTTAATCAAGTTGGTAAGGCACAACCTGCCAAGCACAAAGCCATACTGACTCTCCCCAATTAGGCTATTGGCTTACAAATGCTTATATATCTTTCCTGAAGAACTTTCTCCAGCATTTTCCCTATAACTGATATGAGGCTCACCAGTCTACAGTTCCCAGGATTTTCCCTTGTTCCCTCTTAAATAAAGGTAAAAATTAGCCACTTGCTATTCCTCTGGGATCTCACCTGTGGCCAGAGAGGACACAAAGATACTGGTCAAAGGCCCAGAAATCTTGTTTCTTGACTCCTTCTATAACCTGGGGTAAATTCCATCAGGCCCTGGGGACTTATCCACCTTAATGTAATGTTAAATTTGTACAAGGCATTGGTAAGGCCAAATTTAGAATATTGTGTACAGTTCTGGTCACCGAATTATAGGAAAGATATCAATAAATTAGAGAGAGTGCAGAGACGATTTACTAGGATGTTACCTGGGTTTCAGCACTTAAGTTACAGAGAAAGGTTGAACAAGTTAGGTCTCTATTCATTGGAGCATAGAAGGTTGAGGGGGGATTTGATCGAGGCATTTAAAATTTTGAGAGGGATAGATAGAGTTGATGTCAATAGGCTGTTTCCATTGAGAGTAGGGGAGATTCAAACAAGAGGACATGATCTGAGAGTTAGGGGGCAGAAGTTTAAGGGAAACATGAGGGGGTATTTCTTTACTCAGAGAGTGATAGCTGTGTGGAATGAACTTCCTGTAGAAGTAGTAGAGGCCAGTTCAGTTGTGTCATTTAAGGTAAAATTGGATAGGTATATGGACAGGAAAGGAGTGGAGGGTTATGGGCTGAGTGCGGGTAGGTGGGACTAGGTGAGATTAAGAGTTCAGCACAGACTAGGAGGGCTGAGATGGCCTGTTTCCGTGCTGTGATTGTTATATGGTTATATGGTTATAATACTCCTTAAGAGGTCCAACACTTTGTCTTCCTTGACCTCTAAAGGCTCTAACATATATATACACTCAGAACTGATCTCCTGGTCCTCTATACAATTTTCCTTGGTAAATACTGAAGCAAAGTACCCATTAATCTGCATCCAGGCAAATGTTCCCCTTTTATCCTTGAGTGGTCCCACCCTCTTCCTAGTTATCATTTTACTCTTGATGTAGGTAGCGAATGCCTTAGTATTCAACTTAATCCCACTTGACAAGGATTTTTCATGGCTCCTCCTGACTTCCTAATTCCTTCTTGAATTCTTTTTTTGGCTTCTTTATGCACCTCATGTACTTCATTTGATTCTAGCTTCCAAAGCTTTACATCCTTTTCCTTTTTCATCTTGACTAAATATATCACCTCTCTGGACATCCAAGGTTCTCTTATCTTTCCATCCCAGTCCTTCCTTCTAACAGGGACATACCTTTTGTGTATGTGATAACCCTCCCACAAGAACCATGCCTATCTTTATCTATAGCTATCCTGAAAGATAAGGATTTGTGGTCACTGTCTCCTGACTGTTCACCCACTGAAAGGTCAGTCTCCTAGCCAAGCTCCTTACCCAGCATGAGGTCCAGTATGACCTCTCCTCTCATTTCAATTAATGCAGCCTGCATAAAAATCTTTACTTAAAAATATTCAAATGATTCTGTAATCTTTTATATGCAATGCACCATGCAAGTCCATAGCGGGGGTATTCCCTTCTGCCACCTGCGTGGGATGACGAGTCTATCGGGACCCTGAGGACTTGTGGAAACTGTGTGGTGGTTTCTTTCGAACTTATAGTCTTTTAACATCTTTGGACTATTTTTAATGTGTAAATGGTCTTTTTTTTATCAATTATATTATTATGATAACATGTGGTTATCGTATGTTGTAACTATGTGGCTTTGTGCAGGTCTTGTAGTTTTAGTTTTTGGTCTTGTTTTTGTCTGGTGGATTTGGAGCTCCTTTCTGGGGAACACGCTAAGATGGTAATGCGATATTAATATGCAGCAGCCTCTCCGGACTCTGTATTGGGGATTATCAAATGTTATGTGGATTTTCTGGTGTAGTCTGTTTTGTCATGTGCTTTTGTGATATCATTCTGGAGGAACGTTGTCTCATTTTTTAACCACATTGCATTTGTGGTTTCTAAATGACAATAAACTGAATCTGAATATGTATTCTTCACACCATCCAACAGTATGAAAGTATTGAATTTTCTAGAGTGGTATAGGCAGCTCCCAGCAAACTCTTCCTAACAATCACCAGGAAAAATATGAGTCAATCACAAGGTGATCTGCCAGCATGTCTGTGGGCAAATAGACACATTGTGACTAGTCAACAGTTTTGTGTAGAGTTAACTGATCTCAAAGGGGGAAAATGGCTGCTGAGATAAGGAGTCCAGTTAGCGGGGAGAGGCAACAGGAAATATCCTAAACAGAATCCCTGATTCTGATTCAAATCCACAATCACAAATAGAATGCAGACTGGTGTCACAGAATGTAAATAAATGTTGCATAAACATCTGCCTGTTTTGATTGTTCCCTAGGCCAAACCATTTATTAACAATCCTTTACAATTTCCTGAAATGGAAATTGAGCAGCAAGGGATGAGAGTGACAGCCCATTATTAAATAGTACATGAAATGTGATCTGTATGGAAGTCCACTAATACCAACAAGGTCAAAGCAAGGGCATCTTTGAGATAATTACTGTCCTGAATTGTATTCAGAGCAGCTGTCCCACAATATCCTGGATATCCCTACCCAAGTCTACCGTGTCATTATCTTAAGAATTGTAGTGGTTTAAGATGAAAGCCACTACCAACCACAAAGGGTTAGAAGTATGTAATTGCTGGTGTTTTCCATAGGCAAACACCAACAAAATTTTGATAAAAATTATATTCAGGGCCATTTTTCTTTTACTTGTTTCAAACAAGGTGCCAACAAAGACAGAAAGCTGCATAGCTCACTTCCAAATCATCAGCCAATAAGCTGCGAACGTTTTCTGAAAAGCGTATTTTTTGTTTCTTTCTAAAGAGTGGTTTCTAAAGAACCCACTTACAGATAGCCACATTTCAGAGCTTGCTGAGAAAAGAAAAAAGTATATAAAAAGCTCAGTGTTTGAGGACACACCCATGTAAATATGTTGATAACTTTGCATCTGGACCACAATATCTGTGAAATAAATCAGATCACACTTCTTCTTTCATATGTGACGTGCAAATAAAAATGTTGCTTTAACAATGGCCAAACTTTCCATTCCCTTGATACCAACTCTACTCTTTTCCTTGCTAGATCAGCTTTCCTTGCTAAAGCTGAATTAAGACAGTGCACTACCTGAAGTATCCTGCTGGAAACAGTTACATTCAAAACCCATTTCCCAGCCCTATCAGCACTCAATCTTTTAAATGTATTTGCCTCTTCCTTACCCTCACCATCTAAACCTAGATTCTTACAATGATCCATTCATTGGAAATCTGCACAAGCACAAACTATTTCAAGCCTTATTAACAACATTACATAATGTAGCCTCAAGCCCCAATTCTCCAGCACTGCTCTTCTTGCAA
This sequence comes from Hypanus sabinus, assembly GCF_030144855.1. Taxonomy (NCBI): domain Eukaryota; kingdom Metazoa; phylum Chordata; class Chondrichthyes; order Myliobatiformes; family Dasyatidae; genus Hypanus; species Hypanus sabinus. Next base: position 75,601,439 of record NC_082719.1, read on the forward strand.
ATCTACACTGATTATTACTCCTCCAAAATAAATCAGACATCTAAAATTATGTTTTACAAATCTCTTTGTAGCTTCACCCCACTATGCCTATCCAACCTTCTTGCATCTTGTTCCCTCCCATGGCTTTTAATTTACAGGTTTCCTGTTAATTTCGCTCCCAACCATTCCATACCACACAAAACTTTCAAGGTACAATGCTATCAATAAGCCTCATTCTTTGTCCAAGACATCTGATCCTTCCAAGCACTGCAAAGCATCTTGGGATATCTTTTGTTATCAGCGCAATATAAAAGTTGGTTGTTTTTGGAATGGCTCCATGGCGCCTTGCCAATCTCCACTATTTACGTGAAAGGCAAATCTGTACTGCTGAAACAACAGTAGCAAAAGGCTCAAATCCTGGTCAATTCTTAATACTATTACCCAGGCTATTCATGGCAACCATCTACTGAGTTGGCATTCAAAACATGCTGACAGCTTTATTATAGATTCAACTTTACTTACTGGAATAAAGTCGACAGAGTGCAGAACCTCTAAAACAGCACAACTTTAAAGAATCACACACAAAAAAATGTTCCAGCATGTGAGGAGAGCATTCAGCCCTTTGAATCTGTGCTGTACTTGTTCTATAGAAGAGTAATCCAGAAAGCCTGGATTACTGCACATAGTTTAGAGTTTAGCCATCTGGCGTTTCGCCCCTGGTAGGCTCATCCATGCTGGTAAGGTCAAGGAGAGGTTTCAGACAAAGAGTGATCCAAGCCAAGACGTCACCAGTGGAGCTGGTGGAAGATGATGCCCAGCACAATGGCAGGAAAGGCTGCAACAGTGAAGGAATGCCCTATCACCTTGCATTCCATGCCTCTGGACCCTGACCCAGTCTGCCAAGGACAAGGTAGCTGCTTGTGTATCAGCTTCCCCACTTTAAACAAGCTCTCTCCATTGAGAATCCACCCTAACATCCCAGATACATAGATTCCATATTGGACTCTACAGTCACCTGAGGGCTCAAATAGACAACCCCTTACATGTACTCTACTCAATTATATCTGTATTAACAGTAGTACAGGCAGTACAATGGGATTGTTATTTTAACTACAGTCTATCAATGACAGATTATTCTTTATATGATAGACTTATTACCTTCTTTAATTACTTGTTTAGACTTTCATAACTAAAGGATAGGCATCCCAGCGATTAAACTGAATCACCATTCCTGAGGTGCTGAATTAAGTGTCATCGGCTACAATAACCACCATAATGTCAGATCCCAAAATCAGAATAATGAATGTCTATGAAGCTGAAAACTAGCAAATATCTGCATAATTATTGTAATCATTAACAGGCCAAAAGTAGATTGTTACAGATCTGCACAGATGATCTAAAGTGTCAAATTAACTTGGTTTATGTAAGATCTAATGGTGTTGCACTAAAGAAAATATAGAAGACAAAACTTATTTAAAATAATTAATATTTCAAGGCTTATAATGCTACTTCAAAGTTGCTTCAGTTCCAATGTTTCAAACTTAATTTTTCCTTTCAAATGTTGACTAACTTGACATTCAAGACTTAATTTCACATCCTCCACAGTTACAATCTATTTCTTTCCAGCCTCTAATAATAGATACGCCTGTGGCTATTTAGGAATGATATACATTTCTCTGTCTCTCCCCTTCAGAGATCTCTACAATTTAAGTAAAAGTCAAATATAAAATTATATTTCTCCATGATTTAAAATTTGCAACAATACCACTATTCCAAAAAAATTTGTACTATGTATGGATATTTCACAATTATACATTAAAATACAGTCAATGCACTTTAAATATGGTATATTGGCCTTTTTTAAAAATCTTGTACCAGTCTAATAAAACTTTTATAAAGTCAGTAAAATCGGACCTATGCATTGCATGTTGAACAGTAAAAGTCTTTTTGAGTTCAGTTTATTAAGTATGCAAATAAAAATGCCTTTCCAGCCACAAGATTTAATTCACTCAGCTCTATTCCAGCACCTCCCCCCTAAAGTACTAAAGTTTTAGTGCAGTAAAAGAACATCACAGTGCTGAATCTCATAAGGTACAGCTGTCACCCAGAGCCAAAATCAACCGTTTAAAACTTCAGAAAGCAGCTTACAGACTGTGGACTAAATATACCAAACAAAAAAAAACTGTTCAATATTACAACAACACAATTGCCAGCATTTCCCGAACCCATGATGTCTGACATGCAAGCAAACAATTAAAGTACCCCTCCAATTCAAACATAATCCTGATTTGCAAGATTAACCAATACTTCGTTACTACAGTTCTGTATCCTGGAGCTCCTGAGCAAAACAATAGTATGGAAATACTTTAACCAGAAGATTTGAAAATAGTGGTTTAAGCAGTTTGGTTCAAGAATTATGCTCACCATCACCTTCTCAAAGGCATTCAGAGATGGACAATAGGCTAGGAAGCGACACTTTCATCTTATTTGCAAATTGGTAAAAACAGATAGAGATTCACTGAGAGTTACCAAGATGGATGGATAGTTCTTATTATTGATTCCTGTCCATCTTTTTATTTAAACTGTGTTCTTATTTTCATTTCTCTTTTATCTTCACTACACTTCATTTGTTAAAATTCTAGGCTTCTCTAAGGCAATTATGCAAGGTATTAGAAATATGCCAGCCCATGAAACATTACTGGACAAACCAAAATACAACTTCTCCATGTCCTCCAATTCCAATGGAAATCTTACCATCGAGACACAAACATCTCCAGTCTTTCTGAATTACCAAAAGCCCTTCTGGCCGAGAAGAGGCTACTTGGGAGGGGTGCACAATCATTGTACAGCAAATCAATAATTTCTTCTCGTGGCAATGATAAAACACCAGAGCTTTATTTTGAGCCCTTGTTCCAGATCTCCAAGCCAGCGAAACATTATACTTGCATCTATTTTGTCAAGCTCTTGTGAGACTTTTGTACGCTTCTGTGAGACCACATCTGATTCTTCTAAATTAAATGGAGTATGGGCCTCATCTGCTTAATCTCTCCTCAGTGGAAAACAATCAAGATTCCCATTCCAGGAATCAGTCTAGTGAATTAGAAATAGAGAATGCTGTAAACATTCAGCAAGTCAGGCAACATCTACAGAGAGAAAAATAGAGTTACCTTTTTTTTGTAACTTTCTTCAATCTAGTTAACATTTGTTGCATTCTTTCCAGTATTTCTTCCATAGATGGAGAGGCCATATTCCAGGTGTGGGCTCAGTAGGGCTTTATACAATTGCAGTAAGATTTCACAAATTCAAATTATGTTGCAATGAAGGCCAGCATAGTGCTTGCATTCCCAGCTTCTTGCAATATTTCAATGTTAATTTTTACAGATTTCTATACAAGAGCGTTCAAATATTTCTGAACAACCATGTCTTTCAGTATCTTCCAATCTAAAAATTACTTTCTTCTGCCTCTGCTCTCCCCTTTCTACTCCCTTCCTTCCTTCCTTTGTCCTCTCTTCCTCCTCCCTCCCGCTCACCTATTAACCTCTCCATTCTACTTCTTTCCGTCCCTATCCAATCCACCACCTCCTTGCCAATCTCATTTCCCCTACCTTAATTTTGCACAAAGGATAAATATTTTGGTGGTGTTTAACACTGCTGAAGAGAAACAAGTTTTCCAATCTGGATGCTCCTTTTCCTAAGCTCTTAACTGGGAACCTGCATTGGTTTCATCCAACTTTAGTAAAATATCAGACAGAAGTCAAGCTTCATCCAGCTATCCTAACATGTGTTTTGTGATAGGGTGGATTCCAAACCTGAAAACAGAGGCAATCAACTCGGACTAAATATTCCAAGCTAGGAGTGGCCCTGATTTGAATCATATGCACTTATTTTTTTTTTCACTTTTCACCTGCAGAATTTCTCTTGTGTCACAAAACTGCTTATGATCTTTATGAAGTTTGCATAAACAATGCAAATGATGCATGCAGAGAAGCCCATTCTTCGAAAAAATAAAACCATGGGAGCTTTATGCCCAGATAGATTATTCTGAGATATAATTGCTTATTCATTTAATATTACAGGAACAATAAAAGTAATTTTATTAATGCATAATGGAACACACATTTTTTGATCTACTATGTATAATAGTTGTCAGGTCTGAGGGTATAATGAAGAAAATCAATAGGAACAGGAACTGATAAAGTTGTTTCCCATCTGAATTGATCTTATGTGCTGGAGGTGTACAACAGCCAGCTACCATTCCGCAAAAATCCACAGCAAAGGTACTTGTAAATGTGTGCTTCTACACTTCCACAATGTGTAACATCAGAGTTCATCTGAGGCATTGATAAAACAACATAGCCCAAAGAAACTACAGTGTGGACAATTTCAGTCTGGTTTCCAAAAACAGCAATAGTTCTGGAGCTCCTCCAGAGCTATGACAAAGAATTCCTCTATGAACCATTTCCCAAAGACCTTGATGAAAGATTATTAATATTTAGTTTATAATCTTGCATTCAGTATGAATGTACTGCACTGGGAGAAATTTGCCTAATTCACTGGAATAGCACTTGACTGGAGTCATACTGAGCAATGAACAAATAGGAAAAGCTACCCCAATAATACTGCAGACAATAAAAGAGAGAAAATCTGCAGATGCTAGAAATCCAAGCAACACACACAAAATGCTGGAGGAACTCAGGCAGCGTCTATGGAAAAAAGTAGTCAACGATTCAGGATGAAACCCTTTGGCAGGACTAGAGAAAAACAATGATGGAGACATAATGTAAAGATTTTTACTCCTCATGTATATGAAGGATGTAAGTAATGAAGTCAATTCAATTCAGATGTCTGGTAACTGCTGTGTCCATAACTCTTTATTGCTTTGTGTCAGCCCTCATTCCTTTATCCCTAATTACAACTCTATCAGACAGACCAGCTATGACCCACATGCAATCAGCAACCTTCCTTAGATGGTGCCTAGCATATTCATGATATCCCGGTTCACTAAGTCTCCACTCTTCCTGACTTACTTCCTTTGTTCACCCCCTCCTTGGCAACTTCAGTCATGTTTCTCACACAAAATGCTGGAGGAACTTGGCAGGCGAGGCCTTATCTATGGAAAAGAGGACAGTCAATGTTTTGGGCTGAGAACCCTCAGCATGTTTGTTTAATTTGTCTTGCAGCTGTAAAGAAATGATCATTGACACAAATGATAGCTCTTTCTCCACAGCTGCTGCCTGGCCTGCTAATGATTTGCAGTATTTTCTGCTTTAATTTGGATTTCCAGCATTCTTAACTTTTCAATAATCTATTGTACTGGTTCCTCCAGGTGAAAAGGCTAATATCCAGACTGCTGTCAGTGATAATAGGGTTTAATTCAAAACTTATTATTCATTGACAAACAATTTTCTCTATTTTATAGATGGAGCTGGCCATCAAGAATTATAATTTGAAATAGAGTATCACAAAATTAAACAGCTATCATATTAAAAAATGTACTATATAGAAACCCTATTTTGTCTTCTCGTGCACAAGCCATAAGGGTTAGACCTAGACTCGTGAGCTAAAACAGGACTTGCATGGTTCCTTTTGAAAGCTACATGGAAACCTCCAACTGCAGTGATACTGGGAAGGGTGTCAGATCTTAAAGGAATTTTTCCCAAGGTACCTACGAAGCAGAACCATAAGTGGCTGTTGTGGGAGGAAGAAACAGAGTAGACTGGGGACATGGCCATTTTCTATTACGGGTTTCCATCTGCCCTGACTAAAACCTGTGTACTAAATAGCCCTATTGAGGCGGAGCGCGTAGCATACAGCTCTGACATGTAGAATATAAATATTGGTGATGGAGAAATTACTTATTGAGGATTCAAATGTCTTAATCAGGAGCAGAGCCTGGTATATGCTATGTGCAGGAACTCAATGCCTCAATGGCAGAATCTAAGTGTAGTTAACGGGACTGTGTAGAGAATAAAAGGTAAGATAAATATAGGTAGGATTAGTGTGAATGGGTGGCTAGCATAGGACTCAATGGGCCAAAGGGTCTGCTTCTGTGTTTTTATGTCGCTATGACTCTATGAAATGCGCTACTAATTTTTATATTTCACAAAATGTGCAAGGCCATTCAACCCATCAAATCAATACTGACTCTCAGACCATTCTCATTCTCCTAATTAATTCCCAGCAACTTATTCCCTCTCATTTCTATCCACATCCAATTTCCCTGCAACTCACCTGCACTAAACAATTTACTTCCCTTTCCTCATTTCACTGTTGCCCTGAAAATTGTTCTCTTTTACATGCCCATTAGCAACTCTTTCATCCTTTTGATATTTGTGCACATCATGGTCAATTTACAGCTCGTTTTTTCCCAACTGCTCTGCCCAAGACAGTAAGAAATTGAAGAGAGTTGTGAATGTAGCTCAGTCTCCTCGCTAGTGATTCTGTCTACACTTGCAAGTACCTCGGGAAAACAAGCCACATGATCAAATATGCCTCCCAGTCAGTCATTCTATTCTTTTCCCCTTCCATTGGGCAGAGATATGGATGCTTAGAAAAATAATAGCTTCTATCCCCCTGTGAAAAGACACTTGAACAGACCTCTCATATCAGAAAGCTGAACTTTTAATCTCTCAGTCTACCTCACTGTGACCTTTGTACTTTATTTGTCTTCCTGCACTGCACTACTCTGTGCCTGCAGCATTACATTCTGCATTGATTTCTTTTTACTTTTCACTACTTTTGATGTATTTACAGATGGAATGATTTATCAGGATGCCAAGCAAACAAAAGCTTTTCACTCCTCCTACCCAAGATCCATAAACCCACGTGTCCAGCTAGACCCATGGTTTCAGCTTCTCCTGCCCCACTGATATCAGCATATCTGCTTCACATCTAAATACTTCGACTCTGTCGTATCCCCCCCTAATTCAGTCCCTTCTTGCCTACATCCGTGACACTTCACACACTCTGGATCTTTTCAATGATTTTGTTCCCTGGCCCCTATCATTTTACTTTCACTATGGATGTTCAGTCCCTGTACACCTCCATCCCCCACCAAGAAGGACTCAAAGTTCTCCATTTCCTTCTGGACACCAGAGCCAACCAGTTTCCCTCCATCACTCTCCTCCGTCTAGTGGAACTTGTCCTCATTCTTAATCATTTCTCCTTTAGCTCCCTCCATTTCCTTCAAACCAAAGGTGTAGCCGTGGGCACTCACATGGGTCCCAGCTATGCCTGCATTTTTGTCGGCTTCGTGGAACAGTCTGTGCTCCAAGCCTACGTTGGTGCTCATCTCCCACATTGCCTACATCAACAACTGTATTGGTGCTGCTTTCTGCACCCACGCCCAACTCATTGAATTCATCAACTTTACCTCCAACTTTCACCCTGCCCTTGTATTTACCTGGTCCATTTCCTTTCTCAATTTCACTGTCTCAATGACTGGAGACAGCTTATCTACTGATGTCTAACGTGATGATAAACCCACGAACCCTCACAGCTACCTGGAGTATACCTCTTCTCACTCTGCTACTTGTAAAAACGCCATCCCTTTCTCTCAATTCTTCCACCTCCACTGCATCTGCTCTCAGGATGAGGTTTTTCATTCTAGAACAAAGGAGATGTCCTCCTTTTTCAAAGGAAGGGGCATCCCTTCCTCCACCATCAACACTGCCCTCAGCCGCATCTCTTCCATTTCACGCACATCTGCTCTTGCCCATTCTCTCACCACCATACCAGAGATAGGGTTCCTTTGTCCTCAGCTACCAGCCTCCACATCCAGTACATAATTCTCAGGAAGTTCTGCCATCTCCAACAGGATCCCACTACCAAGCACATCTTTCCTTCCCCACCACTTTCTGCTTTCCGCAGGGATCGCTCCTTACGCGACTCCTTTGACTATTCGTTCCTCCCCACTGATCTCCCTCCTGACACTAATCCATGCAAGCAGAACAAGTGTTACACCTTCCCCTACACCTCCTCCCACGCTACCATTCAGGGCCCCCGAACAGTCCATCCAGGTGAGGCAACACTTCGCCTGTGAGTCTGTTGGGACCATATACTGCGTCTGTTGCTCCCAGTGCGGTCTGGGCTTCCTGTACATCAGAGAGACCTGAGGTAGATTGGGAGACCGTTTTGCTGAGCACCCATGCTCCATCCGCCAGAAGAAGCAGTATCTCCTAGTGGCCACCCATTTTAAATTCCAATTCTGATATGTCAATCCATGGACTCCTCCACTGTCGTGATGAGGCCACACTCAGGTTGGAGGAACAACACCTTATATACCGGACTGGGTAGCCTCCAACCTGACAGCATGAAGATCAATATCTCAAACTTCTGGTAGTGCCCCCCACACACTCTCCTTCACCATTCCCCTTTTCCCTCTCTCACCTTATCGCTTTGCCTGCTCATCGCCTCCCTCTGATGCTCCTCCCACCTTTTCTTTCTTCCATGGCCTTCTGTCCTCACCTATCAGAATCCCCCTTCTCCAGCCCTGTATCTCTTTCACCAACTTCCCAGCTCTTTGCTTCATCCTGCCCCCTCCCAGTTTCATCTATCACCTTGTGTTTCTCTCTCCCCTCCCTCACCTTTTAAATCTACTCCTCATCTTTTTCTCTCTCTTTGCCAAAGGGTCTCAGCCCGAAACGTCAACTGTACTTCTTCCCGTAGATGCTGCCTGGCCTGCTGACTTCCTCCAGCATTTTGTGTGTGTTGCTTTTCAGTGTATCTTGGTAAATGTGACAAGAACAAACCAATTACCACAACATTTACTAATTAATCCACCAGCACATCTTTGGAATGGGTGGGAGAAAGCTGGAACATCCAGTTGAAACCCTGTTCATGGGGAGATTGTGCAAACTTCACGCATCACTGAAGGCACAGGATCAAAGCTGGATCTATGGAAGCATGAAGCAGCAACAATAACGGTTGTGCTACCATGCACTCTTTGGTTGCACAAAGACAAGAAAATCTGCAGATGCTGGAAATCCAAGCAACACACACAAAATGCAGGAGTTACTCCACAGGCCAGAGTCTGCATCGACAACAAAGAGTAAACAGCTGACATTTCGGGCCGAGACCCCTCATCAGGACTGCCTGCAAGAAGATGAATCTCAAATTAGTTTATTGTGAATCTAGACACTTCAATGATAAAGTTACACTGAACTTCTGAACTTTTAAAAGTTAATAGAATCTGCAGATCTCAGATTGGCCTCATCAATCACCACAAAATGGGACTGAAGGAAAAACACCCTGAAGGACTGGCTGAAAGAGAAAGAGTCATGTTCAACTATGTTATGCTGCTGGTGTTCCAACAGTTATTGTTTCTAACAACTGTTAGAGTGGGAAGTTTTTATTTTGAACCAATGATGATGAATGATCAGCAATATCTGTCCAAACTAGGAGATTTTGTGATGAGAGGAAATGTGCAGCTAATGGTGCTCCCACGTGGCAATTGCTCTTGTCTCACTGGGTATCAGAAGTTGGGATATGCTGCAGAAGAGGCCTTATAAAATTGTGGCAGTGCATCATATTGACAGTACTTTCTGAACTTCTGGCTTGTTAGTACAAGAGGAAGTAAAGCTTTAAACTAGAGGTGGTGCCAGACCACTGTGCTGCAAAGTTAATGAGAGAATTGTTGGCAGAATCTCAGATGGCAGCAATGAGGCATTCAGGAGTGAGATAGATCGACTGGTCCAGCGGTGTTGCAACAACACTGCACTCAACATCAGCAAGATTAAAGAATTGATTGTGGGTTTCAGGAAGGGGAAGACAGGAGAGCACGCAGCAGTTGCTATCAAGGGGTCAACAGTGGAAAGGATGAGCAGCTGAAACATGTCATCTCAGAACCTCTATCTTTCGCCAGCATGTTGATGCAATTATAAAGAAAGCACACCAGTGACTATATTTCATAAGCAGTTTGAAGAGATTCAGTCCAGCAATTTTCTGTAGATGTGTAATGGACATCATTTGGAATGATTGCCTTAGCAACTGGCATGGAGGGGGCATTGCACAATATTGGAAAATCTGCAGAAAGGTGTCAATTCACACAGCTACATCATGAGCCGAAGCCTCTCCAGCACTGTGCTCACCTTCAAAAAGTGATGTTTCAGGAAGATAACATCCATCCTCAAGGACCCGCACTATCCAGGACTCTTCTCATTACTACCATCAGGGAAGAGGTACAGGAGCCTGAAGACGTATGTTTAACATTTTAGAAAGTTTCTTCCTATCCACCATCAGATTTCTGAACAGTCCTTGAGCTATGAAAACTACTTCACTGTTTTGTTCTCCCTTTGCACTATTTTTGTTTATTGATTTTGTTATGCATTTCTACAATTGCTATGACAGAAACCCAACTACAAAATAAAAGATTAATACAGTGCAAGATAAACATACAGTAATAATATGGTTCAAAATAATGATGAAAAAACACCCAAAATAAAGTCATGTAGAGTTAGCATGCACCTTCCCTCCCACAGAAAAAGAACTCCAAACCAACCACTACAAGATGTAGAAAATATAAATTGGAGCATTCAAACCCCCAAAACTGTAAACAAAAGATAATAATGCCTACTATCAAGGAAAAAGGAAGTTGAAAGTAAGGGACTGAAAAAAAAACTTAATCTAAAGAGCCGTTATGAAAATATTCAAGTAAAGGTCCCCCACACCTTATGAAACTTTATGTCCGAATTGAGAAGTGAGTAGTGAATTTTTTCAAGATCTAAACAGGACATAATATCACTAAGCCATTGAGCATGGGTAGATGGGGCAACCTCTCTCCACCTAAGAAGAATTAAACGTCTAGCCAAAAGAGAAGCAAAAGATAACTTTCGACATTTAGCCAGACTCAAATGTATATCCATCTCACCCAAGGTACCAAAAAGAGCAATCAGAGGGTTAAGTTCTAAGCGTCAATTAAGAACATGAGATAAGGTCAGAAAGCTTTCTCTCCAGAATTTCTCTAGACTAGGACACGCCCAGTACATATGGATAAGAAAAGCCTCGCCACTTTTACACTTATCACAAACAGGACTAACGTTAGGGTAAACTTGGGACAATTTAGATTTGGACATATGAGCCCTATGTACAATCTTAAAGTGTAAGGGACAGTGACGCACACAAAGAGAAGCTGAATTAACTGACTTGAGAATTGAGTCCCAAACCGCCTCAGATAAAGAAACATTTAAGTCATGCTCCCAAGCTGTTCTAATTCTATCAAAAGGGAGGGCACCACAAGGGCACTAATTTATCACAAATAAAGATAATGTATTAGCATTTTGCAACCTCCCTTTTAAAGTAGTTAATAATCAATTTACTTATATTGGTATTACAATTACAAGGAATTTCAAGGATCTTTTTCGCAAAAATTTTGCCAATCCTTTGAACTCTACAAAACAGAGTTTGTCACAATGGTCACCCTTATCTATGTCTCTGGTAGGTTGTGTTAATGTTATTAAAATGTATATCCTTCCTATATTTTTATATTTATTTCAATCTATTCCAATTTTTATTTCTAAAACACTTTTTGATTTTTTAGACTATATTTTGTCCTATCTATGGAAGGATAGGTGTTCTAGACTTAATAAAGCTTACCTCCAAAAATCTAAAAAAGGAGGCATGGCTCTACCTAACTTCAGTCTATACTACTGGGAAGCTAATATTTGCTGTCTTACCTTCTGGTCCTTTTTTCATGGCCAGACTGATTGCCCTAAATGGGTGGCAATGGAGTTGAATTCTACTAAGGATCTCTCCATTTCTGCACATCTTGGATCTGCACTCCCTAGTCGCTTGCCTAGACTAATTGTTAATCCTCTTATTAGGCATACTCTGAGAATATGGGCCCAGTTTAGAAAATTTAATGGTCTTCATGGTTTCTCTCTTTCTAGTCCTATTTTACATAATCATCTTTTTTTGCCTTCAGAGCACGATTCAACATTTCATGATTGATATAGAAAGGGCATTAGGCATTTTGAAGATCTTTTTATTGATAATCATTTCGCAACTTTTCAACAACTTTCTGCTAAGTTTGATCTACCTAACGCCCATTTCTTTAGGTACCTCCAAATTAGACATTTCATTAATCCTTTATTACCCAACTTTCCTGCAAAGCCTGAGAAAAACATTGTGGACGTGTTTTTTTCTATTAATCCACTGGGTAAAGGCTTAATATCCTTTACACTATTTATTGATTTTCATATCTTATATTGTAAATTACAGTAATTTTATGCATTAAACTATACAGATGCTACAAAAAAGAACAAATTTCATGACACATTGTATGTCGACGATAATAAACCTGATTCTGAATGTGACATCCTAGATGGTGTCTGCATAAGTGGAGAGTATGGCTTCACACTTCTGGTTTGTGCCTTTTAACGGAAGACAAGCTACCTGCAACCAAGACAAAGGTGCTCATCTTAAAATAGCTGTCTCAAATGTATTGTTAAAAACATTGCAGTTTCTCTGAGTTAGGTGCTGACCAGCAAGCAGAGAACAATTCATTAGCAAAGGTGAATAAAAATAATATAATGCAAGCACACTAGCCATCCTTGAATGGGCACTCTTTTAAGTGTGCCAGACTCTAGAATGGCTCATCAGGCTAAGGTGAGATCAGGTTTGGGTGAAGTACTAGCAATTTCACCTTTTCATTCCTCGTCTAGAAGGGCGTAGTAGTCCAGTGTGAATGGCTCCAGGGGCACTGTTTTGTACTCTGCTTAGGACGTGGGAAGTCTGGGTGGCTTCCAGTCTCCTTCAAAAAAGACATCTGTACCAGGTGCACCGAGCTGCAGCTTCTGAAAGAACATATTCAGGAACTGGAGCTGCAGCTTGTTGACCTTCAACCCATACAGGAGAATGAGGAGGTGACAGAAAAGACCTACAGGGGGTAGTCACCCCTAGATTACAGAGGACAGTTAACTGGATGATGAGCAGAAGAAGGAAGGGAAATGTACCGCCAGTGCAGAGTACACCGTTTTGAGGCGGAAAATGACGTGGCGGCGAGGAAATCCAGCCCTCCCCCCCACCCCACAAATGACCAGGTGTTCTGTCTCACTGTGGCTGATGTGAGAAGAACCCTGTGCAGGGTCAACCCACGGAAGGCTGCTGGACCAGACAACATCCCTGGTAGAGTGCTCAGAGGATGTGCAGACCAGCTAGCAGATGTTCTCACTGGCATCTTCAACATCTCCCTGAGAAGCCCCACAGTTCCAACGTGCTTCAAGGCCACCACCATTGTCCCCGTGCCGAAGAAGTCTTCAGTGTCCTGCCTAAATGACTACCGTCCCGTAGCACTTACATCCATCATCATGAAGTCGTTTTGAGAGGCTCATCATGAGGCATATCAAGACCCTGCTGCCTCCCTCACTGGACCCCCTACAGTTTGCGTACCATCCCAACCGCTCAACAGATGACGCCATTGCCACCACCCTCAACCTGGCCCTAACCCACCTGGACAAAAAAGACACATACATTCGGATGCTGTTCATAGACTTCAGTTCAGTATTAAACACAATCATTCCTCAGAAACTGATTGGAAAGCTGAACCTACTGGGCCTGAACACCTCTCTCTGCAACTGGATCCTAGACTTCCTGACTGGGAGACCTCAGTCAGTCTGGATCGGGAGCAACATCTCCAACACCATCACACTGAGCACGGGGGCCCCCCAGGGCTGTATGCTCAGTCCACTGCTGTTCACTCTGCTGACTCACGACTGTGCTGCAACACACAGCTCAAACCACATCATCAAGTTCACCGATGACACGACCGTGGTGGGTCTCATCAGCAAGAATGACAAGTCAGAGAGGAGGTGCAGCAGCTAACGGACTGGTGCAGAGCCAACAACCTGTCCCTTAATGTGAACATAACAAAAGAGATAGTTGTTGACTTCAGGAGGGCATAGAGCAACCACTCCCCGCTGAACATCGATGGCTCCTCGGTAGAGATTGTTAACAGCACCAGATTTCTTGGTGTTCACCTGATGGAGAATCTCATCTGGTCCCTTAACACCAGCTCCATAGCAAAGAAAGCCCAGCAGCATCTCTACTTTCTGCGAAGGCTGAGGAATGTCCATCTCCCACCCCCCATCCTCATCACATTCTACAGGGATTGTATTGAGAGCATCCTGAACAGCTGCATCACTGCCTGGTTCGGAAATTGCACCATCTCGGATCACAAGATGCTGCAGCGGATAGTGAGGTCAGCTGAAAAGATCATCGGGGTCTCTCTTCCCGCCATCACGGACATTTACACTACACGCTGCATCCGCAAAGCAAGCAGCATTTTGAAGGACCCCACACACCCCTCATACAAACACTTCTCCCTCCTGCCGTCTGGGAAAAGGCACCGAAGCATTCGGGCTGTCAGGACCAGACAATGTAACAGTTTCTTCCCCCAAGCCATCAGACTCCTCAATACCCAGAGCCTGGACTGACACCTTACTGCCCTATTGTCCTGCTTATTATTTATTGTAATGCCTGCACTGTTCTGTGCACTTTATGTGGTCCTGGGTAGGTCTGTAGTCTAGTGTAGAATTTTTTTTCTCTCTGTGTTGTTTTTTTATGTAGTTCAGTCTAGTTTTTGTACTGTGACATGTAACACCATAGTCCTGAAAAACATTGTCTCATTTTTACTATGTACTGTACATAGCAGTTATGGTCAAAATGACAATAAAAGTGTCTTGACTTGTCTGTGGCCGTTCCCCTCAATGATAGGTTTACGACTTTGGGTACTATTGAGGAGAATGGCCTATCGGGGGGAGCGGCAGAGTCCAGGTCTCTGGTGCTGTGGCTCAGAAGAGCAGAAAGGTGAAGAGGACTGCAGTGTTGATAGGAGATTCCACAGTCAGAGGAACAGAGACAAGATTCTGTGCATGCAATAGAGATGGTGTGATATCTCCTTGTGCCAGGATCAGGGATGTCTCAGATCAGGTCCATTGCATTCTCAAAGGCGAGAGTGCAAGGGTGCCAGAAGTCCAGGTGCATATTGGCATCATTGACACTGGTAGACCAGGTGAGGAATCAGACAAATCAGAATCAGGTTTACTGTCACCGGTATGTGTCGTGAAATTTGTTAACTTAGAAGCAGCAGTTCAATGCAATACCAATGTAATGCACTATAACGTTTCACTACTAATGTAATGGCCTCTCTATAATGTTTCACTGCTAATGAAATGATTTCTCTGTAGCAGGAGTGTTTGGGTTATGACTAGAAATAACAGGGGTTTGGAATGTGCGCCATCCAATGAGAGGCATGGTGCTCTTTCTTGAGGGTCTGAGAGAAGAGATTTCATGGTCTTTTGTCGGCGAGAGATGAAGAAAGAAGATGCGAGTGGAGAGAGTTGGTAGAGCGCCGGATAGAGTGGACTTGGAGCGAGGGTCCGAAGGTCAGTGATGCTTGGAGAAGGCCGATGGGGAACGAAAGGACGTAACCGTGAGCTCCAATGTGCACCTTAGACTGCTTCATTAAAATTGGCTCTTTTTCTTTTTCTTTTCCTTACTGGTCCTATAGTCAAACTAAGTTTTATGAAGTTCAATTGTTTACTTGCATATGGTGTACTGTCTGATATGTTGCATTTCAGATTTGTAACCGGGCAACATACCACACAGCATCCACACAAACGAGATTTCTCAGTTTGGTTGAGCCGGAGGCTGTCTTCCCCTAGACCGGGGGTCGGCAACCTGCGGCTCCCGAGCCATTTGTGGCTCTTTCACCTCTGTGCTGCGGCTCCCTGTGGCTTTGGGAAATAATTGGTCAGTATTTAATTAAAATGTATTTTATGTTAGTTTGTTAGCTTTTGAAATGTAATTCTAAATTTGAAGATTATGGTGATCTTGTACGATCTAAGTGTGGCGACACATTTCCTCACAATTAGCCAGCATTCCGGCTAAGGGAGATAGCCTACGGGGGTTTGTGAGTACGCGTCTTTTGCAGCATCTGCGTCCATGGGGGCTGGGTTGAGGGAGGCTTAAAAGCAAGGCTGTTTAGTTCGAATAAAGTTACCTTTGACTGCAGTCTTTATTTTAGCGCTGCGTGTAGCGCTACACCGCTACAACGTGTTTTTTATCGCTATTAATATACATCACCACTGCCAATGCCTGACACCCGCCAGTGCGCGCTTTCTTTTAATTCTTCGATCCAAGGTAGGCTACCTATGTAGTAACCTTCAACCCAACGTCTTTTTTTCGGAGTTCAAAATGTTTTTGTTGCATGCAGAAATGTAATTTCGTTTTCTCTGCAGGAGTTCATCAATTTCAAAAATGCAACACATTATAGTTTGTTTATACATAGCATAAAGGCAAAAAAAACCCGTTGTATGCAGTGTTATTTCATTTTGTGGCTCCCAGTGTTTTCTTTTCTGTGGGAAATGGGTCCATATTGGCTCTTTTAGTGGTAAACGTTGCCGACCCCTGCCCTAGACAAACGCATGCTCGCCGAACCTGAGGGTTACATATAATATAGAAAAAGAGGAAAAAAATAATAAATAAATAAATACATACATACATACATAAATAAATTACAATAAACATATGTTGAATAGATTAAAAGTCGTGCATAAACAGAAATAATATATTGTAGTGATGTGCTACACACAGCGCTGAAATAACGACACGCAGTCGGTAAGTCGTTTCGAGACTAGTTTAATCAAACTCCGCGGCGCTGGCATTTAATCCCTAGTGCCCACCCTCTCTGGGTGGAAATGATGTCAGAGGTGCATTACCAAAGTCTCCCCCCGCGCGCTGGCTATTTGTGAGCCGGTTCGCCTGCGCAGAAAGTGGGTCGCCACATAACCCACAGAACCGGGGATACGCCCCCCCAATGTCCACAGTCTGGATCAGCCTCTGTTTGGGAGGTCTGCCTCTGCGCCGCGGTACCTGAACCTCGACCGGCTGCGCCAAGTCCACATGGGCTGGTTTGAGTCGATCCACCGTGAAAACCTCCTCTTTCCCCCCAATGTCCAGAACGTACGCGGACCCGTTGTTGTTGATCACCTTGAACGGCCCCTTGTACGGCTGCTGTAGCAGTGCCCAGTGTCCGCCCCTTCGTACAAACACAAACTTACAGTTCTGCAGTTCTTTGGGTACATGGGTCGGGGTCTGTCCATGCTGTGAAGTTGGAACGGGGACCAGGTTGCCGAGCCTTTCGCGTAGTCTGTCCAAGACAGCTGCAGGTTCTTCCTCTTGCCCCCTTGAGGCTGGTATGAACTCTCCTGGGATGGCCAGGGGCGCGCCATACACCAACTCGGCTGACGAGGCATGCAGGTTCTCTTTGGGCGCTGTGCGAATTCCAAGCAGGACCCAGGGAAGCTCGTCCACCCAGTTAGGTCCTCTCAGGCGGGCCATGAGAGCCGACTTCAAGTGACAGTGGAAGCGTTCCACTAGTCCATTCAACTGTGGGTGGTAGGCAGTGGTGTGGTGTAGCTGCATTCCCAACAGGCTGGCCACAGCCGACCACAGGCTGGAGGTGAACTGTACACCTCTGTCAGAGGTAATGTGGGCCGGTACCCCGAAGTGTGCTACCCAAGTTGCGATCAGTGCTCGGGTGCAGGAATCGGCAGGTGTGTCAGTGAGTGGGACTGCCTCTGGACACCTCGTGAACCGGTCTACCACCGTTAGGAGGTACCGCGCTCCTCGGGACACTGGTAGTGGGCCCACGATATCCACATGAATGTGGTTGAACCTCCGGTGGGTGAGTTCGAACTGCTGCGTCGGGGCTTTAGTGTGCCACTGCACCTGGGCTGTTTGACATTGCGTGCACGTTCTGGCCCATTCACTGACCTGCTTGCGAAGTCCGTGCTACACAAACTTGCTGGAGACCAGCCGGACAGTTGTCCTGATAAATGGGTGTGCCAAACCGTGTATGGAGTCGAAAACTCGCCGCCTCCAGGCTGCCGGGATGATGGGTCGAGGTTGGCCGGTAGCCACATCACACAAGAGGGTCCTCTCACCTGGGCCTACGAAAAAGTCTTGCAACTGCAAACCCGAGACTGTGGTCCTGTAGCTGGGCATCTCATCGTCTGCCTGCTGCGCCTCCACCAGTGCTGCATAGTCCACCCCCAGGGACAGGGCCTGGACAGCTGGTCTGGAGTGTGTGTCCACCACGACGTTGTCCTTTCCCGGGGCATGCTGGATGTCCGTCGTGTACTCTGATATGTTGGACAGATGTCGCTGCTGGTGAGCCGACCAGGGATCGGACACCTTCGTGAATGCAAAGGTCAACGGTTTGTGGTCCGTGAACGCGGTGAACGGCCTGCCTTCTAAGAAGTACCTGAAATGCCGGATTGCCAGATACAGTGCCAACAGCTCCCGATCGAAAGCACTGTACTTGAGTTCGGGTGTCCGTAGGTGCTTGCTGAAGAACGCCAAGGGTTGCCAGAGCCCCTCGATGAGTTGCTCCAGCACCCCACCGAACGCTGTGTCGGATGTGTCCACCGTGAGGGCGGTCAGAACATCCGTTCTGGGGTGCACCAGCATCGCAGCATCTGTCAAGGCTTCCTTGGCTTTAACGAAAGTGGCCGCGGCCTCCTCGTCCCAAGTAATGTCCTTGCCTTTACCCAACATCAGGGTGTACAAAGGGCGCATGATACAGGCTGCTGAGGGGAGGAAACGGTGGTAGAAGTTCACCATACTGACAAACTCCTGCAGGCCTTTGATCGTCTTCGGCTGGGCAAAGTGGCAGATCGCGTCTACCTTGGCGGGCAGAGGTGTTGCCCCATCTTTGGTAATCCTGTGGCCCATGAAGTCGATGGTGTCGAGACTGAACTGGCATTTGGCCGGGTTGATCGTGAGGCCGAAATCACTCAGGCGGGAGTAGAGCTGGCGGAGGTGGGACAGATGCTCCTGACAACAACTGCTGGCTATAAGGATGTCATCCAAATAGATAAACGCGAAGTCCAGGTCACGTCCCACCGCATCCATTAGACACTGGAATGTCTGTGCGGCATTCTTCAGGCCGAACGGCATTCGGAGGAACTCAAACAGGCCGAACGGAGTGATGAGTGCTGTTTTGGGGATGTCTTCAGGGAGCACTGGGATTTGATGGTATCCCCGGACGAGGTCTGCTTTGGAAAAGATTCTTGCCCCATGCAGGTTTGCTGCAAAGTCCTGTATGTGCGGCATGGGGTAGCAGTCTGGAGTTGTAGCCTCGTTCAGTCTGCGGTAGTCGCTGCATGGTCTCCAACCCCTGGCTGCTTTGGGCACCATGAGCAGGGGGGAGGCCCATGGGCTGTCGGACCTCGGTACGATCCCCAATTCCTCCATCCTCTTGAACTCTTCCTTTGCCAGACGGAGCTTTTCCGGGGGGAGCCTTCATGCGCAGGTGTGGAAGGGCGGTCCCTGGGTCAGGATGTGGTGCTGTACCCCGTGTCTGGGCATGGCTACCATGAACTGCAGTGCCAGAATCGATGGAAAGTCCGCCAGGATTCTGGTCAATTCATTGTCCAACAGCATGATGGACTCCAGGTGTGGGGCCGGCAACCTGGCTTCACCCAGGGAGAACGTCTGGAAAGTCTCGGCATGTACCAGTCTTTTCCCTTGCAAGTCGACCAGCAGGCTGTGAGATCACAAGAAGTCCGCCCCCAAGAGTGGTTGGGCCACCATGGCCAGTGTGAAGTCCCACGTGAATCGGTTGGCGCCGAACTGCAGCTGCACTGTGTGGGTGCCGTAGGTCCGTATTGTGCTGCCTTTTGCGGCCCTCAGGGAGGGTCCTGGCTTCCTGTTGCGTGTGTCGTACCCTGTCGGGGGCAAGAAGCTGATTTCCGCTCCGGTGTCGACCAAGAAGCGGCTTCCCAACTGTTTGTCACAGATGTACAAGAGGCTGTCCTGGTGGCCAGCCACCATAGTCATTAGCGGCAGCTGGCCCTGGCCCTTGCAGGGTTGGCGACAATGGCGGGCTTTTGTGCCCCACCGCTGGTGGTAGAAACACCACTGTTCACTGGCCTCCTCACTCCTGCCTCTCTGTTGTGTGCGCCCCACTGCCGGGCCTGGTCTGGTCCGCTGTTGGGTGCGTGGCCTGGTAACCTGACCGACGGACGCCACGCTCTCCCTCTTGGCTTTCCACAGCACGTCTGCCCAGGCCGCCACCTTTCTGGGGGTCGCTGAAATCTACGTCGGACAGCAGCAGATGTATGTCCTCAGGCAGTTGCTCTAGGAACACTTGCTCGAACATGAGGCAGAGCTTGTGTCCATCAGCCAGGGACAGCATCTCGTTCATCAATGCTGACGGCAGTCTGTCTCCCAAACCGTCCGGGTGAAGCAGGCGGGCACCTCTCTCATGCCGTGAGAGGCCAAAGGTCCCAATGAGCAGCGCTTTGAATGCTTCATATTTGCCTTCTTCCGGGGGCGACTGTATGAAATCCACAACCTGGGCGGCCGTCTCCTGGTCAAGGGCGCTCACCACGTGGTAGTAACGCATGGAATCAAAGGTTATCTGCCGAATCTGGAACTGGGCTTCTGCTTGGCTAAACCACACGCATGGTCGCAGCGTCCAGAAAGTCGGCAGTTTTAGCGAAACTGCGTGAACAGATGAAGAGTCGGTCATCTTTGGTCCAAATCCCATTTGGACCGTTGGGGTCACCAATGTAGCGATGTGCTACACACAGCGCTGAAATAATGACACGCAGTCAGTAAGTCGTTTCAAGACTAGTTTATTCAAACTTCGCGGAGCTGGCATTTAATCCCTAACGCCCGCCCTCTCCCAGCGGAAATGATGTCAGAGGTGCATTACCAACATCTCCCCCACATGCTGGCTATTTGTGAGCGGTTCGCCTGCGCAGAAAGTAGGTCGTCACAATATTTTTAAAAAGTAAGGTAGTGTTCAAGGGTTCAATGCCCATTTAGAAATTGGATGGCAGAGAGGAAGAAGGTGTTCTTGAAACACTGAGTGTGTCCCTTCAGGGTTCTGTACCTCCTACCTGATGGTAACAGTGAGAAACAGGTAGGCCCTGCGTGCTGAGGGTCCTTAATAATGGATGCTGCCTTTCTGAGACGCCACTCCTTGAAGATGCCCTAGGTACTTTGAAGGCTAGAGCCGACTAAATTTATGACCCTCTGCAGCCTTTTTCAGTCCTGTGCAGTAACCACTGCACCCCCCCCCCCCCCCGTATCAGGCAGTGATGCAGCCTGTCAGAATGCTTTCCAAGGTACATCTATTGAAGTTTTTCAGTGTTTTTGCTGACATATCAAATCTCTTCAAACTCCTATTGAAGTATAGTCACTATCTTGCCTTCTTCATAACTGCATCAATATGTTGGGACCAGGTTAGGTCTTCAGAGATCTCAACATCCGGGAACTTGAGACTGCTCATTCTCTCTGACGAGAGATTTTAGGAAGCTAGGTAGAAAGCTAAAAAAACAGGATCTCCAGGGCAGTAATCTCTGGATTTGTGTGCCAGTGAAGGTAAGAAGAAGTTGATTTGGAAGGTGAACGTGTGGTTGAGGAACTGGTGCAGGGGGCAGGGACTCAGCTTTCTGGATCATTGGGACCTCTTCTGGGGTGGAACAATCTGCATAAAAATGACTGGTTACACTTCAACCCAAGGAATCCAATGTCTTTGCAGGCAGGCTTGAGTTGACTGGGTTGCTAATTTGTCAAATTAAGCTACTTTGGCAGTGGAATGGGAGCTGTGATGGTGCTGAGGATGAGATAGTTGGTTTAGAAACAGAGGTTGCATGTAGTGAGGCAGCTAGCAAGGAGAGGTTGATGATAGGGCAACATTGCGGTGAACAGGATGAGTTGCAGTGTTGAAGGCAGACAAAATCAAAATAGGTGAATCCAGGACTAAAGCTGTTATACTTGAATGTGCACAGCGTACGGATAAGGCAGATGAACATGTAGCACAGCTACGAATTGGCATGAATGATGTTGTAGGCATCACTAAATCATGGCTAAAAGAAGATTATACCCGAGAGCACAACGCCCAAGGATACACATTGCATTGAGAGTTCAGGCAGGAAGGCAGAGGGAGAGCTGCCGCTCTGTCCATAAAAAGTGAAATCAAATCATTAGAAAGAGGTGGCATAGGGGCAGAAGGTGTTAAATCATTGTGGGTAGAGTTAAGGAACTGCAAGTGTAAAGAGACCCTGATGGGAGTTACATACAGACCCCCAAACAGTAGTAAGGATGAAGTCTACAAATTACAATGAGAGATAGAAAATGCGTGCCAAAATGGCATTGCTACAACTGTCATGGGTGATTTTGATATGCAGGTAGATTGAGAAAATTAGGTTGGTGCTGGATCCCAAGGGGATTTTCTAGAATGCCTATGAGATGGCTTTTTAAAGCAGCTCATGGTTGAGCCCACAAGGGGATGAAATAGAATTGATTGGAGAGTTTAAGGTAAAAGAACCTTTAGGGTGCAGTAATTATAATATAATCTAAATCACCCCGAAATCTGAGAAGAAGCTAAATCAGATGTATCAGTATTACAGTGGAGTAAATGGAATTACAGAGGCATGAGACGAGTTGGCCAGAATTGTTTGGAAAAGAACACCGGCAGGGAGGACAGAAGAGCAGCAATGGCTGGGATTTCTGGAAGAAATTTGGAAGGCACAGGATATATACATCACAAAGAGGAAGAAATATTCTAAAGGCAAGATGACACAACCGTGGCTAACAAGAGAAGTCAAAGCCAACATAAAAGCCAAAGAAAGGGAATACAAAAATAGAGGGAAGTTAGATAATTGGGAATCTTTTAAAAACAAATAGAAGGCAACAAAAGAAGTTGTTAAGAAAGAAAAGATGATATACAAAAGTATGCTAGGCAATAATATTAAAGATGATACCAAAAGTTACATCGGATACATAAAGTGTAAAAGATAGGTGAGAGTGGATACTGGACCACTGGAAAAGAATGCTGGAAATGTAGTAATGGGGACAAGGAAATGGTGGATGAACTGAATAAGTATTTTGCATCAGTCGTCACTGTGGAAGACACAAGCAGTATGGTGGAAGTTCTAGAGTGTCAGATTTCAGAAGTGTGTGAAGTTGCCATTACTAGGGATTAGGTTCTTGGGAAACTGAAATGTCTGAAGATAGATAAATCACCAGGACAGATGGTGTACACCACAGGGTTCTGAAAGAGGTGATTAAAGAAACTGTGGAGGCAGTAGTAATGATCTTTCAAGAAACACTAGATTCTGAAGTGGTTCTGGAAGACTAGAAAATTACGAATGTCACTTCACTCTTTAAGAAAGGAGAGAGGCAGAAGAAAGGAAATTACAGTCTATCTGACCTCAGTGGTAGGGAAGATGTTGGAATCGATTGTTAAGGATGTAGGTTCAGGGTGTTACTAGACACTCCCAACTCCACCAGCTTCTAGGATTTAGACATTCTTACTCCCCAGAGTACGGATAGATGGCATGGTCCATTTAAGAGTGCAAGACAGTCCCACTAACTGGTAATCAAGTTTTGGGTGTCAAGAATTGAACATTTAGGTAACACCTGAACAGCAGTTTGGCACTCAATCGTAAGCCCCACTAGTGATTTCATCTAGTGTTTGTTTTGTGCTCAGTTCTCGATCCAGTTAGATACTGTGTCTCAATCTTTGCTTCGGATACTCCAGCATTTGGGTCCAAGCCATCCTCTTTAAGGATGCTCGGCTTACAGGGTATTTGGAGGCACATGATAAAATAGGCAGTAGTCAGCATGATTTCCTCAAGGAAAAGTCTTGTCTGACAAATCTATTGGAGTTCTTTGAAGAAATAATAAGCAGGATAGTCAAAGGAGAATCGGTTGATGTTGTGTACTTGTATTTTCTGAAGGTCTTTGACAAGTTACCACACATAAGGCTGCTTAAGCAGTTAAGAGTCCATGGTATTAGAAGAAAGATAATAGCATAGCTAAAGCAGTGGCTGATTGGCAGGAGGCAAAGAGTTTGGCTGCCACTGGCTACTGGTGTTCCACTTCTTTTACGTGATGACAATGACTTGGATGATGGAGTTCAAGGCTTTCTTGAAAAGCCTGTGGATCATATGAAGATAGGTGGAAGGGCAGATAATTTTGAGGAAGTAGAGAGGCTACAGAAGGACTTAGACAGATTAGGAGAATGGGCAAAGAAATATCAAATGGAATACAGTGTGAGGAAGTGTATGGTCATGTACTTCGGTAGGAGAAATGAAAGGGTTGACCGTTCTCTAAATGGAGAGAAAATACAAAAAACTGAGGTGCACAGGCACTTAGGAGTCCTTGTCCAGGACTCCCTAAAGGTTAATTTGCAGGTTGAGTCAGAGGTGAGGAAGGCAAATACAATGTTAGCATTCATTAAAAGAGAACTAAAATATAAAAGGATGTAATGTTGAGGCTTTATATTTTGAGCAGTTTTCCATATCTTATCTTAGTAAGGATGTCCTGACACTGGAGATAGATTCAAAGGAGGTTCACGAAAATGATTCCAGGATTGAATGACTTGTCATATGAAGAGAATTTAATGGCTCTGAGCCTGTATTCCCTAGAATTCAGAAGCATGAGAGGCGACATCATTGAAACCTATCAAATGTTGAAAGGTTTTGATAGACTGGATGTAGAGAGGATATTTCCTATGGTGGGAGTGTCTAAGACCAGAGGACACAGTCTCAGAACAGAGGGGTGTCCTTTTAGAACGGCGATGAGGAGGAACTTCTTCAGCCAAAGAATGGTGAATCTGTGAAGTTCTTTTCCACAGGCAGCTGTGGAGCCATGTCTTTATATATGGAGTACTGTGCTCAGTTCAGGTCGCCTCACTACAAAAAGGATGTGGAAACCATAGAAAGGGTGTAGAGGAGATTTACAAGCATGTTGCTTGGATTGGGGAGCATGCATTATAAGAATAGATTGAGTGAACTCGGCCTTTTCTCCTTGGAGTGACGAAGGATGGGGGTGTCCTGATAGAGGTGTATAAGATGATGAGAGGCATTGATCGTGTGGATAGTCAGAGGCTTTTTCCCAGGGCTGAAATAGCTAGCATGAGAGGGCACAGTTTTAATGTACTTGGAAGTAGGTACAGAGGAGATGTCAGGAGTAAGTTTTTTATGCAGAGAATGGTGAGTGTGTGGAATGGGCTGCCAGCAATGGTGGTGGTGGTGGATACGATAGGGCCTTTTAAGAGACTTCTGGATAGGTACATAGAGCTTAGAAAAATAGAGGGCTATGGGTAACCCTAGGTATTTTCTAAGGTAAGGACATGTTTGGCACAGCTTTGTGGGCAGAAGGGCATGTATTGTGCTGCAGGTTTTCTATTTATATTTAAGGCAGAAGTTGATAGATTCTTAATTGCTCAGGGAGACGGCAGGAAATTAAGGCTGAGAGGAAAATTGGATCAGCCACAATAAAATGAAAGAGCAGATTCAATGGGCCAAATGGACCAGTTCTGCTCCTTTATATTATGGTTTATGGTCCAATAGATGGGACATTTTCAGGTCAATGATGTCCTGCAAAATGTTAATGGCATTCCCAGTGACACTATTGCTGTTTAATGAGAATGATGGACAGTATCACTTTCTTTTGTTTGAGGTCATTGATATAACCATATAACCATATAACAATCACAGCACAGAAACAGGCCACCTCGGCCCTCCTAGTCCGTGCCAAACTCTTAATCTCACCTAGTCCCACCTACCCGCACTCAGCCCATAACCCTCCACTCCTTTCCTGTCCATGTACCTATCCAATTTTACCTTAAATGACACAATTGAACTGGCCTCTACTACTTCTACAGGAAGCTCATTCCACACAGCAATCACTCTCTGAGTAAAGAAATACCCCCTCGTGTTTCCCTTAAACTTCTGCCCCCTAACTCTCAAATCATGTCCTCTCGTTTGAATCTCCCCTACTCTCAATGGAAACAGCCTATTCACGTCTACTCTATCTATCCCTCTCAAAATTTTAAATATCTCGATCAAATCCCCCCTCAACCTTCTATGCTCCAATGAATAGAGACCTAACTTGTTCAACCTGTTCAATGATATGGAGGGACAAATAGTATTATTGAAATGGAACTTCTTCTTTTCCTTCTTCTTCCTCCTTCTCTTCTTCTTCTTCATGACTTGCTTCCATTCCAGTCTTATAGGCTTTGATTTGATTAGTGCAATAATAGTTGGGTTAATGTGTGAGATGGCTAATGATTCCCAGAAACTGATAGGGGGGTAACGCACTTCTTCAAGGTGTCAGAAGCACATAGGTAGGCAGGGTTTACTGCTACCCAGCTGACTGTGAGTTTTGTGCCAGGACTGACTGAAGTCTTGATTTTAAAATAACCCTTTACTTGACTGATTAAAATCTGTGCTGTGTTTTAAAGACGTGGAGAACTTCATTATCTACTAAGTATTTGCTAATTTGTTGTTGGTGAAGCCACAAAAATGTGGACAACTTCCCATATCTTGAGAACCACCTCTCAGTGAAGGGGACACTGATGCACCAGAACTGAATAGATGCTATCACAAGCCATCCTAAATGTCTGAAACTCATTGTACATTGCTTCAGTGTTTCACAGATCTCTAACACTAATATTTATATAATGCTATTCCAACTATGTCCTCCTCATAGTCAAACTGCAACAAACCATTTTGTTATATTCATTGCAGTTACAAACTAAACTGTCACCATGTGGATAATTCTAAATGTCCACGATATGAATCCAACTGGCTGGTTCCAGGAAAAGAGAATTTCTGGTATTCAGCTCCTCAGCTGAGCTGGTGATAAAATCACTCAGGCCAATAAGAGCAGGGTTCTTTTCAACTTGCTGTTGAATAATGACAATGTCATCTTTGAAAAATATTGTATTCTTAATGCACATCGCTGCTCATAATAAAGTATCTTGGAGTTATAATTTCAACCACTTTTGTTCATGCTGTCTTGATATATTGGGTTATTCTATAAATGAAGATTCCGTTCTCAATATATTCAACATGCTGTACCTAAAGAGAGTAAAAGAAACAGGATGTTTATCTTATTTACTGAAGTTTTATAGTAAACAAAATTTGTTTCCATAAAAAAAGTCTAAAAATCACCCCTCCCCCAAAATGAGTCAAAATTAGAAACCAAGTTCAAGCTCATTAAGATGGAAAACACCCATAACCTGCCAGCTCTTGCTCCACCATTTCCCTCCTCCTTTCCTTAGTGACTCTTCCCCCTCTTTCTTTCAGGCAAGATAAGGAATCTGCACCCGAGGTGTCAATTCCTGAACCAGTGAGTTCCTCTAGCATCTTGTGTGTTGCTCCAGATCCCAGAATTTGCAGTCTCCAATATAACAAATCTTGTATCATGTATTTTCTCACTGCATACGAGATCATTTGACACACTGAATCTGTACCAATTTTCTGAGCAATCTCATCAGTGCCAAGACCCCGTCTTTTTCCCCACATTCTAGCCTCCCCCAGATGTCCATCAATTCCCTGCTGATTCCCTTTCCAGTCACTTACCCATGCATGCCTTAATCTGTGTCGCCACCCACAGCTCTAATCTGTTAATGAAATTTGCCCATGGCATTACATTGATTGGCCTTATCTCAAACAATAATGAGCTGGCCTACAGGGAAGAAGTCATCTCTCTGACACAGTGGTGTCAAGAAAACAGCCTCTCCCTCAATGGCACAAAAACGAAGGAGCTGGTTGTGGACTACAGGACGAATGGAGACAGGCTAATCCCTATTGATATCAATGGATCCGGGGTTGAGAGGGGAAACAGCTTTAAGTTCCTCAACATCCACATCACCAAAGAACTTAAACATCACGGGCTCTGTACACACCAGCTGTGTGGTGAAAAAACACAACAGTGCCTCTTACACCTCAGACAGTTGAGGAAGTTTGTTATGGGCTCCCAAATCCTAAGAACTTTCTACAGGGGCACAACTGAGAGCATCCTGACTGGCTGTATCACTGCCTGGTATGGGAACTGTACTTCCCTTAACCACAGGGCTCTGCAGAGAGTGGTGTGGACAGCCCAGCACATCTGTAGTTGTGAACTCCCCATGATTCAGGATATTTACAAAGACAGGTGTGAAAGAATAGCCCAAAGGATCACTGGGGACCCGAGTCACCCCAACCACAATCTATTCAAGCTACTACTATCCGGGAAGCGGTACCACAGCATAAAAACCAGGACCAACAGGCTCTGGGACAGCTTCTTCCACCAGGCCATCAGCCTGATTAACTCACACTGATTTGAGTGTATCGCTATGTTACGTTGACTGTTCTATTTATTATAAGTTACTATGATTGCACATTGCACATTTAGATAGAAATATAACATAAAGATTTTTACTCCTCAGGTATGTGAAGGATGTAAGAAATAAAGTCAATTCAATTCAATTCAATACACCAAGGGTAATACCTGATGGCCAACTAACCTACCAACTAGCATATATTTGGTTGTTGGTGGAAAACTGAGGAAGCACACAAAGTAACAGAATGAACAGGAAACAGACAGCATTGGGACTCAGGAGTAAACCCCAGCTGAAGCAATTGTAAGGCCTCAGCACCATTTATTAAGCTACCGGCTGGATCAGTTCACTGAGTTATCAGCTGCAGTATTTTTGTGTAGATAAATTAGGCAAGTGTACTTCACGAGGCTAATTCCTGGGATGTCCGGACTGTCTTACGCAGAGAGGTTAGAGAGACTGGGCTTGTACACGCTGGAATTAAGAAGATTGAGAGGGGATCTGATTGCAACAGATAAGATTAATAAGGGATTGGACAAGATAGAGGCAGAAAATATGTTCCAGATGCTGGGAGAGTCCAGTACCAGAGGACATGGTTTGAGAATAAGGGGTAGGTGATTTAGGACAGAGTTGAGGAAAAACTTCTTCTCCCAGAGAGTTGTGGGGATCTGAAATGCACTGCCTCGGAAGGCAATGGAGGCCAATTCTAAGGCCAATTCTCTGGATGCTTTCAAGAAGGAGCTAGATAGGTATCTTATGGATAGGGGAATCAAGGGATATGGGGACAAGGCAGGAACCGGGTATTGATGGTATTTGATCAGCCATGATCTCAGAGTGGCGGTGCAGGCTCGAAGGGCCGAATGGTCTACTTCTGCATCTATTGTCTATTGTCTACCTGTGTATATAAAAGCTGTCTGTAACTCACTGACTTGCCTGGTTCTTGAAATTGAATAAAAATGTTGATTGTTAATGAATAGATTTTTCATTTATTTACTGTTGCCCAATACATTATTTTGGTATTGTCAACATAGCTATGACATAATGATCTATTGTCTTCCAAGACTTCAATGAGTTCTTTTGAGGGAACACAAGTATTTCCACATTTTGATGAAGCAGGAGTTACGCATAGTCTTGTGCAACATATTTTATGTGGGAAAGCTTGCCAAGTGCTGATTGACGAAGGGCAGAGGATGGGAAGCTAGATACATAAAGTAAACAGCCACGTGCTGTTCTGCCTCTTCAGTTAAAGAGCAAACCTGGTGCACAGGGAACATGCAGTTCAAAATGGACAGTGACCATCAGCAGTAAAATATACTGAACTAAAATTATGAAAGAGAAATATTATTCTTGCATTAGTTCATATCTATTTTGAGCAAGAAGCAGAACACATTGAAAAGTAATATTAAATAACCATACTCTTTGCTCCTCATCTGCCTGTTACATTGCTGGCATTTAGAACAGCAGTGAAGGTCCTCCATCTCTGCCTGTCCTTTGCCATCTTCTCCATTGTGCCCCATGTGTGGATCAGGGTCCTCATTTATGCCTCTATGGTTTGGCACCAAGTTGTCTTTGGTCTTGACCTGGGCGGTGTTCAGGGCTTCCATCATGCCAGTAGCTTCCTCTTGATTTTCACAACCATCAATCATGAAAATCCTAGATGGAGACTCAGGAATACCATCAGACACAGATATAAGATTCTTCATCGCTGCTTCCGTAACAACATTTTGAGACCAGTCAGGGTTGTTAGCCCTGAGCCGAACCCCCAAACCTGGAGGACCAGTGGGCCATTCTTAGTCCTAGCCTCTACCTTGACCTGTTTGACATGGATGACCTTACCAAGAGTCAAAGCACAAGGCCCTGACTCCAGCCAGCACAGCTCTCCGGATCATTGAGGTACGCAAGCCCCCAAAGCCTACCACAAGGTTGTGGCCCTCCTGGAGGATACTCTTTGCTTAGGAAAGGCTAAACTAATAAAAAAACTCCAACACTTCCAATCATGTCCAAATCAAGTAACCAGGCCCTGTTGCTAACCACAACACGTTGGGAAAACTGGATCATAATCCGAGGCGGGGTCATTGTGCCTGGGCAGTATGATGGCTGAGCATAGACCTGATGGGCCAAAGTATTTATTTCTGTGCTGTTGTGTTCAATGACTTTACGGACATCCAGGATATTACCAGATAACCCATCTAGGGGTGCAGAAATTGCAGGAAACCATTTTGCCCCGGTATTACCAGACTCATATTTAATCTTCATCCAACTACAGTAGGCCAGACCCTGCACTACCTTGAGATTTATTTTTTCTTGGAAGCATTTACAGTAGAACAGAGAAATAGATACTGTATGATCAATGAAAAACTACATACGAAGACAATGTGTGAAATACAAAACAAAATAATACTGGTTCAGAAGCCCAATTGTTGAAGGGTAATAACTGATCCTGAACCAGGTGCTGTGGGACCTAAGGCTACCAGACGTCCTTCCCAGTGAGATGGCCCGGATGGTGGGGTCCATGATGAGGGATGCTGCTTTCTTGTGGCAGCACTCCTGTTGATGTACTCAGTGGTGGGGAGGGCTTTGCCAGTGTGGACTGGGCTGTATCCACACTTTCTGTAGGCATTTTCATTCTTGGGCAGTGGTGTTTCCTTACGTGTGATGCATCTAGTGAGAATGCCCTCCACAGCACACCAGTAGATGTTTGACAATGTTTTAGACGAGATGCCAAATCTGCGTAAACTTCTGTGAAAGTAGAGGTGCTGCTGTGCCCTCTTTGCAATAGCAGTTACGTTCTGATCCCAGGACTGATCCACTGATATTATTATGCCAAGGAATTTAAAGTTACCGGCCATCTCCAACTCCAATCCCCTAACAAGGACTGGCTCATGAACCTTTTTTTTCTTCCTGTAGTCAATAATCAGATACTTGGATTTTCTGACATTGATTTAGGGGTTGCTGTAATGGCACCACGCAACCAGATTTTTAATCTTCCTTTTATATGATGATTTGTCACTACCTTTGATTGGCCCAATAATAGTGGTGTCGTGTGGAAACCTATTGGAGCTGTACTTGGCCACTCAGTCATAGGTACAAAGCAAGTAGAGCACGGCGCTAAGTACACAGCCTTGTGGTGTACCTGTGCTGATGGTGATTGTGGAGGAGACTTCATCAATCTGTACTGACTGGGGTGTGCAAGTGAGGAAATTGAGGATCCAGCTCAGCAATTAGTTTCAAGTATTTTGTACTGAAGCACAGTGATTAGTTTTGGTATTTTGGACTGAAGAATACATGCATTCAATTGATCAAGCAGCACCTGTGGAGCCAGAAACAATCTGGCCTAGAAACTGATCTGTGTTGCTGAAAGGATGCCCCTGAAACATGGTGGAGCAGGCAGGTGACCATTTCAAGGGCCTGAGATTGACAGGTAAACTTCACCTTTAAATTTAGTGTATCTTTGTTTCTCTGCAGCCCCTCCTCCATCCATCCCATTTCCATTCATTCTATTGCTGGGCCAGTGAAGAGCACGATTACCCCAGGCAAGACCAAGGAAACACCTTGGAACAATCCTGCCTAATTTTCTGGACAATGCTCCAACAGAATTTGGACAGCAGGTAACATCTCAGAGGCAACTGATTCGGCAAATACATTATTAGCATAAAGGCTAGCTGCACTCAGGCATGCTTGATTAAGCTTTCAGACAGGCATGATGCAATCTGGAAATGGTTCAATTTACCTAGGTAATTAATTGTCAGTAAGTTATCCATCCCATTCTGAAGAAAGCAACAAGTTGTTCTTCCACATGCCTTCATGCCTTCCCTGCTACCCCCCCCCCCCCCTCCACAGCCTTGCCAGCTTATACCTTTTAAATTAGACTGCTAAATTCTCCCTTGCACGATACTGGGACACCAGAGATCCTGCACTGATGGCATCATACATGTCATGCATCTTAAGTAACAGAAAGATTCCTGTGGTCTAACATTGAATTTTGTTTTTCTGATTATGAATATGTTCAAATGTGGGAAGGCATAAGACCAAGTAGGCAAATGGCTTTGCCTGGCATGCTCTTATGACGCAAAACTGTTAATATAAAATGAATTAAGGCATCAATACATCAAGAGAGATTGCTTAACTGAAATGAAGTCTAAACATAAGCCATCTGTAGAAGTGTCTGAGTCACTGTCGACATGTGTGCTTTCTGGCATTTTAGTCAACAAGTCATTGTTTAACCCCAGGCTGAACTTCAAGTGGAGTGCCAATACAAACAGTAGTTATACTTGGTTATGTTTGAAGTACAACCACTTATTATTCTCTCCAATAATTTAAATGTCATAGGTGAGAGTATCAGCACTCTTCACCATCCAGTGAATCATGGAATGGTTACAGCATGGAAACGAGCCATTTGTCCCACTGAGTTAAAGTTTCTCTTTATCTACTCTGTCTACTCCCTCTATTAACTCCCCTCCCAACTGCCTCAGTTCCAAGAAAAACTGTTACAACTGCACCAATTCACCACTAACTAAATCTTTCCTCATTTTAGTTCATCCCTTCTGTACCCTCTCCAAGGATTTTACATCTTTCCCTGGAACATGGCATTGAGAACTGAACTGAACTGCCCTCCAGTGTGTGGCTCAACCGGGGTTTTATAAAGGTTCATCATGATTTTCTGCCCTTGTACTTCATGCCTTCAGTTATAATCCCCAGAAGAGGTTCTTTAATCACTTTCGCAACCTTCTCTACTGCTTTGATTGATCAAAGTACAGAATCATTAGGTTCTTTTTAGAACTCCTTTTAGAACTGCACAGCCTACTTCATATTCCCATATTCACTCACTTCTGTCTATCAGAACAAATGAAAACAATATTCCAAATATCACACAAATTTCCTGTAAACTAGAGCATTTGAATAATTAAATCCAGGGATTAATTGTTACTTTTGGTTTTCCATCAAACATTTTTAACTCTGCATAATCATTTTCACCTGCAGAAGCAGAAGTGATCACTGTTTGACCAAGGCCTAAGTGATACTCCAGTTGAGAGTTTAAAATTTAGACCATAAGACCATAAGATATATGAGCAGAATTAGGCCATTTTGGCCCATCGAGTCTGCTTTGCCATTTCATCATGGCAGATCCAATTTTCCTCTTAGCCCCAATCTCCTGCCATCTCCCCATATCTCTTCATGCCCTGACCAATCAAGAATCTATCATCCTCTGGCTTAGCTATACATAAAGACTTGGCCTCCGCAGCTGCCTGTGGCAATAAATTCCAAAGATTCACCATTCTCTGGATAAAGAAATTATCCTCAAATCCATTCTGAAATGACTCCTCTCTATTCTGAGGCTGTGTCCTCTGGTCTTAGACTCTCCAACCATAGGAATTTTCCTCTCCACATCTACTCTATCAAGGCCTTTCACCATTCATTCCTGTGAACCTCCTGTGATCTCTCTCCAGTTTCACCATATCATTTCTAAGACAAGGGTGCCAAAGCTGCTCACAATACTCCAAGTGAAGCCTTGCCAGTGCTTTATAAAGCCTCAACATTACATCCTTGCTTTTATATTCCAGTCCCCTTGAAATGAATGCCAACATTGTGTTTGCCTTCCTCACCACCAAATCAATGTGCAAATTAACTTTTAGAGAATTCTGCACAAGGACTCCCAAGTCCCTTTGCACCTCAGTATTTTTGTATTTTCTCTCCTGTTAGAAAGTAGTTAACTCGTTCATTTCTTCCACCAAAGAGCATGACCAGACACTTCCTCACACTGAATTCCATCTGCCATTTATTTGTTCATTCTCCTAATCCAACTAAGTCCTACTGTAGCCTTTCTATTTCCTTGAAACTACCTGCTCCTGGACCTTTCTTCATATCATCCACAAATGTTGCAATAAAGCCATCAATTCCAGCATCCAAGCAACATGAAGGGTCTCTTCCCAAAATCTTTTCCATAGATGCTGCCTGGCCTGATGAGTTCATCCAGCATCTGCAGATTTTGTCTTGTGTGTGATTTAATTCCATCATTCAAATTATTGATATATAATGTAAAATAATTGACATATAATGTAAAAAGGGTCCCAATATAGACCCTTTGGAACACCACTAGTCACTGGCAGCCAACCAGAAAATGCTCCCTTTACTCCCACTCTTTGCCCCCTGCCAATCAGCTAATATCTATCCATGCTAGAGTCTTTCCTGTAATACCATGGGCTCGTAGCTTGTTAAGCAGCTTCATCTGTGACACCTTGTTAGAGGCCTTCTGAAACTCTAAGTACACAGCATCAACCAATTCTCCTTTGTCTATCCTACTTGTTATTTTTTCAAAGGATTCCAACCAGATTTGTCAGGCAAGATTTTCCTTTGTGGAAACCAAGCAAGCTCTGGCCTATTTTATCATGTACCTCCAAGTACCCTGAGGCTTCATCCTTAATAATTGGCTCCAACATCCTCCTAACCACTGCAGTCAGACTAACTGGCCTATAATTTCATTTCTTCTGCCTCTCTCCCTTCTTCAAGAGTGCAGTGACCTTTGCAATTTTCCACTTTCCCAGTACCATTCCAGAATCTAGTGATTCTTGGAAGATCATTATTAGTGCCTCCGCAATCTCTTTCACCACATCTTTCAGAACTCTGGGGTGTACCTCATCCTGTGTATGCGACTTATCTACCTTCAGACTGTTCCATTTCCTAAGATCCTTCTCTCTAGTTATAGTAACTTCACACACTTCATGACCCCTGACACCAGGAACTTCAACCATACTGCTAGCATCTTCCACAGTGAAGACTGATGCAAAATACTTATTCAGTTCATCTGTCATTTGCTTGCCCCCCCCCCCCCCATTACTACCTCTCCGACGTTGTTCTCCAGCAAACCAATATCCATTCCCCTCTCACTTTTACACTTCTATATATCTGAAGAAGCTTTTGGTTTCCTCTTTAATATTATTGGCTAGCTTACTTTCATATACCATCTTTACCTTCTTAATGACAATTTTAGTTCCCTTCTGTTTTTTTTTTAAAGCTTCCCAATCCTCTAACTTCCCACACACTTTTGCTCTATTATATGCCCTTTCTTTGGCTGTCATGTTGGATTTAACTTCTCCTGTTAGCCATGGTTGTGTCATCTTGCTTTCAGAATACTTCTTCCTTTTTGGGATGTAGATATCCTGCGCCTTTCGAATTGCTTCCAGGAATTTCAGCCATTGCTGTTCTGCCATTATCCCTGCTAGTGTTCTTTTACAATCAACTCTGACCAACTCCTCTCTCATATCTCTGTAATTCCCCTTACACCTCTGTAATACATCTGACTTTAGCCTTTCCTTCTCAGATTTCAATCATGTTATGTTCACTTATCCCCTAAGGGTTCTTTTACCTTAAATTCTCTAATCAATTCTGGTTCATTGCACAACACCCAATCCAGAATAGCTGATCCCCCTGTGGGCTCAGCCATGAGCTGCTCTAAAACGCCAACTTGTAGGCACTCTAAAAATTCCCCCTCCTGGAATCCAGCACCAACCCGATTTTCCCAGTCTTCCTGTGTATTGAAATCCTCTATGACTATTGTAACATTGCCCTTCTGGCATGCATTTTCTATCTCCCGTTCTAATTTGTAGACCACATCTTTACTACTATTCGGGGGTCTGTATTCAACTCCCATCAGGGTCTTTTTACCCTTGCATTTTTTTACCAACACAGCAACACTGCCCCCTCTGCCTTCCTGCCTGTCTTTTCAATACAATGTGCATCCTTGGACATTAGGCTCCTGACTATAATCTTTTATAAGCCATGATTCAGTGATGCCTCAACATCATACTTGCCAAATTATAACTGTAACTGTGCTGTAAGTTCATCTACCCTCTTCTGTACACATTGAAATACAGTCCTGTATTCATCCTTCTCAATTTTGTCTGCCTTTTACATTGCAGCTCATCCTGTAAACTGCAATTTTGCCCTGTCAACAGCCTCTCCTCACTATACATTGCCTCTTTTTTGTAAATTAGCTACCTCATCTTTAGAAACAAGAGAAATTCAGCAGGTGCTGGAAATCGGAGCAACACACACAAAATGCTGGAGGATCTCAGCAGGCCAGGTGGTATATATGGATAAACATACAGTCAACGCTCCAGACCAAAGGGTTTCGTCCTGAAAAGTTGACTGTACTTTTTTCCATAGATGGATGCTGCCTGGTCTGCCGAGTTCCTCCAGCATTTTACGTGTGTTACCTCATCGCTAAATTCATATTGCTTTTTACCCAAGGATGTATTCTTCTTCTTTGGCAATTCCTCTAGACCGAGGAGTACTTGCTTCAGTTCATCTGTCATTTCCTTGTACCCCCCTCCCCATTACTACCTCTCCAACGTTGTTCTCCAGTGGTTCAATGTCCATTTCCCTCTCTCTTTTACACTTTATATATCTGAAAAAGCTTTTGGTTTCCTCCTTAATATTATTGGCTAGCTTACTTTCATATTCCATCTTTACCTTCTTAATGACAATCTTAGTTCTCTTCTGTTTCTGGTTTTAAGGTTGCTTGACCAGTTCGACAGATGGGTGTTGTTGATTCATGGATTCAGGGTTCATACTAAGTGTGCCCTTTCCACTTTGAGTGGACGGAGCAGCAGTTAGCACCTACCAGAGAGAACGTATACTGTACTAATCCCACTTTAAAGATTTATCTGTCACCTGCACATCGAAACATACAGTGAGATGCGTTGTTTGCGGTAAATCAAATCAGCGATGATTATGCTGGGCAAGAGTCACCATGCTTCCTGAACCAATGCGGCGTGCTCATTAATTGCTAACCATAAAATGACACTGTTGGGAGTTGGGAGGATATCACAGCACCTGAAGGAAACCCAAGAGGTCCTTACAGGCAACAGTGGGAATTGAAACCTCCCAAAAAAGAGGCAATCTGCAGATGCTGGAAATCCAAGCAACACATACAAAATGCTGGAGGAACTCAGTAGGCCAGGCAGCATCTATGGAAAAGAGTATAGTCGACATTTCAGGCCGAGACCCTTCATCAGGATTGGAAACAAAAGATGAGGAGTCAGAGTAAGAAAGTGGAGATGAGGAGGAAGAATAACAAGGTGACAGGTGAAATGAGGAGGGAGTGAGTGGTGAAGTAAAGAGCTGGAAATTTGTTTGATGAAAGGGATACAGGGCTGGAGAAGGGGAAATGTGATAAGAGAAGACAGAAGGCTATGGAAGAAAAGACATGGGGAGGAGAACCAGAGGGAGGGAGGTGATAGACTGGTAAGGAGATAAGGTGAGAGGGAAATGGGAATTGGGGAATGGTGAACTGGAGGTGGGGGAGGGGCGGCATCACCGGAAATTCAAGAAATCGTTGTTCATGCCATCAGGTTGGAGGCTGCCCAGATGGATTATAAGGTGAGTGTGGCCTCATCATGACTTCAATGACTGAAGTCCTGCTCCATGAATCACAGTGTGGATTCTGTTCATCCTGGGGCACTGAGAACATAAAGTACTACAACTCAAAGAAAAGCTCAAAGCAGTACCAACCACCACACGTAGTTCTTACACTAAGGCTTTTGACTCCATCAGCTTGAAAGGACTCTTGAACTCTTTCCTCAAATGTCCACAGAAATTTCTCTCATCTCCATTTTACCTCACAATGGTCCTACAACAGAGCCAGTCTCAGTGAAGAATGGTGTCAAACAAGGTTGCATCAATGCTGCAACACTTCAAACTTTTTTGTTGTAATGTTATGTTGCAACTCACTTCTGACAAACTTCCTACATTAGAGGTAATGAACTTCATTTGTAGTCTTTCTAATACTAGATGCTTTAGTGTCAGGAAAGAGCCAATAATGTAATGTTAATGTTAATAGTATTTGAAATAAGTTTTAGATTTACCAGTGAACTTTTCAAACTTAGAAATTATACCAGAATTCTATTACACAGTATAAACATTAAGCAGTATGAGTTAGCACCTAAAAACTCAAAAATATCTCCCAAAAAATTACCACCTTGACACATAAGTAATACACCTGGTGTTACGTCAACGTGTACTTAAAATTATGAACAATTGAAATATTTGCTAATTTTAGGGGTCTTTTCCTTCAGTTAGATGAAACCAAAACATATGTTTGGAGAAATTGAAACTGAAATATGTGCAATTTTCTGGCATGTTTTCAGATCTTTGTGCATTCCATTGTATTTTTTTCACATAATTAAGAACTTAGTGAAATGTAGTTACCATAAGCAAAGTATCAGCCAATGTATGCACAAGATTCCACAGCCAGCAATGTGATAATCAGTAGATAATTTTATTTAGATTGGAGTGATATACATAAATTGGTCGTTACCATTACCACAACCGAAGGAGAAGACTACAATTTAAACATCTTAAAGGTTAGATCTTATGACGGAAAATACAAATGCCAAACACCTTAATGTTCTGCTCCCTTATATCAGCTTTTTCAACCTGCTATGTTACCTCATGGCTCTTGAATTCAATCCCCTGACTAATGAAGCTCAACACCCTATCAACTTTGAAGGATCTATGGTTGTAAATTCCAAGATCCTTCTGTTCCTCCACACTGCTAAGAATCCTGCCATTAACTCTGCACTCTGCCTTCAAGTTTGACCTTGCAAAATGAATCACTTTACATTTTTCTGGGTTAAACTCTATCTACCACTTCTCAGCCCAGCTCTGCATCCTATCAATATCTTTTTGCAACATATGGCAATTTACTGCACTATCCACAACACCACCAACCTTCGTGCTATTTGCAAACTTACTTACCCACCCTTTCGTGTTCTCATCAGTCATTTATAAAAATCACAATGAGCCGGGGTCCTAGAACAAATCCCTGCAAATCCATGAATTCTAGATCTTGAATGCAGATCTCTGAATTCCAGTTCCCATAATAGTGCGTAATAATATCAATTAGTTGCAGGCTCATCCCTTAGCAAGAGGGACAGAGATTTAAAATAATATGCAAAAGGATTAGAAGGAAGATGAAGAAATTCTTTTCACCCAGACAGAGTGAGGGTTCAGAAATCAATTGCCTGAAACAGTTGTAGAGACAGATACTCATTGCTATTAAAAGGTTCTGAATGTATCTTTAAAGAACAATGATCTATAATGCTGAAGGTCTGAATCAGATTGGAAAACTCCCTTTCAACTGGCGCACACACATTTGACCAAATAGCCTCCTTCTGGGTCACAAGTTTTCAAAGATTCCACATAAATTAGAACCAATAACTTTTTTTTTGGTCATAAATGGCTTTTGCAGGAAGTCGGATTAAAAACAAAGGAAGTGGGCCAAATTAAACTTAAACCAAAATGAATCAAATGACTTTCTACACAGAGCAAGAACAAATCCATTAAATGTCACTTGACAGCATGGTCATTGACCACAGGGATTCCATATTCCCCAAGCTTACACTAAAATCTAAGCTTCCTTTTATAGATCAGCTCTAACCCTTTGAGAAAGCCAAGTTTACTTTTCATCCAAACACTGACCTGCAGTGACCGGTCTCTCTGACTATTTCACTTGCAGGTGATTTCCTTGGTTTTAACAATGCTAGCAGATGAGGAATAGACACCAGCAATCACGTTGACCGGGGAGCAATTCGCAGCCTGCAAATATAACTTCATTTTATTATCTTCATAGGGTGTGTCATTGCTGGACAAGAGATTACTTCAAGCTGTGCATGGAAAAGTTATCTGCTAATAAATATACCATAATAAGACCCAAAACTCATTAGAGGGACTGAATTATGGCACAAGATTGAGTAGGTAGAATGAGGGGTGATCTTATGGAGGTGTATACAATTATGAGGGACAATAATAGACAATAGACAGTAGGTGCAGGAGTAGGCCATTTGGCCCTTCTAGCCAGCACCACCATTCACTGTGATCATGGCTGATCATACACAATCAGTACCCCGTTCCTGCCCTCTCCCCATATCCCTTGACCCCACTATCTGTAAGAGCTCTATCTAACTCTCTCTTGAATGCATCCAGAGACTTGGCCTCCACTGCCTTCTGGGGCAGAGCATTCCACATATCCACCACTCTCTGGGTGAAAAAGTTTTTCCGCATCTCTGATAATAGGATGAAATCACACAGTCTTTTTCTCACAGCTGGTGAATCAAGACATACAGGGCAGAGGTTTAATGTACAAGGGGAGAGATCTATTGGGAATTTAAGTGGCAACGTTTTTGCTCAGAGAGTGGTCAGTAAATGGAATAAGCTGCCTGTACAAATAGTTGAGGCAGATACTGTAACCACGTTTGGAATGGCCCAAGTGCGGAATGAGAGACAATGAAGCAGATCGATAGTTCACAGACTTTAATGCGAACAGTGTTAAAGAGAAAATAAAACAATAAACACTAGGCCAAACATGGCCGTTAACTAAAACTCTCAACTGGAAAACGAAGCCTACACTGCAGCTGAAAAGAACATCTAAACATTAAACGAATACCGCTAGTCTTCAGAGTCAATATCTCAGGGAAGGCCGAATGCAAACTGGCAGCAAAGCTCCGTCCAAGTCTCAACAAGCACTATGACGACAAGTATGGAGTTAAGTACTATCGTGATTAAATAATAATTAGCTGACACCTGCAAATTCACAAGCGCAATTGCCATATCTACTGTGACAGATATGTTAGCAACTTGTACTTAGACAGGTACGTGGAAAGGAAATGCTTAAAGGGATATGGGCCAAATGGGACTAGCTTAGTTGAGAGTCTTTGGCAGCATGGACCAGTTGGGCTGAAGGGCCTAATTCTACACTGTATATCCCTATGACTCTAACATAGAGATATATGCAAAGAAAGAGGCCTCTTTGGTCCACTGTGTCGGCACTCACCATGATGCCAATCTAACTATTCACATCTGCTTGCACATGATTTGTATCCAACTATTCTCATTCTGTCCAAAAGCCTCTTCAATGTTGCTATCATAATCGTAATCGTACCCCATAATCGTAATTGCTACCCCTCATATGGTAGAACATTCCCGGCACAAATCATCCTCTGACTTAAAAAATAATAGCCTTTCAAATCTCCTTTAAACTTTCCCTCTCTTGCCTTAGAGCTATGTCCTTTAGTAATTGACATTTCCATTCTGGGAAGAAAAGACTGACTATAACCCTGTCTATGCCTTTCATAACTCTATTAGATTACTCCTTCAGGTTCTGATGCTCCAAAGAAAACAATGTAAGTTTGTCCAACCATTCCTTACACCAAACACTCTCCAATCCAGGCAGCTTCCTGCTGAACCTCTTCTGCATCTCTTCAAACTCTCCCACATCCTTCCCATTGTGTGGTGACTCACAATAGAGTCATAGCTCCCCTGCCCTCAAGATTTGCAAAAATCTGACATTTGAAGTATTCCAAAATACGTGTTTTTGAAAAGATGAGTAAACATATTAACAAAATGGAGTCTTGCAACATGCTGTCATTGCTGCATCATAATTGAAATAATTGCTTCAAGTATTTCCATTTAAAACACATTTAGGCTTTTGCACTGTAAGTGGGCCGTGTGTGACATCTATGATTTCTAGCTGTATTGCCAAGGATTTTGGAAGTTCATGCTTGAGAAGACAGAGGGGCAATCATTCATAGTAAACCTGTAATGGCCTGTGATGTGCTTTTGGTTCTTGTCGCTCCTTTTTTTGTTGCTATTTAGAGCAATTTTGAATCGGGGTGGCCTGCACATAATTAACACTGAGCTGAAATGAACATGCCGGGACTCTTCCAATTTTGTGCTTTAGATTCAGTGTTTTTCTGTTTGCTGTTGCCATTTGCACATTTTGGTTACTTTTGCTTGTGGGGTGGGAGGGATGGTTTGATGCTTGTTCTTTAAATGGGTTCCATGGTTTTCTTTGTTTCGTGACTGTCTGTGGGGAAGATGATCCACAGGGTTGTATACTGCATACATACTTGGATAATAAATGTGCCGTGAATGTTAATGGGATGCAAGCAGATACATAGTCGTGATTAAAATAAATACTGAGAAAATCATAATTATGGCCAAACAACCAGAGTAAGGAAAGCAAAGGATTAGGAAACACAGCTAAATGAAACTACCCAAAAAGTCTTATCAACATAAATTCTAATAATGTGAAATCTATATTCCCATCAAGCATGAAATAAAATATTCTATACAAATATGCACCTATTCAATGTACTGACAGGCAATATCTGCAACTTGTGTGGCATTGTGATAGTTATTTTTTGTATTCGTTATGTTGAAAGATATTAGAGCTGGAATTTAGAGCTTTAATTTCTTTATAGACAATAGACAATAGACAGTAGGTGCAGGAGTAGGCCATTCAGCCCTTCTAGCCAGCACCGCCATTCGCTGTTATCATGGCTGATCATACACAATCAGTACCCCATTCCTGCCCTGTCCCCATATCCCTTGACCCTGCTATCTATAAGAGCTCTATCTAACTTTCTCTTGAATGCATCCAGAGACTTGGCCTCCACTGCCTTCTGGTGCAGAGCATTCCACATAACCACCACTTTATATCCACATATCCATCTTTAATATGTGATGTGAGAGATAAGCCTACCAGATCCAATATAACCCACCGATCACTTTTAGATTCTAATCAACGGCTCTTTGTTTTAACTTCAAATTTTGAGTAATGGTTTATATTATTTTATCAATTTGATGTCCTGGGATGATGAATGAGTTAAAAAGCTTGCTCATAAAATCCTTTATAATTACAATTTATTTTAAAACAAACAGCAGATATCTACAAATTTTTATTGACAGACAACATGTCCCTATAAACTCCAGTATAATGTTTTTATAATCTTTATTAGAACTAGGGAAAAAAAACAAAAAAACAGATTTTTTCCCCTCTGAGAAAGTGACAGTTCCACTTAACAATCAACTAGTTGTGAATAGGTGGTTAATGCTTTAGCAACATAAGACCAGACGACCAGGAGACATAGGAGCAAAATTAGACCATTTGATCCATTGAATCTGCTCCGGCATTCCATCATG
The DNA here is from genome assembly GCF_030144855.1 of Hypanus sabinus. Classification (NCBI taxonomy): domain Eukaryota; kingdom Metazoa; phylum Chordata; class Chondrichthyes; order Myliobatiformes; family Dasyatidae; genus Hypanus; species Hypanus sabinus. The sequence goes on from NC_082719.1 coordinate 75,644,520, forward strand.
GCTGATGCACCATCCCTCTCAACACCATTCTCCTGTCTTCTCTCCATAACCATTGATTCCATTATTAACGACAAAAGTATCAAATTGCAACCTATGATGGTGGTGGATGTGGGATAGATTTCAACACTTATGAGAAATTTGGATAGGTACGTAGATGGGAAGCATACGGAAGGCTGTGGTCCAGGTGCAGGTTGATGGGACAAGGTAAATTAATAGTTTGCCATAGAAAGGGCCTTTTTCTGTGCTGTACTGTTCTATGCATTGGTCTAGACTAGGCATCTGTCTAGTGGTTACTGGTCACTGGTTCAAGCCTCAGCTGAGATAGTGTGTTGTGTCGTTCAGCAAGGCACTTAACAACACATTGCTCTGCGACGACCCCGGTGCTAAGCTGTTTGGGTCCTAGTGCCGGTCCCTTGGACAACATCGATGGCGTGGAGAGAGGAAGGCTTGCAGCTTGGGCAACTGCCGGTCTCACATACAACCCTGCCCAGGCCTGCACCTTGTAAAACCTTCCAAGGCACAAATCCATGGTCTCACGAGACTAACAGATGCCTTTAAAACTGTTCTATGACTCTATAGATCTGTAACTTTTGCATTAAATATACCCAATGACCTGGCCTCCACAGCCACTTGCAGCAATGGATTTCACAGGTTCACTACCCTCTGCCTAAAGAAGTTTCTCCCCATCCCTGTTCTAAAGGGACATCCTTGTATTCTGAGGCTACACTCACTAGTCCCCTTATAGGAAACACCCTCTCCACCTCCACTCTATCTGGGCCTTTCAATATTTCATAGGTTTCATCCTGACACAATGGGATGGAAATCTTTAATGGTTAGATGGTGACTGATACCCCTTCACCACAAGCCCGGATTTACCTACAAGTCCAAGGAAGGGTCTGTAGAGTACTGAAGGGATGGATAAATTTCCTGTTGACGTCTTCAACATTCTGCACCACTTCTTTTATCTGATCTCAAATGTAAGCCTACCTGTGGTTTGATTTAGCTTCATTAACATTTAATAAATTAACATGCGTTAAATGTGGTCTACCTGCCATTCACCAGGTCTGAGCTGTGCAGGGATCTGTGATTGTGAGACCACAAAAGGAAGTGACTACAAGAAACTTGTGAAAGGCTAGGTTTCACCGTTCAGGAGTAATATAATTGTGGATGGCTCATTGTATAAACCAGTGTGCCAATGCAGGCTATTCCAACACATTCATCAAATTAAATTGAGCAACTGAGAAAAGAGTTAAATGGATATCTAAGGAAACAAAGTGGAAAGTTGCAAGAACTGAAATGTTACTGTAAAACCAAACAGTTATTGTGCTGCCTTTCACATTTAACTTAAGTGCCTTAAAGCCATCTTCTGCTTTGATAGGATTGCCTTCAGTTTTCAATTATCTTTTAATCTGTGATATACCAAGTGAGGAACTTGTACAGGTTCCTTGCCAAAAAAAAAATCCCTCACCCCTCCACTCTTCTTCTGCTCTCTATTCTGGCTTTTACCTCTTCTCACTTTACCCTGGGTCCCCTCCTCCTTCCCTTTCTCCTATGGTCCACTCTCCTCTCCTATCAGATTTCTTCTTCTCCAGCCCTTTACCTTTCCTACCCACCTGGCTTCACCTATCACCTTCCAGCTCGTCCTCCTTCCCCTTCCCCCAGGTTTTTAATCTGGCAACTTCCCCTTTCCTTTTCAATCCTGAAGAAGGATCTTGGCACAAAATGTCAGCTGTTTATTATTTTCCATAGATGCTGCCTGACCTGCCGCGTTCCTCTGGCACTTTGTGTGTGTAACTTTACATTTTCCTTGATAATAGAGAACAGGTACAATTTTAGGCAAAAGTTGCAAAATTCATGGGTTTGCATTACAAATTTACAGCAGAAGATTCACCTTCAGAAATGAATGAGGCCCAAATTAAACACCCAACTAAACTAAATTTAAGCTCCAAATTAGTGAAAACTCATTTTAACATTAATGAGAAAGAGAGAAAAGGGAATGTGGAATGTACACAGGAGGATCGCAAAACACACAGCTATGGGAAAAGGCAAATAAAAATCAGGCATAAAAATTGTTAACTAGAGCAAGGTCTCTGTTATGTGACTGAGAAATATCTCAAAAACCAGAAATAAAAATTGTTTGAAGTTAAATCAATGAAAGAGCATGGAACCATTTCTGGGAGGGGTTGGGAGGGGGTGGGAGAGACTGGGGAATCAGACCCAACAGGTTCCCATAGCGAAAAGGTCACTGTCCCAAACCTACACTGCCTGAGATATCATACTCTATTCTTCTTTCCTTCCAAATGAGGGAGTTGAGGTGTGGGGGTGTTAACAACCAAAAGCTACAAATTAAACCTGAGCCAGTTGCTGCAGAGAAGACATGGCCATCATCAGCTTCCTGTTATTCTCTGAATGGAGGCAGGGCCAGTGAGGTCACAGAAGGCATAACATTCTCAAGAGTTTTTTTTATGGATATTCTTTGTACAAAACAAGTTTTCACCAGTTTAGATTTATAAACACAGGTACAAATTTCTGTACAGCAATCTCCCCAAACACCTTTATGAAGTTGACCAGATGAGTGTGCATTTTCAATTATCTTGAGAACGATGTGGATGAAATGGATCCATTTGAAATTTAATTTAGGATCAGAAACCAAAATCATTATGAGATTGGCTAAATTGAAATACGAAGGTTTGGATTTTGAAGGGGCCTATGCATATGAAGCTTTCAGGAGTGTTACAGAGTATTATGTTTCAGAGATGATAGAGGGCTCTTCATTGAATTTGAGAATGCAATGAAGGCCAAGTGACATGAAGGAAAGACATCCTGCACTGAGAGATGGGGGAGTAGTTGAACTGGGCAAGTTGTTGAACATTGGAATGCGGTGGGGAAGGAGAATTCATGGGGAATTGAGGTGGCCTAGTTTAACAACATACCAGAAAGTCCTTTGATTTTCTTTATTTTAGTTGTATTCTTTCTTGTAAAAGTCATTTAAAATTTATGTTTAGGTTTTTCCTATGAATGCTGTTGGTATAACACTATGTGCCTGTGATGATGCTACAAGTAAGTTTAAATTGCATTTTTGCAACTTGTGCATATATGCTGTTGCGCACATGAGAAATAAAGTTGCATTTGACTTTGATTTTGACATACTGTAGGTCTGGGAAATAACAAGGAACAACTTGGAGAAATCCATTCTGGAGGTATCCACAGCAGGGCATAGGGATCTAAAGTATCATTAAAGCTGATGATACTGAAAGGTGGGTAGAGATGATCTTGATGGCAGCCTGTATGACAACAACTCCAGATCAAATAGGGCAGTGAGACATCGGTCTTCGTGGACAATGGGGACCTAAATACAACATTTAGCAACATCTGGACAGGACAGCTTTGCCTTCACAAGAATAACTAGAAAAAAAGTTCCTCTTTGACTTACTTCAGTTAAGAAACTTAATTTATTTTTAAAAAATAGTCTCAAGATTGTTTTTTTTTTAAAAAACAGCTTCAGGATCGTTTTGTTCTCTTAAATCAGGTATCAGTACTGTAATATTACAGTTCTTAGCTGTAATATTAACAGAGGAAGTGAAAATTGTCACTAGAGCAAGACATTCTAGAGTAATTCCAGGTAAGTGATCCCCCAACCCATTGAAGTAATGTCTATTTCCACTGAATCCCAACAATGTAAAGAGACATCATTTGTACCCAAGTCTAATTGCAAGCCACTTCAGCAAGACATCTTCAGCCTAGTCCCTGTACCTTCCCATCATATAAATATAATTTCAAAGGAAGCACAACAGTGCCTCTACTTCCTTAGGGGTCTGTAGAGATTTGGTGTGTCATCAAAACCCTTGGCAAATTTCTATAGATATGTGGTAGAAAGTGTGCTGACTGGCAGCATTATGGCCAGGTATGGGAACACCAATGCCTTTGAGTAGAAAATTCTACAAAAGGTACTGGATCCAGTCCAGTACATCACAGGCAAAACCCTCCCAGCCATTGAGCACATCTACATGAAATGTAGAAAAGCAGCATCTCATCATCAAAGATCCTCACCATCCAGACCAGGCTCTTTTTTCACTGCTGCCATCAGATAGAAGGTACAGGACTCACACAACTAGGTTCAAGAACAGTTGAACTAAAGGGGATAACTACACTCATAGAAAAAATCTACAGATGCTGGAAATCCAAACAACACACACAAAATGCAGGAGAAACCCAGCAGGCCAGGCAGCATCTATGGAAAAGAGTACAGTCGACAGTTTGGGCCGAGACCCTTCAGCAACTCTTTTATCTTGTTATTTCATGCTCATTATTTATTGCTTTTTAATTATATCTGCATTTTCACTGTTTGTAGTCCATTGATCCTATTTACAGTTACTGTTCAATATTTATGCCCTCAGATGGAGGATCTCTGGGTTGTATGTGGTGACATATATGTACTCTGATAATAAAATTTTACTTTGAATTTTGAACTTTATCTTCAACTTAAGGCCAAGTTCCAGTTTCAGAGAATCAGCTGACTTTAATGAGATGATCTAATTCCTAGGAGGTTTTATATCACAGAAACAACTTATCTTACAAGGAACACTCAGCTTTTTTGACAGAACAACAGGGTAAGTGTCAAATTTCAACCAATTGATTAGACATCACAATAGCCCTGTCCATTACAAGTTGGAAGTGTCACTTCACCATGATTGGGGAATCACAGAAGTGGCACATTTTCTTATGAGAGTGCTTATTTCCCCTGGTAAGCTTTGCAATGCCAGAGAGAAATCAGCTTCATAAAAGAATATTTCAGTAATATTTTCCTGTGCTTTGCAGGCTGCGAAATACGTTTGTATTTTAGACCATCAATCATTAAGTTTATAAAATTACCTTGTAATATTTGGTTCTTGTCCAAAATGTAAATATTCCATCAAATCTCATGCTCTAAGTTAGCATTTGTCTTTTACTTGCACACGCAATGCTATTAATCCTATATGAACTTCCAAATTAGGATCAAAAATGGGCCAGTCATACTCTGCTTGGGAGATATTCGATAGGAGTTAACAGTGCTTGGGAGATATTATATAGGAGTTATCAGTGCTTGGGAGATATTATATAGGAGTTATCAGTGCTTGGGAGATATTAGATAGGAGCTAACAGTGCTTGGGAGATATTAGATAGGAGTCAACAGTGCTTGGGAGATATTAGATAGGAGTTAACAGTGCTTGGGAGATATTAGTAGTTAACAGTGCTTGGGTGATATTAGATAGGAGTGAACAGTGCTTGGGAGATATTAGGAGTTAACAGTGCTTGGGAGATATTAGTAGTTAACAGTGCTTGGGAGATATTAGATAGGAGTTAACAGTGCTTGGGAGATATTAGTAGTTAACAGTGCTTGGGTGATATTAGATAGGAGTTAACAGTGCTTGGGTGATATTAGATAGGAGTGAACAGTGCTTGGGAGATATTAGATAGGAGTTATCAGTGCTTGGGGGATATTAGATAGGAGTCATTGGTGCTTGGGAGATATTAGATAGGAGTTATCAGTGCTTGGGAGATATTAGATAGGAGTCATTGGTGCTTGGGAGATATTAGATAGGAGTTATCAGTGCTTGGGGGATATTAGATAGGAGTCATTGGTGCTTGGGAGATATTAGATAGGAGTTATCAGTGCTTGGGGGATATTAGATAGGAGTCATTGGTGCTTGGGAGATATTAGATAGGAGTTATCAGTGCTTGGGAGATATTAGATAGGAGTCATTGGTGCTTGGGAGATATTAGATAGGAGTTAACAGTGCTTGGGGGATATTAGATAGGAGTCATTGGTGCTTGGGAGATATTAGATAGGAGTTAACAGTGCTTGGGGGATATTAGATAGGAGTCATTGGTGCTTGGGAGATATTAGATAGGTGTTAACAGTGCTTGGGGGATATTAGATAGGAGTCATTGGTGCTTGGGAGATATTAGATAGGAGTCATCATGCTTGGGAGATATTAGATAGGAGTCATTGGTGCTTGGGAGATATTAGATAGGTGTTAACAGTGCTTGGGAGATATTAGATAGGAGTCATCATGCTTGCACTTTTAGTCATTGATAATAAACCTCTTGAACTATGCTCTTCACCTGCCACTACATGACCATTTTAATGAAGACATAGAGATGATTGGAATAATACTCTCTGCCATTCAAGCATTTTTCCCACACTGTGCAAATACTCATTATAATTGGGAATATCATTCCCAGCTTCCTCCTCCAGTACATCATTTGGAGCACCACCCTCCCCCATTTTCTACATGACCTTTGCTCCTGTACTGTACAATCGAGTCCAGTGTCAGTACAATAGTCAGCTGTTTTTTAAACCTGCGATAGTGTGAAAAAAGTTCTCCTAACTACCCACATTACTTCGGTTTGACTTACACAGATCTTCAGCTTTAAAGCAGGGTTTAGAAGAGATAAGTACCGTATAATTCTTGGTCCTTTTAAGTGCTTAATCGTTATCGGTCTTATCTGATTCCCTTCTAATTGATTCCTCATGCAAGGTCCAGTTGAAACCAACTTCTTACAATAATTCCAGGATACTACCTCTTTGAGCTAATCGTGGACAATTACCCACTTTGGGCACAAAACCTCCTGTTCTTCAAAGTCTTCACATTCTCAATGGGCTTGGTGAATAAAATATTTTACCAGATATTTACAGACAAACCAGCTGGAGCATTCCTAGTTACAACTATCTCGAAGACCTCTTGCTCCTTAATTCTGGCTTCTGACATCCATCATTCCACCACTGATAACTGTGCCAAGCCCTTTTACAGAATGAGATCTTGAATTCTCTCCCTAATTTTCTCCAATGTTCTCTCTTCCTTTAAAACATTTCTTATCTTCTTTAACCAAAACTCCCTATTTCAATACCTCTTTGGTAAAAATTTTTGTGCCTTCACTTTAGTGAAGTACAATGTGGCATTTTACTGCACCACTATGGGAATATTTTCACTACACAGATTGCAAAAAACTTTAAAGGCAGCGTTTTCTCAATGGCATCTAGGGAGAAGCACCATATCATTATCTTCTGGATGAGCAATGAATAACTAAAATGTACAGTTAGTGGCCATTTTATGAGACACAGGAGTGCAACTTAGTGTGGTCTTCTGCTAATGTGACACATCCACTTCAAGATTCAACATGTCCATTCAGAGCTGCTCTTTTGTACACAACTGTTGTAACATCATTTGAGTTACAGTCACCTTCCTTTCAGTTTGAACCAGTCTGGCCATTTCCCCTCTGACCTCTTTCATTAACAAGGTGTTTTTGTTCAGCGAACTGCCACTCACTGGAGTTTCTTTGTTTCTTGCGCAACTTTTCTGTGAACTCTGGAGACTTACGTGTGAAAATCCCAGGAGATCAGCAGTTTCTGAGGTGCTCACACCATCTCATATAGCACCAACAATCATTCCATGGTTAAAGTCACTTATTTTAAGTTCAAATTCAAGTTTAATTATCATTCGACCGTACATGAATACAGCCAAATGAAATAGCATTCCTCCAGGGCCAAGGTATGAAACATACACAGCACAACACAGCACAAAGACCACACAGAACATTTAAGATAGCAAGCAAACATGAAGTCACTCAAAAAAGAAATATAGCCCAAGTCCATGAGTGACATGTTCCGCATATCGATGAGGCAGGTCCTAGCAGTCCACAGATGAATGCACACACACAATCCAGCTTGTCATTCCACCAAATGCTAGAGGTCAGCACTGATGGGAGATGCCAGCTCTCCACGGACCATGAACGTCACGCTACACTGCCTCTGGTGTCTCCCCTCCTGGACGGCTAAAGCTGGGGCCACGGAGCTCCTCTGCTATCTGGTATGCCAACAAACAAGGGAAACAGGCCTGCAGCATCTTAGACTAACAATGTCCAACAGGGTCTTGCAATCTGAAGAAGAAAGTCCAAGACAATCACCCGGTGTGACACTGCTTTTGCACACGGTGCAAAAGCACACCAACTCCGAAGCCTTCAGCTGCTTCCTGTAGCAGGCAACAACACGTCCACACCAAGTCCAGCTCTTCCACCAACAAGCACCTCATTAATGAGGTAGACCTGCAGAATCCAAAGTTCTTAAAGCCCACCATTGTAAAAAGGACGTTTAAGTTTAGGAGGGTTAATGGCACCTAATGGCGACTCCTTTTCTTTGCATCTTCGGAAACAGCTCTATCGCCATCTTATTTTTCCCTTGCACGGTTGTATTGAAGACCCTGGAGTTACATGCTGACTACGGTTCTTTGCAGGAACGGGTTCTGCTCTCGGGATTCCATAACTGGCCATTGTTCGGCATGCCAAAGGCTCAGCCTAAGATTCGGGCTCGGATTCAGAAGCCTTGGAGCTCAGGGCTCTGGTGACGGGCGGATCGAGGGTCACTGTCATGACAGGAGACCCTTGTGTCGTTGGGGGAGTCGAAATATCTACAGCTGTGTGCCTGGAGACCCGGGATCTATGTGATCTTCAGGAACAAAGATCGATAAAAGTGACGCAACAGACTTTTAGCATGGTAAACCAGCAAGATGTTACATCTCTCTGCTCGCTTGAAAATGGAGACACCACTTTGTCCCTTAGGGAGAGAGAGAACCTGTGGTATATCGAATACCAGGTGGAACAAGAAGTCTTTGGGGGTAACTGCAAGTCTGTGCCTTTGCTGTTACTTTGCTCGTACTTGAGTGCTTGGTGGTGGGAGCCAATGCTTATATTTGCTGGTGGGCGGAGGGGGATTGGTGCTCACTGCCGCTTACACGCAAAAGTGGGGAGCTGGGGGAGACTTTGGGGTTTAAACATTTAACTGTCTTTCATTCTTTGGGGGCACTCCTCTGCTTTAGTGGATAGTTGTGAAGACAAAGCATTTCAGGATGCATATTGTATACATTCCTCCAACATTAAATTGAAACCTTTGAACCTTTGAAATGTCAAAATCACTTTTAGTTGGCCCCCGAGAACCCACTGGGTCCAAGCGTGCCACCATCTTACCAAGAGATCATGTTTCTTCTTCCCCATTCTGATGTTTTGTCTGAATAGCAACCAAACCTCTTGAGCATGTCTGCATACTTTTACGCATTGAGTTGATTGGCCGATTAGATATTTGCATTAACAAGCAGGTGTACTTAATAAAGTGGCCACTTAGTGCAAATGTATATTCTTCTTGTTTTTCATTTTTCTTGCTCTGAAATGAATGATTTCTGCCAAGGTGGAGCTTGGTTTCTCATCTTACCCTGAGGTACTCGTTTAGTTGAACCAACTAACTGCCCATCTCTAACTGCCTTTGAGAAAGAGGTAATGAGCTGACTTGTTGAACGGCTGAAGTCTTTGAGACGCATTAGGGAGGGAGTTTCATGACTTTAGTTGAACAATAAGGGATCTACGTACTGCATTTCCAACTCAGGATAATGCTGTGTGGTTTTGAGGGCAATTTCTTGGGGGTGGTGCACCCATGCTTTTGCTGGCCTCGTACTTTCAGATGGTTGAAACTGTGAGTTTGGAGTCTTGATTACCTCACGCCCAACCAAAAGCCCTGGCTGAAAACTAAGGTGTGCCCTCTACTGAAAGCCCAGGACGCTGCCTCTAAGTCTGGTGACAGAACTGTTCTCAGACCAGCCGGGAGAAACCTCAGCTTAGGTATCAAGATGGCTATGACCACCTAAGCTTAAAAAGTACAGTAACACCTGCCTGGACAATTCCAGGCATACAGAATGTAGCTGAGCGTCAAAGGCATTACTGACTACACAAGGAAAAATGGCATTAGTTATTTTACCAATGGCGTCTCTGTCACTGATGCTCTGAACAGCTTTTATGCACACTTCAAGGCATGCAACACAGCATCAGCCACGAAAGCTATCTCTCTTCAAGCTGAGCAGCCATTGTTAGTTACACAAGCAGACATGAGATGGACTCTGCAGAGAGTCGACCCTCTGTAACGTAGCTGGGCCAGACGACATCCCAGGCTGAGTACTCAGGGAGTGTGCAAACCAGCTCAACGATGTCTTCAAGGGCATCTTCAACACTTTGCTCGTCCATTTGCTGTCCCCACATGCTCCAAATCGGCCACCACCATCCTTGTACCAAGGAACTCTCCACCTTCACACCTTCAGAACTAAAAAATTACTGACTAGTGTCACTGATGCCAACCTTCATGAAGTGCTTTGAACAGCTGGTAATGGCACACACCATTCCTGCCACATTGGACACTCACCAATATGCTTACTGACAGAACCACTCTACGACAGATACCATACCATATGCACCTGGGCTGACACACCTAGGAAACGAGGATACGTGTCAGAACGCAGTTTCTGGAGCTCAGTTCAGCATTTTCACTACTATTCCACAGAACTTTGGTGAATAAAGTTCTACTCCTCAGTCTAAATGCGCCCCGTGCAACGAGGTGTTGGACTTCCTACCAACAGACCTCAGATAGTCAGGATACACAACTGCTCCTCCCTCCCCATCATCCTCAACACAGGGGTCCCCAGGCCTGTGTACTGAGCCCATTACTGTACACTCTGCTGATACATGACTGCACGGCCAAACACGGGAGCAATAACATTGTCAAGTTCACCGATGATACAACACTGCTGGGGCTCATCACCAACAATAGTGAGGTGGCTGACAGAGAGAAGTTAGAAGAGCTCAATGCCTGGTGCCAAGAGGCAAAGAACCTCTTCCTCAATGTCAACAAGACACAGGAGATGGTTACTGACGTGACAACTCGCACCACTCACCCCCTCTTTATATCGGCGGCACTGCAGGGGAAACTGCCAGCAGTTTCAAAATCCTGCGAGTAAACATCTCACCAGCCTCCCAGAGACCTCCTACACAATCAGGAAAGCTCTTCGCTGCTTCTGCATTCTGAGAAAGCTGAAGAGAGCTGGACTATGCACATCTACACTCACGTCGTTCTACAGAAGAGCAGTAGAGAGCATCCTGGCATGCTGCATCACAGCACAGTACGAAAACTGCACTGCAGCAGATAGAAAGGTGGTCAAAACTGCCCAATGCATCACCGGCACCAGCTTAGTCACCATCAAGGTGTTGGAAAAGGGCTACCGATGTCATGAAGCATCCCACCCACTTGCTCCATGGACTGCTTGCACCAGTCCCACCAGGGAGGAGGCTATATAGCATCCCCACTAGGATCACCAGTCTCAAAAACAGTTACTTTCCCCAAAGCAGTAAGGCTGATCAACACCTCCAGTCACCAACCCACCCAACCACACCCCAGCCACCACTACCTTATCATTTCCTGTCAGTCACTTTACGTACAGACACTCCTGTGCCTAGCGTCACTTTATGGACATACACTCCATATATGTGTATAAGCTACCTTACGTATTTATATTTATTGTGATTGTTATTATTATCATTATTATTGTATTTTATCTCAAGTCCTGTGGTTGTTGTGATGCATCTAGTGTGATAGTGTAGTGGGTAGTGCTTGTCGCTGTCACTTCAGCTTCCATCTCTGGGTAGCAGTCTCACAAAATGAAGAGCTGAATGTGCAAGTCTCTCCCTGCCAACACGTAGCCTCTCCAACAGCAAGCCTCAAGTAGAGCCTCCTCACTGGTGACACATGGAAACTCAATTCCTTTTGGACTCAGGCTGAGCTACAGAGGATGGGGAGGAGGTCTGGCCCCTGCACACAGGCCCAGCAGTGTGTGGACATGCCCTGGTGCTTGCGAACCAGATCCCCAGCTGTGGGTAAATGGCCCCACTGCCTTTTGGGGAGCCACAGGAGAGATGAAGTCTATGGGAGCAAACCCAGACAACAAATCTGGGGTAGAGCTTCTAAGGCAGCTGAACGTCCTTCCAGCAGCTCCTGCAGCCAAGCTGGTGCCAAGCATATTGCTTTGCACTCCTTTGAACGACACTGATGAGGCCGAGAGGCGGATTTTGACGACTGGGCATCTCAGGATCTCCAGTCCTTCCTCCTAGGCTTGTGCCCTGAAGAGGTCACTCTATTGTCACTGTTCACAACAACAGATCAGCACAGAAAGCCGCAGTTACAAGTGATAAGCCCTCAATGATCAGCGTAGGTAACAGGCTTTATGGGCCGTCTTCGATGGTGGGAGGGATCTTCACGTCCTACTGGTCAGCTACTGCCCACCTCAACCTGGGCAACCCTGGCCAATAGGGTGTTGATCAGCCATGGTCTGCCTGCTTCAATGGGTGCTTGGAGCTCAGAGACTGCAAACTTCACAACAAGCACCTTCACCGCCTGGGACAGCATTCACTTGCAGACGCTACAGTAAGACCAGCCACTCCAGAATTGGACTGTACAGCCATAGCTCTACAATGGGCTGACCCAGCACTCACTATATTTTCATTGTCCGTTGAGACAGACAGAAGCCATCATCATCATCATTAAAATCTTTATGTTATTTTGTTTCTCCTTCTGCTGTCTTCAATCTAGAGTAACAATTATTTCATTCTCATTTACACTTATCTACTGAAAATGGCATTAAACACTCTTGAATCTTCGAGTTGTTGACGTGGCTCCTGGTACAAAGTGCTGTTGATGTGTGATGGTGGTGGTGGTGGGGTGAATGAATCTTGTGAATGGGGTGCCTATCAAACAGGCTGTTATGAGCTGAATGGTGTCAAGCTTTCTGAGTGCTTTTGAAGTCACACTCACCCAGGCAGGATGATATTCCATCACTCTCCTGACTTGAAGTCGTGGAGGCTAGGTTGTTAGAGTATTTAAGGCAGAGATTGATAGGTTCTTGTTTGGACATGGTATCAAAGGTTACAAGGAGAAGACCAGGGAATGAGGCTGAGAAGGGGACAAAGGGATCAGTCATGATTGAATGGTGGAGCAGACTAGATGGGCCAAATGGCCTAATTCTGATCCTTATGGTCTTATGGAGACTGGACAAGTTTTGGCCTGTACAGCCATAGCTCTACAATTACTCACCATAGGGTTCCTGGCCTCCGACATGTTTTTGCAAAAGCATTGTGTACATGACTACTCCAGATCAGTTTCCCTTAGTGGTAACCAACAGGATTTTAATCGTGGGGAATTCAGTGATGTTAAAACCATTGAATTTCAGGTGATGTTAGCTGGCTTTTCTCTTGAGGATAGTGTCGTTGTCTGGCACTTGTGAGTCACGAATTTTACTTGCCATGTGTCAGCCTGGGCAGTGATATTGTCCAGGCCTTGGTGCATTTGGTTGCCGATTCTTTCATTAGGAATTGTGAATGACCACAGAACAGGCCCTTCAGCCCATGATACTGAGCTGAACTTTCAACCTACTCCAAAATCAATCTAACCTTCCCCTTCAACATGGCTCTTCATTTTCCTTTTACATCCCTCTATACTTCCCTCCAGTCACCTTAGAAATATGCCTTCTCAAATTAGCACATGCTGACCACTTGCTGCCTCATAATATCTTGTACTCCTCTATCAAGTCATCTCTCATTCTCACACAAAATGCTGGTAGAACACAGCAGGCTAGGCAGCATCTATAGGGAGAAGCGATGTCGACGTTTCGGGTCGAGACCCTTCGTCAGGACTAACCGAAAGGAAAGATAGTAAGAGATTTGAAAGTAGAGGGGGGAGGGGGAAATGCGAAATGATAGGAGAAGACCGGAGGGGGTGGGATGAAGCTAAGAGCTGGAAAGGTGATTGGCGAAAGTGATACAGAGCTGGAGAAGGGAAAGGATCATGGGACGGGAAGTCTAGGGAGAAAGAAAGTGGGGGGGGGGGATCACCAGAGGGAGATGGAGAACAGGCAAACAACTAAATATGTCAGGGATGGGGTAAGAAGGGGAGGAGGGGCATTAACAGAAGTTAGAGAAGTCAATGTTCATGCCATCAGGTTGGAGGCTACCCAGCCGGTATATAAGGTGTTGTTCCTCCAACCTGAGTTTGGATTCAATGATTATTTAGTTGTTTGCCTGTTCTCCATCTCCCTCTGGTGCTCCCCCCCCCCCACACTCCTTTCTTTCTCCTCAGGCCTCCCATCCCATGATCCTTTCCCTTCTCTAGCTCTGTATCACTTTCGCCAATCACCTTTCCAGCTCTTAGCTTCATCCCACCCCCTCCGGTCTTCTCCTATCATTTCGCATTTCCCCCTCCCCCCTCTACTTTCAAATCTCTTACTATCTTTCCTTTCGGTTAGTCCTGACGAAGGGTCTCGACCCGAAACGTCGACATCGCTTCTCCCTATAGATGCTGCCTAGCTTGCTGTGTTCTATCAGCATTTTGTGTGTGTTGTTTGAATTCCCAGCATCTGTAGATTTCCTCATGTTTGACCTCTCATTCTCCGCCATTCTCAACAGAAAAGCCTTAGCTCGCTTAACCTTTCCTCACAACACATGCTCTCTAATTCAGGCAACTTCCTGGTAAATTTTCTCTGTGCCCTCTCTGAAGTTTCCACTTCCTCCCTATAATAAGGAACATAATACTCCAAGTATGATTTAATCGGAGTTTTACAAAGCTGGTACTCAATTCCCTGACAAATGAAGACCAACACTCCACTTACCTTCTTAACTGCCCTATAAACTTCAAAAAATCTATGGACAAGGACACCAAGATCACTCTTTTCTTCCACATTGCCTTCAAGTTCAACCTTCCAAAGACTATCACTTCACTCTTCTTTGAATTAAACTCCATCTGCCACTTCCCAGCCCAGCTCTGCATCCTGTTGATTTCCCTTTGTAACCTATGACATTCTTCTACACTGTCGACAACACCACCAACCTCTCATCATCTGCAAACCTAATAACTCAAGCTTCCACTCCCTGACCTACAAGGCCTCTAAAAAGAATTCACCCTCCTTGGAATTTTCATATTTTATTGTTTTACAACACTGATTCACAGTGGATTTAATTTGTCTTTTTTGACACTGATCAACAGAGAAGTATCTTTCATGTCAAGCTGAAAACAGATCTCCACAAAGTGATCTAAATTAATTATAAACATAGAACACAAAATAATTGATTGCATAAGTATTTACCCCCTTTAACTTGACACACCAAGTCATCACTGGTGCAGCCAATTGGTTTTAGAAGTCACATAATTAGCTAAATGGGGATCAGTCAAAGTGTTTCATTTGGTTGTAGTAAAAATGCACCTGTATCTGGAAGAATACTCCAAGCAATTCTGTAAAAAGGTTGTTTACCAGGAGATTAGTGAAGAAGGCCACCAAGAGACCGATGGCAACTCTGGAGGACTTGTGGGAGACTCTGAAGTCAGCTGGAAGAAGGTTCTATGGTCTGATGAAACCAAAATTGAGCTTTTCAGCCATCAGACTGAACACTATGTTTGACAGAGCCGAACACTGCACATCACCAAAAACACTCAATCTCTATCATAGTGATGGCTGCATCATCCTGTGTGGATGCGTCACTGCAGCAGGACCTGGAAACCTTGTGAAGGTAGAGGGTAAAATGAATACAGCAAAATACAGGGAAATCCTGGAGGAAACCTGATGCAGTCTGCAAGGGAACTGCAACTTGGGAGAAAATGCATAAAGCCAAAGCTTCACAGGAATGACTTAAAACAACAAAGTTAATGTCCTGGAGTGGCCAAGTTAGAGTCCAGATATCAAAGCAATTGAGAATTTGTGGCTGGACTTGAAAAGGACTGTTCACTCATGATCCCCAAGCAATCTGACAGAGCTTAAACAGTTTTTTAAAAAATAGGGAAAAATGCAGTGTCCAAATGTGCAAAGCTGATAGAGACCAATCCACACAGACTCAAGGCTGTAATCGCTGCCAAAGGTGCAGACTTTCACTTCCTTCAATACTTAATACTGACTTGAAGGGAGTGAATACTTATGCAATCAATTATTTTGTGTTTTATATTTGTAATAAATCTAGGTTAATTTGTAGAGATCTGTTTTCACTTTGACACAGAAGAGTCTTTTTCTGTTGATCAGTGTCAAAAAAAGCCAAATTAAATCCACTGTGATTCAATGTTGTAAAACAATACAATATGAAAACTTCTAAGGAGGTGAATACTTTTTACAGGCAAAATAAATCATTTATGAATGTCACAAGGAGCAGGAGTCCTAGAATAGATGCCTGCTGAACACTACTAGTTACATTCCTTCAAGCAGAATACGCACCATCTAAAACCACACTTTGACTTCTGTGGTTAAACCAATTCTGAATACATGCAGCATGTTTCCCTGAAGCCCATGCCTCATGACTTGCTGAATCATCTTACCATGAAGAATTTTGTCGAATACCATACTAATGTCCGTATAGACCACATCCACCCGTCTACCTTCATCACTTAGTTTTGTTACTTGTCAATCAGGATTGTGAGGTATGACCTGCCCCTCACAAAGCCATGTTGACTATCCCTAATCTCCAAAAGCTTATAAATCCTGTCTCTAAGAATCCTTCACCACTGATGTAAGACTTGCTGGTCTATAATTCCCCGGTTACCCCTACTCCCTTTCTTGAACAAAGGAATAACAGTAGTCACCCTCCAATCTTCTGGTACTATTCCTGTGGCCAGTGGAGATGCAAAGATCATCATCAATCATGCAGCAACCTCTTCCCACACTTCCTTTAATTACCTGGGGTATATCCCATCCGACCCCAGAGACTTATTCATCCTAATGTTCATCAAAGGTTCCAGCACATCCTCTTTCTCAACCTCAACATGTCCCAGCACATTCGTCTGTTATATGCTGACTTCACATTCATCAACATCCCACTCACTTGTTAGTACTGAAGCTAAGTATTTATTAAGGACCTCCCTTACTTCCTCTGACTTCAAGTACATGTTTCCTCTATTGTCGCTGATTGGTCCTACCCTCAATCTAGTCATCCTCCCGTTCCTCATGGATGTGTAGATTGCCTTTGGGTTTTCCTTAATCCTACTTGCCAGGCCTCCTCACGGCCACTTCTTGCTCTCGTAAGTCCATTATTAAACTCCTTCCTGGCTGCCTTGTAACTCTCCAGAGCCCGTTCTGATCTTGGCTTCCTAAATCTTAAATATGCTTTCTTCTTCCTAGATGTTTCACATATTTTGTCAATCATAGTTCCTTTGCCCTATCATTCTTTCCCTGCCTCAACGGGACAAACCTCTCCAGAACCCCAAGCAAGTTGTTCCTAAACAACCTCCACATTTATGTTGTATATTTCTTACATCTGTTCCCAATTTACACTCCCGAATTCCTGCCCAATAGCATCATTACTAACTTTCCCACAATTAAACACTTTCCCATACTGCTCTTGGCAGGTAAGGAGATAAGGTGAAAGGGAAATGGGATTCAGAATGGTGAAGGGGAGCAATCACTGGAATTTTGAGAAATAAATGTTCATGCCATCAGGTTGGAGGCTACCCAGCTGGAATATAAGGTGTTGCTCCTCCAACTTGAGAATGGGCTCACCACAGCAGTAAAGGAGACCATGGACTGACATATCGGAATAGAAATGGGAAGTAGAAGTGAAGTGTCCATATAGACCGGGAGATCCCGTTTTCTCTGATGGATGGAGCATAGGTGCTCAGTGAAGTGGTCTCCAAATCTACATTGGGTCTCACTGGTATATAGAAAGCCACATCGGGAGTACCGGGCACAGTAAATGACTCCAACAGACTCACAGGTGAAGTGTTGCTTCACCTGGAAGGACTGTTCGGGGCCCTGAATATGAGTGAGGGAGGAGGTGTAGGGGCAGGTGTAGCTCTTGTACCATTTGCAAGGATAAGTGCCAGGTGGGAGATCAGTGGGGGGGGGGGGGGGAATGAATGGACAGGGAATCACGTAGGGAGCGATCCCTGACGAAAGTGGAAGTGGGGAGGAGGGAAAGATGTTCTTGATGGTGGGATCCCGTTGGAGATAGCGGAAGTTATGGAGAATTACATGCTGGACGCAAAGGCTACTGGGGTGGTTGGTGAGGGCAAGAGGTACCCTATCCCTGGTGGGGTGGCGGGAGGATGGGCTGAGGTCAGATGTGCGTGAAATGGAAGAGATGCCGTTAAGTGCAGTGTTGATGGTGGAGGAAGGAAAGCCCCTTTCTTTGAAGATGGAGGACACCTTATTAGTTCTGGAGTGAAAAGGATTGGTGCCTGGTCCAGATAATTGAATTCACATTAATTAGAATAATATTGAAATCACAGAGATCCAACTTCTAATTAAAATTGGCTTTTGCATGAATACATGGGCTGCAGGGAATCCAAGCACATCAGACATTCAGAAATCTGTTTCATAGAGACTGAAAGAAAACAAGGAGAAAACTATAAATACGAGAGATTTTGTCGATGCTGGAGATCCAGAGTAACACATACAAAATACTGGAGAGACTCAGCAGGTCAGGCAGCATCAATGGAGAGGAATAAACAGTTGATGTTTTGGGCTGAGACCCTTCGTGAGGACTCAAGAGGAAACTAATGAGGAGAATGACTCAAGAATAACTTTGTACACACCAAGTTTACATTCACTAAAGCAGTTTAATGTTATGTATAGTGGATTCCAGTTAATTGGGGCAGACACTTACGTGGGGCAACACTTAACAAAAACAGAGAGAGACTAGCCGGGATTCCCTTTGTTTATTTGAGAGACTATGCCTCTTAATTGGGACAGGAGGCTGTTGCCGAACGTTTTCTAACAAGTGTGAGTGTTGAGGCTGTTGTGGGACTCTGCCGTGCTTAGAGTGATCCGTTTTTAAATAGCATCACTTGCGTGTTTGCATTCAAAAAGTAGTGAGTTCTGCCGCTGATAGTTGGCGAATAATGAACAGTGAGACAATTCAGAACCGTTTTGCTCACATCGGTCTGGTTTCAAGAGTTTAACTTGGAGATGCCAAAGATAAGCCGAGAGTGAAAATGAAACAATTTCACTACTTCAGCTGGTTAGGAATTATGAAGAATTCGAAGGTATTGACCATCATCTTGAATGTTGCAATCAAAAGCATTGTTTGAAGGCAAACCATTATCTGCACTAAGTGTCCGCACTGATTTTGTTCACTTGCGGTCAATCAAAAGAATATGTCAACGTACACTGAATGAATTCCCCTGTCAATAACTATTAGGAACTAATACACAGTTTTATAGTACTTTAGTAGTTTTTGTAGTGTTCTAATTTATTCTGTATTTCATTTAAATACATAATTTGTTAATCAGTTAAACGGTAGTTTGTCCTTTTCAGACCTTTTAAATTATTTCCATGGAACTTTGATTAATTGGGGAAGCCACTTAAACGACCCAAAATGCACTGGTCCCTGGTGTCTCCTAATTAACCAGAATCCACTGTATTTAAATGTAACACCCTGGTAAAGGTTTTACTGCTAACGTAATGGTCTTTCTGTAGAAGCAATGTTTGGGTCATGGTTAAAGATAACAGGTGCAAGCCAACAAATCAGGAGAGCAGGGTTTTTTGTCTGCCTGACACCGGCGTGAGTTGGCTCCTTTGTTCAGCAGGAGATGAAGAAAGGAGACGCAGGAGAGAACTGGGTGTAGGATTTGACCCAGTGGTGACCGGAATTCGATGGAGTAAGATGTGGAGCTCGACTGAGGGTCAGTGAATATGACTTTTGGAAGAGTTGAGCTCCAACCTGTGTGCATTTGACTGTTTAATTATAATGGGCACTTTTTGTTATTTTTTTTACTTTCTTTTCTTTACTAGCCCTTTAGTTAACTTAATATAAATTTCTTTAATCGTCTACAGTGTGCTGTCTGTTACTTCCTGGCAATGAGTTGTAACAGGGTAACAAATTACACTGCATCCACACATACCGGAGTTTGGGTGGGACAGTCTTCTCAACCTCACGGATTTGGTGGGACCGGAGTGTGCATTCCCTGGACTTACGTGGCCTGAGAAAACTGGGGCTTCATAAATATTGTTCCTGCTGGTGTTTCAATGACACAGGGAAAGTCATTTCTGCGCCAGATAATAGTTCAAAAAACATTTCATGCTTTTGAACCTTTGGGCAAATACAACAGAATAGTTGTCAGGGCAACTTCCAAAAAAAATGCTTTGGGTTATTCTATATCAGAACAGTCATTGTCTTTATACAGACAAACAATGAGGTATCATACATTAGACATTTTCAAAGGCATCATGAAATAGAACCATCCAGCCAATAACCAATCAGGATTAGATTATCCTTATGCTATAAGGAATGCTATCATTTTTAGCATGAAGAAGATCAAACAGGATAAGACCTCAATTTTTTTTCAGTGCTTTAAATCTCAAAGCCAGAAATTCTATACTACTATTCTTCTCGGACATTAGATTTCCCAAAACACAGTCACTTTCACGTGACTGGGACGTTCCTTCAGATTCGGTTAACTTCACTTGATCGTCTCTCTATTCTTCCCCCCGGTGCAACTTCTAATTACCCCAAATTCCCACAACAAGCTTCAGCGTTCTCCACAGCTTTGTGACAGGTAGGATATTTGTTATGAAGTGGTACATAGCAGGTTAAGTCTTTTGGCCTTCAAGCTGTTTGAGACTGCATTAAACAGCCCAGGTTCTTTAGAGGGTCTGTCCAAGTTAGTATCTAACTCTTCCCTTTTAAACCTTTCTTTTCAAAGTTCCTATAGAATCTGGGCCCACCATCAGTTCAAGCGGTGAATTATTGCAACCCTCTGAAGAAAAATCTCTTCATTTACTCTCTGCCTATTTAATCAATTATTTTAATTTGTGAACTCTAATTGTGCTATATTAAGGGAAATATTGATGTCTGATTGGTTGCATTAAAACTCCTCGTAAGCCAAACCACCTTCAATATTTTGATCTAAAACTATATCCTACATGGAATAAGAGCTGTACAAATGGCCGTGTCAACTTCCCAATATTGCTTGCCAAACAAAGAGCTTCAAAGAGCTCCTAGGACAGGACCTTGGGATAGCTGTGAAATAAAATCAGTATTCAAGTTATCTGTGGATGCAAACTTCAACATAAATGCAAGAAGGCGACAGTATGCCCAGATGAAATCTGAGATGTTGTTCATTAACCTCTCACTGGGCCTCATCGTAACAGTACAGAAGCCCACAGACCAGTGAAAGAGAGGGAGTGGGTGGAGGATTACATTGATTTAAATGTGACCAGATTATCCTGTCGCTGAAATGCAAAACTTGAGTATTTATTCTAGGGTATTAGCAAACAGTGCCACGTGAGTCAAATATGGAAGAAAACATGAATTCTCAGTTGAATTAATTTTCTCCTTGAAACAAAGCTTCCACTCTGGTGGAATTCAGAACGCAACAAAGTATATTTCACACAGGGGAATTGTGACCAAAAATAATTCAGGTGAAGTACAATTAAGAGGCTGGGAATTCAGATGTAATTCACTTCAATCCCTCTGTTCATGTCACACAGTCCATCCTTCATGAATGGCTGTCCAGAATTGACAAGGCAAAGAGCTTCCATTCAACAGCATGAGGCCCAGATTGTCTTAGTTCCTAGATCGTCTTACAAAGCTCCAGGTCTGACTGGGAACAGAACAACCTAGAAAATGGAAGGTGGGATCAGAATAAGAAAGAAATACTATGGTAAAGAAAGGAGTAGGCAGAGGCAAACAAACTAGGGGTGAAAAGTAAATCTATATAATGAAATTACCATTGTTGGATTTTAACACATTTTCTGAATCACTGGTCTAGCAAAATAACTAATCTTGTGTCTGACTCACATTCAGATGGATTTCGCTTATCTCCTTTCGCTGCAGACTCTAGCCCTCAGCATCAGTAGCAACTGCTAACCTATCCAAGTCACCAACCACCCCCTCCCACGCACCCCCAGCCTCCTGAATGGCAAAGGCTTGGCCCTACAACTGGTCTTGGCCCCATCCCCTTATCAGTGCAGGCACCAAATCCCTCTCAGGGAGGTACAGCTATTTCTAGGCCTATATCCATTGCGAAACTGCCCATTATGAGAACATTTAACAGTAAACATATATCTCCTGCTTTCTTTGCCAAATATCAACATTTTGGCACATAACTTTTGTCAGCATGATTGTATTACTGCTTTACGTTACGTTAGTTAACATCTGTTTCAAAATATGACTGTGGCTAATAATCTACGTGCCATTGCAAAGTTGTTCAATACAAGCTAGAGCTACATGAAAGCAAGATCCATGGGGTAAGTGATCCCAGGGACCATTTAATAACCATGTCAGACAACAGTGTCATATTAGGGCTCAGAAACATTTAACATCAAATCACTGTATTACCAGATGGAAACATAGTACAATGTGAACCACATAAACATTTTATTCAAAGCAACACAGAGAATATTTAAAATAAACATTTATCTCAAGTTAAAGGGTATACCTTATGTAACTTTTTTATATATACTTACCCCCCAAATGTTCCTATCATCTCCTTCCATGGATGTCCAATAACTTTATCCAAGGAATAACTGCGTTCCCTTGGTGGAGCTAAGCACTTGCCACTTTTGAGCAGTGCCCAAGTCACCCCATATTTGCAATACACTACAACATTGATGAGGCCGAGGACTGAAAACTTTTCTTCACTCTTATGCTCCCAAACAAGCTATTCAGTCTCCAGAAAGGCTTACAATTCCCTCTAGGATCTTTACCTTCTCAAGGAATCTTGGAAACTTAATGCACTGAAGGCCATTCAGCCCACCACTTTAGCAAATGCTGAAAATTAATTTTTCAGATTAATACCACAACAGATGCTGATCAACCTCCAGCAAATTGTTTGTTACCCCAGTCATGATCTTCCTTCAGTCTCCTTTGTACCACAACTAATGACCCAAGATCAGCCAGTCTTGTCTCATAAGTAAATATTTCAGCCCCAGCTTCTTATGATTCACCTATGAAATCTCTCTAATTTTATTCTTGTAATGTAGATGCCTGAGTTATATGAAGTACTCCTGGTGTGGTCAAGCAGTGTCCTATTATGATCTTGAATGAAAATAAAAGAAAAACTGAGTTACTGGAAATCTAAAATGAAGGCAGAAATGTCTAGAAATTTTCAGGAGTTGGGATAGCAGCTGTAGGAAGAGAAAGAATGGAATCAACCTTTCAGACTGAAGACCCATCATCAGATCTGGGGAAGAACCCACACTTCAGAAGATTTGAACCTCTTTGTTTGTGTTCTCACCCTCTAAGTTTAGCTCTATTATTTCTCTTCCTACAGCTGCTAGACCCAACATTGCATGCCCATGACAGGTTATGTTTGAGTACGTGACAATTACTCTGCGCTCCCATTCTTCTTCTGCACTTTCAACAATGTAAGCGTTTGTTGCACCTTCTCATGTCTTATCTGCCTTTTCTTGTCGTAACATTAAATTACGTTTGCCACTCATCTCTCCACTTGCAGCATTGGATAAGGATAAGCATTGCACTTTCTAATATCATTTATGGTATTTGTTCTGTTATCTATTAGACCTCCCAAACTGACTCATTTCGCACTTAGCAGGATCAAAATTATTCTGTTGTTTAAGGCTGACATCATTGTCGATACTTCATTAATTGGGGTAAACAAAATCTAATTTCCTTTCTCAAATACTCCGCGCTTTCCATTCAAAGTTCAGGAAAGGTAAAGAGATACGGAAAGGGATGAGCGTTGTCACAGAATAAATGCTGACACAGAAAGGTGGGCCAAAACATCCTGTTTTCATGTTGTTTCCTCTGTTTGGGAGAATGGTGTGTAACCCAGAGAACTGAATAAAAAGTGAGGTAATTTAGACTTTGAATAGTCCAACATTTCTTACATCCCAAAAGTATTTCTCTCATCAGGGAAATAATGAAACTATCCAGACAATCTTGTGTAAAAAAAAATGAAATCTAGAAAATGATGAACAGCGTGATATCTTGCTTTGTTCTGTTCCGCAAATACTGGTAAAGAGCGCCACCTCCTGGCTGCATGCAAGCCTTTGAAATTGTTTTGGGAATGGCTGTTAACAAATTGAAAACTGCAATGGCAATGGAACATAATGTACTTAACTATCCCACATCTTGTGCACAGCCCCTAAACTATTCCTAAAGTCACACTAAACTTTTACAGCTCCATGGTTTAAAATCAAGCTTGCTCCTTTCACAGTGGAGCTGTGAGCACTGACTAGTCCTCGTACAGTGTTGTGCTATCAAGGAACCAGAGCATTGTACAGCACAGAAATGGGTTATTTGATCCACTGCATCCATGCCATCCATGATTTCCAGTATCTGTAGTTTCTTTTTACTTTCAGAACTGAATAAAAGCACACTGAAAAATGTTTGGTTTCTTCAAAGCAGAAGAGACCACATTATGAACATTAAATGGAGTGGACTAAATAGGAAAAAGTGCACGTGAATTTACTACCTCAGACAGAAAGGAAGTCTTGTCCCTGGATGGTGGGAAGCAGAGGGTACAGAGGAAACCACACTTCAAAATGCAGTATGGGGAAGATGTGTCAATGATGGCATCTGGTTGAAGGTTACAGTAATTACAGAGGAGGATGTGTTCAATATGAAGGATGGTGAGTTGGAGTGTGAGGACAATGATAACGCTAACCTTGGAAGGGAGGGAGTGAGAGCAGGAGAGCCGTCAGTATGAATGTTCTGTCATTGACCTGGCAGCTGAGGACTGAGCCAGAGAAACAACTAAAGTTGCCACAGGACTTCGTCAAGACCACCTATTTCATATCATCTGCAAATTTTGCAACAAAGCCATCAATTGCATCATCCAATCATTAACATGTAGGGTAAAAAGCATTGGTCCTAACACAGACCTCTATGGAACACCACTGGTCACCGGCAGCCAACCAAAAAAGGCACATTTATTCCATTCTTTGCTTCCTGCCAGTCAGCCACTGCTTTATCCATGCTAGAATCTTCCCTGTAATACCCTGGGCTTGTAGCCTCTTAAGCAGCTTGTGAAAGCTTTTCTGAAACTCCACATACTCTTCATCAACTGATTTTGCTTTGTCTATCCTGCTTGTCATTTCTTCAAAGTATTCCAGCAGATTTGTCAGGCAAGATTTTCTCTTGAGGAAACCATGCTGACTATGGCCTATTTTATCACGTGCCTCCCAGCACCCTGAAACCTCATCCTTAACAATCGATTTCAACATATTCCCAACCACTGAGGTCAGACTATCTGGCCTATAATTTCCTTTCTTCTGCTTCTTTCCCTTCTTGAAGAGTGAAATGACATAAGCAGTATTGCACCCGTATTGTACTGTCTCAGTACTTTTATATTTGTGTATAATAGTATTTATTATTTGTACTATAATTGTATATAATTTACAATTATTTTGTAAATAACACTATTCTTTGCATTTCTGGTTAGATGCTAACTGCATTTCATTGGCTTTGTATCTGTACTCGACACAATGACAATAAACTTGAATCTAATCTGATTTGCAGTTTTCCAGTCTACCAGAACCATTCCAGAATCTAGTGATTCTTGAAGGACCGGTACTAATCCCTGCACAATCTCTTCAGCCACCTCTTTCAGAACCCTGGGGTGTACACCATCTGGTCCAGGTGACTTATCTACCTTCAGACCTTTCAGTTTCCCAAGAACCTTCTCCTTTGTAATGGTAATTTCACTCATTTCATGAAATATGATGCCAGAGACTTTCACTGCACTGCTAGAGTCTTCCACAGTGAAGAATGATGCAAAGTACTTCCTCAATTTGTTTGCTATTTCCTTTTCCCCTATTACTAACTCTCCAGCATTGTTTTCCATCAGTCCAATATCCACTCACTTCTCTTTTACACCTTATGTATCTGAAGAAATTTTTGTTATCTTCTTTAATATTATTGACTAGCTTACTTTCATATTCCATCTTTACCTTCTTGATGACATTTTTAGTTGCCTACTGTGGTATTTGAAATCTTCCCAATCCTCTAACTTCCCATTAACCTTTGCTCTACTATATGCCCTCTCTTTGGCTTTTATATTGGTTGACCTCTTGTTAGCCATGGTTGTGTCATCTTGCCTTTAGTATACTTCTTCCTCTTAGGGATACACATATCTTGTGCCTTTCGAATTGCTTCCAGAATTCTCAGCCTATTGTTGTTCTGCCATCATCCCTGCCAGTGGTATTTTCCAATCAACTCCTCTCTCATGCATCTGTAGTTCCCTTTACTCTGTCATATTGTTACATCTGACTTTAGCTTCTCCTTCTCAAATATCTTCTTATAATCTGCAAACCTGGCCACAAATCCTGTCATCTTAATTATTGACATAGAACATAAAATAAGTGGTCGCAACACAAACTCCTGTGAAACACCACTAGTCATCGGCAGCCAACCAGAAAAGTCTCCTTATTTTCCCACTTTTCTTTGCCCTCTACCAATTACTGCTTTATCCATGCTAGTATCTTTCCTGTAATACCATGTGTTCATAGCTTGTTAAACAGCCTCATGTCAAGCCAGCTTGGCAAAGGCCTTCTGAAAATCCAAGTATATAACATCAATCGATTCTCCTTTGTCTATTCTGCTTGTTATTTCTTCAAAGAGTTCCAACAAGTTTATCAGGCAAGCTTTTCCGTTGAGGAAACTTTGAGGAAATCACGTGCTTCCAAGTACCCTGAAACCTCATTATTAACAAATTGATTCCAACATCTTCCCAACCATTGAGGTCAGACTAACTGGCCTATAATTTCCTTTCATCTGCCTCTCTCCCTCTTTAAGAGTGGAATGACATTTGCAGTTTACCAGTCTCCCAGAACCATTCCAGAATCTACTGATTCTTGAAAAATCATTAGTAATGCCCCACAATCTCTTCAGCCACCTCTTTCAGAACCCTGGGGTGTACACCATCTGGTCCAGGTGACTTATCTACCTTCAGACCTTTCAGTTTCCCAAGAACCTTAACAAAAATCCCAAACCATTTTACAATGAGAGTTAACATGGAAAGAACAAGGCCAATTAGCAATCAAAATGACAATCTATGCAAGGGACAGTGGATGTAGGTCTTCAATGAATACTTATTAGTATCCACAAAGAAGGGCATTGCAGATGGAGAATTTGGGGAAAGGGTAGTGAAATTCCAGAAAAGGTTCTCTTCATAAAGGATATGCTATTACTGGACTTAAAGATGGATAAATCCCAGCACATTAGAATCCAGCTGCTTTGGGAGGCAAGGGAGGAATCTTTTGGGGCCCCATCAGAAAATTTTAGATCTTGGCCAGTGAAGTAAATGAAGAAAGGATGTTGTTCATAATGCTCAGGAGGGTTGGGGGCTATCAAGGCTTTATTAGTCTGTTTGTGAGAAATATGAACTCCCCACCTCACCACAAAACGATAGGGTTACAACAGTAGAGCATAATTAGGGGCCATAAAAATAACTAGAGTACAATTAAGGAAGAATAAATAGGAATGAGAGCACTCATTACAGAACATGGTTAGCAAGTCTGCAGACACGTAGATATTACTTATAAGAGGGATCGTGTGACATGGCCAACAATGGTCTGATCAACAGATGCACAGGTGTTGCATCTCAAGAACATGACATGTGAAACAAGTTGAACAGTATATAAATTCCGTATTGTGGAACTGAGGATAGGATGCAATTAAGGAATGTCTCTGAAGTGCCTTTCCACTCTAAATGATCCAGATGTCAAATAAACCCAAATTGTATCTGGACTCGAACCTCCCCCATTTTAAGTGTCTCCAACATATGGCCATAGATGGGGTGTCAGATGAATAGAGAATATTAATCATGATATCTTATTCACTGAAGGTAGCAGAGATAAGCCAAGCTGTAAAGGCTGATCTAAGACCCACAGATCCAGGATGTTAGGGTGGATTTCCTTAATGGAGAGTGTGACTTTGTTTAAGTAGGGAGAAACATGAGAGCACGGATACTGAAACCTGGAGCAAATTTAATATAATCAATATAACAAGTACACACTCAGTGACCAATTTATTAGGCGCACCTGTACACCTGCTTGTTAATGCAAATATCTAATCAGCCAATCATGTGGCAGCAAGTCAACACATAAAAGCATGCAGACATGGTTTGGTTATTGATCAGACAATACATCAGAATGGGGAAGAAATGTGATCTAAGTGTTTTTGACTCTGGAATGACTGTTGATGCCAGATAGAAAGGTTTGAGTCTCTCAGAAAATGCTGGGATTTTCATGCACAACAGTCTCTCTCTAGAGTCTACAAACCCAAAGCCTTCAATTCCTCCCAATCTTCAGGACAGGTTTAGAGCCAGATACAAAATTAACTAATTATAATGATTTAATTTTCATCAATAATAATTACAAACTTACTTTTAAAAAATACTTTATGTAAGGCCTATAATTTCTGATAACATTTCTTCCAGCTGTAACTCTGGCCTTAAGCATCTTTCAGTCCCCACTTCCACAGTCCTCCCATCTGGGTACTTGTCCACTAACCCATTCATAATGTTTCCTTTCTGCAACTTTTTTTTTAAAAAAAGCTTTTCTGTCACTTTCTATCCCAGTTGAGAGGATCTCAATAGATTCCAAGCACCCTAAAAACCTTCATGCTTCTATCTCCAAACTGATATGCCATATTTTTTAAAATTTGAATTTTCAACAAATTTACCAGTAATGTTCCAAGTTCAGTTTTCTGCAAATACTATATTATTCCTTGAATAAATAAGAGTATCAAGAAGCAAATATCAAGTTCATACACTTGCAGTTTAAGAAATAATTTATAAACATTTTTTTAAAACTGCAATCTACGATGTTGGTAGCCATTCACTAGCTTTTTTATTAAAAAAAGCTTTCACTTTCATTACTACACCACCACAGTATTTTCACTAATATCACATTACTCATTTGATTAAGAATATCAGAGAGAAGTAGCCTACAAAGTTACTCAATCCTGCTTCAACTGGAGAGTCTAAGGGATGTATTTTTGGAACAGCTTGTGCTTGAGCCAACCAGGAACGAGGCTATTTTGGACTTGGTGATGTGTAATGAACAGGAATTGATGTGATTTTGAAGTAAAGGAGCCATTAGGAAGTAGTGATCATAACATGATAAGTTTTTATCTACAATTTGAGAGGGATAAGGGCAGATCAGAGGTGTCAGTGTTGCAATTAAATAAAGGAGACTACGGAGCCATGAGGGAAGAGCTGGCCAAAGTTAAATGGGTGGATGCCCTGGCAGGAAAGACAGTGGATCAGCAGTGGCAGATATTCTTGGGCATAATACAAAAGATGCAAAAGCGGTTCATTCCAATGAGAAGGAAGGATTCAAAGAGGGGGAAGGGGCCACAGTGGTTGACAAAGGAAGTCAGAGATTGTATAGCATTAAAGAAAAAGAAGTATGACAGGGCTAAGGTGAGTGGGAATACAGTTGATTGGGAAAGTTTTAAGGAACAGCAGATCTTGACTAAAAAAGCAATACGGAGAGAAAAAATCAGGTATGAGCTCAGTCTAGCCAGGAATATAAAAGGGGATAGCAAAAGCTTTTTTAGCTATGTGAAGAGAAAGAAGATAGTTAAGAACAATGTTGGCCCCTTGAAGAATGAATTGGGAGAAATTGTTATGGGAAACAGGGAAATGGCAGCAGAATTTAATGCGTACTTTAGATCTGTCTTCACCAGGGAGGACACAAGCAATCTCCCAGATGTATGGATGGGCCAGGGTCATAAGATATCAGAGGAATTGAGACAGATTGACATTAGGAAAGAAACTGTGATGAGTAGACTGGTAGGACTGAAGGCTAATAAATCCCCGGGTCCAGATGGTCTGCATCCGAGGGTTCTAAAAGAGGTGGCTCAGGAAATTGCAGATGCATTAGTAATCATTTTCCAATGTTCCTTAGATTCAGGATCTAAGATTGGAGAGTGGCTAATGTTATCCCACTTTTCAAGAAGGGAGGGAAGGAGAAAAAGGAGAACTATCGCCCTGTTAGCCTAATGTCAGTTGTGGGGAAGATGCTTGAGTCCATTATTAAGGACGAAATAGTGGCACATCTTGATGGCAGAAATAGGATTAGGCCGAGCCAGCATGGATTTACCAAGGACAAATCATGCTTGACTAATCTGTTGGAGTTTTTTGAGGGTGTAACAAGGATGTTAGACGAGGGTAAGCCAGTGGATGTTGTGTACCTAGATTTTCAGAAGGCATTTGATAAGGTGCCACATTAGTGAGTAAAATCAGAGCTCATGGCATTGGGGGCAGGGTTTCAACATGGATAGAAAACTGGTTGGCAGATAGAAAGCAAAGGGTAGCAGTGAATGGGTGTTTCTCGGACTGGCTGGAGGTGACTAGTGGGGTACCACAGGGCTCTGTATTGGGACCACAGCTCTTTACAATTTATGTCAATGATTTAGATGAGGTCATTGAAAACTATATCAGCAAGTTTGCTGACGATACTAAACTGGGTGGCAGTGTGACATGCGAAGAGGACGTTAGGAGAATACAGGGAGACTTGGATAGGCTGGGTGAGTGGGCAGATACTTGGCAGATGTCATTCAATGTGAATAAATGTGAAGTTATCCACTTTGGAAGCAGGAACAAGAGGGCAGAGTATTGTCTGAATGGTGTAGAGTTAGGTAAGGGAGAAATGCAAAGAGACCTAGGAGTCCTAGTTCACCAGTCAATGAAGGTGAATGAGCAAGTGCAACAGGCAGTGAAGAGGGCAAATGGAATGTTGGCCTTTGTTACAAGGGGAATTGAATACAAGAGCAAGGATGTCCTTTTGCATTTGTACAGGGCCCTGGTGAGACCACACCTGGAATATTGTGTACAGTTTTGGTCTCCAGGTTTAAGGAAGGACATTCTGGCAATTGAGGAAGTGCAGCGTAGATTCACTAGGTTGATTCCTGGGATGGCAGGGCTGTCTTACGCAGAGATTGGAGAGATTGGGCTTGTACACACTGGAATTGAGGAGATTGAGAGGGGATCTGATTGAAACGTTTAAGATAATTAAAGGATTTGATAGGATTGAGGCAGGAAATATGTTCCAGATGTTGGGAGAGTCCAGTACCAGAGGGCATGGATTGAGAATAAGAGATCAGTTATTTAAAACAGAGTTGAGGAAGAACTTCTTCTCCCAGAGAGTTGTGGAGGTGTGGATTGCACTGCCTCGGAAGCCGGTGGAGGCCAATTCTCTGGATGCTTTCAAGAAGGAGCTAGATAGTTATCTGATGGATAGGGGAATCAAGGGATATGGGGACAAGGCAGGGACTGGGTATTGATAGTGAATGATCAGCCATGATCTCAGAATGGCGGTGCAGACTCGAGGGGCCGAATGGTCTACTTCTGCACCTATTGTCTATAACTCTCCATTTTCCAACCAATCTCTACATTCCGAATTATAGTCTAAACCAGGCATGGGCAAACTACGGCTCGCGGGCCATATGCGGCCCGTTAAGCTTTTTAATCCGGCCCGCAGAACTTGATGAAATTATATTAATAAACATTGTTAACGTTTTTTCCCCGCAATTCTGGCGTTTTCCAAATAGATGACACACTCTATATACATTTGTGGCGACCCATTTCCTGGCACATCCGAACCGGCTCACAATTAGCCAGCGTTCTGGCTAAGGGAGATGGCCTGCGGGGATTTGCGAGCACAGAGCTTTGGAGCCTCTGCGCAGGGGGGTAGGTTGAGGGAGGCTTAAAAGTGAGGCTGGGGATTTCGAATAAAGTTTTTTTCTTCGACTGCAGTTACTGACTCCGTGTCGTAATTTTAGCGCTGCATGTAGCACACCGCTACACATTGACCTTTGTTGAGGTGCAGCGTATTACTCCACATTTGCGCTTTACTCTTTGTTCGGCTCGACCTATTTGTGTGAACAGGCGTTCAGCGTCATGAACATCAACAAAGCCAGCCACAGATCCAAGTTAACTGACCAACACCTCAGATCCATCCTGAGAATCGCCACAACAAAACTAAATCCAGACTTTGATGCTCTGGCTAAAAAGGGAGACCAACAACACTGTTCCCACTGAAATTAAAAATAAGTTTCTTCGTTGTGTTATGTAAAAAATGCATTTGAAAATATTTTTTTCAATAAGCCTTACATGTTACATGTCATTTCTGTTAAGTGATGGACATGAGTAGTGCGCAGGTGCACGTACGTTCTCAAAATAAAAAATGTGCTTCAGATCAAATAACGCGCTCCGCATACTGGCGCGCTGTCACTGTTCTCTCCTTGTGCTGGTCGTTGTTGAGTTTTGGCACAGGGGACAATTGAATAAGAAGGAGCAGGAGAAGTAGACCTGTATCTCCTACCGTTTTTGAAATACAGACAGTCAGGAGGAGAGTGATGATGATAATATCTTGAAGGATAACAGAATTTTCAGTGCTTTAAAATAATGATTGTTACTATTAAAAAAAGCTGTATTTTATTCATTTAATTTTCAGTGTTTTAAAAGTTATTTCAATAAATAGCTAAATACCATGGGACTTCAAAGACAGATATTTTGTTGTAATGCATTTGTTCATTTTCAATTGAAATTAAAGCACATGTTTTCTACATATCCCATGATATTTTATTTTCTCTTATGAGGTGTATTACCAAAACACTCCGTCCATCTGCTCCTGGTCCGGCCCCCCTGTCAAATTTTAGAACCCTTTGTGGCCCACAAGTCAAAAAGTTTGCCCACCCCGGTCTAAACCCATCTATCGCAAGTCTTAAGTATACTTCTATTTTTAAATGATGCACAGTACTGTGCAAAAGTCTTGGGTTTTAAGATGGTATGGCCTTTACGGAACCCTGATTTCACCATTGTCGAGGCTGCCTGGGATTACCCGGAGAGACCGAAGCAAGGCAGACAGCCAAAGTCTACAGGAGTGCTAAGATGCTTGTAACAACCCGCTAGCCAATTTTCTTATAAAGCTACACTACGGTGTATCTAAGAGAATTGATGCAGTTTTAAAAGACAAAGGATGATTACACCAAATACTGATTTTTTTTTTAAACTGTTTATTGCTCTTTATCATAAATTTTCTGATATTTAGAAACATTTCATTATTTTTGAAAGCAGCTTTGCTTTACAGAATTTTTTTTAAAACATATACCCAAGACTTTTTCACAGTACTGTGTATTACCTGACAAAACAGCATCTATCTGCAGGCAAGTCAACTGTATTTTCAGGAAGATAAAAGCCAAAGGTTATGAATAAGGAAACTATGTCAAGAGATAAAGTTTGCAAAAAAAATAGAAAACATATAGAGAACTGAGGACAGACGGAGTCCATCAAGAGAATAAACAATGTTTATAATGGAAATTAGGAAGTCAAAGAGGGGTCCACTGGTCCCATGACCTTTTAACATCTCAACTACCTTCAGCTGAAACACACCTAGCTTCCTCTAAAGCTGTGGGCGTTTATTAGGGTTACCAAAAATGTCAGCTATTCATGCATCACCATAGATGCTGCCCGACTGCCTCCAGTATTTTGTGTGTGTGTGTTGCCTGTTAACATCTGACACAAACTACAGACGCTGGAAATTCAAAATAATAGAAGATGCTCTAACAAATTCAGTTCTGGTTCTGACAGCATCCATGGAAGGAGCAAAGCTTCTCACAATATTCTCATCGTATCAGAAATATAAAATTGATCCAGGCACAAATTCATTTTACTGGACATTTTTGTCTACACTTAGTCCTGAATCACAAGAAATTTCATAACATGAACTTTAGGAAGAGAAGAAAAGGTCACATATGATTAAAGATGTTATTTTCAAAATATTTATGCAAGCTGCTGTCCATATACACAAATTGAAATTGGAAGCATTTAGCATTTAACATTTAACCCACATTATTGGACACTGATTGGTGCTGATTACTTCTTAATTGAATTTTAAAAGCTGAATTTGTTTTTCTGATCTCCCCAATAAAAACCGTTTGGATCCACACAGCTGAATGAAGGGGAAAATCTTCAGAACTCCTCTTCAGCATGTTTGGTTCTGGACCGTTTGTGCTGCAAAAGCCTCTCAATGGTTTCAGATATTGTGCGCTCCCCATGAACCTTGTTGTCTCGAGTACGTACATTGACCATTTCACTGCCCTTCTCTTTTTCACCAACCACTGAAAATGAAAAGTAATACAAATTTGTGATAATCTTCAATTATTAAAACATTAATCTTGGATTAAAACATTAACGTTAAGCTAAAACTGTGTTTTCTTTTGTATAGTGGTCATTAAACATGGATTGAAGGTTGAAAATTAATTGTGAAAAACAATTTAATGCACTCTCTCTACAATCCTCTAATGATGTTAAACATTAACTCTTGTACTTCAGTAAAAATGTAATAACTGATCCACACAGCGCAGATGCTTTCTGGTTTAAATAGACAACAGCTTGATATGGCACTCAGGATAATGACTGGTCTAAAACTAATTTCTGATTTAATAGTAACTGAAACAATTAAATGAATTTCTGAAGTACTAGTGCAGGCATCCAAATTATTAGCTTATTAAGATAAAACATCTATCCTTCAAAATAACAAAGAGCACTACTGTATAGGAACAGGGCCTTTGGCCCACAATGTCTGTGCCAACCATGTCAAACTAAACTAAACCCATCTGCACCATACTATATATATCACACCATGCCTCACAATGCAATCATAACTATAAAAGTCTCCAAATGTAGACAAACCAAAGTTTTACGCAACAGCAGAATGACTTTTAACAATTGTGTACGCCTTGCTACACTCACTGGGTTGCCACATTCAGGAAACTGTGGACATGCATCAACATACATCAACTCCTCTGCTATTTACTGTGTATGTTCCTCTTGCATTTGGACCTTCCAAAGTGCAACACCTCTCATTTGTCCAGATCAAATGCTTTTTGCATTTTTTGTTCAACTGTCCCTATTCTGTTGTATCCTTTAGCAAGACCATAAGACCAAGGAGCAGAATTAGGCCATTTAGCCCAACGAGTCTACTCCACAACTTTCCTCACTATCCTTAACACTACTAATTCTTAGGTTGCCTTTAAATTCACTATTCAGTCCAGTTAAAATTTTGCCCAAATCACTTGTATACATCACTGACAGAGGTCTCAGCAACACCGGTGGTGACAGATCTCTAATCAAAATACCACCCTTCTACCACTACACTCCGGCATTTATGGCCAAGACAACTTTGAATCCAATCTACCAGAAACTCCATGGATATAAATGTTCCTCAATCTTATGCATCAATCTACCAGGTAGTCTATCAAATGCTTTAATGAAGTCCATCATTAGCTGCAGTATGCAGTGCTGCATCTTCATTCGCACCCTTGAAAAAAAATTCAATCCTTCTAAGACATCATCACCACTACACAAAGCCATGATATCCTTAGTAAGTAACTGCTTTTCTAAATACAGGTAAATCCCATCCACAAAAATCTTCTGCTGTAATTTCCCCAAACCAATGACAAAAGGTTTACTGGCCAGTAGCTTACTGGATTACACCCTCCAATGCCCTTCTTAAACAAAAGAAACAACACTGCTACTGTTCAATTCACTGTTAACATCTTGGATTAGAGAAGATGAAAAGATCCCTAAGGAACATCAAGCAATCTCCTCTTATGAGGCCCTGGGGGCTTATCCACCTTATTGTTCTTCAAGAGACCCAAGTCCAATTTTACCCTGGAATATTATTCCCCTCCTCAGTCTTACTATCCTTCACA
The DNA here is from genome assembly GCF_030144855.1 of Hypanus sabinus. Lineage (NCBI taxonomy): Eukaryota > Metazoa > Chordata > Chondrichthyes > Myliobatiformes > Dasyatidae > Hypanus > Hypanus sabinus. Next base: position 75,680,025 of record NC_082719.1, read on the forward strand.
TATAACTATTTTCCGTAACATAATCCTACATATATTCCACCTCTCAGATCTTCATTTTCCACCACAAAATTCGTTATTCTGACTAAAAACAACCACTCCTGAAATCTGTTGATGCAGCACCCTACGTCGTGTGGTGTCATTACCTACAGTGCTATTAAGGACAAAGAACTAAAGTTGCCGATCAGCTATAACCTAGCATGATAAAACTCCAAAAAAAATTAACTCCTGAAACAGAATATAAAGCTGCTGAAAGTTAACAGGACTTTCTATATCTCTTCACTCTCATGCCACTAAACCCGCTCCCTTTCTCTTCCACCATCCTTACCAAGAATAAAATTATATTGCGCAAGTTGTGCATTTCGGATCTTCTTGTTCAGCGTGCACCCTTGGTCGAGGTCAACGTCACTCATTAAACCGGCATTGTGAAATTGGTGCCGAACCTAGATGTTATATAAAAAGAATCGTTAGAGGAACACAAATTCTGAAACTAGGCTGCCTTGAATGGCTTGATTTTGTGATCACCTGAAAATTGAACCACTCTAAAAGGGTTTTAATTATTTTACCGCAAAATAAATTCCATATTCTGAGGTATTTGAAGAAATAATTTTTGGAAAGATCATGGAATTAAGAACTATGAAGAAATGACTTAAAAGCTTATGACAGACAATGTTCAAATTAAATGTCAGGACAAGCCTAATGGGCCAAATAGTCTGGCCCTAATTAGGTTTTTCTTAGGAAGTAATTGAAATGCTCACTAATTTCCACATCGTGCAAGGAAATCTCAAGTTTGTTTCACAGTATAATCTTCAAAATTCAAAGTACCTTAAATTCCGGTGTATAAGCCAAGAATTTGGCCCTAAACTTAGGGGGTCGGCTTATACAGACGGTGCCAACTTTGGAAAAACAAATACACGGAAGACAGTTCGTATTTATTGGCTGTTTTTGAGTCAAATACAAACGCTTATGAAATTTACACAAAAGATCTACAAAACATATTCTATTTTTCAATTTACTTGTAAACACTGTTGTCATCAAATGTTCAGAGCTTGAAACTCTCACACTTTTCATTATCTGACTCTCCGAAAATCATGTCCCATTCTTGAAGGCCTTCACAATGCACTCGGCCTTCATTTCCTCCGACTGCGCTACCCACACGCAAACTGTAGCTAGAGATGCGGCACTCATATGTCTCGCTGGAGTGAATGACTGACTTCTAGACATCATCCGTTTGTTCCACTGTCGACGCATGAATTCTTTGAATGGTTTGTTTAAACTCACATCTCGTGGCTGAAGCACGGACGTCAAACCACCGGGGATGACTGCAATGTCCGTATTTTCAGCTTTCAATGCTGCTTTTGTCTCACCTGACAAGTACACTTTGAACATGTCCCAGACAAGTAGTGACTTTTCCTTCCTGAAACCTTCAGGACTTTGACACCACACCTCTTTAACCCAGTTCAAGCAATGCGCTTCGTCCATCCAGCTGCGTTCTTGAAGGTAAACAACACCCTGCGGAAATTTTTCTTCCTTTGGGAATGTTTTCCTCTTAAAAATCACCATCGGTGGTAGTTTAGTCCCATTAGCCATACACGTTAACACAACAGTAAAATGTTGCTTCTCGTGTTCAGCTGTTTTGACAAGGATTGTTTTCTCCCCCTTCTGATTTGACAGTGCAGTTGCCAGCAAAATCAAAGAACATTGGTGTCTCATCCATGTTACCAATCAGTGAGAGCGGGTAAGAATGTGCCTTTCGATGCTTGATTACAAACTAATTCTCAAGGTCGCTTGGCAACTTCTGAGCAATCTTTGCTTTTTGTCTCAACGCAAGATCACGTCTATTCAAAAATCGGGTGCACCAACTTCACGTAGCTTTAAAATTTTTGCTGACCTCACAGCATTTTTTGGCCCATTTCAACGCTTGTACTCAAATCATTTCTATGGTAACAATGTATCCAGACGATCACTGGTGATTTACCCACTCTAAAACCTTTTCTTCCAGTTCTGGCCACTGGCATGTTTTCCTGCAGTTTGCACATTTCATCTTTGGCATTTCCCTCAGCATGTCCTCTGCCTTTCTCCACTCTCTCACTTGTTTCTCATTTACACTAAACTTCTTAGCAGCTGAAGAATTATTCGTTCCTTTAGCAAAATCAACAAACTTCAGCTTGAAGCCAGCATCATATCACATTTGTTTTAATCTTTTGTATATGGTGGACGCAAACTCAATACTGGGTACACACGTACTGATCCCGCCACCCCATGTTACGCTTTAACGAGTTTACGATGGGTGCTAAATGGTTTCACGGGGGTTACATTTCAGAGGATTCTTTTCCATTGGGAACCTAATCCAAAACTTCCCTCCCTGATTTATTTATTAAGAATTTGCTTATAACGCTCTACAATGTGTAGGCCTATTTTCTTAGCAGGTACTGGTTCACAGAATTTCCAGGTTCTGGATCCAGCAAAGCTGAGTACCAAGTTTGCGAGATCTTGTGATCTTTTCTGGTTAAATCAAAAACCTTATACAAAGGTAACAAAGGTAACATGAAAAAGTCACTTTTTAAACCTTGAAAATGGGGGGGGGGGCGTCAGCTTAAACACTAGAAATGACGGTAAATTTATTATCAAAGTACATCTATGTCACCCATACATAATTCTGAGAATCCTTTTATTACAGGCAAATACACTAAATACAAGAAACACAATAGCATCAATGAAAGATCACACCCGACAGGGTAGACAACAACCAATCTGAAAAAGACAACAAACTATGCAATACAAAAAAAAAGAAAAATAAATAATAAAAATAAGCAATAAATATCAAGAACGTGAGATGAAGAGACCTTGAAAGCTAATCCAGTTCAGTGATGGGCCAAGTGAAGTTGAATGAAGTTCGTTCCTCTGATTCGAGAGTCTGGATGGTTGACGGGTAATAACTGTTCCTCAACCTGGTGAAACAGATCCTGAGGCTCTTGTACCTTCTTCCTGATGGCAGCACCGAGGAGAAAACACGACCTGGATGGTGGGGGTCTTTCATGAGGTTTGCTGCTTTCCTATGACAGCACTCCATGTAGACTTTTCTTACCAGGAGCATTGGGTGTTTCCATACTAGGCTGTAATGCAACCAGTCAATATACTCTTCACCACACATCAATAGATGTTTGTCAAAGTTTCTGATGACATGCTGAATCTATGCAAACTTCTAAGAAGGTAGAGGTGTTGCTGTGCTTTCTTCATAATGGTACATAGTGCTGGACCCAGGACAAATCCTCTGATATGACAACATCAAGGAATTTAGTTACTGACCCTCTCCACTGCTGAACCCCCGATGAAGCTTGGCTCATGGACCTCCAGTTTCCTCCTAATGACAATAATCATCTCATTTGTCTTGCTGACATTGAGTAAAAGGTGTGGCACCACTCAGCAAGATTTTCAATCTTCCTCCTATCTATATCCTGATTCACCACCACTCTTGATTCGATCAAAGTGGTGTCATCAGCAAACTAGAATATGGCATTGGAGCTGTGCTTAGCCCCACATTCATAAGTATAAAGCAAGTAGAACAGGGCGCTAAGCACACAGCCTTGTGGTGAACTTGTGCTGATGGAGATTGTGGAGGAAATGTTGCTGCCAATCTAAACTGTCTGGGATCTGCACACGAGGAAAATGAGGATCCAGTTATACAAGGACGTATTGAAGTATAGGACTTAAAGCTTATCAATTAACTTGGAGAAGATGATAGTATTGAATGCCAAGATATAATTGATGAAGAGCATCCTGATGTATGCATTTTTGCTGTGCAAATGATCCAGGACTGAGTGAAGAGCGAATGAAATGGCAGCTGCTGTAGGACTGTCATGACAGTAGGCAAATTGGATCCAAATCACTTCTCAGTCAGCAGCTGATATGCTTCATCATCAACCTCTCAAAACGGAAGGAAGTGCTGGATGACAGTCACTGAGGCAGGTTACCACGTTCTTCTTAGGCACTGATACAATTGAAGCCTGCTTGAAGCAGGTGAGTACGTCCAAATGCCAAAGGGAAGCAGAGCTCTACAAACTATATAAAAGTACAGAAGGGATAAGTAGAGTGGCCATTATTGGGAGTAGGCCAGTGGCGAGAGCAGAAGCGACAGGTTCTGGCTCAGAAGACACTTCAGCTCAGAAGAGGTGTCAGCTATGCGTAAAACATCTGTTAAGGGTTCCTTTTTGCTTTCCCCCCCTCTTACTGTACCACTTAAATGGCTGTGGTGGTTTCTTCATGCCGGATGTTGTAGAACTGGGAGACCCACAATCTCCCAGAGGACTACATCTGCATGAAGTGCATATGGCTGCAGCTCCTTGAAGACTGTGTTGGGGATCTGGGGCAGCAGTTGGATAACCTTCAGCTTGTACAGGAGAGTGAGGAGATAATTGATCAGAGATACAGGGAAGGGGTCACCTCAAAGTTGCAAGAGGTGAGTAGCTGGGTGACTGTCAGAAGAAATGGAAATAGGCAGTTAGAGCAGAGCACACCTGTGGCCATTCCCCTCAAAAACAAGTATATCACTCTGGATACTCTTGTGGGGCATGACCTCCCAGGAGAATGCCATGGCGATCGGGTTACAGACACTGAGCACGGGTCCGTGGTGCAGTAGGGAAAGAGAGAGAAAGAGGCAGCAGTAATCATTGAGGACTCAGTACAAAAGAGAACAGACAAGAAATTCTGTGGACGTGAACGGGACACCCAGATGGTATGTTGCCTCCCAGGTGCCCGGGTCAGGGATGTCTCAGTTCGTATCCACAACATTCTGGAGAGGAAGGGGGAACAGCCAGATGTCCTGGTACACATTGGTATGAATGACAAAGGAAGGAAAAGCAATGAGGTCTGGAAAAGAGTATTTAAAAAGCTCTTTCCCTTCTCTATAAGAATCAGGACCTCCCGGGTAGTAATTTCTGAATTGCTGCCTGTGCCACACGCCAGTGAAACAGGATGATTTGGCAGATAAATGCGAGGCTGAGAAGCTGGTGCAGGGGGCAGGGGTTCAGGTTCTTGGGTAATTGAGATCTCTTCTGGGGGAAGTATGACCTGTTCAAAAGTGACGGGTTGCACCTGAACCCAATGGGGACCAAAATTCTCACGGGCAGGTTTGTTAGAGCTGTTGGGGAGGGTTTAAACTAATTCGGCGGGGGGAGTGGGTGGGAACTGAAGTGAAGGGACCCAGAATAGAACAGATGGTAAAAAAGTAAAGACAGCGTGCAGTCAGACTGTCAGGAAGGGCAGGCAGGTGATGAGACTTAGTTGCAGCCAACAGGCTGAGTATCAAATCATTAGGGATGCAGAATCAGAAAGGATAGCAAATATGTACTCAAGGTGTTGTATTTAAATGCACGTAGTACAAAAAAATAGGGAAGATGATCTTGTGGCACTATTACAGATTACATGTTGTGACCATCACTGAATATTGGCTTTAGTTAGGAGCTGAATATCCAAGGTTACACATTAAATCGGAAGGATAGGAAGGGAGGCAGAGGGGGTGATGTGGCTCTACTGGTTAAAGAATGGCATCAAGTCAGTAGAAAGACATGACATAGGATCGGAAGATGTTGAATCATTGTGGGTTGAGTTAAGAAACTGCAAGGGTAAAAGGACATTGATGGCAGTTATACACAGGCCTCCCAACAATGGCTGGGAGATAGGTCACAGGTTACAACAGGAAATAGAAAAGGTGAGTCAAAAGGACAATGTTGTGGTAGTCATGGAAGATTTTAAAATGCAGGTCGATTGGGAAAATCAGGTTGGTAATGGATCTCAAAAGAGTGAGTTTGTTGAATGCCCAAGAGATAGCTTTTTAGAGCAGTTTGTCATTGAGCCTACTAGGGGATCAGCCATAATGGAGAGGGTATTATGTAATAAACCGGACGCGAAGTAAAAGAACCCTTCAGAACCAGTGATCCCAATATGATTTTTCAACTTGAAATTTGAGAGGGAGGAAGCAAGTCTGATGTAACAGTATTTCAGTGGAGCAAGGGAAATTACAGTGATACAAGATAGCCAAAGTAAACTGGCTATATTTGAACAGCAGAGCAGACTCAAAGAGCCAGATGGCCCAATTCTGCTCCTATGTCTTATGGAAAGGTTAATGATAGCAGTGGACACTCCAGCCTGTTGATCGGCACAGGACTTTAGTACTCAGACAGGTACCCCATCTGGGCTAGATGCCTTCCATGGGTTCATATTCCCGAAGGATGCACTCATGTTGGCCTCAGAGACTGAAATCATAGAGTCATCAGTGGCTGTTTGTAGTTCATAAAGGTGCCTCCATGTTCTGATGGTCAAAGCGAGCATAAATAGCAGAGTTCACCTTGGAGTGAAGCTTTGTTATCACCTATGTCACTTGGTCAGAGATGAGAGCATTCAAGCACTACGACTGCTGTTGAGCATCCTTCAGTGATTTAAGTTTGGTCCAGAATTGCCACTTCATATGCAAGGTAGATTGTACCTGGACCCCTTATATTTAACATGATTACAAGACCTGAATCCCACTGGTCTAACCCTCAGCAGACTGCAGATCTCATGGCTCATCCAGGGCTTCTGATTAGAGAAGATGTGAATGATTTTGGGGACACACTTGTCTATGACTGTTCTTATAATCTTGAGAAATGCCAATAGATTTGCTTCCATTACTACAGGATTAATGCCCATCCAAGTAATATGAAGGCATCATAAATAATTTATCTCATTAGGCTAGGCATGGGCAAAGGTAACTATAGTTTTATCAAGAACTCCTACTGGAAAATCTTCAGTTTTATTTACAGATAAAGGGTGGGACAGGCCCTTCTAGCGCAATGAGCCACATGACCCAGCAACCCACCTGTCAAACCCTAAGCTAACTGCAGGACAATTTACAATGACCAATTAACCTACTAACCAGTACTGGAGAAGCAGCCAGAGAAAACCCATGCATTCACCACGAGAACATACAAACTCTTTACAGACAGTGCCGGAATTGAACTTCAATGCCCCAAACTGAAAAAGCATCATGCTTGCTGCTATGCTGCAGTGTCAGTGAAAATAAAATATCAAAGTTACTCCAAAAGCTCATCTATATATAGAATAACATAGTATAACAAGATTTCCTCATCAACTGATTCTATTAACTTTTACCTTAAACTCAACAAAATACAAAAACAATCTTGTAGTCTGAATAGAAAATCACAAGGAGTTATAGATAAATAAATCTTACAGACTACTATTGCTTTACTACAATGGAACTAACCTACTGCAACTCTGTTTGAAAACCCTAGTTCTTTTGCATTAGATGCATTCTATTAGCTCTCAACAGTTTATACACATCTGTCTCACAACATGGACAAATGAAAGAGCATCTTCCTCAACTTTACCTTTTGTGCATATTCTTCACACGTAGGTCCCACAGGTATAACCATAACTTGACGTGGAGACAGCCAGAATGGCCTGCAAGATTAAAAAGAATACAGTATATGTGAGAAAATAGTGTTATTTACTAAAGGAAATGTCACGAATGTAAGTAATGTCACTCTTTCAGGGAGGAAACCTTATCCTCCCAGAATCACTAACTTCCTGCACTGTTCAGTCATTTCTGCACTTAACTACCAGTGTCCAATATCTAAGCAATGGGCTAGATGAAAAAGCAGTTAACTATCAGATCAAGGAAACCAAGTGTTGTAATCATTAATTTACAAATGAATTAGCATTGCTAAGTTCTACTTTTATTACACCATCTTCCAGAAAGCCTCATAAATATACACTTCCATAATTCTAGCCATTAATTGCTACATTTGTATGCCTCAGGAAATACTAAAGCACGTGACAGCAAGCAAAATATTTCAGAAGCATAATCAAAGTAAATTATCCAAGTGCATATGTCACTACAACCCAGAAATTCAGATTCTCACAGCATACACAGCAAATCCAAAAAACACAACAGAATCAATGGAAGACCACACCCAGCAGGACATAAAAAACAATGTGCAAAAGACAACAAGCTATGCAAATACAAAGAAAAAAAAGTTAATAAAAAAAAATCCTCAGATTGAGCTAAGAAAAAATAAAATTAATAAGAAGTCACATTGTGACATAGGAAACGCGGTAGCCAACTCCCACCATCACCAATGGAATAATTACTGAATCATTTTGTTAGTCATGGATAAAATATTGGGTGGACTAACTGGAATATCTTCTTTACACTTTTCCAAAATAGTAACATGGAACCTCATATCCTCTTGACTGCATGGTTTCAGTTTAATATAACATCAACAATAAAGCATTTCTTCAATATAGAACTGGAGGCTCAATCTCGATTTTTATGTTCTAATTTGCAGTATTCTGACACAATTGCCATCAATCAAGTCACATTTGATACACCAAATAAGAAGATATATTAATAGCTTTTTTTTTTCTGATCTCAAGATCTCAGATTAAATGCAGCTACCTTTTTGATCTATTTTCTGCTTTTCATTTTTTTTGGAAAGGTATTACACTAAACCAGTAGAACTGGATCATTTCATTCCGACTGTTATTCAAAATGCCTTTTTTTAAAATTAGGAGGAAGCTTCTCTTAATCCTCTACAGCTCTTCATTATAAAAGCATTGTTTAAAAAAAAATTATTTTAGGAGTGATTACAACCAGATTATTTGGTATTCTGGATTTAAAAACTGGAAGAGATACTCATTTTGCTATTAACATATTTGGATTGCAAAATTTGTTCTTGTAACCATTTTGGCTTGGTGCAGAATAGTTAACCAATTTCCTCCTACAAGAGGCCACAGCTGAGCAAGTCCCAGACAACCCAAGGTCAAAGATAACTGAAAATGCTATCATCTTGTCAATAATAGTGCAGAAATTCCTGCAACACTAATCTAATCTTCCATTTAAGATCCACAGTACTAGGATCCTCTCAAATTCTACTGTCTCTCTCTCTCGACTGCATGCCAGCTGCGACACATCTGATTTTTAATCCAATTGGCAGACAAGATTCTATCATCAGGTGGCTGTTCTTAAAGGGGCTAAGGTTCCGCATTACTCATACTGCCAACCACCTTAAATTCAAAACTGAAAAACACTTCCTTTCACAATAATTAAGGGTAAGTGGATCGATCGCAGAGACAGAAATTGGATGACAAAAGTATTACATATATGTAACTAAAATATGAAGTGCATGCATCAATTTCAGACACAATTGATATTAAAAATTATATGCATACAAACATTTTTGAAAGCAATATATACTAAGAAATGTAAAATCTACTGCTCTTGATAGAATCAGAATGTAATGAAACTAGAAATGAATATTACCATTTGCCCCCATAGTTTTCAGTCAAAATAGCAATCATTCGTTCCACGGAACCCAGGATGGCACGGTGAATGATAACTGGCCTATTCTGCTCACCACCATCAGAACTGTGAAGTTAAGTGACACTATGTCAATACTTAGTCATTTCTAAAATATTATGCTTTACAGACCACAAAGACAAAAAATTAACCCATAAGGTTTGAAACTTAACGCAAGGTATTAATTATTTTCATCCAACTAGCAATCTATTGGGAGTATGTTTCAGGAGGTTCTCATACAGGTTGCTAAATCCTGTCACGATGCTTAAAGATGTACAGCACTTTGAACCGAACAAATACTGTTATGAAGTATGAAAAGGTATATTTTGGCAGAAGCCATAGTGCTGGGCGAGTGGAGATTCTAAAAAAACACAATTCAGTAAACACTTAAAATGAGAAAAGTGCTGAAATGTTAAATTCATTTGTACTGCACTCAATTGGTTAAGAACAGTGGAAATGCAGAAGACAGCAAGCGAAGATAACAAAGGATTTGGCTGATGATTACATCAACTGCTTTTATGAACATACTTGCAAATATTTACTTTATAAAAGTTGCAAATTTTTATCCTCTGGAAAAACTATTTTAAACTAAATCTCTCTGACTATAACAATTTTGCTCATTTTTATTCATATTGTTTTTGTAACAATATATTTCATCAACTGTGGTCAGAAACATGAAAAAGCAGACCCTTCTTTCAGGATTAGTTAGTGAAGTAATTAATTCTGATTTCCAGGCACCGAAATCAGAGAAATTATCCTTCCATTGCATAAGATTTTTGTCAGTGTTACGAATGAGGAGCAACTCTGATGGGCAGAAGGATGCAAAGTCGCCCCCCCCCTCCCCCACCTTTTGAGAATCCCAAAAATCACTATTATTTCGGGTCTGATACCCAGGAAATGAGAGAGATAAACAGCATGTCAGTAATGAGAGAGAGACAACGCAGGGATACACAAAGGTGGAATGTCTCCTCCTAACAAAAGCGGAACGGAACCACTGATTATTGCTATTGTCTCTTGGAGAAGGAATTGTGTATTGAGTACTGTTCTATTCATTGAAACCCCTCAGGGAAAAACCAGAGTGGTCTGGTTGAGGGATTGCATCGTCCCAACCTGATTGACACCTGAGACCCCGTGAGTGGGGATAAAAGTAGGGTCTGGGGAAACACCCCTCAGATGCACCAGGAGAGACGCTATGAGACCGGTAGGGGCTTGTGTGTGTGTCCACCCTTGCCTGGGTGACGAGTCCTCCACGGAACGGTCTAGCTAAAGGACGGAGATGGATCAAGATCGTAAAAGGAAAGTCGGCAAGTCAATAGCTGTTTCTATCTCTCCAAAAATTGCAACACAGTGATCAGCAACTACCACAGCCTGCATGAACTGAACTGAACTTTATATTTCCATCAGACAATTCATTATCCCCTAGACAACGATAGAGCTTATTTCTTATTGATTATTATTATACCCGCACTTTTAGGTTTAGTATATTATCTGCATATTTGCATTGATATTATTTTTGTGTATTTTTACTAATAAATACTGTTAAAAATAGTATCATCAGACTTCAACAGATACTCCTATCTTTGCTGGTAAGATACCCAGTTACGGGGTTCGTAACATCAGTAATAAAATTTAGATACTACCTCAGCAAATGTTAAGCCTTTATGGGTAGAGAACAAACAATCTAACATATACCATGCAAATAGACTGTTCATAAACGATGTATCGAAGCTTACCTCACATAAGTCAAGTTAAATCTGATTGGCAACTGAAAATCCAATTGAATTGTAGCACATTGATGATATCTACCAATAGCATCTTTGATTTTTATGTCAATCTGCAAGAATATTTTTAAATAAATTAGAAAACTTTCAGTACATATATTGAATACTTCTGATGCGATGTTCTGTTCTAAATTACCTTTGGCCCATAGAAAGCACCATCACCAGGGTTCAAAGACCATTTCTCACCAAAAGCATTGAGGCTGTTTTCTAGTTGCTGTTGGAAAAAGGTTATGCCATCACTGGTCAGATTAAAATATGTACAAGGAAACAACATTGAACATATCAGTGTCATTGATTACATGCAAGATCACATACCTTCTCAGCAGTGTTCCACACTTCAATATCACCAAGAAATTTCTCTGGGCGAGTGGAAAGCTCAAGTTTGAAAGTAAATCCAAAAACATCATAGACAGCATGCAGAAAGTCCAGGCATCCCTTAATCTCTGACTCAATCTGACAGAAACAAGAATATTACAATCGACATAAATATCATTAGCATAGGTTGGCATTGAAACAATGACATGATGAATAAAGGTTATGTACTTTAGGATCAGTCATGTTTCCGTTTTGTATAAAACAACATCAGTAAATACGTAATTTACTCTTACAGAAACAAATTTAACAATTCCAAGTTATGGAGACTTTGAAAACTTCTAACGTACAGGGCACCTCCTCATCTGCAATTTGAACTGGCACATCAAAAACAATTTTGCAATACCATGTAAAAACTCATATCTATATACAAGTACATATATTCATCTTCAGTTTCGATCATTTACCTTCCAATTCAAGGAGCTCCTTGCATGTTGTCAATGGCAAAAGTGAAACAAGCACTAGTTCATCATTTCAAAATTCAAAGTACAGTTTATTATCAGAGTACATACATGTCACCACATAAAACCCTGACATGCTTTTTCTGCTGGCATACTTAGCAAACCCCTATAATAGTAACTGCAAAATGTAAACATCAGGAACTGTGAAATGTGATCAACCTATGCAAACACACATACAAATTAATAGCAAAAAACGAGCATGAAATTACTGGACAAGAGTACTTAAATGAGTGTAGCTATCCCTTTTTGTTCAAGAGCCTGGTGGTTGAGGGGTAGTAAATGTTCTTGAACCTGCTGGTACAAGTCCAGAGGCATCTGTACCTTCTACCCAATCACAGCAGCATGAAAAGAGCATGGCCTGGGTGGTGAGGATCCTTTCTATGGCAACGTTTCATGCAGACATGCTCAATGTTTGGGAGGGTTTAACCCACGACATACTGGGCCAAATCCACTACCTTTTGTAGGATTTTCCACTCAAAGGCATTGATGTTCCCATACCAGGCCATAATGCTGCCAGTCAGCACACTTTCCCCTGCACATCTGTAGAAGCTTGCCAAGGTTTTCAATGACATGCCTAATCTCCACAGACTCCTGAGGAAGTAGAGGCACTGTCGTGCTTTCTTCACAATAATATTTATATAAGGAATCCAGGACAGGTCCTCTGAGATAGTGACAGCCAAGAACTTAAAGTTACTGACCCTCTCCACCGCTGATCCTCTGATGATTACTAGTGGTCATCATACTAGTGGTTACAGTGGTCCATTACTAGTCATGGACCACTGGTTTCCCTCTCCTGAAGTCTACAACCAGTTCCTTGGTCTAATTGATACTGAGTGAGAAGCTGTTGTTATTACACTACTCAGCCATGTTTTCAATCTCCCTCCTGTATACTGATTCATCAGCCCCTATGATACAGCCCTCAACAGTGGTGTCATCAGCAAACTTATATGTGTTGGAGCTGTACTTAGCCACACAGTCACAGGTGTAAAGCAAGTAGAGAAGGGAGATAAGTACACATCACTGCAGTGCTCCTGTGCTGATGCTTTTGCTAATCCGAACTGACTGGGGTCCACAAATGAGGAAATCCAGGATCCAACTGCGCGACGAGTTGAAGCGCAAGTCTTGGAGTTTACAGATTAGTTTTGAAGAGATGATGATGTTAAATGCTGAGGTATAATCGATAAAGAGCATCCTGATGTATGCATCTTTGCTGACCAAATGTTTCAGGGTTGTGTGGAGTCAACAAGATAGCAGCTTCTGTAGACCTGTTGCTTTAGTAGGTGGAATGGAGCAGATCCAAGTCACCACTCAGACAGGAGCTGATATGCTTCAACACTGGGCTTCCAAAATACTTCATCACTGTGGATACAAGTGCCACTGAACAACAGTCAGGTTGTCACGCTCTTCCTGGGCACAGGTACAATCGAAGCCTGCTTGAAGCAGGTGGGTACCACATACTGTCGAAGTGAGAGGTTGAAGATATCTGTGAATATGCCATCGGTTGGTCTGCACAGGTCTTCAGTACTCAGCCAGGTAATCTGTCTGGACCGGATGCTTTCCTTGGATTCACTAGGTTGAAGGCAGTCCCCACATCCCCTTCAGATACTGAGACCAAAGATCATTGGGAGACATGGGAATGTCCCTTGTTCTGATGATCAAGGTGAGCACAGAAGGCACCGAGCTCATCTAAAAATGAAGCTTTGTTGTACCCCATGTCACAGGACTTAATTTTGTAGGAGATTATGGCATTGAAACTTTCCACAGCTGTCGAACATCCTTCATTGATTCCCGTCTAGTCCGGAATCTCTACTCCTGTGAGATGGCTTTCTGAAGATCATACGTGCGCCTCTTGAGCATTCTTGAACTCCAGATCAAATGCCTCTGATCAGGCTCTCAACAGGTTCTGGATTTCATTGTTCAGGGTTTCTAATTAGGGAAAACACAAACAATTTTGTGGGGATACACTCATCCACAGCTGTTTTAATAAAGTCTGTAACAACCCTGGAACAGTCATTCAGATCCTCAGATGAGTTTTTTTTAAACACGGCCCAGTCCACTGACTCAAGGCAATCATTCCTGTAATCATTCCTTGGGCTCTGTCTGTATGCATATGGTAGGAGTACAGTCAAATAATCCAACCTGTCAAAATGCGGTCTCGGAAAGGAACGGTTTGCATGTAATATGTAACTTGCATGTAATAGCTAAACCTTTCAGTTGTCAATATTACTTTCTTTTAAGGAACTAAATTTACCATATTACAAATACTGTTTTTCATATTTTACTGTTGAGCCAAGATCTAACATAACCGTGTAGTGGACAACTTTCAACAATTAAATGCTCTTTAGTTCTATGCAAATAGATCATCTAATATATTCAAGGTCACTCTTTCCACACTCTCCTACAATTTCATGGTTCTTAAAATCCAAGCTTGGGGTCATCAAACAATTTAAGTTTATTCCATCATAGCTTTGGCTGTAAAGCATAACATACCTGTTCCATAGTGCAGAAAATATGGGCATCATCCTGCTGAAACCTACGCACCCGAGTCAAGCCAGTCAGTGCTCCCGAAAGCTCATTGCGATGAAGAACCCCAAAATCCGCATATCGCATTGGCAGCTCCCGCCAAGACCGTGGCCGATGGTCAAACATAAGGCTAAAACATGATCAAAACAAATTAAAAGAGGTGCAGGTATAATCTCTGAAGTGTGAAATAAAGCAACATGAAAAAAACTGATACAGAAAAATCCACACTTGAAGTCAAATATAGTGGACTCCAGTTAATTGAGCCAACAGTTAATCGGGGCAGCTACCCCCTCATAATTTTGTATACCTCAATTAAATCTCCCATTAATCTTCTACATTCTAGGGAACAACGTCCTAACCTATTCAACCTTCCCCTATAAATCAGATCCTCAAGTCCCAGTAATATCCTTGTAAATTTCTCTGCTCCCTTGGAATCTTACTTAAATCTTTCCTGCAGATAGGTGACCAAAACTGAATACAATTTTCCATATTAGGTCTCAACAATATCTTATACAATTTCAATTTAATATCCCAACCCCTGCGTTCAATACATTGATTTATGAAAGCCAATGTGCCAAAACACTTTCTTTACAGCCCTATCTGTGACACCACTTTCAAGAAATCCCTCTGTTCTATCACACTCCTCAGTGTACTACCCCGAACGTATAAGACCTACTGTGGATGGTCCTCCCAAAGTGCAACACTGTACATTTGTCTGACTAAATTCCATCTGCCATTTTTTAGCCCATTTCACCAGCTGGTCCAGATCCTGCTGCAAGCTTTAATAGCCTTCTTTGCTGTCCACTACACCCCAGCTAGGTGTCACCCACAAACCTGCTGATCCAATTTACTACATTATCATCCTGATCGTTGATATAGATGGCAAACAACAGACCTATCATTGATCATTGCAGCACACTACTAGCTACAGGCCTCCAGTCAAACAGGCAACCACTCTCTGGCTTTCCCTCAAAGCCAATGTCGAATTCAATTTACTACTTCATTCATCTTGAATGCCAAGTGAACTGAACCTCCTCGACCAACCTGCCATGAGGGACATTGTCAAAGGCCTTGCTGAAGTCCATGTAGACAACTGCACTGTCTTCATCAAATTGTCAGGTAACTTCCTCAAATATCTCAATAAGATTGGTTAGACATGATTACCATGCACAAAGCCATGCTGACTATCCCTAATCTGTCTCTGTCTATCCAAATATTTATATAGCCAGTCCCTTACAATGCCTTTAAATAACTGACATCAGGCTCACCCGTCTATAATTTTTGACTTATTCTTAAAGCCTTTCTTAAACAATGGAACACCATTAGCTCTCCTGCAATCCTCCAGCACCGCACCTGTAGCAAAGGGTGCTTTAAATAACTCTGCTCGGGCCCCTGAACTTCTGCACTTGCCTCCCACAGGGTCCTAGGGAACATCATATCAGGCCCTGGGGATTCAGCCACCCTAATGTGCTTCAAGACAGCAAGCACCTCCTCCTCTGTAATCCGTATCAGGTCCATGAGCTTCCTACTGAATTGCCTCAAATCTGTAGACTCTGTGTCTATCTCCCGAGTAAATACAGACACGAAAAATTTATTTAAGACGTCCTTTATTTCTTTCAGCTTCACTCAGTGGTTTAGAGGGCCAATTCTGTTCTTTGCTATCTTTTTGCTCTATTTATCTGTAGAAGCCAGAAGATTCACCTTCTCTTTGCCTGCTACAGCAATCTTGTCTTCCTTTAGCTCTCTTGATTTCCTCTCAAGTGTTATCTTGCATTTCTTATACTTCTCCAGGACCTAATTTGTTCATTTCTATAGCTGCTAAGCACCTTTTTCTTAACTAGGGCCTCAATATCTCTCAAAAACTAAGGTTCCCTAAATATGCTACCCTTGCCTTTTATTCTGACAAGAACAAACAAGCTCTGTGTTCTCAAAATTTCACTTTTGAAAGCCTCCAATTTACCAAGTACACCTTTGCCAGAAAGCAACTTGTCCTAAACTACACTTATCGGATTTTTTTTTTGGTACCATTCTCCAATTTAGAATTTCAACAAAAGGACCAGACTTATCCTTTTTTTATAATTACCTTGAAACTAATGTCCTTATGATCACCACATGCAAAATGTTCCCCTACACAAAACTTCTTTCGCTTGCCCTATCTTATTTCCTAATAAATCTAGTATTGCAATCTCTAGTTGGGATTACTATTTTTAAATCCAGTGGACTGTTGGGTGGTCTATCATATCTAAAACAATGGAACCCCAGAATATTAAGCCACTAGTCCTGCCCTTCCTGCAACCAAGTCTCAGTAATGGCTGCAATGTCATAATTCCACGTGCTGATCCATGCCCTCAGCTTATCCGCTTTTCCGACAATACTCCTTGAATTCAAATGGACGTAGCTAAAAACATTAGTCCTAGCATGCTTGACCTTTTGATTCCTAACTGTATGCAAACTTAAAAACAACCACTATAACCACTCCACTCTGTTCTGGTGCTCTGGTTCCCATTCCCCTACAACTCTAGTTTAAACCCCCCCCCCCCCCCCCCGCCTTCATGCAAAATAAAATAAAGGAAAGCTGAAAGTTTTAAAGCTTAAGAAATTTAGTCACATACCAATGGCCCGGACAATTCATAGGCTTTAAGGCAAAGAGCTCCTTTTCCACTTCGAAGCTGAACATATTCTCACTGTAGTGCTGCCAGTGCCCTGAAGTTTTCCACAGCTTACTATTATAAATGTTGGGAGTCACTACCTCTGTAAAGCCCCTTTTCTTGTATTCACTCTAAATACAAAGGAGAGAAATTAATGAACTATCACAGATCTTAAGAATGTACACCCATTTACAATATGCATTTGCACACCCTACCCCTTAAGTGTTGTGCAGATCTTGCAGAAGGCCTACGTCGCTGCTCAAATAGAGAGGATGACATTATCCAAATCTGTTTTTACTCTCACTTGGTAGCTAAATGCCAAGGTAACCAAGAGCAAAACAGCCAACTACAATAGCAAAATAACATGATGCTGAAAATCTTTAACAAAAAAACCCAGAAAAATGCTGGGAATACTTATCATATCAGTCAGATATGTTCCTGAAATGTTATCAATCCAAACTTAACTCTTTCTAATGGTTACTTTCAGTATTTTCTGCTTGGTAGTAGGAAGTAGCATAATTCATTTTCATTGAAGACTCCTTCAACCAAGAGTATGAAACTTGAGAGTTTGGCAACTTTCACAGTAAATGTTTAACAGCTTTTGTTTACTTAAATTTAATATCAAAAACTGCAGATATGAGAAATATGTAAAAAAACAAATTCTTGAAAACAGGTCAGCCAGAATCTGTGTATCAAGAAACTTCTCACAGATGCTGATTAACCCATAATGTAAAATAGCAATAGCAAATGCACTACCAGTCATAGTAAACAAGCTGCTTGTTTGACTTGGTTTAGAACTGGTTACCAGGCAATCATTCCTCGCAGGAAAAGACTCAGACCTTTGGGGTTTTAAAAAATAGAAATAACACACCCAATACATAATACAGTCCAGTTCTACTGCGTGTTTTTTCTCTGGAATACAAAACTCGGGAATTAATTCAGTGCAGTAAGTGAAAAGGTATTACTACAATGTTTAGTATTGATGACGTATATTATCTGTATATTTGCATTGATATTATTTTTGTATATTTTTACTAATAAAAACGGTTAAAAACAGTATCATCAGACTTCAACGGCTACTCCTAACTTTGCTGGTAAGACACCCAGTTATGTAGATGCCACATTTTGGAAGATGCAGATAAAGGATTCAGTAATTTGGTGATTGCCTGATAATAATAAAAAAAATCAGACGTGTAGTGCAGGAGATTACCCCACCTAACTCCTGAGGGCATTTAACCTAAACACATAGACAAGAGGAACCTCCCAAACAGAAAATAATAATAGGTTCAATTTAATGTCAATGTATACAATATACATCCTGAAATTCTACTTTTTCACAAACATCCATGAAAACAGAAGAGTGCCTCAAAGAATGAATGACAGTTAAATGTTAGAACCCCAAAGCCCCCCCAGCTCCTCATCCCACGCAAAAGCATCAGCAACGACCCCCCTCTACCATCAGCAAAAAAGCATTGGCCCCCACCCCGAGCACTATGTGCTAAAGACAGAGACCTGCAGTAACCCAAAGACTACACAAAATAATAAATTGTATTTTTCTTCTATGGATTCCTCAGGTGAAGAGGCAGTAGGTCAAGAGTGAAATGATAGGGGATTTGCTATTTAGAAAAGAAGGCTGCTGCATCTGTAGTTGCAAACAGTTCGACGACGGCCCCAACAGCTGCAAAAACATTGTGAGAAGAGAGAAACAAACATATCAGAATTCCTGGTACTGACTGTCACCAAGAGGATAAAAGAGATGAAGGGGACTAGCAGACTTTAAGGAGCAGTGAAAAGGATTTAAAAGCAAGACAATAAATCTACCTCAAGATTATGCTTAGTGCTATATACCAAGGTGTACAGAAAGATGGTGTAGATGGATGATTGGTTGGATAAAAGAAAAAAAGCTAGAGGGCTATCCTAATTTCTTTGGGTATTGAAAATTGTTCTGGGAAGGTGGGTCATTTAAATGTAAAATGGTTTACATTGAAGAAAGCAGGGATCAGTATCTTCAGCTTAAAATTCAAAAAAGGAACAAAGCAAAAAAAAACAGACCTGCAAGTTGAAGATGGAAAATTAGTCAGAGCTTTTCAAAGGCAATACAATGTTAGAGAACAGCACTTCATAGTAATTTTGTGTATTTTAGTGAACAAGGGTGATAAATTAAAGGCACTGACTGACAAATGCCAATGTAATCGTCTAGTAATTACTGAAGCACCAATTTAAACTGGCAAGATATGCAGCAGAGTTCAGAAGCAAGTGGTGTATAAGGAAGCAACCAAAGCTATAATAGTGAATGATATGCAGGATCACCACGCAGGTTAACTAATGTTCAAAGTGACAATGACATGTAGGAGTGTGTTATCTGAAACACATGAAAGAGCAGATCTATTGGGAGATTTCTGACAATGCCAAAGCACTGGGACATTAATAGTGATGAATTTTAATGCGAAACAGTGGCAAATACAATTTAATCCAGATAAATATGGGATAATACATTTGAGATTGTAATAAAGCAGGAGAATACAGGTTTCCCCTAATATCCGAAGGTAGAGTGTTCCTATGAAACCGTTTGTAAGCCGAAATGTCGTAAAGCGAATAAGTAATTACCATTAATTTATATGGGAAAAATTGTAAATATCATAAAAGCGAAAATCCTCCATGGTGAGCGAAAACAGGTACTAACGTATGTCTTTCATAACAGCGAGCTGTTGTACAGCGAACGTTCAAAAAATGGGGGCCACCTGTATACAATAAATTGCAAAGTTGTTGAAGACAGCCTTCTATCAGTGTTGCAACAGGAGTGATACTAATGCCTATCAGCATCATTCACCCACCACTAGTACATTAACTGTTCAGAACTGTTGCTCCATTTTTGTTTTTGTTTCCCCCTTCTACAAAGTTTCCTTCTGCTGGTACATGATAAAAATGCTTATGATTCATTCAACCTAATATTTCCCTTAAATTCAATGTGCAAACCTTCCAGATGTATTTGTACCTATAAGAAAAACTTGAAGACCACGTACCCTAATTAAATCAATCAATGCGTTGTAAATGTATGCTCCTTTTGGAAGGAAGAAACAGGACCCTGGGCTCAGTTCATGGAAGAAAAATAACTCCTGCTCCTGCAAAAGTAAAAATTCACCGTTTACTTTGTCCCAGAGACCAGCATAAAGTAATATTAAAATGACACATACGATGGTGGTTATGAAGACTGAAAGTGAAAAATTTTAGTTTGCACTGTTAAGGATTTCCCACTCTTGTTTTAGCCACACTTAACAGGAAATAGTAGCTGCTAGCTTATGAGAATGACAGGAAAATTTCAATACCAGAGAGTATTATTAATTTCAGAGGCTAAACAAAATAAGAACATACACAAGAGCTAGCAGAAGCTAAGCTTTGTATTGTATTACAAAACTAACCCTCCCCAGTTTTCTATGGTCTCTGTTTTTTGCTTCTTCCTGGAACTTTTCCCATTCTTTCAGCATTTTGGAATCTGGAAAAGAAATCCCATAAATTCTCTGCAATGTCTCCATGTCAGCTTTTCCTTCCCAGTAAGTGGAAGAATTCTGTGAAAAGAGAAAAAAAATGATACAAATCTTAAAATCATGAAGTAAATTGACTACAGATTATATCATTTCTATTCAGCATAACACAAACTGGCAACATCAAAACATATCTTTTGGTTAGGTTAATGCAGTTTTCCCACACCAAAACAACATGATCTTTGTTAATTATTTACAGTAGAAATACTTACTTTGTGAACCTTCATGGCCTTTATTTTTCCAGTGTGTCTAACATGAGGTCCTCTACACAAGTCAATTAATGGTCCACATCTGAAACCACAGAATGAAAATAGAATTGGCAATATTAAAATACATACTCCTGCATTAAGAAAACACACCAAGATATGCAGCCCAAGATCTACAATTAATATCTATCCAACATGCAATAGATCACCATTTCCTTAAACTGGAATTTGAGTCAATCTACTTCTGCAAAAATTTAGTCAGTATCAAGCACCTACAATTCAGGCACATAGCTGTCAAAAAGAGTAATATTCATTCTCTGCCCTAACATTTTGCTTAGTCTCAACTCTAAAAGCACTAATGCCAATCACTGGAGTAAGTTTGATCTCAAATGCCATATGTCTTACTGCCAAGGGAAATGGCCATTTTATTGCTAGGTAACATTTTTTGTTATGATCCCAAATATTCAATCAGTCAACAAAGACCAATTTCAAACCATGACTCCACCCATCCCTCGCAAACACCAAAGATCATAACAAAATGAAAAAGTCAATTATATGCCAATTCATCAGATTGGTATCAATGAGACCGTCCAACAGGATTACATGCATAATAGAGAATGGGAGATGATCTTATCAAAAGATGTAGCTCTGTTTTTAAAATATGGGTTATGACAGGACAGATGAAGGACATTTCTCCTCCAGGTGCAGTGTCTAAAACACCGGTTCAGAGACTCACAACAAATGAGCAACCACTCAGGATGAAAAAAATAAAAAACAACCCAGTGACAGCAAATCTTTGGAATTCACCAACTGCAGGACTATGACATCTTAGTCATGGGGTATTTTTGAGACAATCAATAACCAATAAGGAGATCGGGGATATGGAGTTAGAACATAAAAGATAAAAGTTCAGTTATGATTTTACAGTTAGCACAAGTGGCCAATAATATAGTTCTATTTTCCTCCTAATACCTGTGCTAAATCGTTTCATGGTATGCCTCTTACTAAAAAAATTGTATTCCATATATTCAAATTAAATAGCAATGGGCAAATTCAAAGCCACTTGATGTTCTCAAAGGAAACTGCAAAACCACCACAGCACCAGTGCTACTTACCTATATACTGTTGTAGTTGGCGTATTCACCTTCTCATTCAGAATTCTGACCTTAAATTTGTTATACTAAAAGGAAATAAGTTGAAAAAGTGAATGCAAATTAATGAAAACTGGGATCAGTTTTACAATGTGAAATATAAATATCCCTGGAAACAAAGATACTGCAACCTGGAACTAAAACCTGGAA